>NC_084704.1:34736222-35936222 GCF_033807575.1 Cydia pomonella
AAAGTTTATAACTGTCTCCAAGACTAACTGAAATCATTACCATTTAGTCTTTTTAAGCGTAAACTTAATGGTTGATACAAGAGTGTTTTTTTTCAATTGATGAATTGTTTGACTATTTCAGATATGACTGACAATTGTAATTTGATAAAGTATGACATTTGTTTTTTTTTGTAACTATAAGAAGTGACATGTATAATATTAGATTTATTAGCAAAGTTAATAGATGTATGCGTGTTTGTGTTTTTGCATGACAGTTACTGGTAAAATATGCATGTGCTTCTTAGTTACTATGTTCATCTTGTATATCATATTTTCTGCAAAATAAAGATATTTGATAATTGATAAACTATATTTAAATTAGAATTTTAAATAAAGATACACACATGTGAAACTATATGGCTCGTACATATATTGTGTTAGCTGAATTATATAACGTTAAACTAAATCATGCCAAGGCTACCACATAATGTAGGGAACGATACAGCGCTGCAGCTGTCAAATTCAGACCACGTTTTTAGGGTTCCGTTCGGTACCAAAAAAGGGGAACCCTGGAATAAGGAATGGTCCGACTCTGTTCGGTAAATTTTAAGTCTAGTTACTAGGCCAAGTGGGACATCATTTGAAAGACCTTAAGTTGTACATTCCAAAACAATTTTTCATTTTTTTTTACAGTGAAAAACAAAAGGTTTATTAAGGAAAATGTAAAAATTACCATTCCCCACTTTATCTCCGAGGTTCACACAAGAAATATTATGATTTTTTATTTGAAAGGCCTTAAGTTTTACATTCATAACAATTTATCATTATTTTTACAGTAAACAACAAAAGGTTTATTAAGGAAAATATAAAAATTACCATTCCCCACTTTATCTCCGAGCTTTACCAAAGAACGATTATGTTTATTAACATTAATATTATTAATTATTATAAATATTACAGGACAAATATAATTACACCTCTAGAGTCCGACCAGCGAGTTGTGCCACAAAAAAGACGCGGGAATTTCAGTACCAGCCGCATCTGGCAATAAAATTACTATGAAATGAAATGACAACTTATTATTACTATTATTAAAATATCTTGTGACACGACCCTGGTGACTCTATGTTGATAATTGATAATATATATTTATAAAAAAAAAAACGTTCTCGATTTTAGTTTGCCTTTTAACCACCTTTCCGTGTGTTTATTATACTTGATCAAACTTTCTACCTCTTCTTATATTACAAGCTCTTTGCTTTAACTTTATGACCCGTTTTCAAAAACGATTATTGTTGACGATCGAGCTGAAATTGCATTTAATTTTGTTTACCTAACCCTATAAAGTTAGTTACAGTATTTTATTTATACGGTACCTCGCTACCTGCTTACCCATTTTTATAGGATTATGTTATGCTAATCTAGGTTACAAGACTAATTGTGACGTTATCTATGAAAAGGGACCTTATTGTCGATGGCGCTTCTGCCGTTATAAACGATGCTCCGATACAAATACAACGCTGCGCGACGCAGTGCGGCCTAAGCGCCACCGACAATAAGGTCCCTTTTCATAGATAATGCCACAATTCATCCTCATAAAACCCGCCATGCGAAGTATTCCTATTTTTAATTACCTACAAGCTTTTGTTTGACTTTCCCTGTTAGTATGTATGTATGTTTCACTGGACCCGCCTGGCCCAAAACAGAAACGACTGGCATGGGATGGAGGAGGCCTTCGTCCAGAGATGGACGATCCCGCATAATAAACTAATTATTTAATACTTAATTCTAGTTTTTTTTTATACGTTATTTTACTTTATACGATAAATAAGTTAATAATTATGTAAACTTTTCGGGGAATAAAGGATATTTTTATTTTTATTTTATTATGTATGTATGTTAATTAGTAACAAAACATGGCCTAGTAGCTTATGCCCGTGAAGTTGACCACCCCAAATCGTTTGCCCGCAAATGGCATATCTATATCGTTTGTTCATCGTTAGTTCATGTTTGTTCAGTAGGTAAAATCGTAAGGACCCGATTTTAACATGCATTTTTTTTTAAAACAAAATGGGGTGGCTGTCTTCACGCTAGCCACCCCAAACCACTTTTTGTAATTTTTTTTTGTCTAAATAGCAAGATTTTCGTTAGTTCATCATTATTCAGGCATTAAAATCGTAAGGACCCGATTCCTTCATTTTTTTTTTCATTTTTTTTGTGGGGTGGCTGTCTTCACGCTAGCCACCCCAAACCACTTTTTGTAATTTTTTTTGATCTAGATAGCAAGATATTCGTTAGTTCATGTTTGTTCAGGCATTAAAATCGTAAGGACCCGATTCCTTCATTTTTTTTTTCATTTTTTTTGTGGGGTGGCTGTCTTCACGCTAGCCACCCCAAACCACTTTTTGTAATTTTTTTTGGTCTAGATAGCAAGATATTCGTTAGTTCATGTTTGTTCAGGCATTAAAATCGTAAGGACCCGATTCCTTCATTTTTTATTTTATTTTTTAAAGTGGTTTGGGATGGCTAGCGTGAAGACAGCCACCCCAAACCACTTTTTGTAAGTTTTTTTGGTCTAAATCGCAAGATATTCGTTGGTTCACGTTTGTTTAGGCATTTAAATCGTTCGGATCTCATAAAATTTGCCATAAAAAAATAAAATCGAAAAATTCATACGGAGACGCAACAAGCAGTAGCTTCACAAACGTAGATATCAAGATAAAATTGAGAGTCCTAAAATAAACATTCAAGAGAGGATATCTCGAAAACTATTTAAGATATTGAAAAACTTGACAAATTAAACTTATAGCAAATTTAATCAGCTTTCGTTTTGTCTAAGTAGTCATGTCGCTAAGACGAAAAGTTTCCAAGATATAAGTGAAAAACCATTGAAAAACAGAAAAATGGGACCTTCAAACCCCCCTCTCCCCCACGGCTCAAGGGCTACGGCCGGGGACTATTGATATGTCTTCTAACTGGTCCAAACAAATTTACGGAGTTAAAATTGTATTGCTTGGCCTAATGTTTCTTCTGGCCTTGACAACACCATTTCTAAACCACGTTAAACGCGCTGATTTCCGACAAAACCTGCCCCATTTTGTTAAGTAGTTTCTTTAGAACTCGAAAAAATCATTGCTGTTAGCGATTAATGTGCCCTTTCAAGGGCAACAAAAGCCTTTTCAGCGGAATCAAACGAAAGTTGGGAAGTATAGGCGAAGTATAGATGTACGGGAAACGCTTTCAGCATCGTCGATAATATTACCTACCTTAGGCACACTGGCAAAAATATGGCATTCCATATACAAGTGTAACAACCACCTCCAGAATATTCATATCTACATTACAAAAATAACTAATTATAGTGTGACAGAAATAGTGGGGACCCGTTTGAGAGCTCTCAAACAGTACAGGGCATTATGTTCTGAGCAGTAAAAAGTAGAAAAAAAAATTTGACGCTAAGAAAAAAAATCACGTATATAATTTTTTCTTCTACTTTTCCTAATCAGAACAACACAATACCGAATATGCACAGTATAACGAATCCCCATTATTTTTGTTACATCTTGTATCTGATAAACCTGGGTAAGGGCAAAGTCATGTTGTCTATTTCGTTTATGTTGCTACATCAAACATATGATTTTGGCACAAGTACCAGCTGTCTACACAGCTATAGGTAGACATACGTAAAGAAGACGAATTTTTACTACTTATTATACTAGGGATGCCACGAATAGTGGTTTTGGCCGAATATAAATACCGATTATTCGGCCGCACTCTGGGCCGTAGCGTCGAATATTGGGCGGCCGAATATTCGATAAAAAATGTGTAATATTTTGAGTCACATTTACTATAAAAAAACTGCCTGCAAATAAGTTTCGTTACTAATTAGTAATGTAAGTAAATTAGAGTCTAGCCTATGTTATAAATAAAACCATTTGCAAGCAAACAAATGTAAATAAAAAAATATTAGTTTATAACAACTTCCTAATATTTTCACAATGTCCAAGTAAGGTCCTGAATAAGCTACTTGCCACTTATCTGACGAATAAAGTCTTTTACGCGTTACACAGTCTTCAAATAAGCTTAACTGGTAGATAAAATAATAAAAAAAAAAAAAAAAATCTCTATATTACACCCTCACGACGGCAATTTCAGCATTGAAGAGCTTACTTCAGCTTGATTGGCTGCATTTTGTTTAATACTTTCGGAGTTGCCCACGAATTTGTTCGCTCGGAATAAGTGGAAGGCTGGTTCCCGGCAAATAGATAGCAGCCTTCGTTAAATATATTAACATTTTGTATTGCATATTTTTCTAGTGAGTAGTTTCGTTTTTATGTGATTTATTTGAATATTCAATTAGGACAAGTATTTTATTAAACGAATGTACTTATACATATGTATTATATGTATATACATATAACACCAAATCAATATTACTTAAATTAAACTGCACAGGGTGATTTTGTTGTAAGTATTGAAATAAATAAATATACTAGGACATGATTACACAAATTGACTAAGTCCCACAGTAAGCGCAATAAGTCTTGTGTTGAGGGTACTTAGACAATGATATATATATGATATGATTTATTTATCTCACAATATACAATTTCACTTAAAACTACGCGTGGTAAATTCTTAGGAATTTATATTGTGATTGTCGGTTTGTCTTACTTTATATACATAGGAAAAACATGTGACAATTAATAATTCATTTAAAATTACGAAAGTTTTTAAATTTCAATTGTATAAATAAATTCACCAAGAACGGGTCGTCATTAAGGTAGAAAATAAATAGTAACAGTTACAGAAATAATGTCAGCATAAGAAATAATGTCACCATTAGGGTCGTTATTAAGCTAACAAATAAGTAAATTATAGTAAATCTTAAAATACAGATGTCGACAATATGCTTACTATTTAAATAAATCTAATTGGTAATGTCATAAAACTCTTTTATAGAATACAATGGGTTATCCAATAAAAAGTTTCTCAAACGGCTCTTACCTAAATTTTTCATTAGAGGGCTCGTCTTTTAAGTCTTGGGGTAGTCGCTCGTAGTAAGTTGGACCGATGACACGCGGGTTTTTCCCTGCAAGTGCCATGCGACGCGGGATGGTTCTAAGTCGTCCTGTTGAGCGAATCACCTTGCCAGAGACGTTTACTTTCGAAAACGATGGCAAGTTGTTCCTCACAAACATTAAAACTTCGTACATATATAGTGAGTAGTGTGTCATTATTCGGTAGTTTACGAAAATACCCCTACATGAATATACATATATACATAAATGTACATATTTATAAATACTTAAATACATAGATAACACCCATGACTCAGGAACAAATATCCGTGCTCATCACACAAATAATAGCGCTTACCAGGATTTGAACCCAGGACCATCGGCTTCGTCAAATATTACTTTACACAAATTGACTAAGTCCCACAGTAAACTCAATAAGGCTTGTGTTGTAGGTACTAGGTACCTAGACAACGATAGATATAATACATAATTATAAATACTTAAATACATAGAAAACACCCATGACTCAGAAACAAATATCCGTGTTCATCACACAAATATATACTCTTACCAGGAACGTAAAAAGAGCGTATCTGGGTCGCCTAGCAGGAGGACGTCCTATCGGACGCCCTAGGTATCGCCGGAGCGACATAGTGGAGGCGGATCTACGCGAGCTTCGAGTCGACAATTGGCGAGAGGTAGCACAGGACCGAGAAAAGTGGCGCTGTCTTCTGTCGGAGGCCAAGTCTCATTTTGGGTCGCTGAGCCAACGGAGTAAGTACCAGGATTTGAACCCGGGGCTTCATAGGCAGGGTCTCTACCCACTAGACCTAGACCAGTCGTCAAATAGTACTCTGTGTGATACTAGTTCTCTGATGTGTGTGAATACGTAGGTCACTACAGAGAAAGCTTTTAACAGGCGGATAAAACAAGTACTTGAAATGCATGTTATCTATTTTATTTATACTTATATTGCACTATCAAACACGATTTTGGCACAGGCAATAGCTATGCTTTATACATTCACGACCGGTTTGGCCTAGTGGGTAGTGACCCTGCCTACGAAGCTGATGGTCCCGGGTTCAAATCCTGGTAAGGGCATGTATTCGTGTGATGAGCATGGATATTTTGTTCCTGAGTCATGGGTGTTTTCTATGTATTTAAGTATTTATAAATATTTATAGGGGAAGGTGGGGAGGGTCGATCCCTAGGGGACACTTGGTAATCTTCATTTCAAGTTTAATCAGACGTCATACAGTTTTTTACGCTAGCAACACTCATTAATTCGTTCCTAACTTCACGTTCTGTCATGGCGCCGTTTGGAACAAGTCAGTGGTTTGCAAGTGGCGGACTATGAAAAATTTGCTGCGTGCTTTATTTAATTTTCGTTAAGTTTTAACTGGATTTATTAAGTAAAATGTGATAGAAATGCTGTTAGTGAGTATGATTATTCTATTTGTTGTTTATTGAAGTTTTAATTAATTTTGATTTCATTGAAATACGTGAACGTAAGTTTCGATCACGCCATGTTTTATAACCTGAGTCTCCCCAAGACTTCGACTTTTTCTTTGGGGGAGACATGATCCCGGGATCATGTCACCCCTAAGGGGATCAAGTTTACTTAGTAATGAACAAAACGTTTCATAACGCTGTAATTTTTTATTGTTTTAGAAAATCATGCGTCAAAAATATACGACCAGAGTAGGTTAAAAACAAAGAATATTGATAGATATGGAAAGATTAAAAAATGCTGTATCAGAAGTATTAGCTGGAATTACCATTAAAGTGTTTAAAGCCAAATATTAACTTATTTTTGATGAAGACTGATTAATATAATATAGTTAAGTATTAGCTATTGTTGTTGATTATTACTTAGATGTTTAATTTCGCAAAATAGGCATTTCTAGACTGTTAAAACTTTTGAGATTATAGTTAGCTTGTTACTTGAGTCTCCAAATGTGGTAATGATAAATAAGAGCAATTTACAGTAATCATTATGATTGTTTGGAAGTTTGTTTATAAACTATTAAACTTTTTTTTTATTATTCTACAGACAAGTGTACTTGTTAGAAGAAATTTTATGTTTGCTACTTCTTTTTGATTTTTTGATGGCGCAATAGTTATTTACGATACAAGTGCGAAAAATAGGAAATTTTACACGAGTTACGAATTACCTATTCGCACATGTAGCCTACAACGTTTTACATTATATATGACCCTTTAAATTTTCGAGATAGTTACATAATGTGCTAATTTACGCACTATGGGGGAAAAGTAGCACCATATGTACTGTAAAATTGATTACCAGTTTGGAGTTCTTTTTTCGAAAATATAACTAGTTTCTTCATAAAATTGAAAGATACGGATCATTATGTGTTTGATTTCTTAATAGATTAAATTCCTGTTGATCAACTCAATAAATTAACGTGAAATCAACCCTCAAAGTATGGCATTGTCACTTAAAATCTATTTACCATGTGTCCCCAAGCATGAGAGACTTGATCCCTTTCGCATCAAGACATCTTATTGGCGGAAATATAACTGCTAAGTATGGAAGATACAGTATATATATGTTCGTTGTGTGTTTACCTAATTCTAGATGCATTGCTAGTTCCGATTCGGGCTATATAATCTGTGAGAATCTGGTATGGGGAGGCACGGTAAAAATCTGTTTACCATGTGTCCCCAGAACCTGGGAGACTTGATCCCCCAGGATCAAGGCTCCCAAGCAGGGGTAAACATGTCTCCCTTATACAGGGGACACATGGTAAAAGTCTACATTATGGCATTTCTTTAAATAATGGTCTAAATTGTTGCACAATTCTGTTCTTATTCAAAGTATTCATAAATAGATAAATTCTGAATCGTATGGTCTATAAAGCTTTTCAATACTGCTAATAGTTTAAAACATTTAGTCTAAAATCAAAAGGGGTGATCAACCCTCCCCAGTTTCCCCTATATTATATACATCGTTGTCTAAGTACCCTCAACACAAGCCTTATTGAGCTTACTGTGGGACTTAGTCAATTTGTGTAATAATGTTCTATAATATTTATTTATTATTTATTTATTCACGGACGGGACAAATAGCGATCATACCTTCATGGCGGCAATTTCAGAAGAAAAGCTTACTTCCGCTTGGTTAGCTACATTTTATTTAATACTTTGGGAAATTTCCGCGAATTCCTTCGCTTGGAATAATTAGATGTAAAGGAACAAACAGTCATATTATTAAATTTAGCCATTATTCAGCCATTATTAACATTTTATAAGAGTTTTTTTGTGTGAGTAAGGTACAGTTAAACCAATATACGTTGGCGGGGATTTTAATAGCCCAGACGGTGCACGGGTTACCTATTTTAAACGTCAAACTTCTATGATATTTTGACGTTTGCTTTACACATGCATAATCTGGGCTAGCAAAATCGTTACCAACTTATTTTGGTCTGACTCGAGTTCCGTTTTTATGTGATTTATAATTGAATGTAAATAAATTTGACAGTCCATATCAAAAAAGGGACCTTATGGCGATCGGCGCTAACGTCGCATTGTCGCGTAGTGCCGCATTAGTATCGGCGCGTCTAATAATGGCGTAAGCGCCGACCGCCATAAGGTCCCTTTTGATTTCGATTTTCACAAATGCTTCAAATAGAACAACCGGCATAAGATTAAGCAGAACTAAACAAATAAAAAATTGTTAAATATTAAATTGAAACTATTTTTCATTTAGTCATAGTATAATTATATGAGCTATACTACGCAGGTCACTTACTAACTATTAAGCAACCTTTACTAAAGGCGTGAATTGTACAGGTCATACTGAGAAACTTTTCCTATGGGACCTAATTCCTATTGTAGGTCAGAAAAAAACATTCTGTGTAGACGAAGCCCGCAATACATTTTTGATATCGAACAACGGTCCATATGACTGAATCTTATCTGGCACATCACATTGAAAGTTATCTCTTCTCCATACATATACATAGGACATTTCCATAGCCAATTGTTCAGACAATATTCACACCTCAGGGTGTGGCTAAACATACCTAAATTACCCTGTATACATTATAATGAATAATTAAACTCACATCTAGCTGACGCACAGAAATATTGTTTTGAATGAACAAGTCTTCAAAGTAATCTTTTTCCTCTCGTTGTCCCGGCATTTTGCCACGGCTCATGGGAGCCTGGGGTCCGCTTGACAACTAATCCCAAGATTTGGCGTAGGCACTAATTTTTACGAAAGCGACTGCCATCTCACGATGTTTTCCTTCACCGAAAAGCGACTGGTAAATATCAAATGATATTTCATACATAAGTTCCGAAAAATTTATTGGTACGAGCCGGGGTTTGAACCCGCGACCTCCGGATTGCAAGTCGCACGCTCTTACCGCTAGGCCACCAGCGCTTCAAAGTAATGTAAAGTAATGTAGATACCAAACTAGTTCATAAAAAGTGTACGAATCATTAAATACGGGCTCGCAAATGGCACAATTTATGGAATGGTATTTAGACACTAAGTACCATTGTAATAACAACGGATCTGGTCGTAAAGCTGCCTCCTTCCGGTTGTGAATCTTCAAATTTACAATAGTCGTTTGGCAGCGGAACCAAAGCCAAGCAGAGTTCATGAAACGGAAATCTACACACTTATCTTCTCTCATATCGGCTATGTAAGGCAAAGTTTTCATGTTTTCAGCGTAGATATGTATAGCTATTCGCATGTACAGGGAGCAGCAATAGTTGAATCAGTAGCGTATGAATGCAAGCGCCAAAAGTATCTGCCAGGGATAACCTACGTTTCTAAATAGAAATTGACGACCGGTCTGGCCTAGTGGGTAGTGACCCTGCCTGTGAAGCTGATGGTCCCGGGTTCAGATCTTGGTAAGAGCATATATTTCAAAGTCAAAGTCAAAATATTCTTTATTCAAATAGGCCTAGCAACAAGCACTTTTAAATCGTCAAATTTTACAAATATCATCTTAATCTAAATATCAGAGCAAATTATTGATGCAGTTATTATTGTTCTAAAAAAAACATTGAACTATTATAGATATGGTAAACCTAATAATAAGAATTTCACAAAAAGATCGTCAAACATCAAAATTGTATAAAAATACTAGTCTAGAACCTTTCTAGAATAAAATCTAAATGTCAAAAAATACGGTATATATATACATTGAATTATCAATTTCATCATTAATAACATAACAATAAATAATTCATTCTTTACAATCACACTTAATCCCACGGTGTTTCATCATTCATGTAGTCTTGTGTGCTATAATAGGCTTTAGAGATAAGCTTACGTTTTACATAATTTTTAAATTTACTAACAGACAATTCAGTTATAATATTAGGAAGTTTATTGTAAAATCTTACACAATGAATGAATGATTTCTTAATTTTATGGAGCCTAGTGAAGGGCACTGCGAGCTTATGCTTATTTCTAGTATTAATATTATGTATTTCACAGTTTTTCTTAAAACTGGCAATGTTTTTATGTACATACAGAATATTCTCATAAATATATTGACAGTGCACTGTCATTATGTTAATGTCCTTAAACTTATCTCTAAGTGTGTCTCTATGGTACATTTTATATATTACACGAATAGCCCTCTTCTGCAGAACAAAAATGGTATTTATCTCTGAAGCACTACCCCATAGAAAATTTGTGTGATGAACACGGATATTTTTCTGAGTCATGGGTGTTTCTATGTATTTCAGTATTTATAATATATTATATATATATATATATCGTTGTTTAGGTACCTACAACACAAGCCTTATTGAGCTTACTGTGGGACTCAGTCAATTTGTGTAATAATGTCCTATAATATTTATTTATTTACTTGCACAGGCTGGTCTATCAAAATCGTTGCCAAGTTAGCTTGTATTTTATCTCAACAGTTTGCGTTCAAAAGTAACAACAACAATTTAATTGTCCTTATTTCTTTTTGTTATGTTATTAGAGTAGATCATGAGTATTATATTCTTTGGAGTAGATACTCTTGATGCGTAGTCGATAATCTACTTTTGATGCTGACTGTACGTATAGTTAGAAAACTTTGTTCCGCGAAAAATAAAACGAGACACAGCGCGCCACCTATTGACGTGACAACACAACTTCTTAAACAACAATGAATAGAGGGCAGCAGAGAGCTACAATTAATAATGACCAAGTTTTGAATTTAACTTTAAATTAGACGTAAGTACATCATTATGTTGTAAATTATTTGTGTTTTGATTCAGTTTTGTCATTTGACACAATGGTCTCGTAACGCTCTTTCTACACGCTCCTAAAATATTGATTTACGAATAAACATGTCGGCGTCTTAATTGCGCATGCTCGCACAAAAGGTTACCAGAGGGCTGTGAATCTCAAATCTAATTAGTTTTTATTTTTCATGTAAATAGTAGCCAAATGATAGACCCTATGTTTATACAAAAACAACGAAAACCCTCAAACGCGTTCGAAGAGATCATTTAGTAAAAAGTGTCACAGAAATGGGTAATATTCAGGGAAACGAAAAACAAAGTAAGACAAGCAAGTCACCAGCGAAAGGGCGGAATTTTTTGAAAAACAGAAAATCACCGGGTAGGGACAGCAAGAAACATGGAAGGAAAAAGAGCGGCGGGAAGCGAGGGGCCGCCGATACGTTCGATAAAACGCCCGATTCCGATAATATTGAAGTGGAAGCGTCAGATAACGACATGCTCGAGTGCGCGTCGAAAACGGGAGGGAGCGCGGAGTCGGCGAGTCAGTCGGAGTTAACGGTGTCCAGGTGCGAGGAGCGGTCAGCGACCCGCGCGCCCTCCACGCCCGACTCAGTGCTCACGGACCCGCTGGCGCCGCTCGCCGCCGTCGAAGTCAACCAGTGCTACTACTCGGCCGAGAGCAGCGCACACGACGACGCGCACACGCTCACTCCCATGCCTCACGACGACGCGACCTCCTTGCTCGACTTAGACAAAGAAGAAAAATCTGACGTGTTCGATGACAGTGACAAGAGTGACAATGTTATGGGGTTGTCCGGCAGCCGCGGGGAGCGGCTGGAGCGGCTCACGCACGAGTGTGGGCACGAGTTCCGCGAGTTTCGGCTGAAGGCGGCGCCGGCGCAGTCCTCGTTCACGGTGTCGCGGCACCGGAAGGTGGAGCTGCAGCCCGCGCCGCCTGTGCCTGCCGTGCCCGATGCCGATCCCGACCCCGCGCTGGCCGTGCTCAATCATGGTTAGTTCACGACACTACGTTTGTTAACTCTTCATTGTACATAATACACACAAATAAATAGGCGGTTTTAAAAGTAAAGGCACATAGTTATTCAATGAATAAACACACAAAGTGTACCTTTCAAATTCGTAACATTGGCGGATGTATACAGTGATCAATGTGATCATGTAAACAAATCTGTTCATTCATCGTTTTGTGGCCATTTACGCGTCTTAAGTGATTTTCCGCGAGCGATTTTATAGGTACAACAATTAATATGATAACCATCAGTTATAACAGTACAATTTCCCACATTCAATGATCAAACATAGCTAAAATATGGGTACCTGCTCACTTATCAAATTGCTAACACGCAAAATGTTAGAGTGAAAAAGTAAACAAAACCTATTCAATTCTTTTTGTGGCCTTCACAGCCAGTGAAATATTTACTGCAAATGATTTTCCAGCAATGTATTCCGTTTAGCTATGAATGATTCTTATCAGCACTTCAAACTCTGATTGACAAACTCACAATGTCGAATTGAATTTCGCTTATCATAATCACTGTTTTTCGTTTAAACAGAACTTGCTCAGACCTATTTAAGACGAATTTCGTAGTCGCCTTTACATACATACAAAAGTAGTCCTTATTTTCCTTTCTGGATATGAACATTATTGAAAATATTTTGACAATAACTTATACTTCTATGAAAGATTATATAAATTAAATGGAAATCATCCACAGCTGTGCCCCTTCTATTATTTTTTAGGGTTCCGTAGCCAAATGGCAAAAAACGGAACCCTTATAGATTCGTCATGTCCGTCTGTCTGTCCGATTATGTCACAGCCACTTTTTTAATTATTGTAAGAGTTATTTCTTAAAATACTTAATAAAAAAATCACAGAAAGGGGCATAGCTGTGGTTAATGTAAATAAAATCGCGTAAAACATTGATATAATGTTAATATTCAAAGAGGAAAATGAGGACTACGCTTGTATGAAAAAGCGTTCGTCCCCTTTCGGCGTGTGCATTCAATGTAAATAAACAAAGAGAGAACTTGCTTGTAAGCGGCAAAACCAGTTTGTTGATGTCTGATGTTGCTTACAATACACTAAACAGTTATATTGTGTTTCCATTACGGCTCCTTTCTTACTGGAAACTTAACGTTCTTGTTCGCAATCACAATAAAGCAGTTTTTTTCGCAATTACGCGCTTGATTCCATTAAATCGTAATGTGCAAGTCAGGGAATGCATTAGCGATGTTTGCTTTTTGTACCTACTGAAATGAATCTTACAAATGTCTACTACGAGAAGGCCGTAAAGTATCTATTGGGTGTGTTGGGTGTTTTCTTTGTATTTAAGTATTTATAAATATTTATATATTATATATATCGTTGTCTAAGTACCCTCAACACAAGCCTTATTGAGCTTACTGTGGGACTTAGTCAATTTGTGTAATAATGTCCTATAATATTTATTTATTTATTTATTTATATATATTGGGCGATCCTGGGGACCTCTATAATTTAACACCAGAAGCCGTCGATTGGTAGTGCGATCTCGATTTGGACAAGTCTATTTTTTATTTATATTATATTATATTATATGCCTACTATATGGAACGCTATACGATTAAATAAATATTGTAGAGATTCGTAGTAATTTTAATCAATACACTTTATAAAACAAAGTTCCCCGCCGCATCTGTCTGTATGTTCGCGATAAACTCAGAAACTACTGAACGAATTTTCATGCGGTTTTCATTTATGAATAGAGTGATTCTTGAGAAAGTTTTTTAAGGTTTTGTGTAAACCGTGTGAAGCCGGGGCGGGCAGCGTAAGTTATAGGTGTTGCCTTCAGCGCCAAAATAAGCGGATCGCCCTACGCGTCAAAAGTATCTACATTATCTACCAGCTTAACACAAAAGAGATATTTATCTGTATATCGAAGAATTAGACTGTAACAAATACTTTTGATCGCAAACTGAAGAGGGTGCTTAGCCAACGAGCCAATCTTTAACGCTCCGTAGCGTAACGTAGGCATCTCTCTCTATCACTCTTCCATATTAATGCGACAGTGACAGTTGCGTTTCGTTCGCTACGGAGCGTCAACGATTGGCATGTTGACTACGCACCCAGATTGATTTCTTGTTGGAATAGTATTCCAGGGTTGCAGACACTTTTGGCGCGTTGTTTCATCTGCTGCTGCTAATATTCATGCATGACTATTGACTACATAGAAATAGCTATAGGTAGTCTCTACTAAAAATACTATCAATATCAATTATACGGGTAGAGTCTGTGCGGAAAGAGAAGAGTCGTAGAATGTAGGTTCCCTTACATTCCACGACTGTTCTCTTTCCGCACAAACTCTAGCCAAGCGTGAACCCCTTGCACAAAACTTACTTGCATTTGAAGGAGTGTTTAAAGGCTTGACGCACATTCCTAAAATATCCAAATGATTTTTAAATTATCTAGTGTATTAAGTAGGTATCTAATGTAGGCCTCGATGTTATAACGGCCTCCTAGCCCAGTAGGTACTCTGCCTACGAAACAGGAGCTCCCAGGTTCAAATCCTGGTCGAGGGGCGTCGCGGATAGAATGCTTTAAGCGATCCCATGACGCTTCCCTAACGGCAAAGCGGATGACACCGTAGGGGATGTTAGCAGGTATTCTCCTCCCCTCCTTCTGGCTAACAGAGAGAGTTACTGGAGAAGCAAGTCCCACATACCACCCCCCCAATGGACTTCCCTTAGTGCGGGGGTGATAATGAGAAGTGTAAATGCATTTACCCCTGCGTCAAAAAAAAAGGTTCAAGTACATGAAATCCTGGTAAGGGAATTTATTACTATGTTCACAAATACTTGTTTCGTTATTTATTTATTATAAATATCGCCTAGTACTCACGACACAAGCCTTATTGAGGTAACTGTAGATTGTATATAACTTTCTTTACAGTATGATCATAAATAATACTCGTCTAGATATAATACATGTATAGAGTATATAGAGACAAATGGAAGGTAACTGGTAATTGACGACCTGTTTGGCCTAGTGGGTAGTGACCCTGCCTACGAAGCTGATGGTCCCGGGTTCAAATACTGGTAAGGGCATTTATTCGTGTGATGAGCATGGATATTTGTTCCTGAGTCATGGGTGTTTTCTATGTATTTAAGTATTTATAAATATTTATATATTATATATATCTTTGTCTAAGTACCCTTAACACAAGCCTTATTGAGCTTACTGTGGGACTTAGTCAATTTGTGTAATAATGTCCTATAATGTTTATTTATTTATTTACTTATAGCACAGGTTTATACCTATTTTAAATATCAGCGAAAGACTCTTGGACAATGCATCCTATGTAATATATTATAAGAAATTATGTATAAGGTGTAAACTTTTGAGCTTAATAAACTTATCTTATCTTAACTGTGGGGCTAGTTCGATGTGTGTAAAATTGATTGAGATCCCGTTTAGGGATAAGTTTATTTGTCTCTTTTGTTTTGGTCTGTTTGCAATAAAGTGACATACATAATATATATTGATCACAATAGGTATTTCTTATTAATATTTATGTAAAAACGGCAGAAGCTTACTTACCCAAATTAAAAAGGATTTTTTTTTTTTTTTTAATTTATTTAGGATCACCAACAGACAATACATCAGAGAAAAAATAATCTGTAGCTTACATAATAACATTAAGGGTAGATGTTTGTCCAATTATAGGTAACCACAGCTTATAAATAAATGGCTACTCTCAACACTGTCTCAGAGGCGTAGCGAGGGGGGGGCTAGGGGGGCCATGGCCCCGGGCGGCACAAAAGAGGGGGCGGCAAAAACGGTATTTAAAAAAATATAAAATTAAGAAATCAATTTTTTCAAATCAAGCCATGAAACGAACTAACGCACCGCGGAAGCGAACGGCTCGGGGCGGGTGTGCGGGGGCGGCCAATCGCTACCGGAGTGCGTTCCAAATCACCGATGAGCTTACACGCTTGTCCGCTGGTTATAGGTATAACCTATAACACGCCTATAACCCTATATGACGTCACATCAAATTTAACACAGCGCCCTCTGCGAGCGATCTAAAGCCGGGCGCCCTCTGCGAGCGATCTAAAGCCGGGCGCCCTCGGTGCCATCATTCGTTCAAAAATAGTTGGGCGTAGCCCGATAAACGTGGCGCGATACGCGCGATTCAATGCCGGGCGCCTGCGCTGCGGGCGCTTTCGGCGCCCTCATGCAAAAGCATCGGGCGTAACCTGATGCATTGGGCGCTTTGCTGCTGTACAGAAGGCGCTCTGCCACATAAATAATGTAAAATTACTTTAATTTAATTTAAATTTGTCTATTTTTTGCTGGAGGCGAGAAGCGGCAACTTCGTTTAGCGCAGCGAGAGAAAAGTTGACGCTTTCCGCCCGGAGGGCAGAAAATAATTAAATACGAAATTATAACCCCATAAATAATAATTCAATGTAAGGCAGACTACTGAAAATCGCGCTCTAAAACGTATGTAATAAGAAAACATTCTCATCTGAACCTTTACCTGAAGAGGGAAGAATAGCGGTATTTTTTTCTATGAAATTACATTTCGGGAGAAAACGTTTTCCACTAACTAAATCTTAACAAATCACTTTGATTTTGATGTCCATCGCTTCAGCATAATTTATTATAGGTTTATAGGTTTCGTTTTTTTTAAAGAATTATTCATTTATTGTTATCAAATTTTGAAAAAAAGGAAACCTATTAATTTAGTTTTTTCATTGTCTCAATAACATACTACAAAATCCTGGAGAATGGAAAATATTTAGAAGTGGAAAAACGTTTTATCTTTTTGTATGGACGATCATGTGCTTTATACTTCCCTCTTAAAGCTTATGACCGTAGCAAATGACCACGGCTATCCTTTGAATATTTTTGTGAATATTGAATATACACAATGGGAACCCGACCGATGTTAAAAGTGTATTCTTGACCGCATGTTTAGAAACTAAAATGTCATACAAAGTTTTCTAAAATCGGTCTTGTTAAAGATAATGACAATTCTTGTGAAAATTCGTTTGTGTAATAACTCAGCGAAAAAACGCCTTTATGGCTGCGACAATGCCAGCACATTGTGGCCTTACTAAGACACATTAAAGTTTTAAAGGAAACTCGCAAAATTTTTGTGCAAATAATAAAAAACTACTATTTATTCGGTGTAAAGTTTTTGCCAACATGTAAAAATAAATAACGTGTCGTGTGCAGAAAACACATACACACACTTTTTTTGCCGAATTTGATCAAAATACAAATATTTTTTTTTGCTCCTTAAGACAGTGGTTAAAATCTGACGGGTTTCTCGTTCATACAGTGTAATTGTATACACTGTATGAACGTAATTCAATAAATTATGTTACATTGTATTTCTTTATGTAAAAGAATTAAATATACGCTGTGTGATTATTTCAGATGTTTTTTTTTCTTTTTTCATAAGTTTAAGAGCCAAATATTCAGTAGTCGAGTTTTAGTTTTTGAAGATATTTTTTGTATTTTACCTTTTCCAACTAACTTTGTCTTGTCTATTAACTACTTAGTGAGGTCACAAGTTTTACAAATAAAATGTTATAGAAAGCTTTTAATAAAAAAAGTTGGACATGATTTGAAAGCTTATTTTATACTGATAAAAATGCAATATATTTTTTTTATGTAAAGCTCGTCTTTATTTACTACTTGTTTACTTTGGGATTGTCGTTAGATGCGAATACACGCGAGATAAAATAAAATATAACTTCTTTTTCGAATATTACATATGTTTGAACCCGGATCCGTCCTTAAACTACGTCCAAAAGAGAGGTAAGGGCATTGTGAAAGTCATCTCGCTCTGTGTGGTAGGGCACAGAACAGCGGATGACATTCCAGAAAACCGCAACCAAATAAGACTAGACCCTACTCATAGTGTTGTGTTCCTGCCGGTGAGTAAGGTTGGCAGAGCTCAGCAGTGAGGGTGCGGAGTGTCAGGGCAGGAAGTAACTAGCAATTCCAGCAAAACCTATCTAGACTAAATGTCCAAGTCGGCGTATTACATGCGTGATCAGCTATCCATCTGCTAGTAATCCTATTGAGGACTTCACAGTAAAGTGGATTAAGCCCGAAGAAATTATTTACTCACTTCGTATTTAAGCCATTTGACCTCATGAGACGTGAATAGTAAAGTGTGTTTATTATAAACGAAAGTAATTTCATATTCGGTTATTACTCGTAATTGCTGTACCAATTTCAGTTTTTGCGTCATTTGCTGTAGGTAACTGCTTTTCATTCAGATTATCCTTGCGTATAGTTACATGCTATATATTAATTATTATGTTATCTATTCAAACTATTCACTGTAATTGTGTGTGTGAATGTAGGCTTCATATCGGTTTAGCAACACCTACTTTTTCGATTAAATTCTCTATTTCCGCTACCCAAAGGTTGTCTGGAAGAGATCGCTTTTTAGCGATAAGACCGCCTGTTGTCTGCCTCTACATTTAATCAATTGTTAATTTTTCTTGTATCTTTTTACTAAGGTGTGCCAATAAAGAGTATTCTATCTATTTATTATCTCGGTGAGTTAATATTTAGCCTACAAATGTGCGTATCTGTGATACTTTCAAAATCTCTTAGGCAATTACCTAAAAAAACTTTAACCATTTACACAAATAACTACAATTTCTTAAAATCAAAATACTTTTATCTTACCAAAATACCTGAAGAAAATCTGCCTTTTGATTACAACGTAACTGCGCTCGTTTACCGAATCTGACATTTTATCAACACCCACGCTCGGAGTACCTATCGCAATGGGTTTGGTCGGTGGAAGTATTTTTCAAACGGCGCGTGGCTTGACAGTAACCAACCCCAATAACCCATTCGATCAAATAGTTACATTTCTCTAACTGTTTCAGAAGAACGTCGAGCAGCGAGCGTGAGCGACGCGCTACCGGAGTCCAACGTGCTTCGGAAGGTCGCCTCGCTCACGCTAGACAAGCATTCGGAGCCGCGCGTGCAGCGCCCCAACTTCGTGCCAGAGAAGCTCAACTTTCAGCTCTATGAGAAGTTTGAAGGTGAGGCTTTAAACATTAACAGTTTCAGAAGAATGTTGAGCGGCGAGCGTGAGCGACGCGTTACCGGAGTCCAACGTGCTTCGAAAGGTCGCCTCGCTCACGCTAGAGAAGCATTCGGAGCCGCGCGTGCAGCGCCCCAACTTCGTGCCAGAGAAGCTCAACTTTCAGCTCTATGAGAAGTTTGAAGGTGAGGCCTTAAACATTAACAGTTTCAGAAGAACGTCGAGCAGTGAGCGTGAGCGACGTGCTAACGGAGTCCAACGTGCTTCGCAAGGTCGCTCACGCTAGACAAGCATTCAGAGCCGCGCGTATACCTAGCGGTGGATTTGCAGATTTGGGCGAACTAGGCTCCAGGCCCCAGCCAGGCCTTTAAGTATTAGCCGCCCATTTCTCAACGCCTTTCTATATTTATTATTTATTAGACAGCCGTCCCATATTATCCAGCCTACTTGAGCCTTAAGGGCAGATCCGCCACTATGTGCAACGTCCCGAACTTCCTACCTGAGAAGCTCAACTTCCAGCTATATGAGAAGTTTGAAGGTGAGTCTTTGCTCTCTGTCAATATTTCCGTCACCCAAAATAAGGCGCGGGCGCAATGTTCAAAATATCTAATATAAAGCACCTAGCATATAAAAAAATTAAAATAAAAACTAACAACGGGTGAAGGTGAAATCGTGGGTGATCAGTGGGAAAAGAATTGACCCCTATTTTTAGTGAAAGAAATGGTTAGCTAGAAGATCAGCCGCTAGAGAGAATCTAGCATTTAGCTCGATGTACAGCCGGGTTTTGCTGAACTAAGCAACTAAGTATCCAGCTAAATCTGACAGATAACCTGCTCTTGTCTGGTAATAGAGAAAAAATATGCAACACAAATATTTACAAATAAGGCGATGATTTTGATGACCTATCTGGCCTAGTAGGGTGGGTACCTATGAAGCCGATGGTCCCGGGTTCAAATCCTGATATAATGGCATTTATTTCTGTGATGAGCACAAATATTTGTTCCTAAGTCATGGGTGTTTTCTATGAATTTAAGTATTTATAAACATTTATATATTACTGAAATCGTTGTCTATATAAGTACCCACAACACAAGCCTTATTGAGCTTACTGTGGGACTTCAATCATCAATCTGTATGATAATTTGATAATGTCCTATAAAATTAATAGTTTAAGCATTATTAGGTATGCAGAGAAATACATGTACCTATGATTTCGCTTCCGCATGGTTTCTGTATGTCTAGAGATTTTGTGGAATTTGTTATAAATACTCTCCTGTTAGGTAATACCTGTTTTTTCAATTGCTCGTTTTAATGTCGTTTTAATGTGCTATGTAGTTAATTTCTAGTTAAAACATAATTACGGTTAATGGATACATAATATGAATGTGTGGTTCAAATATATTTGATAGAACCAGACTAATAGAGGCCAATTCGAACGTACATTGACATCACAATGATATTTGAATAATGTTATTAATAATCATGTTAATTATTATTTAAAAAAATGACGAAGCCTAATGCGGATATCATCATTGGTTGTTGCATTTGAAGCCATCTGACGAAGCCAGCGTTGCGGATTTCTTACATATAAACTAATTTTTTTAAAAGATTTTGTTATAAATAAATAAATATTATGGGACATTATTACACAAATTGACTAAGTCTTAAGCTTACTGTGGAGCTCAATAAGGCTTGTGTTGAGGGTACTTAGACAATGATATATATAATATATAAATATTTATAAATACCTACATAGAAAACACCCATGACTCAGGAACAAATATCCATGCTCATCACACGAATAAATGCCCTTACCAGGATTTGAACCCGGGACCATCGGCTTCGTAGGCAGGGTCACTACCCACTAGGCCAAACTGGTTGTCGCGTTATGTGATATGGTAGACCATATCCATCTAATATTATACATAAATGCGAAAATGTTTATGTCTGTCCGTCTGTTTACCTCTTCACGCTTAAACAGCTGAAACGATTTGGTTGAAATTTAGGATAGAGAACAACAACGACGAAGACAACAACGTGGAAGAACATAGGATAGTTTTTAGAATGTAAACATATGCTAAAATTGAATGATTGAATAGAATAGAATAGAATAGAAGAATTTTATTCAGAAAACGCTTAAGTTTAAGTAATACATGAGACGACAGAATCAATTTATTATTAAGCGTCACTGAAAAGGTCTCCACTCAGCTTAATGTCAAGATACCACCTAAGGATCTCGACCTTTCCATTGCCATTACTCTTTATCTAGGCGTTATACTTTGTCTCTCAAATAAGAAAGTTTGTATATATAAGGAATCAATAAAAAGCAAATATGATAAAAAATAAGCTACCCATATTACTAATTCCACCCAGAAGTCGGGGGCAAAAGCTAGTTCTTATATAACACCGCATAACAAGTAACATACACCGGCAGGTAGCTCGAAGTTGGGACGACCGCAATATGACCTGTAAATGCAACCCGTTGATGCCGGCATGAGAGTTGAGGTGAATTATTAGTTGATTACACACACAGCTTTGAAGGTGGTGAATGAACGAATGAGCGAAAGTTTATGATATGATATTTATGCGAAATAGGTATCCTGAAACTTTGTGGTCAATCTTGCAGTTGGCTGTAAGAACCTTTCTATCGATACGAAAAAAATAGTCATTTCAAAATCTCTCTGTCAATACATAACATGTAGACGAGACCTCAACTTTGGTACGATATCGATCTATACTTTCATACCCTACCTATTTTATAATGTCTATGTGGTTGCTTTTGTTTTAGAAAATAGTGACTGAAAAGTTGATTAAGAGTTAAATTTGACATTATCTATGAAAAGGGACGATGCTCCCATATTATAAACAACGCCGCGCTACGCAGTGCGGCGTAAGCGCCATCGACAATAAGGTCCCTTTTCATAGATAATGTCACAAATACTCGTAAATACCGACATTAACTGGTAGGATACACTTGACCTGCCATACACATAGTCGTAGGTTCCTACTTAAAAAACATGTACCTACGTACTATGTACGTCACCCGTATATTGACGCACATGCACAAGACAAGATGTCCAAGTCTTATCTCTATTAAAATGATTACACATGATACAGATAAGGCCAGTAATAGTGCATACGTGACTACGAACGTCCAGTTAATACCGCACTAATTAGCCAAAATCTCTAAACTTCTAAATAACGTGATGCAACTAGCTACGAATCGCGTGAACTTCACTAGTTCTTCAAGAGCGCATTTTAATTATGTAAAACTTCTAAGCAAGTACAGAGATGCTCAAGAGGGAATCCAGGGTATAGTCACCATACTTGGATTACACAATGAAGAATACACTGCGTTTGCTGAATACAAGTTTATCCCCAAAAATTTCACAGTAAAATTTACTCGGGCGCTGGTGCTGTATGTGCCAAGAAAACTACCAATATTGACATTTGTTATACCTGTATATTCTCAGTATACTTTATTTGTGGTTAAAATGGAGCGTGGTGAATTAATAGTTTTGTGTGACATTAAGAGAGTTGTATTGATAGTGAAGTATGTTAAAAAGTGTCCAGTGATGTACGTAATTCGTGTTCCAAAAGGAAGCCTTGAAAGTAAGTTTCTAGATAACTAGGATGTGTTTATCAAGTATCCCCTGAGCTGAAAATGAATATGGCAGCTTCCAAGAGGCCTGCTCAACAGAACAGACCGGCTCTCCCGGTGCACAGCTGAGGGGATATTTTGCAAGGTACAGTTTACCCACGAATTTTGACAAATCGTAGGAGAGTACCGCTGATCTTCTTCACAACCAATATGAACTTTATAAAATCCCTAGGTTTTGACACTAGTAAATAGGAGACAAACATCATAAACCTGTTAAGCTTAAATCTCTACAAATGAGACCATTGCCTCAAGAAAAGTCTAGATAGCGCGATTTACAAATTTTATTTCACACAACAGAGTCATAGAACTCTGCATTTTCTGTAAGGACCTACGAGTTGTCATTGGCAATAACGGGTGAAGTCCCCAGAAAGACAAAACAAAACTAAAAGGGTTCAGTTTTTGCCAGTTTGGCTAAGGAACTTTAAAAATAAGTCGTTTATTCCACAATGAGTTAGTGTATAAAACTTTCCTGAGCTTCATCGGTCATCAACTCATCAGCGAGGCTCGGGAAAACGCCCGTCATTTTTAAAACATATAGGGCCAATTACATCCACACTTCCCGGTATCGGGCCCGAAGTCAGTCAGGCCCGATGTCGGGCCTGATGATCGATTTCCGTTTAAAGGAATATCAGCACATCGTTATCAATATTTGAAATGTAAAAAAATGGTTCATATGCAAAAATATCAAACATTGAACATTTTTAGCAATTAGAGACAAGTAAATTACACTTTTAAGCGAAAATGCGAAAATGTTTCTTATGCAAAAACAAAATGGCCTTGAAACAGCCCCAGTCACTTTAGTTTAGAAAACGCTCGTCCGTGTTGTTTACGCAGCAAGCCGCAAGTATCTATGCAAACTACGCCCCACAATTGTCATTGTGACATTATCGTTCTGTCAATGTCAGTCGATTAATGAGTAAAGTAAAACACTAAAAGTACTGTTAATAAAAATTAGTAAATTAACTTGTTATTAATGTTTGGTTTCCAAATTACCCTTTGATATCCGTTTGTTCTATTTATACTTCAGGGCTTATGCTCCTCAACTGGTTCATATCGTCCGTCGCGGAGAACAGTTACTTGAAAAATCTCCTGACCGCACAAGATTTGAAGAACCTTGGAACTCAATACTGCACGCACCTGCTGGCCGCGGGGGTGCTACGCCAGATTCCAGATAAGGATGCGCCCACTGAAAATATTTTTAAGGTATTCTAGTTTTATGTATGAATAAATTTTGCAACAGAATTTACTTTTTATGTTTTTCCCAAAATGTTGAAATGATATATTGATTATAAATTTAATATTTAACCGTAATTTTATAGTGTTACTTTTTAATTGCACCTGATTTATTGGGCTGCTTTGTTGATTGAGTATGTACAAACATATCCCAATCAACTAGATTAACAATTCTATTTCTGTAATTATTTTATATTGTAATTACTTTCACTCTTCATGTTCGAAAAAATGTTGGTTCCGCTATAAATTCAGTTAAAATCAAACATTTATTTCAGGCTAAAAAACATATACAATAAGAATATCACATTGAAATTAAGATACATGTCAACAATATGTCTATGAAATACAAATTGAATTGCAATACAATTCAATTACATGTCAAACAAAAATAAATAAATATAGGAAACCAAAGAATGACATTAGATTAAATTTAAATTACATTAAAATCAAATAATTTCAATGTTAAGGATGAGCAATTTTCATAAGTTTACTTTCATTCATAATTTATCTCATAGATTCCCATTCAAGAAATTTCACTATTTTGAAAAAAATACAACCAAACATTGGCATTCATGACTGGTCTGGCTTAGTATGGAGTGACTCTGCTCTGCCTATGAAGCCAATGGTCCCGGGTTCGAATCCCAAAAGGGCATTTGTTCATGTAATTATCGCAGATATTCGTTCCTGAGTCATGGATGTTTTCAATGTATATATGTATTTATCTATATACATATGTATATCGTCGCATAGTACCCATAGTACAAGCTTTACTTAGTTTGGGGCTAGTTATATCTGTGCAAGATTGTCCCAAAATATTTATTTTTATGTTTTTTTATTTTATACTAGTAACATATGTTGGTTGTCAGTACTGCCATGAATTTGTAGCTATAAATACATGTTTCTTGTTGTAGCCTAATTTAATGTACTACTGGGCCCACATGGAAACCCCCGTCTCTCAGCCAATCACCCCTGGCCGCCTGCATGTCTCCTGGCCAGACAAAGATGTCTACAGCATCGCCCAAGATCACATCACAAACCTGCGGAATGAAAATCACAGATTCAGCAACCAAAATAACAATGACGAAATAGATGATATCAGTGAAGCAAAAGCGGTCATAGCGCAGCTCAGAAATAGACTAATAGATTTAGAATTACAAATCGAGAAATTAAAGTTAAGCGCTCAAATTGAAACAATCAACAAAAATTTGGAGAAATGTTTCGAGTTTCCCGACAAATTAAGCAAATCAGTGGACAAAGAGATACAAACCTCAATCGAAACACTTCCTGAACCTGTGATATCTTTACCTGCTAATCAATGTGTAAGAACAAGAGATAGATTAGATTTAAGTACAGTAGCTTGTAATACTGAACCTATTAACAATATTCAAAGTGAAGGATCTGATAGTATAGAAAATTATTGTAAGCTAAATAAAATACGAGATTATGAAGCACATAAAGAACCTGACAATGAAAGACTGGATAAAATTGAAGAAAAAATCAAAGAGACCCCTGAAAAAGCTTTGACAGACTCTCTACACAGCATAGGAAGCTCAGAAGCTTCGTTCTTTAGTATTCATAACAACGATTTAATTTCTAGTACACATGAATGTTCCTCCGATATAGTTAGGAAAGACAGTGAATCAAAGGCTGCAATAAACATTCCAATTACGGAAGTATTATATATAAATAATGATATTCAAGTTAATACAATGGCATCAACAGAAACTAGCAAGTTATCATCAGAAAGCACATGCATTTCATCTGAAAGTGTAACTACGAAACTACAAACTGACAAGAAATCTAAAGAAACATCGGAACCAAATGACCTAAAGGCAGAGCCACCTGACAAAACTCAAAATGTCTCGCCTGAGTCACATGCTTCGAAACCAACATCACCGGTGCCATCAAAAGTATCTCCTACAATGGATATTTCCGTCTCTAAAGAACCAATAGCAAGTAGAATAAACACTCCTTCAAGCATTCCTTCACCGGGGATGGTTCCACCGCCTCCACCGATGCCTGATTTGGTTTCTATGCCTCCACCAATGCCAGAAACTTGCCCTTTACCCCCACCAATGCCCGCTATGGGACCACCCCCACCCCCACCAATGCCTGGTATGGGACCTCCGCCTCCTCCAATGCCGGGTATGGCGCCCCCACCCCCACTGATGCCCGGTATGGCGCCCCCACCCCCACAGATGCCTGGAATGGTGCCTCCACCACCTCCAATGCCCGGTATGGGGCCTCCACCCCCACCGATGCCCGGTATGGGGCCTCCACCCCCACCGATGCCCGGTATGGGGCCTCCACCCCCACCGATGCCCGGTATGGGGCCTCCACCCCCACCGATGCCCGGTATGGGGCCTCCACCCCCACCGATGCCCGGTATGGGGCCTCCACCCCCACCGATGCCCGGTATGGGGCCTCCACCCCCACCGATGCCCGGTATGGGGCCTCCACCTCCACCGATGCCCGGTATGGGGCCTCCACCCCCACCGATGCCCGGGATGGGGCCTCCACCCCCACCGATGCCCGGCATGGGGCCCCCTCCGCCGCCGATGCCCGGCATGGGCCCCCCTCCGCCCCCGCTGCCGGGCGCGGGCGCGCCGGCCCCGCCCCCCCCGCCGGCCCCGGGCGCGGCGCCGCCGAGCGCGGGCCCGGCGCCGTTCCCCGCCCCGCCTGTAGGCGGCTGGACTATGCAAAGAGCGAGTAAGTATTAAGGTATCCCTATCATTCCCTGACGGTCATTTATCTATCTTGATTTTAAAATGATAGAACTAGTAGATGTTAGTATCGCAAACTTGTCATCTAAAAGAGTAATGCCTCCTTATTTATAACACGCTCAAAACAAGATTTTAGTATTTATACGAATAATCAAATGCCAGCTGTTAAATTTAATCTCAACTCGCGATTTATGTCGGCAGCCGGCCGTAAGATCAGGCAGATCGTAATGTTTTGACGGTAGTATGACGATATGATACCTTTCTTGAATTTGTGTCTTGGCATTTAAGTTTTATTTGTAATTGTGAACATTACAAGTCGAATTACTCCCTTTTTAATGCGTTTAAAATTCGTCTTTACTCCATTTCCTAACCTCAAATGAGCCGATTTCCTATCGTGATCGATATTAATAGATTTGTTGCACCCAAAATCTCCTGCAATTTATTCGTTTTCTTTTTTTTTTGGATTGCTTTGAAAAGCAAAATAAAACACGCGAGCCGCGGCAGTGAATATGTGCAGTACCATTTTTAACAGCTGACTGTGGGACGCCATCTTGCAAATTGGCTCGGCTGAGGCAAACGTGCTGAGGCAAAAGTTACACGAGCACGCGGTCGCGCGAGGCCCGTCGTTTGCCGCGCAAGGAAATTTCCTCGCGAGGCTGCTTGCTCTATGTAGACCCGTCTACAGACAACTGAGGGCCTACCGCGAACCACGTTCAACGTGTTCCCTCTCTGTCGCACTTGTAATATAGTCCGTAAGTGTGACAGAGAGGCAACACGTCGAACGTGGTTCGCGGTAGGCCCTCTGTAGCGGGGCTCCGTCGACTCAGAGAACGAGACTAAGATTTTCACTTGTAACGATATGCCTAGGAAAATCCTGATCTACCTGATCTACGATTGGCCGCCGTCATATGCATGGAATTGTGCTGGAACTAATGAAACACATCCTCATCTAAACCTAACGATCGCTTGAACCTTAATTCATTCTAATAAGGTTTATTTTTACGAGCTAAAATCAATGAATAAAGTTGTGACGTTTAAACCTTTGAACACTACGCCTATTATATGCATCGCGCCATTTTAAACCTTATTATACTTTGATGCAGGAAGGTTTATATTACGGCGTTCTAGTCTAGTCGTTAGAAATCCTGCCTACGAAGCAGTAAGTCCCTGGTTCGAATCCTGGTAAGGGTATTTATTTGTGTGTTTATCACAAATATTTTGGTCCTGAGTTATGGACGTTTATATATAAGTATTTATATATAGGTGTATATTATGTATATCATCGTTAATATCCATAACATAGACTTATTGAGCTTACTGTGGACTAGGTAGATATGTGTAAAATTTTCCCATAATAGAGGTATATATGTTTTATCACACTGAGCGCGTCAGTCGACGTCTTTTGCAGTCAAAGGGTTAAAATACAACTTAAAAAATGTATATAATATTTTCAGCCTTAAGAAAGATCCCCGTGAAGCCGGCGGCGCCGATGAAGCCGCTGTACTGGACGCGCATCCTGGCGCCGGCCGCGGCGCCGGCGGCCGGCGAGGCCCCGCAGGCCCCCAAGCCCCTCTGGCTCGAAATAGAAGAGACCAACCTGGATAACATAGATGAATTCGCAGATCTCTTCTCCAGACAAGTCGTCAAAGCGCCAGTCAAGAAGAAAGTTGAAGTGAAAACGAAAATTCAGCCGGTTAAGATATTGGAGAGTAAGCGCTCGCAGAATGTGGGGATTTTGGCGCAGAGTCTGCATGTCGAGTTTTCGGAGATAGAGAATGCTATATATAATTTTGATACGTCCGTTGTCAGTTTGGAAGCGTTGCAGCAGATTTACGAAATGGTAACTTTACATTATATTTCATCACTACATCTTATAAAACAAAGTCCCCCGCCGCGTCTGTATATTCGCAAACTCAAAAACTACTGAACGAATTTTCATGCGGTTTTCACCTATACTATCAATAGAGTGATTCTTAAGGAAGATTTCGGTGTACAATTAGTAAATGTTCATAATGTAAAGTCAGTTACTTTATCAGATGATAGTTCAAATGCTACCATGAATTTAAAAAACCGTCAGCCGGTTTTATCCCGGTGGAAAGACCGTCAGCTGGTCACAGGAACATGTAAAAAATACGCGCCTTACCAATTACCAAAGTAAATTGAACGTCTGATGGAATGCTACATGCAAAGTTTCATGATTTTGTTATTACTATCATAAAAAGATAAAGCGCTTATTTTTCACATATTCATGCGCCCACCTAACGTTCAACCACCGCCATACAACCGCCTGAAGATTTTAAATATTTTTACGTGCTTCAATGGCTGCCATTCCTTAACCCGCCAATGGAGCGGCAGCTGACGTTCGCGAGGGTTCATCTCCAGGGAAAACTGTTCCTGGCTTGCGGTCTATTCTACCCGTACGAAGCCGAGGCGGGCCGCTCTAAATATATACATCTAGCTCTAGATATAGTAAAACTAACAAAATATCCTTGTTTCAGAGAGCGACCGACGAAGAGCTATCCCAAATTAAGCAACACCTGCAAACGAAACCAGACGTGCCACTGGACAAGCCCGAGGCGTTCCTGCACGACCTCAGCAGCATCCCCAACTTCGCGGAGAGGATCTCCTGCTTCATGTTCCAGGCGGAGTTTGAAGATGCGGTCAGCACTACTATGCATAAGTTGGACAACTTGAAGCATACTTGTGAGGTACAATTTTTAGATGGTATTCCACCTGTTCAATTCTTTGTCCAATGTGCATTGCGTCTCACTTTGCTATTAAGCAAAATGCGAGACGCAAATACACATTGGAGCAAGATATTAGACAGATGGAATACCACCCATAGTCATATTCCGCGAATATACAGTGATGTCTTTATGTTCCACCCTTGAGGAGTCAAAATTCGGGTCATGATTTAACCATTTGTTCACTCTGTTCTTGTATGTCTTTCTTCTTCTTGTCTGTTACCTTCTGTGTGTTGTGTTATCTCCACGGAAGATCAGCGCTGAAAGCCACCAGCAACATGCTGAAGTGAGGCCATTTCGTGGCACTTTATACTTGCTATGTTTTTGTTATATCATGTAGTTTGTCTTGTTTATGGCACTTTATACTTGCTATGTTTTTGTTATATCATGTAGTTTGTCTTGTTTATGGCACTTTATACTTGCTATGTTTTTGTTATATCATGTAGTTTGTCTTGTTTATGGCACTTTATACTTGCTATGTTTTTGTTATGTCATGTAGTTTGTCTTGTTTGTGTTTACGAATAAAATAATCCCATTATATTATATTCTATTCTAAAATGAATTTATTTTGGGACCAACCCCGAAAACGCAAAAAATGCTGTCTCATACATTGCGGCGAATATCTCAGTGTGACCTACATATTTACCTCTCGGAGTACGGTTAGACATAACAAAATTATCGTGTAAAGGTCATAAGCAAGGCTCAGAACCGGTCTATGAAATACCAGGTTATTTCGGTTTTCCTACGAACTTTCATAAGAACGCTAACGTTTTAAAAACTTTATTGTAACCTAAATATACCGGTTTATTTAACGAGCGATGAGACGGCCAGCCGGCCTGGTGGTGTACCACGTAAACAAAGACAACAACATAGGAAGAAACCGGTTTTTATTGTCCTAAATCGGTCAATCTGACAAGAACTTTTATGAAAATGTTCTCCTAAAAACCGGTTTAAAAATAATGGTTTTATCGAGCGAAACCGAAATCTGATTTTGCGCCACGTACTAACTGTTTGGAAATTTAACTCGTTGCCATGCCTGTTTTACACATTTTTTCGGATTACATACCTACAATTGAATTTTTCTATGGGACATCGAATTTTTATTTATTGTGAAATCAATAATGAAACTACAGACTGCGGATTGTGCCTAGGTTCTAGTCTCATGACTATGACAACGATCACCTTTATAGTTAAAAAACATATTTCCAGTTCCTGATGACGAGCGAGGCGCTAAAGAGGGTGTTCGCGATAATTCTGACGCTAGGCAATTATATGAATGGCGGCAACGGGCAACGTGGACAGGCCGACGGCTTCGGCCTTGAGATACTCTCCAAACTTAAGGACGTCAAGGTAAGATCAATTTATTAAATTCCACTAAAGGTTGTCTGGAAGAGACCGCTTTTTAGCGAGAAGACCGCTCATTGTTTACCTCTTATTAATGTATTGTATTCTTTCTGTATTGAGGTGTGCAATAAAGAGTATTTATGTTGTATTGTAGGATACTGTACCGGCCGAACTAGCATCTCGGTTGACAAGTGTACATCACGCATAAGTGATACACTGGGCCATTATGAGATTTATGAGAACTAGAGAGTGTAGAAAAAGGAGCAATATCTCTATGTATGAGAAGTGTCTTTCAAAAAACATTACATAGGCGGCGCCACAATACACCGAAATAAAATGTCATACACCTAGTATTTTATAGTATTTTATGCAACAGTTGTATAAGAAGGGTAAAAAAAGGCGAGTGGCGTTACATTGTAAAGTAATACGCCACGAGCATTTTTTGACCTGCTTATACAACGTTGCATAGGGTAATTCCGGGGTAGTTGGCCATAGTTTTTTTAGAACGTAATAAAAAAAAAAGTATATGAGTAATCAAAGAAATCTTTATTTATTTATAAACTTTGAACAATCAACGTTAGATAATTAAACAAACAAAAAATATTTTCTCTTGAGATCAGATTGAAAAATCGTTTTAAAAAAAAAACACATTTGGCCATCTCTCCCGGGGTATCTGCACGCCTAGCACATGACGGGCGCGACAGTCGACAGGCGAGAAAATGCCGCGACATAGAGCTTTCTCGCGAATCGGTAGCATAAGACGCGCGCGACAACGCGCTGTCTCGCGGACAAATGTCAAAGCGACATAATTCTGTCGTTTGACAGTTCCACGCCGGATACTCTCGAAACTCGTAGCACAAGTGCACTATGAGCGAGAAAATATCCCGCGTTTCAACGTCAAAAGGAGAGAAACTGTCTTCGAGTGTAGAGGGTCGCGAGAAGCATATTTTGTCCAAGTTTTGTTGACTTTGATCCTCAAAGAAAGTTAATTTTCTATATTTTGTATTTATTTCATACTACAGCAATTTTCTGTGTAATTTTAATATGAATCCTGAGTTTTATGATTTGTCCGTTAGCTAGGTAGGTAAGGTGTAGGTACGTGGTATTGCTTTATAACATACCTATATCTATATCATGCCGGTAATAATAAAATTATTGTATTTTTTCACATTTACTTGTTTGTTCTCTTAAGTTAAATGAAAACCCGACAGAAAAATTAAAAGCCTAAGATTGTGCCACTACATCAACAAAGCAAACAGTTTGATGGCGAATTGACTGGAGGGTGATTAATAGAAATTACTTTGTGGAAATCCGTATTAATTGATACAAAAATATTACTTCGCTAATCCACGAAATAATTAAGTGCTAGTCAATCAGTGCTAACCCATTACACTTACACGCGTATTTTTACAGTCAATGCATGCAACCTACCACCTAAAAAATATATACGCAAATATTTAAATAAACCACCACCTAAGTACAAAAACTCGTCACGTGCTTCAATTGATTGTGGGATATAAACCGCGGTCTTGGGGTTTAATTATAGGTATATCCGGGTACTAATGATTTATAATATGTGTACAAAAACGCACCACCTAGAGAGGATGGGAGAGGATCGTGCTGTGAGAAGAGCGTATGTGGGGCATCCGGGTGGAAAACGTACGTCTGGGCGTCCCAGATACCGCTGGAGTGACGAAGTCCTAAAAGACCTGTTCGCCCTCGGAATACCCAACTGGCGTGAAGTGGCGCAGGATAGGGCAGAGTGGCGCTCTCTTGCGTCAGAGGCCAAGATCTTGTTTGGGTCACTGAGCGAGTGAAGTAGTAGTAGTAGTACAAAAACGCAATGTATTTTAAAACTTTGGAGAAAGCCTTCAGATTGGGTAGGGTAACCTACACCTGCTGTACTTAGGTACCTATTACTTACCCTAAGTAGGTGTCTAAGTACACTTTTGTTACTATATCTGCGTATAATAAAATAATGCAAAATAATGAATCTGGCGGCCCAACTCAACCTCCACCTTACAAAAGGCCACGGCCGTAATACGAGTATTCTGTAGTTACCACCCTAATGTACGATTCCCACCGACTGGCTGGAGTCAGGCCGCACCGGAGCGCATTTTTAATGTGCCTATATATGATATATCGCAGAAGCGATAGAATCCGTCCGGAGGCGTCTCCGCGTCCGCGAGCAGCCGACCGGCTTGCGGCCACATAAATGTGAAATTCGATCCGACTCCGCCCGTTCGGTGGGAGTCGTAGTAGTCGTACTTAAATCTAAATATCTAAAAGAGGTCAGAGTAAATAAAATAACTTAATGTTTTTGTGTATTTGCAATATGAGAAAACTTAAAAAACTAACGCTGCATCCATAGATCGCTAAAATACAAAACATGCAAAAATAACTCATTGTTTTTAACATTCGAGTGTCGTTGTATGGAGTAGGTTCCCAACTTGAGCCCTTCTATGTCCTCCGTGGCAGGATGGCTGCGCCCAGCAGCAGCATGCTTAGGTATAGACGCCGTGTTTGATGACAGACTTGTGCATGTCAACAATCTATCTTCAAAGCCAGCGGTGCAGCAACTAGCCAGCCACAAGGAAGATATGTTGGGGATTATCATGAGATCTTCAGTCTTCTTCGTAAAGATGGTAGCTTATTAGCCAACACTTTCGGGTAATCTCAATTATCTTAAAAAAACACCAATCATTCGTAAGGAGTGGTATTTAATTATTAGGTAGGTAATTATCTTTAGATATAATAATGTACTCCAACTTGTAACGACAAAGCGAATCAAATTATGATTGACACATTGACATTTCCGACTTCAAAATAATATTTGCTATTTCTTTAATCTTAATACTGCGAGAAGGAGACAAAGTTATCGTGACTAGGGACGCTCCGTTTCTAAAGCTGACTATTCATTATTTTTCCGATTATGTTAGTACCGATTCAGTGTTGCCACGAAAGAAAAGTTTGTTCCAAGTATAAATGGCCACACTGGCTAAGTCGCGCGCGGGATGGCTCTCTCGCGCGGAATTCTTTTCTCGATCTGCCAACTTATGCTACCAAAATCGAGAAACTGACAGGTCGAGATAGAAATTTGTGACACGCGACTGTTGTTTCTCGCGGCGCGAGTTATCCCGCGTGTAATCATGTGCTAGCCGTGCTGGGTATGATGACCATACCATTATGGGAAAGATGGCCATAAACTAACTCTAAATTATTGTATGTCTTCAGTCTTGTTTTTTGGCCCTGAGGCGCTTCTTCTTTTCCTGGCCACATTTGGAGCATGCATCGTCGAATTCGGTGCAATTTTCATGAACCCAAAACATACAAATCGTGCACTGGAGCCAATCTTCAACAAGAAGAGTTTCGTAATAATTTTCTCCGCATCCTCGACAGTTATCCTCCCCTTTCATGTTCTTTTTCTTCTTGTTTTTCGATATTATGGCAAGGGGGACATCGCCACTGCTATCCGACAGCCTTCGGATAGCCTTTGTTTTGTTTACCCGAGTTAACTGCAAGCCTGACTCATCCATGTTAAATACACAATTTGGTGCTAACATCTCATTATCCTGTATTAAAACGCTTTCTAGAAGTTGAAAATAAGCATTTACTTCTGTTCTATTCATGGCATTGGCCCTGGACAATGATACACCTTCTGACTTTCTAAGTGTAATATCTATGTGTCTACTTAGGAACATTTGCAACCAGTCATATCCTGCTTTCTGGGTTTCTGTATTAAATCTGTGCTGTAATTGTAATTGCTCTGCAAAATCGTAAGCTATTCTTCTAACATCCGTCATTGACAATGGAAAACCTTTAGCTTGCAATGCTTTGATGTGAGCTACCAGTTTATCCTCATTTTCTTTTCCAAACAAAGAAGATGGTCCCATAGGCCCCTTTTTGTCATTATTCTTCTTCAATCTTCTTTCTAACGTTTTTCGTGGTATTTGGTTCTGGATAGCCGCCGCTCGCACGGATAACCGATCATTTTTCACAGCACTAATAGCAGCCTTAAGTGAAAGTTCTGACCAATTACCTCTGACAGCTATTGCTTTTCTCTTGTACTTGTTTGGCATCTAAAAAAAATGAATTATTTGAATAAGGCATCATTATTGCACCATCAGTGTATGATGGCCATATGGCCATGACATACCGACTTAATCTGGCCATCTCTCCTTTTCTTCCGGGAGAGATGACCACATCTAAAAAGAAAACAAGTCAAATCTCGATCTGCATAATTTTGAGGTTAGAACATAACGACATCCGTATACTTTGCAATAAAAACAAAAAACACCAATATTATGAGAAACTAACATCACCACAAGTTAAAACATGAACCTCCTTTGAAATATTTTCACTTGTCAAAACGAGTGGTGCAAATTGTCGTGTCCTTCTTTCCTTCTTTAATTTCGTTTGAATTGCTTTAAATAAATAAATAAATAAAATAAAATAAAATAGCCTTTATTTGCGACCCCTTTTTTTCTGTGTTGCATGCTAAACACTTACAAGGAATTTTCAGTTATAAAAACAGTTAATAAAATATTATTGTGCATGAGATTTTTTTTTATTTTATTCATTTTTTTTTTTTTTTATTTCGGGATCCCCCTGTGGGTATAGGCCTCCTCCAGTTTTTGCCATGCCTCTCGATCTTGGGCTAGATAATGCCACCCCATGCCGGCAGTTTTCTTTATATCATCAGCCCAACGCTTGAGTGGGCGTCCTGAATGTCTGTCACCACTCCCTGGTCCTCTCCATTCCGTCACTCTTTTCGCCCATCTTGAGCTATCGTAACGTGCAATATGTCCTGCCCATCTCCACTTCATTTTCTTGACATATTGTAATGCATCAATTACTTTGGTTGTTTCCCGAATGTCTTTGTTTCTAATCTTGTCTTTTATCTTGACATTGAGTAGGCTCCTCTCCATTGCTCTCTGACAAACCGAAATCTTTTGGGCATTTTTTTCTGTTAAGCTCCACGTCTGGCAGGCGTATGTCAGTGTTGGTAGGATGCAGGAGTCCATAAGTTTCTTTTTAAGTGGTACGGGCATTTTTGATTTAAACAAATGTTTAAGTGACCAGTAGCGTTTCCAGCTTGATGTTATGCGTCTCTCTATTTCTGCTGTGTCTGTATCTAAGAATGATATTAGTTTGCCTAAGTATATGTATTCATTTACATATTCAATGCTCCTTCCTTTTATTTCAATATTCTTTTTCTTGTAGTTAGTCATAAGCTTGGTTTTATCATAGTTAATTTCCAATCCCACTGATTTGCTATTCTGATTAAGGCACTGAAGCATGTTTGCAAGTTCCTCTGCATTATTGGAAAATAATACGATATCATCAGCGAATCTTAAGTGATTTAAATATTTAGACCCTATTCTAATGCCTTTATTTTTCCACCCAATGTTGTGTAGTATAAGTTCTAAAACTGCAATAAATATTTTTGGTGATAATGGATCTCCTTGGCGGACGCCTCTCCCTATTTGAAAGTATGGCCCTAATTTATCCAGCTTTACTCGGCTTTTACACTTTTTATATATATTAGTTACTAGTTTTATGTATTTTTCCTCTATATTATGATATTCTAAAGCCTTTCTAATTGAATCATGAGAGATAGAGTCAAATGCCTTCTGGTAGTCAACAAATGCCAGGTACAGCGGGGAGTTAAATTCTTTGTACTTCTCAATTAGCTGGCTCAGTACTTGTATGTGGTCCATTGTGGAGTAACCAGGTCTAAATCCTGCTTGCTCAACTGGTTGTTTTTTATCTATTTTTGGGCCTATTCTTGTCAGTAAGCATTGGGAAAACAGTTTGTACAGGCTTGACATGAGACTTATCGGTCTATAGTTAGATACGTCGCATGGATCTCCTTTCTTGTATAATAGAGTTATTTCTGACTCAATCCACTGTGAAGGCACGATCTCTTCTCTTAGTATGTCATTAAATAGTTGTGTTAGGTGCCTGATTAGTATGTCTTTGCCCACCTGTAAAGCTTCGTTTATGATGGAATCTGGTCCTGGGCTTTTGTTTTTACTGAGATTTTTTATTGCAGTGTCCACTTCTCTTGTTGTAAATAGCTCTGGAAAGCTCTCCGTCCTATCTATTATGTGCGGCTGTACGTGATGGCTTTCATTTGGCTCTCTTTTAGCATATAATTTTTTATAGAAGTCAGTAGCGACTAGAACCAGATCCTGCCTATTTTCAGTGACTCTTTGACTGGAGCTTATGAGTTTTGGTATCCACTTTTTGTTGTCTGACGGGACTCTTTTTATTCCTCCGGTTGCTTCAATGCAGTTTTCAAATTTTCTTAGCTTATAAGTTGTATATTCTTGTTTAATTTGTGTTTTGACTGTTTTGTATAGTAAATTTAAGTCCCTTTTTTCTTGGCTTGTTTTGTTTACTTTTACCTTGAGTATATGTCTTTTTGCTATTAAAGCCATGGTACTTGGAGATAGTATAAACTTTTCTTTTTTGTATAGTATTTTTGTTTCTATTAAACTCTCTGTGATGGCTTTCTCTAAGGCATTGTAAGCATACTGCGTTACCATGTTGTTCTTAGTGTATTTTTTTAATTTACTTTCCAATAATCTGCAGTATTCTGTTTGCTCTTTACCTGAAATTAAGTTTGATTTAGAGGCTGTATATTTTTTTCTACATTTTGGTTTTATTTTCATTTCTATTGTTCCACGTAGCAGCCTATGGTCTGAAGGAAAGTGTAGTTTATGAAGTATTTCAATGTTTGTAAAAAGATCCTTTTTTGTGGATAAGATGTAGTCTATCTCATTTCGAGTCTTTCCATCAGGTGCCACCCACGTCCATCTCTGGCTTACTTTCTTTTTGTAAAATGTATTCATGATAGAGATATCTTCCTCTAGTGCAAAAAGTTTTAAACGATCTCCGCGTTCATTGCAAACACCAGAGCCGTATGGGCCTAGAATCGAGCCAATTTTCTCAGTTATGCCAATCTTTGCATTGAAATCACCAATAATAATTAGGAAGTCTTTTGATTTTTCTTTTGCTTTATATATATCTGCGTAGAACCTTTCTAATTCCTCATTGGTTGCCTTTTCGGTTGGGGCATAAACTTGAATTATAGAGCATTCCTTTCCTTCAATATTAATATTTAAAAGTGCAACTCTATCCGAGATGCCCATAAATTGTATTATTTCTGATTTATGTTCTTTTTTTACTAAAAATCCAACGCCTCTTTGGCCATAGTAGTAATGGATGCACCAGTCTAGTTCTTCAATTTCATAACCCACTTTTTTTACTTCCGATAAACCAATGACATCCCATTTAACATTTTTTAGTGCGGTTTCTAGTTCTATCATGCGATGGTTATCTTTTAATGATCTTACATTATAGGTACACACATGGAATTTTCTAGTTGTTTTTGATTTGTACTGTTTGTCTTTGGTAACTTGGATATGTTGGATATGCTGTATTTTATTCACTGGAGGGTTTTGGTCGCAATCCCCACGATGACCAGTCGTCTTGGGGAGTAGAATATTTTCTGTTGTGGTGTATGTGTGTTGTTTATTTATTTGTGTTGGTTTCCGTTTCATTTTAGTTGTCAAGATAGGTGTTTTTTTCAGACATGGAGTATGCCCGCTCCCGCATAAGCTGGAATGCATCCACTTTTGGGATTTTTTTCGTGGAAGTACTTGGCTGGTCTCTCGGGCTTGGGGTTTCCGAGTTTCTTTTTCTTTTCTCATTTTCTCGAAAATTGTCAGCTTTTGCCTTACGTTTTTCCATTTCTTCCTTTGAGTAATCTTGCGTTATGTAGGTTGAATTGCTTTAAATAGCAAAATAAATGAAACGCAAGCCTCTGCAATTATTACGTGCGGCGCCATTTTGAACAGCTAACTGAGTGACGCCATCTTGCCGAGCAAATTGGCTCGAGTGAGGCAAACGTGCTGAAGCAAAAGTTACACGAGCACGCGGTCTCGCGAGGCCGAGCATTTGCCGCGCGAGGATATTTCCTCGCGAGGCTGCTCGCTCTGTGTGGACCTGTCTATTCGCTTTGTGCAGCTCAGGTTAATAAAGTTAAATTGCTTACAATCAGACGATTCTACTCATTTGCTTTCTATGTATATCATTAAAAAAAAACACGACTTGTTCCAGTCGAAACGCTCAACAGTGACTTTGCTCCACTTCATCGTGCGCACGTACATGCGCGCGGCCGGCGTCGGCAGCCCGCTGCCGGTGCCCGAGCCGGGCGACGTGGCGCGCGCCGCGGCCATAGACTTCGCCGACGTGGCCGGCTCCCTCGCCGGCCTCACGCGGCAGCTGGCCGGTGAGTAGTAGTGGACAGTGGCCCGCGGCCATAGACTTCGCCGACGTGGCCGGCTCCCTCGCCGGCCTCACGCGGCAGCTGGCCGGTGAGTAGTAGTGGACAGTGGCCCGCGGCCATAGACTTCGCCGACGTGGCCGGCTCCCTCGCCGGCCTCACGCGGCAGCTGGCCGGTGAGTAGTAGTGGACAGTGGCCCGCGGCCATAGACTTCGCCGACGTGGCCGGCTCCCTCGCCGGCCTCACGCGGCAGCTGGCCGGTGAGTAGTAGTGGACAGTGGCCCGCGGCCATAGACTTCGCCGACGTGGCCGGCTCCCTCGCCGGCCTCACGCGGCAGCTGGCCGGTGAGTAGTAGTGGACAGTGGCCCGCGGCCATAGACTTCGCCGACGTGGCCGGCTCCCTCGCCGGCCTCACGCGGCAACTGGCCGGTGAGTAGTAGTGGACAGTGGCCCGCGGCCATAGACTTCGCCGACGTGGCCGGCTCCCTCGCCGGCCTCACGCGGCAGCTGGCCGGTGAGTAGTAGTGGACAGTGGCCCGCGGCCATAGACTTCGCCGACGTGGCCGGCTCCCTCGCCGGCCTCACGCGGCAGCTGGCCGGTGAGTAGTAGTGGACAGTGGCCCGCGGCCATAGACTTCGCCGACGTGGCCGGCTCCCTCGCCGGCCTCACGCGGCAGCTGGCCGGTGAGTAGTAGTGGACAGTGGCCCGCGGCCATAGACTTCGCCGACGTGGCCGGCTCCCTCGCCGGCCTCACGCGGCAGCTGGCCGGTGAGTAGTAGTGGACAGTGGCCCGCGGCCATAGACTTCGCCGACGTGGCCGGCTCCCTCGCCGGCCTCACGCGGCAGCTGGCCGGTGAGTAGTAGTGGACAGTGGCCCGCGGCCATAGACTTCGCCGACGTGGCCGGCTCCCTCGCCGGCCTCACGCGGCAGCTGGCCGGTGAGTAGTAGTGGACAGTGGCCCGCGGCCATAGACTTCGCCGACGTGGCCGGCTCCCTCGCCGGCCTCACGCGGCAGCTGGCCGGTGAGTAGTAGTGGACAGTGGCCCGCGGCCATAGACTTCGCCGACGTGGCCGGCTCCCTCGCCGGCCTCACGCGGCAGCTGGCCGGTGAGTAGTAGTGGACAGTGGCCCGCGGCCATAGACTTCGCCGACGTGGCCGGCTCCCTCGCCGGCCTCACGCGGCAGCTGGCCGGTGAGTAGTAGTGGACAGTGGCCCGCGGCCATAGACTTCGCCGACGTGGCCGGCTCCCTCGCCGGCCTCACGCGGCAGCTGGCCGGTGAGTAGTAGTGGACAGTGGCCCGCGGCCATAGACTTCGCCGACGTGGCCGGCTCCCTCGCCGGCCTCACGCGGCAGCTGGCCGGTGAGTAGTAGTGGACAGTGGCCCGCGGCCATAGACTTCGCCGACGTGGCCGGCTCCCTCGCCGGCCTCACGCGGCAGCTGGCCGGTGAGTAGTAGTGGACAGTGGCCCGCGGCCATAGACTTCGCCGACGTGGCCGGCTCCCTCGCCGGCCTCACGCGGCAGCTGGCCGGTGAGTAGTAGTGGACAGTGGCCCGCGGCCATAGACTTCGCCGACGTGGCCGGCTCCCTCGCCGGCCTCACGCGGCAGCTGGCCGGTGAGTAGTAGTGGACAGTGGCCCGCGGCCATAGACTTCGCCGACGTGGCCGGCTCCCTCGCCGGCCTCACGCGGCAGCTGGCCGGTGAGTAGTAGTGGACAGTGGCCCGCGGCCATAGACTTCGCCGACGTGGCCGGCTCCCTCGCCGGCCTCACGCGGCAGCTGGCCGGTGAGTAGTAGTGGACAGTGGCCCGCGGCCATAGACTTCGCCGACGTGGCCGGCTCCCTCGCCGGCCTCACGCGGCAGCTGGCCGGTGAGTAGTAGTGGACAGTGGCCCGCGGCCATAGACTTCGCCGACGTGGCCGGCTCCCTCGCCGGCCTCACGCGGCAGCTGGCCGGTGAGTAGTAGTGGACAGTGGCCCGCGGCCATAGACTTCGCCGACGTGGCCGGCTCCCTCGCCGGCCTCACGCGGCAGCTGGCCGGTGAGTAGTAGTGGACAGTGGCCCGCGGCCATAGACTTCGCCGACGTGGCCGGCTCCCTCGCCGGCCTCACGCGGCAGCTGGCCGGTGAGTAGTAGTGGACAGTGGCCCGCGGCCATAGACTTCGCCGACGTGGCCGGCTCCCTCGCCGGCCTCACGCGGCAGCTGGCCGGTGAGTAGTAGTGGACAGTGGCCCGCGGCCATAGACTTCGCCGACGTGGCCGGCTCCCTCGCCGGCCTCACGCGGCAGCTGGCCGGTGAGTAGTAGTGGACAGTGGCCCGCGGCCATAGACTTCGCCGACGTGGCCGGCTCCCTCGCCGGCTTCACGCGGCAGCTGGCCGGTGAGTAGTAGTGGACAGTGGCCCGCGGCCATAGACTTCGCCGACGTGGCCGGCTCCCTCGCCGGCCTCACGCGGCAGCTGGCCGGTGAGTAGTAGTGGACAGTGGCCCGCGGCCATAGACTTCGCCGACGTGGCCGGCTCCCTCGCCGGCCTCACGCGGCAGCTGGCCGGTGAGTAGTAGTGGACAGTGGCCCGCGGCCATAGACTTCGCCGACGTGGCCGGCTCCCTCGCCGGCCTCACGCGGCAGCTGGCCGGTGAGTAGTAGTGGACAGTGGCCCGCGGCCATAGACTTCGCCGACGTGGCCGGCTCCCTCGCCGGCCTCACGCGGCAGCTGGCCGGTGAGTAGTAGTGGACAGTGGCCCGCGGCCATAGACTTCGCCGACGTGGCCGGCTCCCTCGCCGGCCTCACGCGGCAGCTGGCCGGTGAGTAGTAGTGGACAGTGGCCCGCGGCCATAGACTTCGCCGACGTGGCCGGCTCCCTCGCCGGCCTCACGCGGCAGCTGGCCGGTGAGTAGTAGTGGACAGTGGCCCGCGGCCATAGACTTCGCCGACGTGGCCGGCTCCCTCGCCGGCCTCACGCGGCAGCTGGCCGGTGAGTAGTAGTGGACAGTGGCCCGCGGCCATAGACTTCGCCGACGTGGCCGGCTCCCTCGCCGGCCTCACGCGGCAGCTGGCCGGTGAGTAGATACTGGCGTAGCTATTTATTTGCCCGCCCTGTATAATATGTCCAATAGCCAACGTTCGGACACATTAGATATACCAAAACAGGTATTTAGTTATGCAGTGAACCTTCTGTACGTAATAGTACGGTCATGTCTGAAAATATCGATACGGACAACGTGCCAAAAATATGTATACACTACCCTTACATTTGGGCCACGGTCGTGTATACATATTTTTGGCGCTTCGATCGTGTCGAAGTTTTCAGACGTGACTGTACTAATATTTATTCTGTGCTGTTAGTTCCTTGGCTCACTTCGCATAGGTATAGCAAATATCAAATACTAACCAATAATTTTATCTTTCAGCATGCAAAGATAAAACCAAGAAAGTTCTTGAAAAAACCGACGCACAACGGAGTCCTGAAGAGAACGAAACAAAACGCATAGATGTTTTCGAAGAAAAAATGGGTACTTTCCTCACCGCCGCCGAGGAAAAATTGAAAGCCGAGCATGAAAATCTTGAAGAATGTCGGAGCAAATTCTTTGCGACAGTCAGGTTTTATCAGTATACCCCCAAAGTTGGGAAGCTAGAGGACTGTGAGCCGAAGGAGTTCTTTTCGCTGTGGACGAGCTTCTGCAGCGATTTTAAGGATATTTATAAGAAGGAGGAGCAGATTGCTATTAAGGAAAAGTAAGTTAAGTTTTTTTTATTTATTAAAGTGCCAGGAGACTTCTTGCGGTAGAGTAGATGTCGCTTAGAGCGTCTTTTGAAGGAAGAATTCAAATCCCCATCGGGCGATGTACCTTTTTCATTTTAAAAACTATGCCTTGCGAATGAACGAAAGTACTTTACAGTACATATGGTGCTACTTTACCGCACTAGTGCGGTAAATAAGCACTTTACGTGCCTATATCGAAAATTTAAAGTGCCATAATTATGTATCGTAAAACGTACGATACACTTCCGAATAGGTACTTCGAATTTATCACCATTCATTGCGAATTTCCTACTTTTCGTAATACATTAGTACATTCTTTTGCAAAAGAAAACCGTGAAAATAGTGACACAATATAAATTTAAGTTTAGTGTCGCGAAATAGGCAATCATAGCGCCAGTAACATGTTAAACGTTAGAAGGCATTTACTAGAAATCGACTGTTACTTGATTCTTATATTTCACATTTTTTACAGACTAAAAGAGGCCAAGAAGCATCAAGAACAGCGAAAATCTCAATCTATCGTGCAACCGAAGAGAGAAGGCGGGTTGAAAGCGCGACTACAGAAGCTATCTAGCACCACTAGGAAGTAAACAAACTGACAGTTATGGCATTTATTAAGTATTTCGTTATGTCGCTACGCGTCACTTTCGTTGGCGTATTTAGGAAAGAGATGTAAGTAGCGCAATCCAATAGGCGGATCCACACAGATCGAGCCGCCTCGCGAGGAAATTGCCTCGCGAATCAGCGCGATATGTGGGACGTGCCGCGCCCGAGGCAACGCGGCCGAGGCACGTCTACAGAGAGCGAGCTGTTCGCGCGGCAATTTCCTCGCGAGGCAGTTCGTTCCGTGTGGACCAGCCTAATAACAAATCATGAAGTGATTTGCCGGGATGAGGTCTACAAAAGTTTGCCATTCTTGCCTATAATTATTTATATACGAGATTTAATTAGCTTCGCGTATGAGGGCTGTGAAAATAATCATTATACACTTATTAGTCTCCCATGAAACCTGTCTAAGGTCAATAACTTCTCTCAGAAGCAGCATTTCAGCTGCGTTTACATGTAAAACGGCGTTGTCAGGTTTATTACGCCTGGTGTAACGAAAGTAGTATCGGCACGTTCGAGGGCATTATCGGTACCTATAATATTCTTATTAGAAAATAAATATTCGCCGACCCCCCAGAAACTTTTGTTAAAAATCTACTTTTTCAGACTGGAGGATTAAAATTTTTGATATCGTCATCAGGCCAACCATAGAAAAAATCTTATTTTTAATTTGAACCTTCCCATATAGTAAATTGCCAATGTATCGTTTGAAAAAGCAATAAAATAAATGAAATGCTACTTTATTTGGTTTGGCCGGCTCGTTAATATAAGCTGCAAATGTTTGGTTTTATATTTGAATATATGCTTAAACGCTACCCACCGATGCTATACTGGGTCGGTAGAGAATAAAACATTCAACTCTAAATTTAATACGCCAAGGTAGGTTTTTATTTAGCTGGCAAATTTTGACCCCTGGGAGTTAGAGGAGTAAATGGTCTGTGAATAAAAGGCGATTATATACATAAGATGTATGCATACTAGAGACACATGCCTATCTTTTATGTACAAATAATTTAATACTATCAACAAAGAAATATATAACTCCGTATAAGATAAATAAAGTCAAAGAAAAGACTTGCCTCGCAAAATCAAGAAAAAAATACGCTCGAATAGATGGCGATATACCCTTAGCCTATACTCGAGTAGATGGCGACACCGTTTGTTATTTAATACATACGTGAAAGAACATGGGCCAAATAGCCATATGTCAATCTAAGAGTCTTAGTCCTGTGTCGAAAGATGGCAGTCAATTTAGTAGTCTACAAAATTTACTTTGACAATACGCCTCTATACTCAATTATCTTTGCTATCAGATATGACGCTCTAAAAAAACCTCACGAGTATTAAATTATTCACTTATTTTAAGTATAAAATACTGGAATGATAATTTTCTAAATAACTAATCGAATTTAAACCTACCTTTTACTAGTAGACAACCGCCGTTTTCTATAACATTTAACCAATACTAGGGAATATTACGCGAAACTGCGTAGGAACGCCACTACCACAATCTGAGGGTCTACCGCTAACACGAAAATCGAAATTTCGTTACCTAAACTTTCTCCCATTCGAGCGATGAAGAGGCAAATAACTAAATTTCGATTTTCGCGTTTCCCGGTAGGCCCTTTGTTAACAAACCGCCTTGATGCATCAATGTCATATTTTAGTATCTGTGAAAACTTGTCAAAAAACAGTTTAAGGCACAGTATGTATAAGTTACTCTTTGGTTTACGATAGGTGCTAGTGCTGCACTCTGGCGGCAGAATATTGCAGTAATACTCCCTATTGTGTCATTTTCAGTTTTTTTATTGTTAAAAAGTAAACTTATAATAATTATACATTCCGTGAAGTCATGTGAAGTAAATAATGTATTGTGAATTGTTTTCATGTTGATACTGTAAACTATGGGGAGTTGTGAAGCGTTATGTAAATAGTGAGTCTTATAACTTGTGTAAATATAAACAAAGCGCAAATATATATTACAAATTATGGAATACAAATATGACTGCATTATTATAAATCCATTTGTATGCTAAGTGTTGATTGTGAGTAGGGAATGTAAACCGGTTTTTATTTGTATAAAATTTCGGTTAATAACCGGTTTTTACATGCAAATAAAAACCGGTTTACATTACCTAATTGTGAGTCACGTTGAGATTTCAAATTCTTGTTCTAATTTGATCATAGTCATTGGAAACCAACAGATAAGCAATGATATTATATAATTTATTTCATTAGGACATTTCCTCGCGCGGCAAACGACAGGCCTCGTGCTCGTGTAACTATTGCCTCAGCCGACCGGCACCGACACCGAGCTTAGCCAAGGTCGCGCTCTGCCTCGACCGAGGCACGTCTACATTGGCCGTTATGTGCGCGAGGAAATTGCCTCGCGCGTATGCTCGCTCTGTGTGGACCCGCCTACGCCTATTACCTACGAATGAATCAATTTTTTTGATTAATTTTCGCATATTTGTTATAAGTACTCATTAAACATAAGCTTGTCTCTTTCGGTGTGCGGGAGCTCGTCAGCACGTGCACATGTCTCGTTTGCCTAGACGCGACTAAAAACAACTTGTACAATTTGTTAACGGTAAGGGCTTTAATTCTGGAACGCTTATAACTTACCTGGAGTTATAATATCATTGCAGATAAGATTGTAAAGCTTTTATCATATATTGTGTCATTTATGTCTAATACCTACTTGTTAGATGTCTACAATGACATATGATAAAAGTGAAACCATCATAATTTTCCACACAGGGTTGTATTACAAACATGTTTGTTAGAAACAATTTGAAGGCTTTTATAAAATGCTCCAAAGTTTATGAGATTATCCATTTATTTCTCTGCCTCTGGTTTTATTATTTTTAAAAAGGACGCTTAGCACTAGGAATTTCGTACACTGACCCTGCCTGCTACCTGCTACTATATCGCACACGTAATTATATTGCTATCCCGCAAGGCATCATGGGTTGTCAATGTCACTGTGAGAGCGGGACAGCAATATAAGTATGTGCGTGCAATAGAGATAGCAATATGCGGGTCAATGTACCAAATTCCTTGTGATTCCTTTACCAGCAACATTTTACTTGTATAAAATATTTTCCCTAATGAATCAACTTGCATTATTGTTTAATTAATGATTACTGAAGAAACTTTGATATAACATTGTCAAACTATGATAATATATTCAAAATAATATAGAGACATTTCATATGAAGTAATCTGTTTTTGTAATTTTGCTTTAATATTGGAAGCGATTTAAATTACGGCATCTAAAGTGATAAAGTAAAAACTATAATTTCTTATTGACATTGGCAATACCATGTATACCATTATTATCCGAGCAAAACAGCTTAATTACCTAATGCACGGATTTTGTAATATTTTATTTGTTTTATATTGTACCTGAATATATCTTTGATTGTGTTAAAACATCTATATTTTTTCACAGTGATTAAATTGGTGCTGTTATGATTAAACTGTAAATAATTTGTGTTAGTAAATAATACAAGAAAAAATGGAAAATACATTTATTAACTATAATCGATGCACTTTTCTTTCCATATTCTTTTGAATTTTTTCTCTATCTTTCTTTTGTTTGACAAGGAATTTGCTAATGTGTCTAATGAGTTCTTAAGAGCTGTCCACTGCATGAAACTCAGATGGCTTGTTAAGGATGACTGTTTTTTTTCATTTCTAAAGCTTTCTTCCATCAACATGAACTTTTTTAAAGATTCCGTGTCAGTCACATTTCCTGGAGAATGATTGTATGTATTTTCTCTCTTTAATGGTTCTGATTGCGAATGTAGTGGCCGTTTAAAACTTTCCCTTGATATTGTCTCTCCTTTATCAGTATTTGGTTTTGATGTGGAGTTCAGAGGGGCTTTAAAACTTTCTCGAGAAATGCTTTCTCCTTTATCTTTATTTAGTACTGGATTTACTTGTATCTCAGATGGAGTTTCTTTTGAAAGATTGCTCTTAAGATTACATGTAATTGGCTCTTCAGTATCATCTTCATTTAGCTGCTTGACATAGTCCATGAAGCTGTCTGTATTGTCATCATCATCATCAACTATTAAGCTTTGTTGCAATGTCAAGCATTTATTCGGAGCCCATTCAAACCTTCCAAAAGAGTCAATGTTTTTAAGGTCCAGCCACACCTCTAAGTCCACTGGCAGGTTATAATTGTCGGGTAGGAATTCTACTCCCTTCAGTTGTAGTTTGACGAGCCAAGGCCGCAGGCGCGCGTACCAGGCGCAAGCGTTGCGCAGGAGCACCGTGCAGAGCGACCACACGCGGCTCAGCACCGCATATGGCATTAGAGACATCCAGTGACCCTCCCCGCACTTTATACGGTCCAAATAAAATACCGACGCTTGCTTCGAACATACGCAAACCCTCACCATTATCTTCGCAAACGTTATTAATCTGATCATTATATATTGGAGCATTTGTCTTGTTGGTAAGTAATCCTCGTCATCAGCCGGTAACGTGTCGCTGAAATTTTCTATGTCCTTCAATACATTCAGCCCCAAGTAACACCGTAAGGCTACGTTAACCTTCTTAAAATGCCTGTAGCCGATATCGTTGCGAAACTTCTTGTCGTATTTATAAGCAAATCTAGAGAGAATTGCGCTCTCTTTGTGCAAAGGAGATTGATTCGACAGTACTTTGATCATATTCCTGCAAGTATTTTTTATATCCTGAATGTCTGTAATTATAAAGAATTGCAAATAAGTTATCCGGTAAGCAGGCGTGTTTTAAAGAGTCTACGATGAACTTACCAACTTTACGATGACATAGAAATGTATGAACAGGTGGTGGTCGCAGAGACGCATCGTTCCAGGGTTCTAACATCGTGCTTTGAATATAATTCAATACCTGTTTTTTGATAAAATCCTATAAGTTACACAGTGCATAGCTTATTTTTATTTATAGGTTATGTTTTCACCCGTCAGTCCTGTCAATGTGACGTATGGTATGCTATTTTGCTATCATACAAAAACGTCGAAGTTACGCAAATGCAACCGAAGAACAGTGGATGAGATCGAAAAGCTCAAACAGCTGATTGAGTTGAATAGAGAAGAGAAGAGATACCGGCTAGGTGGCAACGTCAATCGAGAAAGGTAAACGGTAAGTTGAATTAGAATTAAGCTTTAATTGCAATTAGGAAGCTTTATTTTAGACTAATTAAAAATTCTGGAAGAAATCCTTTGTAAAAATAACCCTGTTTGAATGAACGTACAGTCCACTGGTTAAAATATTTGTAGGTTAATTTTTACAATTGTTTACAGATTTCGTGACAAGCAAATCGTTAAACATAACAATATGCCCAAAAACAAGAAGAAAGCCGAAAGTTCTAGCGACAGCGATGAGGGACCTGTTGATGTAAGTAAAAAATAAATAGATCATCTTGGAAAACACATATTTATTAAATGAATATTTTAGTACCTATTACTTGATACTATATGTGGTTAATAAAGAACCTGCGTATTGCATGTTCAATAACAAAACACTTATTGGTAGTGTATACAAGCATTCTCAACCATTATCTTAAGAGATAAGAGTAAAAAAACTTGCAAATTGATATAGAATACTTTTCTTCTTTATGAGCCCTATTATAGTTTTGAAGCTAAGCTGCCAAGTCAATTTCCTGAACTCTACACTCCATAGAAAGTAAACCCGTTTAAGCATTATGGTTTAAAACAGCTTTATGCGTGGAAATAAATGAAAAAAAACTTGCATTTATATTTTCAGAGAAATGTACCTCCAGAAAAGAAAGCCAAAATGGGCTCCAGGACTACCGACAAAGAGCCCACATGGGTACTGGAGGGTAAGAAGCTTGTCAAAGTGAGGGAGTTTAAGGGGAAGAATTATGTGGATATTCGGGAGTTCTATGAAAAGAATGGAGACTTGTTACCGGGGAAGAAAGGAATCAGTCTGACCCCAGAGCAGTGGAGGAAACTGCTAACTTTGGCGGAGGAGGTGAATGAGGAACTCAGTAACCGTTAGTTTGGAACAAAGATACTGTATGATTGTGTTACTATTTGTAAGATTAATTAAAGGCTTGTTGAGCAAATTATAATTTAAGTTTTCATTAACATGTTATGAGAATTAACACATAGAGAAGTGGAAGAAATAGGCATAGTCCTATTTTTGCATATAACAAGTGTCAAATCAAAAACGATTGAGACTTAAAACATTTTTTATTAAAAAGATATCTTTACAGTGACCGCCAGGAAATAAAACATAATTTGATAACAGTATAAATAAATTAAACAGGTACAATATTGAGCTGTCTTTGTTAATATTACGGAACAAAAATTCATTGTGTATAATTTTGGTATTAACTAGAAGAGATTCTTTGTTCACAATTTTGAGATAACATAATGTCTAAAGAATCATAGCACGTGTTCAGAGCAAAAACTTTAATTCTCAAACTAATTTTACGGTTTACACTCACGTGTTTTTAATTACTCGCGCGACATGTTTCTGAGAGCAGCGTTCACGACGGCCGTGGTACACGTACTAAACACGGAGTGTAAACCGTAAAGTTAGTTTAATGTTAGTATGTCTCACGACAGTTTATATTCGCCTTGAATTCTAATTAACGTTTACAATTCAATATTACGTAAGTATTGTACATAGACAAAAGCCAAACGAAAAGAAAAAATATCTGAATGACCAATGCTTCAAAAAGTCATGTAACACATTTACTGCCAGACAAAAAACGGCGCACTATCCCAGAAACCGGTGGTCTATAGCTGCGTATAAAACAACCCGCCCAGCGTGTTGTCCGGCATCTGAACAAAGTTCACGAGCGCCCACCAGGTGGGTTCCTGGCAGTGAATGTGGTAAGTAAATGTTTTCATACATTATTAGGCGGGTCCACACAGTAGAGCGAGCACACGCGCGAGGCATTTTTCCTCGCGATAGAACCGGCCAGTGTAGACGCGCTTTGGCCGTTTTGCGCGCGAGGAAATTGCCACACGCGTATGCTCGCTCTGTGTGGACCTGCTTATTTAAGGTTTGATTAACGTTTTCTAATAACGATAGGCGGGTCCACACAGGGCGAGCAGCCTCGCGAGACAATTGCCTTGCGAAGCGGCTCGGTCGGTGGAGTGGAGACGTGCCTCGCCCCAGGCAATGCGACGGAGGCACGTCTACACAGATTGAGCTGCTTCGCGTAATAATTTTCGGTTACAACTATGTATTGTATAAGAATTTCTATTTTTTGCAATTTTACTAGCTGCCTTGCTATCATTCTTTAGACAGAACCAGACTAAAAGTGCATTCATCATTACATTTGCATATAAATTGGTGATGTCTCACTGTATTGTTATAAAACTTATGAATAAAATAATATTTGGAATATAATTAAATAAGATTCCAATGACACCCTAGAACAACAAGAATTCCACTTATTTACACATTACTGGATCCCAAATATATATCCTTAGTACCTATAAAAATGCATATCCATGCAGTCCATGTTTATTTGACAACATTGGGGTGTAGGCGTCCTCAGCCTACATTAGCTGCTTCCTATTGCTTTTTCGCCCTTGCCATGGTACAAAAAAGAAATTTAATTCTTTGGACAGTCTGGGAAAATTGTCCAGTGTCAAACATTATAAAACTTGACTATATCAATAAGGTGACTGAGGGCCTACCGCCAACACCGAAGTTTGCAAATTGCGGACATCTTTCTCTGTCACTCTAATTACGCCGTAATTGGAGTAAAAGAGAAAGATTCCCGCAATTTGCTTACTTAGGTGTTCGCGGTAGGCCTTGTGTATTCAGCGGTCTTTGCAATGGATGCAGAAAAATTGTCACGTCAAAAAAAAATCTTCTACCTTTCTTAATCAGAACATGATACCGAACCACTTTTCATCCTCCTACTCCTTCCACTATCTTTGATAGACCTTGTATATCCAGTGGGTCTTTTTCGACACCGAAAAAACGGTCATACTGATTAATATGTAAACTTGATCATGTCAATAAGGTAATAAGGTAAGGTAATAAACAGCGGTATAATTTGTGTGTCACTGGGCAATTCTCCTGATGTTACCCTTTCCAAACAACTAAGTATTGATTCACAATTTCTAGAGATTCACTGGGATTATTTGCTAAACTTAATTTCTGTCTAAATAAATGCTTCAAAAATGTACAATTAGAACGCACATGCACGTTTCTGGCATGCTATCGACTATCTATAATATCAGTTCCTCATTTCATTCGAATTGCAAACAAAATAAAACATTTAAAGTAAACCACCCAACTATATTCCAGTACTAACTAAATACAACGATGGTCGACAAGTTCAACACTTAATGAAAGAAATAGCAATGTTATTTTGGGTTATTCCCACTAGTTAACACTTAGTTCTTACCAGTGGTAACTACTGGGAATTTTTTCACAACTTTTACCAACTAATCAATTAATTAATTTTAAGTTAATTATGATGACGATTACTGTTATAGTAAACTGCCTTAAAAGTGACCACCAAACCGAGTTGATGGTAACTAATGGGACTTTTTTCCCAGTAGTTACCAGTGGTAAAAGGTGAGACAAAATGTCCAGTAGTTACCACTGGTCATAAATTGGTGGTAAGGTAGAAGTACTAGTGCTCGACGCTGGACTAGTCACCGACATGGGCACTTTATTTCATGGAAATATAGGTTAAATTTGAACAACGAAGATTTTTCTGTATTCGAACTTAATCCTTGTCACTTTGACATAAAGTGCCCATGTCGAGTACTAGTGCAGCGTCGAGCACTAGTACTTCTACCTTAACTAAAGGAAATAACCCGTTATTTTTAGTTTTGTATGAGTTTTTCTTGTAGAACTATGAAATTCAAATAATAGTCACAACTTAATAGGCCAGTCCACTCAGAACGAGCTGCCTCTCGAGGAAATTGCCGCGCGAAGTAGCTTGATCTGTGTAGACGTGCCTCGGCCGCATTGCCTCGGGCGAGGCACGTCCACACCGACCGAGCTGCTTCGCGAGGCTGCAGTTCTGTGTGAACCCGCCTATTCCCTTGCTTGTTGCATAGACTTTGTAAGACACAAACACCGCTATCCCCTACGAGTTTTAAATCAACACCGCTATCTCCTATGAGTAGGACGAAGATGACTGAGTTAATTTTAACCCACACTTGGGAGATTTTGAACTTTATAGTGGGGTGGTTTTGCGGTACCTATTAAATTCCTAGCTATCTAAAAGTGTGTTATTGGCTTCAGGCTTAATATTTCAATAATTGGTCAGATACACTGCATACTAATATTTGTATAAGTATCGAAATCATTACAACAAGAATGATCGAAAAATATTTAAGTCTATTGAATGGTTTGATAAAGATTAAAAAGTTCACGAGAAAATGTTATACTACTATTCGGTACACAGCGAGAAGTTGATAACTCGGGATATAAAATAGAAGAAATTTGAACTTAAAATAGAATTACATAAGGTTCAAATTTCTTCAATTTTTTTTTCTCTCGGTTTATCGACTTCTTCCCGCCGTGTACGGTATTATAAATGTAAAAATGCCATTTAAATATCTGGCGGTAATATTGACTAGTGTTTCTAGTAACATTTGGTTAAATTCTAGCTTATATTATTGCTAAGGAAGTAAATAAAGTCCATATTTGGCAAGACTTAATTTATAAAAAATGGAAATCGGTTGCTCGCGATGAGATTCGTTCTAACAAATCATCAGATATGAATAGGGTGCCTGCTATATTATTGGCCCCTCCATAGTAATTGGCCACTCGTAATTAATCAGAAAGAAACAAGGCAATAGCAGTCACCCTACACAAGAAATATGTCGTCACTGTAATATTAGTCTGACTTTTTAACTTAAAATACAGTTCCATCCGGAAGAAAGTATGAAATTTGAGATACGTAGCTTATGCAGGTATATATTTTTTAAGTAAGTAAAAATAACTTGGCAAGTGTTTTGTTCCCCACCTTTCCCTTGGCAGCTTTATTGTAGTTTCAAACATAGATGGTAGGATCGTATAGATGAGCTATAAGCGTGCCTCGAGAGACGGAATATACGCAATGCGACAAAATTAAAAACACGTTTTTACATTCGTGACAACATACCGAAAACAATCTACGTAATTTGGTAGGGTTATTTGTTACCTACCATAAACCATACTAAATTTACGGTGGGGAATTTAAAAAAAATGTGGGACAGTGACAAGGACAAACGATAATAACGCTTTCTCTGCTACTCCTACTGAAAGATACATACTACTATTCCGTTCTGTCAGTTCCCCCCACCACTCATGCCCAGTTACTAGATTCATGGTTTCAACCGCTTTTCTAAAAACGAAAAACTGAAAATTGGAACACAAAAGGGAGAGAAACAACAACATGGCGAGTAGTTTCAACTTTTTCGTTTTTACCCGCATAAGCTATGTAGTTTCATGCATTCATCCCGATGGAACTATAATTTTAAAATGAGAGGAAAGAGCCATATCGGTCCGAATGGCAGTCGCATATAATAAATTAATTCCCGAGCGTTACACGTATGTAATTACTCAGACATGACGCCAGCAATGTATCCGGGTCAAACATAACGCCATCAGGCATCTTGGTCATCCGTTAGGAAGACGTAGGTAGTAGACGTGGGTTCTAATCGAAACCAGTGACTGCTTAAGTTTTTTAACACAAAATAGTTCCCGCACGCGCGCAATTTGCGGGTTGAGGTATTGAGTGGGCCATTTTATTTTAAGCTGTCCTCTCTTTTTTTAAGATTGGATTTTTTTATGTTATTTCAACTCACAATTACGTTCCCGTTCGATCCTGAAAAGGGGAAAAAAGTGTGGCAAGATTTTTATTTCCATTCCGTTACCAAATAGACGGGTCCACACAGAGCGAGCATACGCGCGAGGCAATTTCCTCACGCACAAAACGGCCAGTGTAGACGTGCCTCGGCCGTTTTGTACGTGAGGAAATTGCCTCGCGCGTATGCTCGCTCTATGTGGACCCGCCTATTTTCATGCACTTTGTATGTATGACGTAACGGAATGGAAGAGGACACTTTTTTTGGATTAGGATCAAAAGAGCTCGTGATTTTGAGTAGAAATAACATGAAAACAAAGTGTATTAGTGTAGTGTAAACTTTAAATAAATGGCCCGGGTATGGTATGGGTATTTTACGCTTCTTCGGACCTCGTACGCGAATTATAATTAGGTTCGTTCTGTGTTCATATATCTGTATATATGTATACACGTTTCCACCATAAAGTAAGATATATATGCCTTTGCATTAAACGCCATTTGTGGCTTCCACAAAGACGGGTCCTTATGCTCGATATATTTAAGTATGTATATTTATGTATGTATGTATTATGTATGTATGGTATGTTATTGTATTATATTTGGTTGTTGTTGTTAAAGTAGCACCGCCCACAATCTCTCTGCTTTGCCTAAAGGTTGACTGGTAGAGAATGCCTTATGGCATTAAGTCCGCCTTTTGTACTATAAGGTTTTCTTTTGTGCAATAAAGATTAAATAAATAAATATGCATAAGGAGCCTGCTCTGATGGAAAGCCACATTTATAGCAAAATTTCACTATGTCCTTAACAAATACCTTGACCAGATATCTACCGCAACCTTTAATTATTAATTATAATAAACATTTCGACTAGACCCTACCAATTTATTTAATTTTTGGCTTGATACGGAAGCAGTTGATTTTGAAGTGTTCGCACATTTCCTGCACCTGAAAAATAAATGATTTTAAACATTCATATTTTATAGGTTTTGCCTTAAATAAAGAAGTACGACGCATATAGTGCAAACTAATTTAGAGAAAAGGATCGGTAATCAACAATTTGTCATTCAAATTAATGACTTTTCTTTCCAACAGAGAGTTAAAATCTAATTGAAAGATTTTTGTGGGCTGGATCGTTTTCCCTAAATTACCTACGTCCACTAGACAGCTAAAAGTAGAATGCGCTGTTCGGTGGGATGGAGAGGTACATTTTGGCAAACTTCAGTGCCTTACAACTTCTCTGGGATATATAGTTTGGTCAGGGACTGTCTCATTTCAAACATTGACGGAGACAATCATACTGTCTTTATCTTACACTAGTACTAGCACCCAAAAGAAAGGGATGAGTATCGCATATTATTCTACCAGGTGTTATAACACCGATTATTTTTTTGGTTTTTAGTGGTGACTAATTGACAATATACCTATCGAAAACCATAAAGAAATAGGTGTATTTTTTTTAGTTTTAAGTAGGCTTATCTGGGGTATGTATTTTTTGTTCTTATTTACTGGCAAATTGGATTTGCAAGACTATAAGAATAGAGCACATGTTAAAAAAACACTTTCAATGCATCTCCGTTAGCCTTGTTAATAATTATTCCAAATTTCAAATCGATAGTTTAAGTAGTTATCGAAATTTTTAGCGGACTGTGATTGTAAAGGCCAAAATTATCACAAAAAAATTACCTACTACTGAAATCAGTTTTTTTTTGTATGAAAAGGTCATACCTTTATTTCATAAATGAATTTCTCGTCCCTAAATTATACGAAAATGATATATAACTCGCCCTAGTTGCTAAAAGCAGGATAGATTGGACCTAGGGGTCACACACGATCTATTGGCTGCCGAGCTGTTTGACCTAATAAACAATCGTGCCAAGCGGCCTAAGACAAAAGTGCATAGTCACTGCACTCAACCTACTACAGTGTGCACTGGCCTTAAAGGTTCCGTTATGACTTTTTTGTGCTCAACCCTAAAAAAGCTTACCACCCTAGTGCCGTAGTAGACATGCGCCACAGTACACGCCGCGGTGAGCGCGAACAGTACGTAGAGTTCAGCGGCCGGAGAGAGCACCGTGAGCGCGGCGGCGCAGCACACAGAGTACGGCAGCAGCAACGCGTTCCAGGCGGAGCAGCGCGTGCCGCTCATCTGGGCGACGATCAGACGGCACTGCAACAAACAAACAATACTTATTTGTTTTACAAGGGGGCAAAGTTATTTAATATACATACCCGATATTAAGGATAATCTTACACATACATACATACATATAATCACGCCTATTTCCCGAAGGGGTAGGCAGAGACCACGGATTTCCACTTGCTACGATCCTGATATACCTCTTTCGCTTCCTTCACTTTCATGACATTCCTCATACACGCTCGTCGGTTTAAGGTGCTCTTGACCTGGCCTTTCTTCAGGATTTCCCCGATTTGATCAGAGAAAGTCCGCCGAGGTCTACCCCTTCCAGCTCCCTCTTCTATTTCTCCCTTCTACACTCTCTTTGTTAACCTTCTTTCACTCATTCTTTCCACGTGTCCAAACCATCTCAACATATCTTTCTCAATTTTTGTCACTACATCTTCTAAAAAATTGGGATAATCTTAAAACAAAATAATTAGATAGACCTAAGATGTAAGTGCCTAACTAAACAATAACTCTCCAGTAATATTGTTGCCAAGCGCTGTGATGCAGTTGTTTAGCTATCGCGAAACAAGTATGTGACGTATGAGCGTGTATCGTCATCGCGGGACGCGAGGGGGAAGGGCTCGAGCATTTTGCTTTCCGCGGCGGCGTGATATGTTTGCTCCATTTTATATTCTAATAACGGTCTCAAGCAAGACTTCGGAACATGTGCCGTTGGAAAATTAATTAATAGGCGGGTCCATACAGAGCGTGCCGCCTCGCGAGGAAATTTCCTCGCGCGGCAAACGCCCGGCCTCGCGCGACCGCGTGCTCGTGTAACTATTGCCTCAGCACGTTTGCCTTACTCGAGCCAATTTGCTCGGCAAGAAACGTCACTCAGTCAGCTGTTAAAAATGGCGCCGCACGTAATGACTGCCGTGGCTTGCGTATCTTTTATTTTGCTATTTAAAGCAATTTAAACGAACAGGAGGAAGAAAAAGGAATCATTGGAGATTTTGGGTGCGGCAATTATAAGACGGAAGTACTAACAAAATGACCACGCGCACCCTAAACAAACACGTCTAGACTGGCGCGCGGCAAACGTCTGAGGCCCCTTTAAGCATGCCGAAAAACTAACACCGAGCGGCTCGGCCAAGGTCGCGCTCGGGCGAGGAAAACGCCCGCGCCGCTTTGGTCGAGGCATCTACACTACACTGGGCATTTTGTGCGCGAGGCAATGCCTCGCGCGTATGCTCGCGCTGTGTGGACCCGCCTATTAACTAATATAAACGGAACTTAATCGCGTATTAAGTCTTAAATTTACCCCCGACGTTTCCATGACGGCGCACTGTCCCCGTGGTCTCGGAGAAGACTGGTTAAAGTTGACATCAACATCTTCTAACCACGCGAGTAATTTTTCCATGTGCAGGTAGAGAGAGAGTTGGGAAGAGAGAGAGAGAGAGAGAGAGAGAGCGACACTCACGTTAATATTGGAGAATATGGTTCCCGTCAATACGTAGAAGAGTCTCGGGGCGCGGCCGACGATGTCGCCGGGCGAGCGCAGCGCCCACAGCGCGCTCACGGAGAAGAACGCCGCGACGGGGCGCAGCGGGCGGAGCGCCTCGTTCAGCGAGCGCATCTTGCCTGTGCCGTCGCGGTAAGACCTGGTATTTTATTTATTAGGAGAACAGAGTAAAATATACATAAGCTTCTATTAAAACTAACTTACACATAAAACATGCATTTTCCTCCACGACAGTCCTCGCCGAGATACATAGTCCAGTTCAGTTTACTAAGGGCTGATTTAGACGGCACGCGAACTCGCATGCGATTTTATTAGTTACATTGCGGACTATTGAGGTCACAACCAATTCGGCCGACCGAGCAAATACCGCAATGTACCTAATGAAACTCGCATGCGAGCTCTCGCACCGTCTAAATCAGCCCTTATTCTAATTATGATATGAATAATTTTAATTGAACAATTTTGGCGTACATTCTTTTCGGTTCATTCATTTTTGTTATTTCAAAATTTCTTTTAATGACAACAAATGGGTGAATCAACTTTTTTGTTTTGTTATCCTGTCCCGTTGTCCAAGGGACAACAGTGGCACAGTTTGTTTGAAGAGACGTTGTATGCCGTTCTATTAACATGCTTAGTACCCGGCCCATTATGGACATAGGTTATAACGACCACAAAAACGCAAGTTTGATACATTTAAGTACCATAAAATCAGTATTTCAATGAACTTTTGTCCCCTGGACAACTAATCGTAACCATGGCAACGAGTGACGCTAAAAAGTTGATTCTCCCAAATGCACTATTGTAATAATTGAACACAAGACACGATGCGGAAGACAAGACACCGCAGATTAGCCGGGGCAGAGGCAGACCAAAAAAGAGATGGCGGGATGACCTCGACGCTTTTTGCAGAGACTGGCGGGAACATACTTCAAACGTGATGAGTGGCGGAAAAAAGGGGAGGCCTTTGCCCAGCAGTGGGACACAAAATAGGCTATAATAAATAAATAAAAAAGACACGATGATGAGAGAAAGAGAATGAGGAGGAATTGTATTTTTTTTTTATTCTTATTATTTTATAGTGACATTGCTGGAAGTTTTAATTAATTGTTAGTTAAAATTGTTGTTAAGTGTTAGTTGTATTTTGTGGACATTTAATTCTGTTTTTAATTTAGTGCATGTTGCATGCTAATTGATATCAATGAAACCTAATTTCGTATGCCCTTGGGTACGACATAGTGAAACAAGCAAATGTATAACCATCATATGCAATATCATGTTGTATACACCTATGTTCGACGACTAAAGTATTTGTATTTGAGGATGAACAGTCACGGGATAGTACAGTATAGCTGTAGAAAAACGACGCGTTGTACTGATCAAAATCAGTTCGAACATTATTCAACAAATACCTATCTATTTATAGGTATATTGGAGCCATTGTAGGTCGTCACTGATACAAGCAATATGCGATTATGAAGTTATGTGTAAGGTGTAAAACTTTTTCTTATCTTATCTCATGTAGCAGTAAACCACTAAACCGTCTAACACTAAAAGTGGCTAATTGCCATTTTTCACTATAAAGAGAAAAAAGTTCCGCGTTTTTTCGCATTTCGATAATATAATTAATAACGGATAATATTTTTGGAAGATGTCGTCTGGCTATAAGGATTTAGTAAAAATAAATAAATTATAATAAATAATAATAATAATTCAGCCTATACACGTCCCACTGCTGGGCACAGGCCTCCTCTCGTGCGCGAGAGGGCTCGGGCTATAGTCCCCACGCTAGCCCAATGCGGATTGGGGACTTCACATACACCTTTGAATTTCTTCGCAGATGTATGCAGGTTTCCTCACGATGTTTTCCTTCACCGAAAAGCTAAATAAATTATCCCGAGTAAAAAAAAAAACTATTACAAATAAAATAAAAAAATAAAAATTGTTTATTTCGGACCATAATCCATAGAAAGTGGTTAGTAGCTTTTTAAAAATCTATGTTATGTTATGTTATTAAACTTGTAGTGTTTAATTTATTGACGAACACCGCGAAAATTCAAAGATCCTATTTATATTACACAGGGCACAGCACAGAGGATGGAGGATGTCATTCCAGATCTAGAGCAGAGCCTAACTGGTGAAGTACCTGCACCTTACAGAAAACCGCAGCCAAATAACACTAGACCCTACTGAGTAAGGTTGCCAGAGGTCAACGAGGGTGCGGAGTGTTAGGGTCGGCAACGCGCATGTAACCCCTCTGGAGTTGCATGTGTCCATAGGCTACGGAGACTGCTTACCATGATGCGGGCCGTATGCTTGTTTGCCACCGACGTAGTAAAAAACACAGTCAACGGCTACTAGGGTTCGAAAACAATCCAATGCAACTTCTGTAGAGCTTTTAGGTTTGTCTCTGTGAACAGTCAGCTGCAAAAATATGTATCGAGAGAATCGTCCCATAAATATGGTACTACGCTCTTATTATTCTGGAATAAGATGCTATGGGACATATTTTTTTGTAAGATGTGTACAGTCAGCGTCAAATACTTCGTAGCAGTCAAAGTGGCCAAATAGTTCGGTACACCATACTAAATATATGGTGTACCGAACTATTTGGCTACTTTGGTTGCTACAAAGTATTTGACGCTGACTGTACACCCATATTTTTTCACTTGACTGAACATTTGTATTTACTTGTATATGTTGAACAGGATGGTGGTCTGCGAAGTCAACATGGCGGACAGGTACAGCACCAGCTCGAACACCACGCCGGGCGTGAGGCCGCCGGGCAGCGCCACGCGCCACGCCTTCGGACCGATAGCTGACGTGATCAGCAGCAGTAGACACGAACCCTGAACAATTGCAATTTTGACCGTAGACTTAGAATTTAAAAATGGCGATCACTTTTTCTGATTGAGACCTGGCATTTATTAATTTATTTTAAACTTACACATAACTATTGCGTAAGAATAAAAAGCGGAACGGCCACCAACCACATTTGAGTTTGACAGACTGATCAATTCCCATACAATAACATTTTGCAAACATGTGAACGGTGACAACTAGGTTGGTGTGACCGACCTTTAATATTAGGTCATTACCTATGAAATTGGCGTTTTGTATGGAGAACTTTAACGAAATTCGATTTTTCATACAATTAATTTGGCGGATTATTTTGTGATGGCATTTTCAAACTAAACAAATTTTTGCCAGTACCTATTCTGAGACATTTTTAAGGCACATTTTCTAACTCATTTTTTTTAAATCTGTCCCGTCAGAAAAATATATGTCATTTAAATACTCGAGCCGGCAGCGCATGAAAAGAACTGTTTTCAGGGCGGTATTCTGAATACATAAAACAATAAAAGTAGCAAATAATTGTATGTAAAATCGTTATTATGTAGCGCACTAATGATATTAAAAAATACTTCGAAGTTACTATTAAAATAAATAAACTATGACATGACTAATACTTATGAACAAAAACGCCAATTTCATAGGTAATGACCCAATACCTTGAGACATCAAACAGTTATCCGTAGAGCCAAAATATAACACCTTTTACAAAAGTTAGCGCAAACTAAAAACCCCGGAGCCTCCCAGTCGCCTACCCCTCAAAGTTGGCCTGCTAACGGTAGTTTTACTTCCTAAAGTAAAAATGTACTCACGACCATGGTGAAGTCGGAGCCCACTCGTAACCCCACGGCTGGAACATGACTTCGGTGTTTTACTTCTCCCGGTGGGTCAGGTAGAAGTTGATGAAGATGTTCCAGATCACGAAGTCACTACACAAGACTGTAATAGTACTCACGATCATGGTAAAGTCGTAACCCCACGGCAGGAACATGACGCCCGTGTTGTACTTCTCCAAGTGGGTCAGGTAGAAGTTGATGAAGATGTTCCAGATCCCGAAGTCACTACACAAGACTAATAGTACTAACGATCATGGTGAAGTCGTAACCCCACGGCCGGAACATGACACTCATGTTGTACTTCTCCAAGTGGGTCAGGTAGAAGTTGATGACGATGTTCCAGATCACGAAGCCACTACAAAAGACTGTAATAGTACTCACGATCATGGTCACGTCGTAGCCCCACGGCCGGAACATGACACTCATGTTGTACTTCTCCAAGTGGGTCAGGTAGAAGTTGATGACGATGTTCCAGATCACGAAGCCACTACACAAGACTGTAATAGTACTCACGATCATGGTCACGTCGTAGCCCCACGGCCGGAACATGACACTCATGTTGTACTTCTCCAAGTGGGTCAGGTAGAAGTTGATGACGATGTTCCAGATCACGAAGCCACTACACAAGACTGTAATAGTACTCACGATCATGGTCACGTCGTAGCCCCACGGCCGGAACATGACACTCATGTTGTACTTCTCCAAGTGGGTCAGGTAGAAGTTGACCCTCTACATCTCTAAGGATAATTTAATATATATTTTTATATTTTATCTCTGACACGTAGAGACTTATACATCTCTAAAGAATTTTAGTATTTTATGGTTTTATTTTTTTATCATAGTTTTTTTTTGTGTAATTTGACATTTAGAGACAGTATACATCTCTAATAAAGTATTTATTATTTCATAGATTCGATATTTGTAATTGTTTTTTTTTTAATTTATTGTTTGTAAAAATGGACATGTAAAAGTGCCCCTGTGGCCTATTTGCTGAATAAATGTTTGATATTTGATATTTGATGAAGATGTTCCAGATCACGAAGTCACTACACATGACTGTAATAGTACTCACGATCATGGTAAAGTCGTAACCCCACGGCAGGAACATGACACTCATGTTGTACTTCTCCAAGTGGATCAGGTAGAAGTTGATGAAGATGTTCCAGATCACGAAGCCACTACACAAGACTGTAATAGTACTCACGATCATGGTCACGTCGTAGCCCCACGGCCGGAACATGACACTCATGTTGTACTTCTCCAAGTGGGTCAGGTAGAAGTTGATGAAGATGTTCCAGATCACGAAGTCATTACACAAGACTGTAATAGTACTAACGATCATGGTAAAGTCGTAACCCCACGGCAGGAACATGACGCCCGTGTTGTACTTCTCCCAGTGGGTCAGGTAGAAGTTGATGAAGATGTTCCAGATCACAAAGAACATGCGTAGCGGGCTTAGCTCGTCTCTGGAACAAGATTATGATCATAGACCGGTTTTTCGGGGGCAAAAATACCAGTGCTAGTGATTAATTAAATATCGACTCAAGTGTTATCGATATCGATAACAAGCAATTTTTAAATTCTCATAACAAATCTGACTTATATCCATGAAGTAAACAATATTCATTCAGAGAGTCTACAATTTATTTGCAAAACCTCTTTGATTGGTCTCTATGGGTGTACCGCAGGGATCAATATTGGGGCCGTTCCTGTTCCTTATCTACATTAATGACCTGCCTTACCTTGTAAAGACCCACCATGACATAGTATTGTTTGCAGACGATACCTCACTTATTTTCAAAGTCAAACGACAGCAACAAGCTTGCAGTGATGTAAACAATGCTATTTCTAAAGTAGTAAATTGGTTTAATGTTAATAATTTAATGTTAAATGAGAAAAAGACTAAGTGCATTAAGTTTGTTACAAGTCACATAAGGAGGCAAACAAGTGTCATTGTCAAGGATGAGGAATTGGAACTAGTAGATAGCACAGTTTTTCTTGGTATAACTTTAGATTCTAAACTACAATGGGGTCCTCATATTGCTAATCTCTCGAATAGACTGAGTTCTGCAGCTTTTGCAGTGAGCAAGATCCGTCAGTTAACAGACGTGAAAACAGCTCGATTAGTTTACTTTAGTTACTTTCATAGCATTATGTCATATGGTGTTTTACTATGGGGCAGTGCTTCAGAGATAAATACCATTTTTGTTCTGCAGAAGAGGGCTATTCGTGCAATATATAAAATGTACCATAGAGACACACTTAGAGATAAGTTTAAGGACATTAACATAATGACAGTGCACTGTCAATATATTTATGAGAATATTCTGTATGTACATAAAAACATTGACATTTTTAAGAAAAACTGTGAAATACATAATATTAATACTAGAAATAAGCATAAGCTCGCAGTGCCCTTCACTAGGCTCCATAAAATTAAGAAATCATTCATGGGTAATTGTGTAAGATTTTACAACTTCCTAATATTATAACTGAATTGTCTGTTAGTAAATTTAAAAATTATGTAAAACGTAAGCTTATCTCTAAAGCCTATTATAGCACACAAGACTACATGAATGATGAAACACCGTGGGATTAAGTGTGATTGTAAAGAATGAATTATTTATTGTTATGTTATTAATGATGAAATTGATAATTCAATGTATATATATACCGTATTATTTGACATTTAGATTTTATTCTAGAAAGGTTCTAGACTAGTATTTTTATACAATTTTGATGTTTGACGATCCTTTTGTGAAATTCTTATTATTAAGTTTACCATATCTATAATAGTACAATGTTTTTTTTAGAACAATAATAACTGCATCAATAAATTGCTCTGATATTTAGATTAAGATGATATTTGTAAAATTTGACGATTTAAAAGTGCTTGTTGCTAGGCCTATTTGAATAAAGAATATTTTGACTTTTGACTTTTTGACTTTTGATTTATTCTTGTTGCAACTGTAAGTATCTGAGATTGACTCTAGTCATTCAGTTAATTAAATTAAATATTTCAAAATTACATAACGGTCTTATAGTTATTCATCCTTATTTGTCCTATCATGTAAACAAACACTTCTCGAAGACATTATCACATTTTCTCAGTACGTATTTTCTAACCCCTTGTAAAAAATTTCAGACACAATGTAATATTGTTATTGGGACACCACAAAATAATAAAATACAGTAAACTTAAATAAACCTAACCTAACCCTGATTAAGTTGAATTATGTTTTATCACTTTCTTGCAAATACATAAGTCAAAATGACAGATAAAGACAAGCGATTCATAGCTAATACAGGCCTTTTTTTTTTTGACGGAGTGGGAATGCATTTACGCACGGTGTGTGGGACTCGCCACTCCTTTCCCCTCTCCTGGCAAGAGGGGGGGAGAATTTGGCCCTACCCACTGAACCCACTCCGGCGTTTCACCCTCTTTGCCGTTCATCATAAAACATAAACATAAATAGCGAAACATCTAGTTAAATTCAATTCTATAAAACCCTGCAAAAAATTTAAGTACCTGCCGAATATGCTGTAAAGACAGGCAGGAATGAACACAGCGGAATAAGAGTCCAGGCCATGGTCGAAGAGCTCGCCAAGTGGCCCGCTGGTGCCAGTGCGTCGCGCTTGCTTGCCGTCAATTCCATCTACAAAAAACACACGGTTCAAAATCAAATGCTCAATACAGAGGACGTTAGAATTAAATTGAACTTTGAATTAAATTTAAAGGTTGGTTTAAATAAATAAATATTATAGGACATTATTACACAAATTGACTAAGTCCCACAGTAAGCTCAATAAGGCTTGTGTTGAGGGTACTTAGACAACGATATATATAAATATTTATAAATACTTAAATACATAGAAAACACCCATGACTCGGGAACAAATATCCATGCTCATCACACGAATAAATGCCCTTATCAGGATTTGAACCCGGGACCATCAGCTTCGTAGGCAGGGTCACTACCCACTAGGCCAAACCGGTCGTCAATCGGTCGGTTAGTGAGCAATTTTGTTTAATCTTTTGGCCGCCATTGACTTGAAATAAAGTCAGTACAAGTCGTGCCCCACACGCCACGACTTGAAATCAAGTTGTGGTTTTGGTCAAAGTAAGTGCAATTTTTTCCGCTATCTGTTGATGTGTTTGTCATTATTTATAGATTTTTTATAAAAACACATTTGGTGGCATTGTTTATTACTTAATTCATTAAAAAATTAAATGGAATATTTCTGATTTCAAATTTGGATTTGGAACTCATGGAAGTTGAAATCTAAACTAATGCAGCGCCATCTGAGATTCTGCGTTAATCTATACACGTTTATCCTCATTGCCAGGTAAAATGGTTAACACTTAGATGCATGATGAATAATCATCCCGGACCCGGACCCGGATCCTGGACCCGGGTACGTCCTTAAACTGCGTCCAAAAGAGAGGTATGGGCATTGTGAATGTCATCTCGCTTTGTGTGGTAGGGCACAGCCAGTGGATGTCATTCCAAATCTAGAGCAGAACCCAACTGGGGAAGTACCTCCACCTTACAGAAAACAGCAGCCAAATAACACTAGACCCTACTCATAGTGTTGTGTTCCTGCCGGTGAGTAAGGTTGCCAGAGCTCAACGAGGGGGGGCGGGTTTAGGGTCGGCAACGCGCATGTAACTCCTCTGGAGTTGCAGGCTTACATAGGCTACGGTACTGCTTACCATCAGGCGGGCCGTATGCTTGTTTGCCACCGACGTAGTATAAAAAAAAATACTAAAACTGCCAAAATGACAACCAAATTCACTTTAAGTAAATAAAGAATGTATATATTCATAATCAAGTTTATACTTCGCTGCATGAAGGGTTAAATAAAAAGCGGCCAAGTGCGAGTCGGACTCGCCCATGAAGGGTTCCGTACCATTTATGACGTATTAAAAAAACCACTTACCAGATCTCGTTCAAACCAATTTTCGGTGGAAGTTTGCATGGTAATGTATATCATATATTTTTTTTAGTTTTATCATGCTGTTATTTTAGAAGTTATAGACACACACACACACACACACACATTTTACCACTTTGGAAGTGTCTCTCGCGCAAACTATTCAGTTTAGAAAAAAATGATATTCAAACGTATGGGTTTGTTGAAAAAAAAATTTTGAGTTTCAGTTCTAAGTATGGGGAACCCCCAAAATTTATTGTGTTTTTTTTCTATTTTTGTGTGAAAATCTTAATGCGGTTCACAGAATACATCTACTTACCAAATAAGATTTAACAGTATAGTTCTTATAGTTTCGGAAAAAAGTGTCTGTGACATACGGACGGACAGACAGACAGACATGACGAATTCGTAAGGGTTTCGTTTTTTGCCATTTGGCTACGGAACCCTAAAAACCGACAACTCCGACGAGCCTTGAACCGAGAGGAGTATGGTTATCTAAGTTATCTTTATTTAATAACTATTTTGGGCGATAAGGTCACGCACACACTGTCAAAAACTGCGCTGGAAACAGCTAGGTGCATATTAGGTCAAAAGTATACAGGTTGTTTGTTTAGTGACCTGCAATAATTTACGAGGTGAATATATAGGTCATACTGAGCAACTTATACTATGGGACCAACCCCGAAATCGCGAAAAAAATGGCCGTTTCATACATTTTGGCTGTCTGACCTTGACATTTTCTATGGGAGAGTTATTGCTATAAGCTCCCCTGATATTTATCCGAGACTTTGTCTGCGGTTTCTTGGTTTACCTACTTTATTTTATATTGTTGTTTTAATGATTTATTATTATGCTTAATTACTTTAATATAAAAAAAATCTGATTTTAAAATATCTATTTTTATTTATTAATTTTAATGTTTACTTATTTTGATCTAGCTTTTATGTATGTTTCTGTTCTTTGACATATTAGCTGAGGCGTTCTCAGGTATGCCGAGATGTGCTTAGGAATGCCGAGATGTGCTTGGGAATGCCGAGGCATCACTCAGGCGTTCTCAGACATATCAATGTGTCCAGAAATGCTAAAGAACGCTGCGGCAGTTTAAGAAATTGATAACTGTACCTACCTATAGAAAAATGGATACTTATGTTAGGACACCGACTGTAAATTTTGTTTGTCTCCGTTTAGTTTATTATCGAGTAGCTACTAATTAGGAATCGATGACCGATTGACTACAATGCGTGTACAAATCTATAATGAGACGTGAAAATTATCTGTTTATTTGTGCCTAGACTGGAAATATATTTCAATAGACGTCGCATGTACGGCAATTGCATACAAACAAGCGCGGAGTATTGGCGGCGGGTGTGATCTTCAGGCATTGGAGTTTTTATCGCACGGTAAGACTATTTTTTTTTTCTATTTATTTAGAAACAAACAGTCATACACAATTTTTGATCAAAACTTATAGACAAAAAATAGACCTATAGTTTCATATGTAGAAATAAAATATAAACAGGTCCGTGGTTATTACATAATAGCGAGCTATGGAGTCGATATTGGCAATAAAATTCAACTCATATTCATAGTCATTCATCTATTTAATAACTGAATCACTAATTAAGTCCGTGCGATAAAAACTCCGATCCCTGGTGATCTTACAAAAAACCAACTTCGTGCGTGTCGGACGGGTGACCAGTGACCACACGCTGTGTTGGGTTTCATTTCTTTATTCACGAGTATGTAACACAGAAATGTCAGAGAATCCTAACACTCAAATGGAAATGGACTGGGCACATGATGCGCTCACAAAAGGACAAAGATGTCACAGAATGGTACCCAAGAGGAAAGAGCAGACCCCATTGTAAACCGTAACAAAAGATGGGAAGACTTTCCTGAAGACTGGAGAAGAATCTCAAAAAACCGCGAAGAGTGGCACCGCCTGGAGGAGGCCTATGTCAGACAGCCTGACAAAAAAGAAAATACAGAAAAAAGTAACAACATGAATAAATAAATGGATACTTGTTACAATAGAAATAATCACGTTTTAAGCATCATCCAATCGGCCATTGGTTTATATAGCCATCGCAGTCGATGTAGAGTGTAGACTACCTCCTAAAAATACCTCAGTCGCTGCAACTATCATCTGCAAAAATGCTGTGGCCAATGATGATGATAAATCAATTAAATATCGTATTTTATTATGTGTGAAACTTTGGCAGCGAACATTTTTAATATTTGCTTTTGCGTTGGGGTTTCGACTGTTCTTCGCACAAAAAATCTTCGTCTGCATGTGATTTGCGTGGTCTCCAAATATGTCTGTGGTCTAGAATAGTTGAGGATGTGGTCCGACTCTCCGTTATCTGCGCGAGATAAGGAGGTCACTAAAGCGTGGCATCGGGATTGGAGCAAACGATGTTTAATTGTTACATTGTCTATACAATATCTAAATATAAAACAGTTCATTTGACAGACAACGCTCAGCCTAAATCGTTGAAGGTAGGACCTTGAAATTTGAGAAGAGGCTCACTAGATAAAACAATTTTTGAGGGTACAGGGTGCTGATAGGTTTACCTGGCTACTGCAGCGGGTCCGGCATGTTCGTGGCGGCGGACATGCCGGGATTCCAGCACGCTATCTTGCGCAGCAGAACGGCCTCTAATCATTGAAATATATATCTAAGGACGGGGCTTACGGGCAATGAGAATGGGGGGGGGGGGGGGACGCTCGTCCTAAGATATACGTTAATGCCTCTAACCACCAACAGCATCCTGAGTACGCTGGCTGAACGGGCAGACTGCCTGATAATGAGGCATTGGGACGAGACACACGCCCCAGTGCGTGCCTCTGTCCGTCGGTATTCGTTTTCAAGATTATTTTTTTTCTTTTTATGTTACTAACACTTATATTTAAATTGGACCCGGGTACGTCCCTAAACTACGTCCAAAAGAGAGGTATGGGCTTTGTTAATGTCATCTCGCTTTGAGTGGTAAGGCACAGAACAGCGGATGTATTCCAGATTTAGAGCAGAGCCCAACTGGGGAAGTACCTCCAGCACCTTAAAGAAAACCGGAGCAACATTCTACTCATAGTGTTGTGTTCCTGCCGGTGAGTAAGGTTGCCAGAGGTCAACGAGAGGGGCGGATTTAGGGTCGGCAACGCGCATGTAACTCCTCTGGAGTTGCAGGCGTACATAGGCTACGGAGACTGCTTATAATCAGGCGGGCCGTATGTTTGTTTGCCACCGAAGTAGTATAAAAAAAGCCATCAAGCGGGCCGTACGCTTGTCTGCCACCGAAGTAGTATAAAAATATGTACTTTATTGTTGTATTGTACTAAACAAACTATAAACCCAGTGATTCTGCAAATAAATATTATTTATTATTAATTTTGATTTTTTGGGGCTAAAAACTTAAACCATTATATTAATATCAACTCTGCTTAGCGTCGTCCGTCAATATTACACATTGCATGTTATTATAACGGATAACAATATAAAACAAAGACGTATTAGATAACTGCATGTAGGTGGCGTGATCCCAAATACCGTCGTATGCGCAATCATTATCATACGTGAACTTTTTCTTAACCCGTCGCGTGAAACATATCACGTGCAAATTAAGGTATTCGGGAAAAATAAATTCGGCGTAGTCAAAATATCCTTTACAGTACATATGGTGCTACTTTACCGCACTAGTGCGAAAATTAGCATATTACGTTACTATGTCGAACATTTAAAGAGCCATATGTACTGTAAAACGTTGTACGATACATGTGCGAATAGGTAATTCGCGAATTTCCTATTTTTCGAGCTAGTATCGTAAACAACTATATTGATAGATGTCAAAAGTGACAAATATTAACCTTTGCAAAAACTAGGTTTTTTAAAAAAAAATCGTAAAAAAACATTTTTAGTGCCAGTTTTACCATTAACTTATGTACCACTTCATTCAAAAATTTGAAATTTTTTTTTTTTTGGCGAAATGTACGTAAACTCATTTTTTTTCCTTTCTTTGGCCTCAGAAGTGCGTGGTTGAAATCTTTAGGGTTCCTCGTGTTACACAGTGTATAGAGTGTACACTGGAAATAAAAAGGAATCTATTGACCAGAGTTATATTACTGCATATCTAATGCAATCAATAAGCATTTGCATACACTTATAAGACTTGAGTTATTACCTAAGTATTTGCGTACACTTATAAGACTTGAGTTATTACCTAGCCCGTAATTCTTCTAGTTAATTGCATTGCGTAGGTAAGTAGGTACGCAATGTGATCCGTGACGTCACCGTGTAGCCGGCTAATCGTCGCTATACTTACTCAAACTCGTATCTAATATACGTATCTAATATACGAGATATATACGAGGTTGAGTATAGCGAAGATGCCTAAGTAACGGAAGAGAGTCATTTCTGCCGCTACTCGATACACGATTAGGGTCATTTGAATGTATGTGTGGCCGGCAAAACGTCCCACTTTGTCGCTTACCATAAGGACTAGATTTGCTTGTATCTTTATACGAAGCCTGTGAAAGCGTCTTTGGGCTTCTGCACAAATCACGCGAGGTTTTTTCGGCTAGTTTTTGACTTCCCCCTCACCCTTGGTGATATTTGTTTGTGTTTGTCATTCATTCACCGTTACTTCTGTTTTACTCATTTCCTCAAAGGTTAACTGGAAGAGATCCCATACAGGGATAAGTTCGCCTTTGTTGTATTTAATTTACTCTGTAACTGTGTTTTTCGTGTTTTTATTTCTATGTACAATAAAGTATATATATTTGGTGAGGTTCTTGGCTATATCCCCGGCCCCCACGTAACCTCGTGTCGTGATTTTTTTTGAAATTTTTTCATTCGACTTAATTTTGAGATAAACAGTATTGTATATAGTAAATCCTGTTTATTTTTTGATTTGCGTTATGAACGTAATGTGTATTTATTATACGAGCTCCTAAATTTCGTAAAATAGACTCGCTATTTTGTAGTGCGAAGTGAAGATTCATGTTTAACGAAACCGAAAAAAGTATCTACTCATGTGGGAGATAATTTTTCTTAGTTTCGTTCAATGTAGAAAAATACACGTGAGGAGTTCTTATACTCCCCCTCCCCCAACGAGAACTATCGTGAGTTTTTCGTGAACCCCTTCCCGGGAACCTCGCGTGATTTATGCACAAGCTTTATGGTAAGCGACAAAGTGGGACGTTTTGCCGACCGTGGACACATTTATAGGAATGCCTGTTCTTTTAAGAATGAGGGGTCCAATTGTGTGTTATTAAACTAGTGGGTCTGGTTAATAAACTAGCAGTAGACCTCGCGATCCCCAGTCCCTCTAGCATGGCTTGCGTTGTAACTAATACTTGAAATCGCGCTAGATGTATGCAGTCGCGCGCGAGATCGCAAGTCGCTAGAGGATCAGGGCTTCCGAAAATCCGTATTCTTCGAACCTGATGCGTACAATATTTCACGAGAATTGGTTATAAAATGCCACCTATAGAAGAGAACAGTTGGACACAAGAAGGAAAGCATTTTTGCCCAAGCTGAAACGCCGACGCTTAGCGCTCGCACCGTTAATAAAAATTGAGTGTTTTTTTTTTTATACTACGTCGGTGGCAAACAAGCATACGGCCCGCCTGATGGTAAGCAGTCTCCGTAGCCTATGTACGCCTGCAACTCCAGAGGAGTTACATGCGCGTTGCCGACCCTAAAAATTTAACCTATATTACAAAGTCGGATTTAAAGTTTTATGTTAGTCCAAAAACTATGCAGATTTTTTTCCATAAGGGTCTCGAAAATTGTATATATAATAGAAACAACGCTTCCAATTTGGAATGTCGTAATTTCTGACCCCATAAGAACCTGAGATATTCTACGAAGTCTCCGAATGTGTAAAATTTCACCATTGAAAGTTTCCATAGGTATTGTAGTAGTTTACTACATATGTAAAAACCGGTTAAGTATCATTACAGACCGCGTGTTTTAGCGAAACAATGAGGTATAAAGTTCGCGACCTAGCGCAGCACGAGTTTTTCAAATGTATCGTCCGCACAGTTAACTGGCACTGCACTGCGTGACCCTTGTCGCAACGTTATAGGGTCTACGAATGGTCAATTAAGTGTTGCTGTGTGTAAGATTAAACAGCTGAAGTCGGGCGTCTTAGAGTCAAAGGGTTTGGACCCTTCTGTACACCAGTTACATCATATATTTATAAAGCAAGTTACACCCTATGTTAAAATGATAACGCTGCGTAGCCCGCACCACGCGGCACGCCTGTGGAGCCATTTAAGGGGCACCCTGGCGCGAATGACCTTCGATCTGAATCCCTTAGTTTTTTAATGGTTTTTGTAGCTTATTATATTAACAGTAACAACTTTAAGTAATATAGTATCCCATATTTATCGCTAGGTAGAAGAAGAGTATCCCATATTTACTTCAAAGTTCATTGGCTTCGAGATATTTGGCATCAAGTTAAACAATTTTAAGCCAAGCACCTGGTTTTCTGGCCGTAACTTTTGTGTTAAATTTTTAGAGACGTAAAAGACGAACCCAAACATGTAGATTTTGTATATGTACCTAAGATCCTTCATAGCAATCGAGTTATGAAAAAAAGTTTTGTTTTAGACAATGTTTAAAAAAATCATATAAAAATAAGTATTAATTTCTTTAAAAATCCGCCACACAAGAATGGAGATAAAAGATCGAAGAACCGATAGCTGTTTGTCTTATAATTCTATCTGCAGTGCAAATGTAAGAGTATTTTCATACATTGTAGTCACTAATTAAATAAATAAATAATAAATAAATATTATGAGTATAGGTCATTATTACACAAATTGACTAAGTCCCACAGTAAGCTCAATAAGGCTTGTGTTGAGGGTACTTAGACAACGATATATATATAATATATAAATACTTAAATACATAGAAAACACCCATGACTCAGGAACAAATATCCATGCTCATCACACGAATAAATGCCCTTACCAGGATTTGAACCCGGGACCATCAGCTTCGTAGGCAGGGTCACTACCCACTAGGCCAAACCGGTCGTCAAAATCGTCAAATTACCTACTATAAGTTATTTTAAGTTACATAACTAGCAGTGGCGGCGCGTCACAAATATTCGTAGTGAACCCGTAGCTAGTTTTGCTTTCCTTTTCTCCATGAACCGATTGTGACAGTACTGAACGGGCTGAAATTAGACAAGCCGGTGGGAATCGAGTTCTTTGAACGATCCGCCACTGATAACTAGAGACTGACGACCCCACAGTCAAACTCATTGTTGAGTTTTGTGGGGCTACGATTATCTTAAAGAATACCACTGTATTTTAATAAATAAATAATAATAAATAAGGTGCAGCCAGGTAAGCTTCGAAGAATATGCTAATAGCAGAGCAGTGCATTTTTCTTTTTTTTTATTATTGTTTAGGTTTACAAAAACCTTTTCAACTGGATTTAACCCCACCACCTTATTTTGAAGTCGGCTAAAAATTACCTTGCGCCGTACGAAGTTTTTGTGCGGCGCATTACTTTTGACTTTCAATGTCAGTTATAAAATAGCAGAAAATCAGTCGTAAACAGTAAAAAGAATTCATAAGTAGCGGATATTAAGCCTTTCGCCTGCTTTCTAGTGACACCTACCACTTTAACCCTTTGAACGCCACGCGTATCGTACGCGGCGCGTAATCGTGAACCTTGTCGGTACGCATGAAGGTTGATATTGGGCTGTAGCCGCGCACGTCATATGACGTCTTTGGCGATCAAAAGGTTAATGCCGTAGTAATTTTCCAATATTCAAACCAAAGATAGCAAGGGTTATCGACGCTCATTAATTTTACATTTAACGTATCAATTTTTTTAAAGAGATAACCAGAACAATATGGTATTTCATTATTGGGAATACTAACGTTCAAGGGTATAAAAAAATAAATAATAATAATAAATGTTGACTGGTTAAAATTACTGGGTAAAAAAAAAAAACAAGAACACCATGGCATTTCCAGTTCGTAGTCGAAACACTCGAAACCCGTACGTTACGTTCGTTGCCCCGAAGCCAATTCGAACTTTCATTTTGATATCAAAATTATATGATTTTTTTTTTTTATTTTTTTTTTATATTATAGGACATCATTACACAAATTGACTAAGTCCCACAGTAAGCTCAATAAGGCTTGTGTTGAGGGTACTTAGACAACGATATATATAATATATAAATATTTATAAATACTTAAATACATAGAAAACACCCATGACTCAGGAACAAATATCCATGCTCATCACACAAATACATGCCCTTACCAGGATTTGAACCCGGGACCATCAGCTTCGTAGGCAGGGTCACTACCCACTAGGCCAGACCGGTCGTCACATATGATATATTTATCTCACAATATACAATTTCACGTAAAACTACGCGTGGTAAATTCTTAGGAATTCGCGCGTGTGTTTCGCTCGCACTTGTCTATACACTAATTGGCACGACTGAGACGCAAGGGTAAATTATAATAAACGATATAATTTTGACATCAAAATCTAAGTTACCAATTGGCCTCCCATAGCGCGGCGGTGTGGGGGGTAAGCGGGGTGACATTTCACTTCCTCGGACCTTAAGTTCGAACGGTACACACTTACGAGGCCTTATCTGGCTTGAGATTTTTTTAAACTTGAATCAAAATTCTTTTCATTGTCTTTTTGACCACTTTGCCATTTGATTTGTGTCTTCAACCAACTAAATGAATAATACTGTATTATTATGTATTATTATGTACCATTGTGTACCGTTCATGTAGTTTCCAGTAGTAATGAATATTCATCTCTGTACAATTTATTGAACAGAAAACAAGACAGTGAAAAGTGTTTTGATCTATCGAACTCTAATCCTGACAATAGCCAAAGATTTGTGGCTTTCCATCATACATGCTTTTCCATAATATAAAAAAAAAAAAAAAAAAAATCTTCCTTATGCACATGAAGCATAAGGATCCTTTTCTGATGGAAAGCTACATTTAAGCAGGTTTTATACTTAAAACTTTAGGCATTTTAAAGTAAAAGTGTACAATCATTTAAAAACTTGGATCAATCAGTTAATTTAAAAAAACAAAATAAATACAAATACATAACGAACCACATGCTCACCCAGGGTATAGGCCATAAACAGGTTGACAGCGGACACAGCCCACAGCCACCGCGGGATCCCGTCACCACCGGCCTCGGTTAACGCGAAGAACCCGTAGTCGTAGTACGAGAACAGGAGGAAGTTGAGGACGGTCAGTAGGAAGCCGGTGAAGGTTAGCAGGTTGGGCGCTACCCACACTGGGCAGAACTGGAATGAGTTAATTTTTGTTAGCACTGTGGGTATGACTATACCTCTCTCTGCAAATGATGGTCCCTGTGACATGAGTCCCTTTTGGTTTAGAGACCTCCTAGGCACTTGGTATGGCACTTATAATTTAAGGGCCCCCTTTTCCATCTTAAAATCATTGCTAGGTTGCCTAGGCCCCTAGGCCTTGTGGGTCTAGGTGGAAATGTGATCGTTTGGTTGGGCTTAATTTGAAAAATGATGATGACACGTGCCTCAACAGAGGCACGTGTCTACACTGGCCGTTTTGTGCATAAGGAAATTGCCTCACGCATATGCTGGCTCTGTGTGGACCAGGCTAATGATATATGTTTAAAAATAATGTATATACTTAAACATTTTACGTGACAACCACTACATATTCAAATAAAGTGTCATAGGGACCATCATTAATTGCGTGGGGTATAAATCAGGATTTGGCGAACTGGAGAAAAACCATTCACAGTAGAAATCACCAGTTTTTGGAATTGCAACAAGCCACAAATGTTAGTATGTGTAGAAATTCTTGGATCATTATTTGGGTGGAATGATGATGTGTGTGCCAGATCTATACCACTTTTGTGACTAATTTAAGGCTGTATGGGACTGCATCTTTGTTACTATAGTGAAAGTCTACCAATTTAAGATGGTGACTATCTGTGCCCTGTTACTGCAAAACAGCATTTCTAGATAGGAAATATGTAATAAAGATAGTTTATTTTTCAAGTAGGCATATTACAATACGCTTAAGAATGTTAAATAAAGCTACACTGGCTCTAACCCTACACCTCTGCCTTGAGAAGATTTAAATCGGTCCAGAATTGTAGGAGGGTATTCCAATATGGTACCAGCAAGAAACTGTAAGATAATAAATTGCTGTTTTGCCATAACAGGGCAGATCTATCGGTTGGCTTGTACAGTCAGCGTCAAATACTTTGTAGCAACCAAAGTAGCCAAATAGTTCGGTACACCATATATTTAGTATGGTGTACCGAACTATTTGGCCACTTTGACTGCTACAAAGTATTTGACGCTGACTGTACCTAGCTTTTCATAATTAGTACTGTTACATAAGACAGTATGTTAGTGCTAAGAACAAATCATAGGCTACGGTGACTGCTTACCATCATGCGGGCCATATGTTTGTTTGCCACCGTCGTGGTATTAAAAAAAATATATATATATCAAAATAATTTTATACTACAATAAAAATACACCAACATTAATGCTATCAATTTGGTAAAAATTTGTTTATTATGAAATTTTTTCTCCAAATATGTGAAAGATAATAATGAAAGATGATAAAAATAACACCATATTTAAGAAACTAAATTGTAAACTGGAGGTGTTGTTATTTTTAAATTTCACTTTTTAAGTAAAGTTTTCAAGGTTTTTATTGAAATATGCCATTTGTAGTAAACTTTTGTTCATGGTAAGAGAATTTATCTATCATTTCTATCAACAATATTAGGGATAGATTTCCAAACTAATTAGTAAGCAAACAAGCATTTAAGAGCATCACAATTTTGAGTTAAAATTACTCACTTGAACACACCAGTTCCAGAATGGGTGCATAACATAGTTGCTCAGAACACTTGAATCGATAGAATTATACTGAAAAAGAATTAGTTCGTTATTAGACACTCGTAATACAATTGCCACTAATAATACAGATTGTAAACTTCAAGCCTATGATAAAACTGGTTATTTTAAATTATGAAAATTACCTTATATTTATCAAAACCCTCTAGGTTCTCTTTCGTCAGGAAACGGACCATTTTTGCTACGCTAAGAGTAAAGATTTACCGCTATATGTATTAAACCCGAAAAATCACCATTCACCGCGATTGTTTTTTTTAATGTTAACTGGAAATATGATAACAGTATCCAGCAAATCACGCCGGCGAACGGCAATCACCGGCGCGGCGATTAAAATTGAACATAGTACAAAGCGCTTCCTTCGGCCTTCGCTAACAAATCGCGCAATTAGAATTATGACATTTGACAGCTGTCACTATTAAGGTTGCCAGGTACAAACGAAAAATATCAATAAAAATCATAGATGGTAGGATCAACTAGATGTGCTGTACGCGTACGCCCGTAAGAGACAGAGCATACGCAATGTGCCAAATTAAAAATACGTTTTAACATTCCTGACAACATACCAAAAACAACCTACGTAATTTGGTCGGGTTATTTGTTGCCCACCTTAAGCTATACTAAAATTTACGATGGGGAATCAAAAAAATAAACTGTGACAAGGACGAACAATCATAGCGCTTTCTTTGCTACTCCTACTGAAAATTCCAAAAGTGCATCTCGTTCGGTCATCTGCCGGTTCTACCATCTTATCTATATACTTATTGTACCTCTATAATAAAAATAATGCTGCTCTGAAAAAATATCTTTGCTTGCTCCAGTCTCCCAATTCAAGCGGGTTGCTTGCATATGTGATTCGTGTTTATTCTGAGGTGTTAATACTTGCCGGAATTGCTGGACCCGCAAGCTATAGACATTTTGTATACGCGATGCATATACGTGTGCGTAAGTTACATGCTCTGAGTAAATACAGTTGGCTCCATAAAACTTCATTAAAATATATATTTTGTACATATAAAAAAAACTTTTAATTATATGTACTATAGTCTGTCAAGCTGGATATGTCAGTAGTCAGTAGCAATATAAAGCAAACTAAAGTATGGTATCCCTAGGAAACGAAAAAAAAGCATCAATGTACATCGAAAAGCCGGTAGTTTTTATATTCTATATGTATATCAAAGATTAATATAACTTTATATAATTCAAATACATCCAATTTCGCAGCAGAAAAAGGTGCGAAATTCAAAGTTTCTATGGGAAGACAACTCATCGCGCCTACATTTTTTTAACACGTTCGCGGACGCGGATTGCATAGCTTTCGTCTTTGTACAGTCAAGGTACTAAATATCAATACGGACAAAGTGCTAAAAATATGTATAGGTACACGATCTTATTGCCTATATATTAAGGTAGTGTGTACACATTTTTATCACTTTTTCAGTATCGATATTTATAATACCTTCGCTGTACTCCTGGGTGGCTACCGGGAAAATCGAAATTCGTCAATTGCGGGAATTTTTCTCTGTCACTCTAATTACGTTTTAATGAGAGTAAAAGAGAAAGATCCCCACAATTTGCGAATTTCGGTTTTCGCGGTAGGCCCCCTGGTGATACACAAAAGCTATGCAATCCGTTATTAGTTTTAAATTTCTGCGTTGATATCCTTACCAATCCGCTATGTCACAGCATAATATTATCAGAGAACGCATACTGTCATATTGTGCCCCCCTTTCCGTGACAAGTATGCTATAGCATTCGCCTTTGTATGGGATTCTCCTTAGTCCTTAGTAGCCCAACGTGCCTATCGTTCACGCTCCGTGGCGAACGAAACGCAACTGTCATAGTCGCGCTAATAAAGAAGAGTGATAGAGAGAAATGACTACGATACGCTACGGAGCGTTAACGATTGTAACGTTGGCTACGTGGCCAGGTGCGTCTGTCCACACATTCAATTTGAGCGAATTTCGCGAAATATGCAGATTGTCTCAGTGGAAGGGTTGACTCACCAAACACAATATACGTATACACTATTTTTATGGATTTTTTATAACATCGTAATGAATGTTTTTATTACAATTTCTTCAAGTTTTTGATTGTGTTTTAATGAAAAAATATATTTCCTTGCTTTTTATTGCACTACAACCAAATTTTGATAACGGTTAACATAAAAAAGCGAGGCATAAATGTGTATTTTCATTTCACGTCCTGTATTTGGTGCAGATGCATCCGAAAAAGAATATAAAGTTGGGTGAATTATCGCATGGCAGGAAAAGTAGTGCACGCTTTAAGTCCAGGGCTCCTACCGGGAAAATCGAAGTTCGTCAATTGCGGGCATTTTTCTCTGTCACTCTAATTACGTCTTAGTAAGAGTAAAAGAGAGATCCCCGCAATTTGCGAATTTCGGTTTTCGCGGTAAGCCCCCAGGACTTATCGTGGCGGTGCCGAACAGGGAACTCAAAAAACTGGGATGTGGCAAAGTGACGCTTCCGAGAAGTGTTGATGGCGTAAAATATCAAAGCAGTCTGAATAAACGCCTGCCGAGTTTTATTAGCAATACAGGCACGAGTGTATTGCCCCTCTAAAAATCAACGAACTTTAACGATTTTGCTCGAGGGCCGCCACCGCCACCACCCTCCACACTGCGCCTTAGATACCTAATCATAAATTTGTGCGAGCCAAAACTTGTTTGTGGCTGATGATCGAGAAGCCGGCTATGGATCCCTCAGGGCGTCGGCTAGCTGGTGATCGTACCTTGCGCTACGTCTCAAGCGGTTACCGTAGAATATGGGTGTTAGAAACTCCGAGTGTCACGTAGGGCTACAGGAAAATATAAGAAAATAGAAAGAGTTAGATTTAACTTTACCGTGAGCTCATTTTCGGCATTGGCTTATCCTTACTATCGAAAGTGTGTTTAAAGTAGTCTTGGACATTGTAATTATAGAAAGTAGTTACTGCTTTAGAGACCTGGACTAGATAAAATTCACACCGTGATCGTAGCGAGAGACTCAATCAAATTCATGAGTGCAAATAACTTGGTCTAGTGTGGCACACCACTTTTCACCCCAACACACTGTGAGTTTAATTTCGACCACTACTTTCATGCAGCAAATGATGCTTGTTCAAGCTGTTGAGATCACCGAAAAATTCTGGTTCCGAAACTAAATAGATGCTACAAGACCCGCTAAGAATGACGTATGATTGGTCGGATTCCAGGCCGAGAATCAAACATATAATGAGCTATCATTATCACGAAGTGATAACGTCAGTCGATTGTTATTCTCCACTAAAGAGCTCCTTACTCCAAATAAGATTATACACAAATAGTTTACCCACGCGCTTCGTATGAAGCACATCTGATCTCTGGCATTATATTACTAATTTAGTATTAATTATATTAGGGAGATGTTACATAAATCGGCAGCGCTGCGCTCAAAGCGCATACATCAGATGGCATATTATTCAACAGCAAAAGTAAGTGATTTAATTTAAAAATGGTGAAATGTGAACAGTTTTGGTGTATTTGAAACTGGTGACGTGTGAATTGCTTTGGTGTTTTCTATTCGTCCCCTTGTTGGTTCATTTCCGTTAGGGATAGGAAAACATTTTTTCGAAAGCTTTTTTAGCCCTAGTTATAAACTACATATTAACTAGAACGTTTGGGCTGTACGAAATAAATTACATCTTTCAATTTTATGTATTTATTAACACAGTATCTCATCGTCATCTGGTTTGAGGGCACCTCAGTGCACCATATACAATACCTCCTCCTCCTAATTTAATAATGCAATAGTTCAATAATGCAAGTGCTTTTTAGGGTTCCGTACCCAAAGGGTCAAACGGAACCCTATTACTGAGACTTCGCTGTCCGTCCTTCCGTCTGTCACCAGGCTGTATCTCATGAACCGTGATAGCTAGACAGTTGAAATTTTCACAGATGATGTATTTCTGTTGCCGCTATAACAACAAATACTAAAAACAGAATAAAATAAATATGAAAGGGGGGGCTCCGATACAACAAACATAATTTTTTTGCCGTTTTTATAAATAATGGTACGGAACCCTTCGTGCGCGAGTCCGACTCGCCCTTGCCCGGTTTTTTAGAATAAGTTGGTTTTTAAACATCGTTTAGGCCATTTAGATGAATCCCTCGTTTTATTAAAACAATCTTTTCCTTGCCTTGAGTAACGATCGTTACTCAAGGCAAGGAAAAGATTGTTTTAATAAAATGCTTAGGTATACCTAGGTGTATTAATAGATAAATGTACTTCCTATATTTCGGCTTGATAATAGTTGGTTAATATGATTAGGCTGTTAATCTAAAGTTACCAGATAATTTCAAAATCACAATCATCTGCTAAAATTTTACCTACTTATCAGAAAAAAAAAAAAAAAAAAAAAAAACAAGTTAAAAAAAAAAATTATAGTGTTGCCTATATTCGGTAGCTTATCTTAACATATAGGCCCTACTTGAGGATGCTTAAAGGTCTACGCACATTATACCTACATCAATTCCACAGCCACACTACTGCATCACGAACTCAACTTACATGTCGTAATCGAATTTAAACTATATCGTGCCTGTCGTGAGACATAATAACATTAAGTTGCATTAAGCTAAAGACCAGGACTGGATTGGATATCCTTCGATACCTCCCTATCGGGAGTATGAGTGGCCGTGTCCGCCGTTAGGCTGCGACGGCTGTAGCAGGTCGCTCCCCACCGATGTGGGGAGGTCATCCCACGTCTTTATGTGGACGTGTGTGCTGCTGGTGAAGGCCAGCTCTTCGCTACCGGTCGTTACCCAACCCCAGCCTGGTGATACCGGCCAGGTTTCGGGGCCCTAAAGACCGGTGGCAGCATGCTTGCATTTTTATCACCTGTCACTATGCTTATCCCTTTCGCTCTTACGTACTTGTTAGAACGAGTCAGGCATGGTGACAAGCGATAAAATGCGAGCGTGCTTAGACCGGCTCTCGTGAGTTAAACCGTAAAATTAGCTTAATGTCACACGTCGTACACTACAATAACATACAGTCTGTAACTCGTACTCTAGGAAATACAACATAAGGCTTAAATATATATATTGTAACCGCGTAAGCTGAAGACGGCTTATCAAAATATACAATTAATTATAATCGGATGTGACTGTTGTTAATCATTAATGTTTTTTAGGAAATGTTAGATATTTGATTGTTAACAGATAGATATATGTAAAAAATAGTAAATTACAGATAAGAATTCATAAACAACTTGTCGCAAATACCTCGCAACTACATACCCACTCTACTTTATAGTAGTAGTAGATGTTTAGTTAGGTAGATTTAGGCTTTCCCGTCGCATCCTAAATACATGGAGCAATGTACCATGAAGTTTCAGTTTTTTTTGCACGTTTATTGCCAAAATTTCTTACAGTTAGTTTTGATTTATGACACTTGAAATAGACGCCAATGAGTGACGTAAATATTAACCCCCTTATTCATAAACGTCTACTAAAGTTGACTAGCCGCTAATAATCGTTTGTCCCTTTCCATCATACCAATACGTCGGAAAGGGACAAAGGATTATTAGAGGCTTGTCAACTTTAGTAGACGTTTATGAATAAGGGGGTAAATCGTCAAGCAAAGAGTAAAGTAGGTATAGGTAAAAAATTTAAGTAAGTCACCTGTTGTAGGTATGTAGTTGTGACGTGTTCGAATAGACAATACATGTTTAAAAGACACACACAAACAAAATTCAACAACTACATACAACAGGTGACTTACTTAAGTTTTTTACCTATAATGTTTAGTCGCTCGCAACCATAGATGATAGGATCGTATACACCGTGTTTTTATTGAATTTCGTTAACTTCGGGGTATCGGTAAGTACGTTTAAGGAAACTAAATGGCATAGTTAATTTTCAAAAAAAAAATTTTTTTTTGTTTTTTTTTTTTACTATTTTTATTTTTATAAAAAGTAACTAAATGTTGCATATAGCGTTGTTGTAACACGGGCATTACATTTAACTCAACCAAACAATTGAAAACTGTGACATATCAATGTCATTTCGAACGTCGATCGTCCGAGATAATACAATACGTTTAGTAGCAAATGTATGAACTCGCACTAAACTCCAATCAATAAGTAAACAGGCCCTAAGGCAAGTGTACACGCTCGTAAGGGCCTTATAAGATAAAAATTAATGATTGATTATCTCCGAAATGGAGTTAATTAGAATATCGGTGTCTTTGAGAAAGTTACTTAATTTAAGCTCAGGAATGCACCCTCAAAATTAACACAAATAAAAAAAAACACAGTGTAGGTAGATGTGCTATACCGCGTGCGCCCGTGAGGGACAGAATATAGGCAAGCGACCAAAATAATTATTTTAGTTCGTTGGTCTTTCCACGGCTCAACACCTAAAACAGACAAACCACGTATTTAAGTAGGTCAAACAACAATTTTATTTTCTCTAACGAATCGCTACGGCGGTTGCGATTGAAGGCTGGCTGAAGAACCTCCGGAAAGCCATTTGTGGACGTCTCGTACGGACAACCCGCAGTTGCGAAGATCGAAGCAGATCTCCACCAACCTATAATATAAGACATTCCACAGTTTCAATACCATACCACAATATCAGACTTGAGCCCAATAAAATTAAATTTAAAAAAGCACTAAAGCTGCAACTAATGAAAACACTTGGGTGACAATTGTATGCCTGTGCCTGCAAATGTCACTCAAGTGAAGTGAGTTATATTTATGGTGTTAGTTTTAATTAAGTAATAATATGTTACGTTGATTATGTATGTAAGATTGTAATGTAAGTACTTATAACAGAGACTCGCGCCTGCAGTCAAACTGTGCAAACAGTTTTGCAGGAAACTGTATTAGATTACAAGTTTATTTCATGTAATAATAATAAATAAATAAAAACGTTACGCAGAAACACAGCGTATGTAAATAGTTTTGTATATTTATGAAGGTTCTCCTTCTGTTAAAAGGGTTCACCATTTTAGAGCCCTTTGGGAGGGGAGACCCTACAGGGTCTTTAGTTTGTCTCAGTAATCCCAGTAGCCTAAGGGTTTTCATGAGCCTTGCAGTTTTTTTAGATATAAATAGATTCATACATGTAATATTTTGGATTACGGGGGTGGCTTAGCGTAAAGCTAAAACTCCCAGGTTAAATAAATGAAAAAAAAAAAACATAATAAACACCTCGTGCATGTGGCGCCACTATAGTGGGTGGATTATTAACTGATTATCTTGTCAAAAAAGTACAGCGGCGGCATCATGGTTCCATTTTTATCACTTGTCATTATGCCCGTCACTTTCGCACTTACATCCTTGTTAGAACGGGACAGGTATGGTGACAAATGATAGAGAGCCGACCATCTTAGCCTTACAGGTCGTTTTTAAAGACATGCATAATGAGTAATGACATAATCCGTCGGTCTCTCGCCACCATCAATGTTCTTGAGACGACTGGCATTATCAAGGATGATGGCAAGATGCCTGATGAGGTATCCTTGGTTCCTTAGAGCCTGTGACGGATGTTAGTTTGGGATGCTACCTGCGTAGACTCACTGGCACCGTCCCACCTCCAACGGACTAATGTAAAAGCGGGCGCAGTAAATTTTGAAACGCAATAAATATAAGAGTCTTTGGTAGAGAGTATATAGTAGTAGGTCCATGGGGTCCCAGCGTGCACAAGTTTTTTGCAGAAATCGCGAAACGTCTGGTTGACGTAACTGGTGACCGAATAGCTGGCGGCTTCCTCGCACAATGTATCAGTATTGCGATACAACGACGAAACGCCGCCAGCGTCCTTGGTACAATGCCTCAAGGGCCTGTTTCAGATTTAAGCTAGTTATAGTAATCCTCTGTAAAAAAAAAAAATGTTTTATTTGTTAATGATACAGGGTTCAATTGTAAAGGTTGGAGTCTTCTAGTAAGTATAAAATACCTGTGACAGAAGACCCCGCTCTTCCATAACAACACGTGTAGAATTGAATTAACAAATAATATAAACAACAAGCAGTTTTGCTGAGTAAAAAGAACAAATATAACAATCTTGATATTTATAATATCAATACATTTAATTTTACTAATACATTTAACTTTGAGTAAATTGTAATCTAATGTGATACAAATTTCCTAAACTGTGTGTGTGTGTGTGCGTGTGTGTGCGTGTGCGTGCGTATGTGTGTGCGTGTGCGTGCGTATGTGTGTGCGTGTGCGTGTATGTGTGTGTATATGTTAGTATATATATCCAAGTGCCTAATAAAAGAAATAAGGTTACGGTGGTTAGGGTAAATCCACCTATCGGTGGCACTCTACTGTGTTTTGTATGTTTGACCTTTATTAGGTATATCAAATCAAAGTTGGTGAAAATATTTTTACTAAGCTTACAACCTATTTATTTATACTCAATATCTTTCAAAATACATGTGAGTTGAGTATTGTAAGTTCATTTTGTTTACTCTGCAGTAGATTTACTGGTAATCGTAATTATGAATCGACCACGTTTATCTTGTTGTCAATGGCGATTAAGGAAATCAAACGAGATAATAGCTAATGTGTGGCCATTCCCACCTTAACCTTGTTGACAATTACCTTATCTTTCGGGCGTGTATCCTTATCATTATTTTGCAAATCTTCGTACCTAATACGTTACATTTATAGAACCTATAGTATGTAATGAGTCCCTAGCGACTTTCAGATTGATGGTCTCTGTGATAAGGTACGAAATGGTACCGAAATTAAATTCCTTGATCGTATCTAATATTAATCGAAATTAAACTTTCGTGAGACATATTCCGAAATATTTAGATACCAAGGTTACACTCACTTAAATTTTTCGTCGCTATTGGTGACATATTTCGGGCCCATCGGGAGTCCTTCTTCAGGCTTGAGTGCTCGCGTCGAAAAATTAAAGAAAGTTCAGTCGTTTCTTTATGCAAACAAATAGGTTAATTTCACTAGACTTAAATCGACCAGGATATGGACCGTGATTACCTTTTGTATTGTTCAAGCTCCCGTTATTTCGACGCAGTTACATGCGTCTTGTTCACGGGTAACTGGAGATAGCGGGTGTCAAAGTTGTGTAGTCCCATTGTAGACCGCGCTCGGTCTACCCTCATTCATGCGCGTCGGCTGTGTTCGCTTTCAACGTTACCACACTTGTTGGTCTGTCGGAGCACACAGTCACAGGATCACTAGGCGTGTTTGATTCGGATAACACTGGTTTTTTACACAAAAACAAGGAATTGCGATTTTGTCAGTGCCATATTGCATTTATGTACATATATAGTTACAGTTAGTGTACAATAAAAAAAAAAATATATATATATATAGGTACTTAAGGAATCGAATGGTACGATTTTTTTTCCTTTTTGGAAGTTTAATAAAGCTTATATTTTGAAAGTTACAGAAATGAAATGTGTTTATTTGCTTAACATTATGTACAGATAAGATGGTATAGTCAATAATATTATGTCCAGATAATGTCAATACCTTATACTAGTAGGCATGCAAAATATTTTTAAAACCTATTTACATTATATTACATTAAATTACATATTTAATAATCAATTACAATAACATTACATTTCAATAAATTTTTAAGAGGTCTTTTATTTGTTATTATATCCATATGTTTTTACAGTTACCAAATTGTGAAAAAATTCCTCATTTTCTATCTATTTAACTAGATTTAGTTATAAAAATCAACATGTTACCTACATTACGATTGTTTTCTTAAATTTCCCCTTTGTTACAGTCCCGAAAAGTGATAGCCATCCGTCGCGAAGACCAGTCAGTATGGGAGCGGAGGGCGCCGTTTTCTCCATTAAACGTGAATCGCTTCGTGCGGAACGGAGTCAAGGTCATCGTGCAGCCCTCGAATAGGCGCGCTTACCCCATGCAGGTACATGGTCAGTCGGTGTAGGAGTGGCCAGCACCGCTTCGCTGCCCCCCCTAATCTTCAACCCCCCTAATCGGCTCGCTTACCCTATATATCCTACATGCTTGGAAAATGGTGACTAGGGTTTGCACGACAGATCTGAAATTTAAGGGAAGATTCGTGGATCCGGATCCAGATCTGATATATATGTTCACATTATTTTCGGATACAGGTTGCAAACCCTAATGGTGACATATAGAAAACTAGCCAAGATGCCAATCGTTTGCGCCGTAGCGAACGAAACGCTATCGTATCTGTGTCGCACTTATATGGAAGAGTGATAAAGAGACATTATCGTTTAGTTCGCTATGGCGGAAACGATTGGCACTTTGGCTACACCCTTGATAAGAACCATTCAAATTATGTACAATAATTTGAATGGTTCTTATCGGAACGGCGAAGGTGCTCACAAATATCTGAACACGCCTCTATTGCCATGGCATTAGAGGGCGTGTTCAAATATTTATGAACACCTTAGCCGCTCGATATATCTGATAGCGACTGTAGTCTAAGCTTCTATTGAAAATGATCTCACCAGAAAATTAAATAGTTGTCTTATTCTAGTCTTACATAAGCGCTGGCGCAGTGATCCAAGAAGACATCAGCGAAGCCAACGTCATCTTCGGCGTGAAGCAGACTCCTATAGACCTCCTTATCCCGAACAAGACTTACTGCTTCTTTTCACACACCATCAAGGCACAGGAGGCCAATATGCCCATGCTGGACGCTATCTTGGCTAAGGTAACTATTTTGTCATGCAGACGTTAGGAATATATATCAAACCCTAGTCACACTCTTACACGGAAAAGGCTGGAATTAAGAGGTTTTTCTGCACTATGCTACTAAATGTCAGTTGACAGTTCGTATCTTCTACGTGTGTATGTAGTTATGTGTCAAACCGTAAACTGTGACGTCACACAATTTTCAAAGAGCGTTTTGGGCGCGAAAGCATCTGTCCCTGCACTTTCCCGAATGAAGGTTGAGGGAGGCGATGGCTGAGATACACGTTATACTCGTGAACGGGTGCTGTTTGTGGAGACCGGTCTGTTTAAGCTTACACGGGGTACAGGTTATGTTAAAGTATGTAACTTTACTTTTGAGTGACATTAACGTGAGACACTTCATTCGGTTCTTGTCTGTTTTATTTTTTTTGTCTTTTAATTATTTATATAAGAATTCAAGCCTTGGCGACCCTCTACATCTCTAAGGATAATTTAATATATTTTTTATATTTCATCTCTAAAGAATTTTAGTATTTTATGGTTTTATTTTTTTATCATAGTTTTTTTTTGTGTAATTTGACATTTAGAGACAGTATACATCTCTAATAAAGTATTTATTATTTCATAGATTCGATATTTGTAATTGTTTTTTTTTTTAATTTATTGTTTGTAAAAATGGACATGTAAAAGTGCCCCTGTGGCCTATTTGCTGAATAAATGTTTGATATTTGATATTTGTCAAAATATATTTTCTTAATTTAACATATTTAAAGCCGTTTTAAGTATAAAAGTTGAATTTTAGGGCAACTTTTAGTTAATATAGAACGTAATACAAGCGTTTCAAAAAATTGGAAACAACCCTATTACAACAAAATTTGCCCAATCCAATATACCAATAGCATTCGGCGGAGCGGAGAATAGATGTGGATTGCATCCAATACTATTGATTGATTCCTCTCATCTCTGTCTCAGTAGAATTGCAGCCTAAGAACCACCGCACACTAGCGTGTTTTGAGCGTCGGCATCTAGTCCGCTATGGAAAATCGCATCGCTGCGCAGTTGCGCCAACGTTGCAATGAGCAGCAGCCATAGATTTGACTAGACGCCGACACTAGGGAGACGCTAGTGTGTAGTAGCGCTTTGACAGGAGCTTGCGGTATTCTTTCTCTTTTTTCTTCGTTCCTGTGCCTATCTGAACATCTAAACTTATTTCTAACCTCCCTAACCTAACCTGATTAGACGGTAGCTAGGACATACTTATAACAAAGTGATTTTTTTCAGAACATCAGACTAATAGACTACGAAAAGCTGATGGACGATGCAGGCAACCGGGTGGTAGCGTTCGGAAAGTACGCGGGCGTTGCGGGCATGATCAACATATTACATGGACTCGGGCTGCGACTGCTGGCGCTGGGACACCACACGCCCTTCATGGTATGTAGAACGTTCTCGACTACACCTTGAGGTGGAACGTCTTTGAAAAATTGCTCTGCAACATTTCACATACAGAAAAGTTAGCATGGGGACTTGACCATTTTTGACAGACTTCGAATGAGAGGATGTTCACTATTCGGCTAATTTCCTGAAGAATCTGTGTAGAAGTTTTACGTTATTGATATGACGTTATTTATATGTTCCTACCTAAGTACCTATCTTCTAATGACATGATTTTGATTATGTATACAATTCATTATCATATCAAGGCGATAAATAGGTAATAAAATATACCCTTAGATACACGTATCTTGGGTAATCTCGGATGTCGTGATAAGTGTTGCCACGCTACAATTTTACCTTCAGTTTATATTGACCCACTAAAGAAAATGAGACGACTTTACGAGTAGTTCATAAATAGAGTGTTGCTATCACACTTCAAAGCCACACCGTTATACTAAAAAAAAACTACATAGAACTCTACTTTAGATAAGTAAAACTAACGAATATACGTAAAAACTAGCAAAGTCAAATCCTGAACTTTAATTACATCCCAATTGAATTAGAACTTGGCAACCCTATGGATCTCAATTTTTAACGGCGAAGTTAACAACAACGCGTATTCTTAATATTGAACTTGGCTCTCATTTCACATTTATGTTTTGATGGGATGGTTATCAAATTACACATCACGCAATCGTCCGCAATTACAGAACGACCACTAAGGTCAGAGTTGTGCTTGATGCTAGTGCACAAAGCAGAAGCGGACTGCAATTAAATGACATATTTAACGCAGGAGTAAGTCTTTGAGCTGACTAGTTCTGCATTCTGTTGACATTGTAATTGTTTGCTATAGCTATCAGGGTTATTCTGCTGGCTGAGAACTGTTTAGTCTTTAGAACTCCCGCCCCATCCACACTTGCTTCCATTGTGTATTCCATTAGCGTGCTATTATTTTAATGTAAACTTACCGAACTAGGTGACTCAGTCATTTCACCAATGAAATACCACTTTTTGTTTGTGGAATTATGTCATTGGCTGAGCTGGTATTCCATATCCTGCGACAAATCAGCCAATGACAACATTCGCACTAAACGCTACGCATCCAGCTTTCTCATGCGAACGGCTAAGGAGTGGAATTCACTTCCTGCAAATCTATTCCCAGTCCACTATAACTTGGACCTTTTTAAATCGAGAGTGAAGAGACATCTTTTAGGTAAGCATGTTCCATCCTAGACTGCATCGGCACTTTCCATCAGGTGAGATTGTGGTCAAATGCTTACCTTTTCGTAATAAAAAAAAAATATTTTGTTTAAATTTTTTAAGGTCCGTTTGATTAGAAAGAGATGTATACATCCTGTGTGTTCCAGCACATCGGACCAGCTCACAACTACCGCAACTCAAGCATGGCGCGACAAGCCATCAGAGACGCCGGGTACGAGGTGGCGCTCGGCATGATGCCTAAATCACTGGGACCGCTGACGTTCGTGTTTACTGGCTCAGGAAACGTGTCCCAGGTATGTATGAGGTATGACGGATACTCCGGGATAGGTAATATCCTCTAGCGACCCACCATATAAGGAAAGTTGGCAATTGACAGAATTTCATATTTTTAAGTGCTACATTTTATTGTCTACATCGAAATAACGCACTAATTTAAGGCACCCGTATTTTTTTTTATTTTGCGTAAGTCCTGTATTTTGGTCATAAAATCTATTTATATTGTTACTTGAAACAAAAGGGCGTATGTAACAAACGTCATTTGTGAGAATCGTGACGTCACGGATTTGTTTCATACACTGGAAAAAACGTTGAATTAATTTACGTTTGAGCATAGACAACAGTGCGAGTGACATAACCTCAAACGTTAAAAATAAAATCACAAATTAACAAGTGTCACAAACGTCAAAACTCAAGTCAAACGATGGTTTTCATCCCGTTTTCAATGACAATGACAATGTCAACCCAATCGGAAGTCATTTTTTTGCTTGTAGTGGCAGAACTGAAAAAGCTGGGTGACGTCAATTTCCGTTTTAACTATTTTTAGAGATTTTGAATACAAAAATTCGTAAAAAATATATAAAATTTATTTTTTGTAATCTACAGAGCCCCTCTCGAAATGGTTTTCGAGAAAAAAAATTTGAAATGTTGTCAATTGAATTTGAATCAATGGTATTAGAAAATAGAGTCGAATTTGTTTTGTTTTAAAAGCGAACGAAACAAAACAAAAACAACTCTGTTTAATTTAATTGAGATTTACATCTCATTGGAGGTAATTTGTACTAATATGAGAACATTGAACCCTCAGAGGATATACCACTCCAGGTGAATGATCGTTCGGGTTGCTGGGTCCAAAGCTAAATGAAGATGTCCTTTAAACTATCTGATATGTGGGCACTTATTGTTGAGGAAAGAGAAAGATGGGGAAATCTTGGGGTATAATTTAGTATCGTCTCCTACCTAATTCATTAATCAATCGATAAGTAAACTATAATTAATATATTAGAACTGTAATTTATATGATTTCAGGGAAGTCAAGAAATATTCTCAGAGTTACCCCACGAATACGTTCCACCGGAAATGCTCAGAAAAGTAGCGGAACATGGAAGTAAGTTGTTCTTCAGTATAGGTATTAGCTTTTTAAACTCGTATTTAGGAAAACTATACTATTGTTGACTACGCTCTAACGATTGCTGCTGAATAAAGCTTGTTTTGAGGCAGCATGGACTGGTTATTTTCCAAAAATAGAGGCCAATAACTACACTTAAAAGAACCTATTATAAGCCAATAATAGGCTTACCTTACTCGTATTTGGTACTTTTTCATTTGCGCAAGAGAAACTTTCCTACATTTACTATCTGCAGATTTAAAAAAAACACTTTTCTACATGTTTATGAGTACAGGTCCAAACAAGATCTACGGGTGCGAGGTGCGCCGGCGGCACCACTTGGAGAGGAAGAATGGCGGCGGTTACGACGCGCAGGAGTATGAAGAACACCCTGAGCGATACATCTCTACCTTCGCGCAAAAGGTTAAACATGGAGTCACAGTCGTACAATATATTTCCCTCTCTACATTGTAATTAGATTACAAAATAGGTTACCTTTAGGATCCTACAAATTCTTTGACTCGCATTCAAAAACAATTTTTTACGGTGCTGATCTATTTTAATTAACAGTTTTAAATGATTCACGGTTTCGCAAGACTTAAATCGACCGGGATATCGGGAGCTGAAAACAATATAAAAAGTAATCACGGTCCATTTTCCGGTCGATTAAAGTCTATTTCAATAATCTACTTTGTGCAATCTACAAAATCATTCATTTTATTTGACTGCCAGAACAAGTACAACTTTATTTTCAATAGGCAAGCGCTTACGGTAGGTAAACAGCTGATTATTCGCCCTTACAGTGCATCAAGATTGCGCCTCATTACCCTTGCAGTTTATCTTTAAGATAACGCAGTAAACAAATACGACAGAATAACATCGGCTGCGTTATCGGTCATGGAGTGGGCTAGATTAATTCTATTGGCTTAATTTCACTTTCAACGTCAAGTGCTAAATACATAGCCACATTTTATCCATTTGGGGACTTTATACATAGCACTGACCTACTCAAAACTCTGCCTTTCTGCTCTCTTAAGCAATTTAAGCATATCCAAGGAGCAAGGCTCGGAACCGGTTTTTAAAATACCGGTAATTACCGGTTTATTTCGGTTATACTCCGAACTTTTATAAGAACGCGAACGTTTTAAGAACTTTATTCTAACCTAAAAAACCGGTTTATTCGACAACCGACGCAACGGCCGGTTTACCTGGTGGTGTACCACGTAAACATAGACACCGACATAGGAATAAACCGGTTTTTATTGTTCTAAATCGGTTAGTTTGACAAGAACTGTTCTCATAAAAACCGGTTATATAATAACGGTTTTTCGAGCGAAACCGAAATAAAAAAGGTTTTGCGCCGAGTACATGATAACGGTTTGGAAATTTAACCGGTTTCCGAGCCTTGCCAAGGAGTGAGCCTCTTACTAAACTATTCTCCGTGAATATTAATGTACACTTTCTACATATTCAAACTAGATATCTTCTCATTACCTCTTAAGCTCTTTTAAAGGTATCATGGGAGATAGGGCTTAAATCCTCACCACCACTACCAAATTTTATGCTTTGGTCTCGGACCGTCTAGAACACAAAATAACTAGTGTAATATTTTGCCTATATCCCTTTTAGTCTACATCGCTAACGGTCTAGAACACAAAATTACCGCTTATAGGTAGGTTAGGTTAGTTAAGTTATATTTTAATGGCCGAAGGCCAAACCGCACAGAAATAGGAGCCCCGCGGTAGCGGGGCTCCGTCGACATCGCTAACGTAAAGGTAAATCGACGATACGTAGATAAATAAAGGTCTAAATAATTGTAGTCATTTTGTGTTCTAGACAGTCCGAGACCAACCCAATTTTATGCAGAAAAAAACATGTTTTTATCAACAGATAGCACCCTACACGTCCGTGCTGGTGAACTGCATCTACTGGGCGGTGGACAGCCCCAAGCTGCTGACCATCCCCGACGCCAAGCACCTCCTCATCCCCTCCAACACGCCCTGGCTGCCGAAAAGCATCGGCGCGCCCGCTCTACCGCACCGGTCAGTACTATGTAACAGCAATACTAAAGGTGCTAGATCTGGTCTAGATTCAGCTCTGGTGGCGGTAAGTCGTGGTGATTCCAAGCTGGAGATCGCGGTTTCTCTTGTAATAGTGGACAAACCTACCCACATATATACCACGTGTATATACATAACAGAGACTTTCTTTTGAGCTTTACTGTAGTCGAATAGATAGATAATATACGCCTTAGTTGCAACCACCGTGATCTTAGACTGTCAAAATCACGATGGGAAACACTATTATAAATTGAGATAAGTGGGCGTAGTAAGGCGTTATGTAACCAGAAACAACGAGGATCGTCTATCATTTTTCTTTTTTTTTTTTTTTATAACGATAGGCAAGCGTTTGACCACGATCTCACCTGATTTTCTTCCGTGTACATAATTCTCCTTCTTATATCTTTCCCAGAATGCTGGCAATTTGCGACATCTCAGCAGATCCAGGCGGCTCCATTGAATTCATGAACGAGTGCACCACCATCGACACGCCCTTCTGTCTTTACGACGCCGATAGAAATAAGGACACTAAAAGGTTTGTTAATTTTAACCTCTTTTCTCCACTTTGGGTGTCGTCTGCTACCGCTATTTGGCCAATCATCATACTACAAGCTTGGACACTTTCAGCGCTCTGTCTACAATTGAAATTGCTCTAATTCATAGCAATATTCAGATTATTAATGTTTTTTGTTGTCATTTAACCATCCTGAATTTTTTAAAGTCTGTGTGAATATTTGGCTGATTTATGTCCGGCTCGAAGGACCAAAAGTTAGAATAGAGAAGAACCACATTTTCTTCCTATAATTTATAATACCATATCATATTTTAGTTTCAAGGGCCCCGGCGTCCTGGTGTGCTCCATCGACAACATGCCGACGCAGCTGCCGCGCGAGTCTACGGACTTTTTCGGAGATTTGCTCTTCCCCTATGCTGAGGACATCATGAAGTCTGATGCTTCGCGGCCCTTGGAGGAACATGACTTCTCACCCGTGGTTCAAGGAGTAAGACATAATATCCATAAACTCAGTATGATATCGTTCTATCTCTAGATCAGTAAATATGGGCAGATTTTGTGCTCCTTGGACAAGAGATATCGCCGCTAAGAACGAAGTATAGTGTCCGTGCTAATGTAATTGGAAACCAACAATATAGCTATTAGCTACATCGCGTCATGCCATATATGCCAGTCTTGATGTGCAAGGCTCGAAAAAATGCCCGTCATTTTGAAAATATAACCCTGTTTCGTACAACAGAGACTTCCTTAAACGAATTTCAACTATTGAATTTGCCGCAATGGCGTCCGTAGAATAGACTGTAAACGAACATTTTGGACTAATAAATGGGTCCTAAAGGTCCTAAATCACGTTTACTGTTTTCAAAATGAAGCGTTTTTCCGAGCCTTGTTGATGTGGCTTTTCCTCCTTTTCTTCTTTGTTGATGCTATTCAAATATTCTGTAATAAACTGAAAAGGGTAACCAACTCGTTATATTCCTACAAAATCTACGTTTTACAGGCTATAATCACGAGCAACGGCAAACTGACACCGCCTTTCGAATATATCAACGAATTGCGATCATCAAACAAGTAAGTTTCCAGAATATCAGACATATAGGAGCGGCTAATATCCTCAAAGATATCTGAACGTATACTTTAAAAATTGAAGGAAGGCGTGGTCATGTTAAAGGCGCACATCATGGACTTAAATATAAGAGACTGGTTGAAAGTGAAGAGCATAGATAGACTAATTCGCTGACTGAAAATAGAGAGACTAATAGACATATGGTCGCTGACCTCCTGAACGGAGATGGCACGTGGAGAAGAAGAGATATTTGTGAATACCTTGGCCGTTCCGATATACCTGATAGTGACTGAATAATAGCTACAGAAGATCAATAGAACAGAAAGAGCGAAGCTGTTCCTTTTTGACTATCTGAGCAAAGTAGGTTAACAAGAGTACTTTCCCTATGCCGATCTTCACAATCACAAATTTTATATGCTGGTTGCTGGTCTTCCGCAAATTGACTTTAATTTGCAAATTGTGTTACAGTCGCTCTCGTCACAAGGTGGAAGGCGACGACCAGCAGAACTCGGTGGTGATCCTGGGCAGTGGGCTGGTGTCCGCCCCCGTGGTCGAGTACCTCGCTAAGGAGAAGAACATCTCTGTAACTATTGGTATGTTTTTATTGCCCATTTATTTGGATTTTATACGACTATTCTAATGTTTTCCAATTTTTCAATCGACTAGTTCATTGTAGCTAGACGCGAATGAAAAACCAGTGTCAAATCGAGAATGATGAAATTTCTGCTCTCTTTTTCACATGACATAAATTTCACATAAAATAGTATCAAACAAGGCGCGTGATAAAAGTGCGTACCAGCTTCAATTTCACGCGAAGACTCACGCTAGACCGGCCCGGGGCCGGGCCGGAGCTTCCGGCGCTTCGTTTTCTATGGAAAGCACCACCTGATCACCGATCAGTCGTCAGAGAAAACGACGTGTCGGACGCCTCGGCCCGGGCCCGGGCCGGTCTAGCGTGAGACATCCTTAACACGGCTGTGTTTGAAAAGTCCCTTGAACTAAAGAGGCACAGGATAGCTTACATTACGTTTCACTTACATTTTTCCATCTAGGATTTTTAATATATTGATGTGTGATTCCATTATTGCGATTATACATGTTAAAATAATCTTTTGATTTCAGCGTCCCAAGTAAAGGAGGAGGCGGACGCGCTAGCGGAGCGGTACGGCGTGCGCTCGGCGTACTTACAAGCCGACGACGAAGCCTCGCTGCGCGCGATGGTGTCGCGCGCTCGTCTCGTGGTGTCTTTATTGCCTTACGAGCTGCATGGGGCCGCTGCGAGAGCCGCTATTGATGCTGGGGCCCATCTGGTCACGGCGTCTTATGTGCGGCCTGAGGTCCAGGAGTTACACAGCCGGTGAGACCCTTATACTTTATCACCACAAGATCGTCGCGTAGCTAAGCTGTGGAATGAGCTGTCGTCTGCGGGATTCCTTCAGAAAGTCTTCAAGAAAAGAGCGTACTCCCATCTTAGACGCTGGCAATGCACTTTACAACTCCTCTGATGTCCATGGGCGACGGTAATTGCTTATCATCAGGCGATCCGTCTGCTCGTTTGCCTCCTCTATCATAAAAAATACCATATATGCAAAAACTACTCGACTAGTGACAGAATCCATATAGTCAGAATCCATACTTGTCATTGTCATTTTCATCAACGATATCCACTGTATTTTTAAACACTCTCATTTTCTTCTTTATGCTGATGACACTAAAATATATAGAGCTGTTAAGAATGTTAACGACTGCTTGTTATTACAGGATTACCTAAATAGATTTTCTAAATACTGTATCGAAAACAGATTAGACCTTAATGTTGCAAAGTGTCATACCATGTCGTTTACTCGCAAACCCAACCCAATCTTGTTCAACTACACACTTAACTCGACTAGCATCGCCAATTCACATTCAACCAGAGATTTAGGTCTTTATCAAGACCCCAAGCTTCTATTTGATAACCATATAAACAAAATAGTACAGAAAGCCTCCAGGTCTCTAGGCTTTATCATGAGATCAACATCAAAATTTAAAAAAGTAAAGCCTATAAAAGTATTATACTGCTCGTTTGTGCGATCTATCCTCGAATATGTATCCGTTGTGTGGAATCCTTGTTACGACATCTACATTAAACGAATTGAGTCCATTCAAAGAAAGTTTTTAAAATTCCTTACAAAAACACCATTTTCTTCCCCTAGATTTGAGAAGAAAAATCACTGACTTGGTCTACTTAACTAAAATCTTAAACGGATCTGTTGATAGCCCGGAACTGGTTATGAATATTAGTTTTCGTATCCCCAGAGCTTCTTCTAGACACTACCGACCTTTGTCACTTCCACCGACCAAAACCAACTATCGTCAAAATTCATACTTTGTCCGAGCTCCGAGGTCAATGAATGAACTGTGTCATAGCAACGATCAACTGGATTTACATCTAATGAAACCTGCTATAATTAAAAACCTCATGGCATCTAGTTTCTTTGCTCCCCTGCCTGCAGAAGATTAGCATAGGTTTAATTTTAATTTATTGATTTAAATAAGAAACAAATTACTTCTTTCCTTTCTCATAGCATGTTTTGGCGTTTGTAAAGTCTTTAATTTTGTGCTAACCTGTAATATGACTACCTTTGTATCCTGTCTGTGGAAACCTGTAATTGGCTTCCCTGATACATATTTATGTTAACCTAGTTTTAGTTTACTTAAGCTGTTGGTTTTCCGAATAAAATAAAATAAAATAATAAAATAAATAAAATAGTTTATCATACTATCACCACAAAATCGTCAATTACATCTCACAATTTCTTGGTTAAGTATTCCTCAATAAAAAAAAAGATATATATTTATTTCCTTATCAAGTAAAGGTTTACAAATTGGCATAAGTGGTTGGGACTTCCTTTCGGATTCAATCTTGCGCAGATTCGTTCAGATTAATCACAATCAGTACCTTAAATAACCGAACCGACCTTTAACGTGGTATCTATGTTACAGAGCTAAGGAGGCCGGAGTGACGATCCTCAACGAAGTTGGGCTAGATCCTGGCATAGACCATCTTCTAGCCCTTGAGTGCATCCACGACGTGCAGAACCATGGCGGAAGAGTAGACTCCTTCGTCTCTTACTGTGGAGGTAGGTGTTGCTGTAGGACGCTGATGACGAAGAAAATTCGTTTGAATATCACGCTTTTGATCTCAAAATTTTAACATAGATTTTATGCATTAAGTATATCCGATATTTCATGGTCCCAAAAAACGATGCTGTCGGCGACATTGCAAAATTTACTTCATTCTATGTATGATTTATATGAAATTTAAATCCAGTTTAATAAAACTCTTAAAAATCTTAAAATTAAATTTATATGTAGGTCTGCCGGCGCCTGAGTTCAGTGACAACGCGCTGAGGTACAAGTTTTCGTGGAACCCACGAGGAGTGCTGCTCAACACAATATCCGGAGCTAAATATCTAAGCAGAGGACAGGTAAGCGATACTTGGATAACTTATTTAAACGTTTGACCGATTCATTGTCTTATAATTATAAAAGCCTACGGGAAATCACGGATTTTATATTCCTTCCAATTTCGAAAGCCAATCATATGTAAAGTTACGCTATGGATGCTACGGCGTAGTAGTATTTTATTTACTTATTAATCGTCTAGGCTGTGTACGTAGTGGCAAATATAAACTTAACTTTTGTGGATTCGAACTTTAATACAATTTGACATCTATCAACGGTCAATTATGCGAATGCATTGAAATGCATTCCCATAAATATTACTTTAAATAAATATGGTCATTTATGCTCATTTAATGTAAATTGTTAGATAGTGGAGGTCCTCAGCGGCGGCGAGCTGATGTCCGTAGCTCGTGAATTAGACTTCCTACCCGGCTTCGCCTTCGAGGGCTTCCCCAACCGCGACAGCACACAGTACGCCAAGCTGTACGGAATAGAGGACGCGCACACGATTTTCCGTGGCACCATCCGGTACAGAGGTAAATACGGATACTGATATCAGTAGCTCGCGAACTGGACTTCCTGCCTTCTTCGTTTTCGAGGGCTTCCCGAACCGCGACAGCACCCAGTACGCCAAGCTGTATAGAATAGAGGACGCGCACACGATCTTTCGTGGCACCATCCGGTACAGAGGTAAATACGGATACTGATGTCAGTAGCGCTAGCGTGTGTGGACGTTTCTGCCACAACATTATAGGAAGCTGTACCTTCGGAATTGAGGACGCACACACCATCTTCAGAGGCACCATCCAGTATAAAGGTAAATGCGGTTACTGATGTCAGTAGCGCGAGTTACCCTTATTGCTAATTCCGAGGGCTCCGAACCAGCAGTTCGCCAAGCGACACGACATCTAAAATTATATCAGTAGCGTGTGCGGACGCTTCTATGACGACATTATACCAAGCTGTACGGAATAGAGTAAGCGCACATAATCTTCCGTGGCACCATCCGGTACAGAGGTAAATTCCAATGTCTAGTAGTAGTACCAGTAACTTTACTGGTGTTACCCGGCTTCGCTTTTGAGAGCTTCCCGAATCATGACAGCACGGAGTACGCCAGGCTGTACGGAATAGAGGACGCTCACACCATCTTCAGAGACGCCATCTGGTATAGAGTTACGGAGTTATTAAATGCTGATTACCCAGTGATTACCGTAGTGCAATTACTTGTTATGTAAAACTTGTAATATTTCTCTTTTATACAAGCTTTTATTTAACTTGCCCTGTTAGTATGTATGTATGTTAGTGTGGGTGGATCAAATCTTGGAAGCTAAACTTGACCAACTTCCCGATTGAACTGAAATTTTGCATACATATGTAAATCGGATGCAATATTATGATGACATGGGGCTGATCTGATGATGGAGACAGGAGGTTGGTCAACTCTGTGATAAAACAATGTAAACTAATTGTGTGGTGTTGTTAGAATTGTCTCGATGAGTATTAGATGCTTGTCTAAAGGAAGGTACAGTCAGCGATCAAAGCTTGTACCAACAAGGTCTTTTTTTACCAAACCTTATTTCCAATTTATTTTTTCTTTTTTCTGTGGGAGTATGTCAATATGAGGACAATTGTCCTATAATATTTATTTATGTACCTGACTATCTTTTGTAGGATGGGAACATTATTTTAGAATAAGTAACAGTGTTATTATTAGCGTTTCCACCCTCCCAGAAATAGGTAAATAAATACATAATATGAAACTCTATGAGGCATGCCCAGGACATGTTGGACATGTTAAAGGTCGTCAGCCAAACAAAATCCGTCCGTATTTGATCAAGTTTTAACTTACAATACTTTCCAGGTTTCGCTGAAACTATGATCGCCATGCAGCTGTTCGGGCTGGTGGACCCGAACCCTCATCCCTCCCTCCATCCTGAAGGACCTGAAATTACTTGGGTATGCTCTTTTCACACATCCTACGTTATCCCTTTATCTTTCTACAAGTATAAGTTTCGACGCTAAACCTAAGTATTGAACAATCTTGATAATTTCCAGCGTCAATTCGCCTGCGAGCTGCTAGGCCTCACCGACTCGTCCATCTTCTACGAGAACCTGAAGACGCGCCTGACGGAGCGCATCGGCGGCGCCGGCGCGGCCGGGCTGGAGTCGCTGGGGCTGCTCGAGGACAGTGTCGTGGTCAAGAGGAACACACCGCTCGACACTGTCAGCCATTACTTGACTAATAAATTAAAATTAGGTAAGGTATAAAATAAGAAGTGGCAATGGGGTGGTTATTATGGAAACCATATGTATCCGTGTAGGGTATACGCCAGTGTTGGCCGAAATGTTAATGCAATTAAACATTACAAATTTGTAATTGTTTGGTTCGCTCAATGTGTAATGGTTTGGTCAATTGCAATTAACGTTCGGCCAACATTGGAACTGTTTATTGGCAGATCACTTAACATTGGTATGAAATAGGCAAGAAAACGCGACAATATGGACCAAGAAAGTGGTAATAAAATGGTTAGGATGAAGTTCACGCTTGGGTAATTATAGTATAGAGTATCTCGTATAATTTATACAGATCTTTTTTCATGTGAAGAAAGAACCATGTGGTTGTGGGGTGCTTTGTTGCGGACTAGGTTTTAGAATCATCCGTCTTCGGAAGATGCGGATTTAAATTATATGTATTTATAAGTATAAACAAAATCGGATAGTATGACTCGAAGCTGTTTAGTTCACAAATGAAAAAAACGGCCCGATTCAAAGAATGATTAAGACACGTTTAAGATCTTGGAAAGATCTTTAAAATATCGATAGCTAAACGACATCTCAAAGTTGACGTTTATTTCGATTCCGTTGTGATCCCAATAAGACCTTTCTACGATATTTCTAAAGTCAAAGTGACATTGGTTGCACGAATTGAGCTGCTTCTGTCTATACGACACACAAACGATATCTAAATGAGAACTTATCTAAACCAGAACTTATCGTTATCGTTTCTCATTCTTCAAGTCGGGCCGAAATTGTGGAATAAGTAGTTGCATTTCAGGAGATAGTTTGAGCTGTATGTTTGGGGGATGAAGAGATAGACGGGATTTAATGTTTTTGTTTAAATTGTCAGGTGCCGACGAGACAGACTTCGTGGTGCTTCGGCATGAAGTTGGCGTGACGTGGCGGGACGGGCGCAAGGAGCGGCGCGAGGTCACCATGACGGTGCGCGGCGAGCCGGCCGGGGACACGGCCATGGCGCGCACCGTGGGGCTGCCCACTGCCATCGCTGCCAAGATGATCCTCGACGGTGAGTTTGTAGAGGCTTAACACATTGGGTGCGGCAGCGGTAAACCCAAACTTACTGCCAGTGCTTTACGAGTCATATACTTCCCGTATAGAGAAAGCCAGATTTGCGGCACGACCTACATTTTCCCGTACCATGTCCTGACTTTATAGGCCCCTATAGACCTGGAATATAATCAAATTGAAACAAAAACATTCTGATCAATAGACTATATCCTTGTATATATATATACAGCTGCCGTCGCCCGTGGATCTGCATAAAACTCTAAAAGATCATTTTTCACAAACCTTAATTTTACGGGAATATACTTCCCTTGCCGTACATGCCGTATATAACACTAGTGATGGGCTACTAAAGAATTGATAACGACTTTTGTAATCGACAAAATATTCAAATTCAAAAATGTTATCGTGTCTGTACGTAATCAAAACAAATATTTTACATTTTCATATAATTTAAACAGGGGCCGCACTGTTAGAGTAAGTATTGGCGCATTAATAAAATGTCGTATCCAAGCGGAAACGTGAACAATGCTCAGCACTATGACCAATCTGAGGGCTATGTACCCGCCTTTAAGTGCCGTACGGGGTGATGGGGTACGGACAAATAGTACCCGTGCCGCACCAAACAAATCGGGAGTATAATCATATTTGTCTTACTCACACGGGAACATAAAAAAACCACCGCCGCACCGGGGGTAAGACAAGCGTAGGTAGCTGCCGCACCGGCGGAAAGTCAAATACGGCCAAATGCTTCCCGTAACGCACTTATAATATTTATGTATTTATTTCATTTATGCGTCGGTTGCAGGTGAAATTCAAGAGCGAGGAGTTGTACTTCCCTTCGCACCAGTAGTTTACAAGTCATTGCTGTCGCGGCTGCGCGCGCACGGCGTCACAGCTCGCGAGACAAGTCGCCCGCTCAACTAAATCTCATATGTTAGACCGGGACAGCATGTGCTTCCCTTCGCACTGGCCGTCTACAAGTCGCTGCTGTCGCGGCTGCGCGTGCACGGCGTCACAGCTCGCGAGACAAGCTGCCCGCTCAACTAAACCTCATATGTTAGAGTGGGACAGCATGTGCTTCCCTACACCAGTCGCTGCTGTCGCGGCTGCGCGCGCACGGTGTCACAGCACGCGATATAAGCCGCCCGCTCAACTAAACAGTACATGTTAGAGTGGGACAGCAGGGTGCTCGCATTTAATTGTTTAAATAACGGCTCAATTTGTTCGCTCAACAAGTGTAACTAGACTATAGATAAACAGAGTAATAGACGTATGAACTCGAACAAGGCTACCGACCGACCAATGTGACTGCTATTTTCTGACGGGAAGAGTATGGCACCAAATTGTATTGCGCCCTAACAAGGTCAGGATGATATTCCCAACTATAATCTGTGTTTTTACAGAATGCTGATAGATATACTACGTATAGATAGATAGTCTAGGAATAATAATAAACCTGCTTTGCGTACTAGCAAATTATTAACGAGGTCAATTCCATCGTGCACCGACATCAAATCTGTCATTCGCGCGGGCGTCTCGTTCGCACTAATACGTTGATTGACGGACAAATCATAGCGAAATGAACGCGCAAATGATATCTAACTAATATTATTCAAATATCGGTTTGATGTCAGGCCCACGTTTGAATTGTCCGGAAAGTTTTTTTTTTATATATACTTAACGATAGGCAGGCGTTTGACCACGATCTCACCTGATGGTAAGTGATGGTGCGGTCTACGGTGGAGCACGTTTACCTATGAGCAAAATCAAGTTACCTAGTACCCAGTGAAGAAGCAGGAGCGACTTCCAGTTGGTCCAGGTGGAATCAGGTGGAGAAATAACGCAGGAGTTTCCAAAATTTAACACTTTTAATCAAAAATAAAAACTACATGGTAGGTAAGGATTATGTACGTATGCGTTGCTGGTTAGATGAAGAGTGGGGCGTGGGCCGCGGCCCGCGCTACTGTTGCTGTCACTGTGTGTGTGTGTCTCATGTATGGCACACATAAACGAAACCTTAACACCCAGTATTGCATATCTTAACGGGAACTGCTAGATTTCACATGCAGATGTTCAGTCCAGAGAGCTCATTCATTATCTATTTATAAATTTCAATGCATGTATTATTTTAAAGAGAAGATAAATAGTATATAGGTAACTTTTCGAATCTTCTTTGTAAAGAAGAAAAACGGAGATGTGTTTTTATTTTATATTTAATCATAAGTATGTAGTATTATAAGTAATTAAGTATGTCAAGTTAAGAATAGCGTTTTCAGTCTTGAAGTCTTATAAATATTTAAAATGCAAGCGTAAGTTTTATATACTCTAAACAAGAACATTTTTACTCAAAATACGTAGTTTCGTAAACCTGCTACGGGCCTACGTCGTAGCAGATGCTACAACCGTGACTATAAAGGTTTACGTTACTTCTTCTACAGTACATATGGTGCTACTTTACCGCACTAGTGCGAAAATTAGCATATTACGTTACTGTATCGAACATTTAAACGGCTATATGTACTGTAAAACGTTGTATGTACGATACATGTGCGAATAGGTAATTCGCAACTCGTGTTGATATAAAACACTCCCTTCGGTCGTGTTTTAATTTATCCCCACTTGTTGCGAATTTCCCATTTTTCACACTTTTAGCGTAATGTACTATTGACTTTCACAATTTCGAAATATACTCGTAAGAATAACGGTAAAATTCACCGCATTTGAACTGTGGCGCGGTAGCTAATTTGGTTAGCGGTCCGATCCGAACTTTAAGATACGTCAAATATTAGATCTAGATTCGATATGGCTCGGATATGTCAGATTCAAAAGTGACGTTTCTTCAAACAAAAACGTCACCGTGTCTAGACCTAATATTTGAAGCATCTTAAAGCTCGAATCGGCCCGTAAGTCTGATTCACAAATTTGAATATCGTAAGTGTTTCTTACCCATATATTCTTTGATTTCAAAATTAAATTCTCGTTAATACACTGTCCTGTACCCCTATGTAAATTTACTCTATAGCGTGAAGTGATCTTTGCGTTTACTCTATAGCGTGACGTGACGTACGCGTTTGCGTTAAGACTCATTTTGTATGGGATTTAGAAACACCCCGCGATTGTAAAAAAAATCTATAACTCCCTAGGGAGTTATACTTTTTTTTTAATTATGTCACTTATTCATACAAACCAAGTAGCATAAATGAGTTTAACGTTTATAATTTCATATTTTTGTTTATGTTTAAAATTAAATAATTTGATTGTTTTAACAGCCGTTTAAAATATTTTTACATAATTTTCAATCGTGGCTGAATGCCGAATAGGTCTGTGCCCTCGATGCTAACCTGTCAAGAAATTACAAAATGGCGGACGAATGTTTGATATGTCACCGTATGTAAGAATTATTTCGTTTAAAATTTAGTTTTTTTCTTCGCAAGAGTGATGAAAAACATTGTGTGTAACTCCAGGGATAAGAATGTTGCAAACTCGGGTCTTTAATTCCCTTCAGCCTGCGGCTGTCGGGAATAATCACCCTCATTTGCCAAAATTTCACTTACCCCCCTCGTTGCACAATTACTATTTTCGCGGTTTTGTGATTGGTCCCATAGTAAAAGTTGCTCAATAGGTATAGCCCATATAATATTTAGCCCGTAAATTATTGCAGGGGACTAAATAAACACCTTTATTTCTGTTAGTACGGTCAAATTCACAGAAAATTTTACAAGCCAACATTTCAAACAGTAGATTGATAACCAAGGAATGAAAGGCATTTTTTTCTGCCGAGGTAGTTTTACGCTCGAACACAGTGAGAGCGCCAATATTCCGAAGTTGAAATTTTAAATGATGATTTTCACCGAGTTAAACACTTTGCTTTTCATTTCGGATAAAAGGAAAGTAAAATACATGTGTTTTTTAAATAACGTAACTAACAAGGAAAGGTACCCAACTGTCCGGTTCCGATTTGATTTATATTTATACAGGGCGTCCCAAGGCTATGGGACATCAAGGGAAAGTACCTTAAATATAAGACATAGGATATTTTGCTAAAAGGTTTTATTTTATTTTATTTTCAAAACTGAGTAATACTGCCTTCAAAGATAAAAAAAATAAGTTACTTTGTTTGGAAATCGAACCGACTCAAATGTGAAAAAAAAAACATCCTGTATTTTTATGATGCCAATCGAAAGAATGCATAAAAAATAAGTCATCTCAGAAATATGATATCGCAAAAGAAATGAATAGAGTAAAATTTTTAATTAAAATTTCAAGATTCGGTTTAATTCCCAGAAAAAGTATGCAATTTTCAATTTTTTTTAGAAATTCTTTGAATGCAATATTACTTACTTTTAAAAATAAAATAAAGTCTTCTTTCAGCAAAATATCCTATCTACGACATTTAAGGTACTTTCCCTTGATGTCCCATAGTCTTGGGACGCCCTGTATATGTTATAGAGTAGTCTTAAATTCTCAAACATATACATAAACAAGCCATTAACTAGCAAGTTGCTTGAGCATCACTTTCTATAGGAGTTAGAAGATTTAGTAACTTTTTAATACTTTGGAGGACAATTTCTCCCAATAGGTTGAGTTTGGGCAGCTAAAAAAAATACGTGTCCGTTATTTTAGACTACACTATAACATATATAAATCAAATCGGAACCGGACAGTTGGGTACCTTTACTTGTAAGTATAATTTTTTATAGCATTTCTTGGGTTTATGACGAAGCCTGTTGCGGATAAGTAGCTTTATTGTTTGTGTGTAATGACGACGCCTGTTGCTGATTTATGGTTGTACCCTCCTGACGAAGCCTACGTTGCGGATATGAATTTGTCATTATTTTATTAATGCTTGATTTTCATTAAATGATGGGATGAAAGCTGTTTCTTGGGGGTATTTTCAATGTAGTATTTAGATAATAGTATCGTTATTTATGGAGTGGGATGTTAAATATTGAATGGAAATAGTATAACAAATTTATGTAAAACCAATTCAATTGCTTATCGTAAAAAAATGGAAAATCCTACTTGGAAATAAAATGCTCTAGTACAGAAATGTATCACTTTATGCACAATTTTTTGTCCAACAATGACCCACTTTTAGAGCATGAACAATTAAATATATATTTACACGACGTTACTGTCAGTATATTTGCAAAAAATTTTTGGAACGTTGGCTTGTATAGATGTTTATGAACTCGACTGTACCTATTATAAAATACCTACCTAAGTTAGTTAATAACATGTTATTAAATTAAGGCGATGAACGTAACTTTTAAAGTCATTGTTTTTGCGTAAATGTTATGTTTGTACTAAATTTTATTTGTTTTTATTATAAGAACTGTTATTGTTAAGATAAAGTGAATAAACCATTTGAATGATCGAATATTTTTGTCTTTCAATTTGCCTGATTAATTCCCTTACCATCCGTAAATCTTATTGTTACGGAAGGAATGGAATCTCCATATACCAAAAAGTGTCATCAAAAAACCTTAAATAGGTGGCGCTACAATACCTAGAATACTTGAGAAAAAAAATCAAATCATAGACAGCGCACTTCACTCCGTCAATAACGCCTAGGTTCTTAGCTACTCTAGCGCTACTCTGGAGAGATTTGGAACTATTATTTATAGCTGACCACTGGACACTTTTGCATAAGTTCTGCCTATGGAGATTGCGTTCCTTAACTCTACTTTCCATACTTTTTGTAATGATTGGAGAGGGAGCGTAACGCCACGAGAACAAAGATGTAGAATTAAACAATTTTTTTTTTTTTGTGAAGGAAACTAAGGATACGGTTTTTGGGGTTCGGTAGTCCACTAGGAACCCTTATAGTTTCGCGATGTCCGTGGCTTTGCTCCGTGATGACCGTGATCGGCAGTGCCAGAAAGCACCAATTTGGCATGGATATATAAATCATGCATGGCGGCAGAATGGTAAAATAAAAACTACAAGAAAACATTTTTTTTGTACCTCCCATACAAAAATGTTTTTTTTTTTTGTATCAAAATTGTTCGGATATCGTTAGGTCTATCAAAAGGAATACGGGTCTCAACCACAATGTTTTGATAAAATGAATGTTTTTGGAAATAATCGCTCTGAAAAAAAAAATGCGTCCGCCAACTTTTGACATGTGATATAGTTTTATATTACTTACTTTTGACATTATCACCTAAACGGAAAAACGTGGCCACAATTTGCCTTATAGAGTTGGCAGCAAAAAATAAGCAAAATAAAACTATGTGAGAAAGACCAAATATTTGGGAATCAGTAGGACATGGAAGGTAGAGGCAAGGAACAAAATCTCCATATACCAAAAAGGGTCCGACAAAAAATCATAAATAGATGGCGCTACAATACCTAGAATACTTGAGAAAAAAATCTAACGCCTAGGTTCTTAGCTACTCTAGCGCTAGTTCCAAATCTCTCCAGAGTAGCGCTAGAGTGATGGAGTGAAGTGCGCTGTCTATGATTAGATTTTTTCTCAAGTATTCTAGGTATTGTAGCGCCACCTATTTATGGTTTTTTGTCGGACACTTTTTGGTATATCGAGATTCTATTCCTTAACTCTACCTTTCATAGTTCTGCCTATGGAGATTCTATCCCTATTCCTTCCATACTTTTTAACGCCGACGCGCAATGTGATTTACCTACTCATTTGTCACAGCCATGTCTCAACCAAAAATGCCACGTACACGCCAACACAGTTGATACACCAGCTAGCAAACCTTTTTATCCGATCGCCGAAGACGGGTCATATTTTTTTGCGCGTATGAACTTAAGGGTCTGTTTCACAATGTCCAAGTAAAGTCCTGAATAAGCTACTTGCCACTTATATGACGAATAAAGTCAACGTTAGCGTTTCACAATCTTCAAATAAGCTTAACCGGTAGATATTTGTGCTAAGTTTGCTGGATGTTTTATCTGAGAGTTGTGCCGGGTTTTGTGAGATTATCCAATAATATTTATTTGTTAGTGCACGAGTTACCTATAGATTTCTGGAAAATATCGAACACAACGTTATGTTATGAATTATTTTTTCTAATCCAACCTTAAACTTACTCTCAGCCGGTATGAAAACAAGCGAAGGCCTTTACCTAACTTAAAACTATAAACATTTTTGATTTCAGCAAGGCGACTGCTGAAAATGAAAATACTGTTATCTAGTAATGTCAACTGGAAAAAAAAGGTGTGACATGTTTGTCATTCATATATCATTTTTTTGCTAACCTAAAATGTTTATTCAAATGACTTGATTTGCTATTTTGGATTCTTTTTTACGGTTACTTTTATAAAATTACGAGATAAATCCCGTTAGTGACGCGACACGTAACGCTTTACGTTTGCGAATTGTTGATGCGTGACAATTTGATTATGATGATGACTTTGCGGTAGTCTTCTTACAATGGAAAACGACCCGAATAACACTGTAAGTAGAAGGGTTAATGGGATCCGAGCGATCGCTTGCTGGAGCAGAATCGTTGGAAGAAGTTGGATCTGTCGCTCGCTTGCACACGCCTACTGGATTGTGTTTACATTTTCAAACCGTGTTGTTGAACGCGAACCGGGCTATCAACCTTGTTTTTTAGGAAAATGTTTTCTGAACGCATGATTAAACGTATAAAGATTTCACCAATAATAATTAATATCTTCCCACTTATATAGTAAGAGTAATCAGTTGCTTTGAACATGATTAATGATCTGTTATTGTTAAGCGCGTTTAATTTTCCATGTTTCTATAATTAAACTGAAGTCTTTCCTTTCCACTAATTAGCAGAGGATGATACAAGTCTATAATTAATTGCAGCCTTAGTTGTTAGTTACATAGCTACATACTAATGACCTATTTACTTTAGACTAGCAAGAACTTGCTTGCAATTATCATTACATTGTAGTATCTGATCAAACTTATAATGCAATTTAATTTACCAAAGTAGTCGGCAATGTAACGTAAATTGTATTATGCAAGTTCTTGCTCGTCTAGGCCTCGCTTTGGAATTAAAAAACCACAAGCTAGTAACAGATTTTTATGACCAAGTCCCCAAACAGTAATTAGCAACGTACTTCAGAAAGTTGTGTAATCGTGAACGTCAGCCAGTTGATTCCTTTGGTAGATTCGGCGGTAGAACTACTTTCATTTAGAAATAAATGTTTAGGTACTTCCTCCTGTTCGAGAATGTGTGCAGTTGTAGCTTGGCTGATATCTTGAAGAAATGAAAACTCAGCTGTCCGAAGCACCTTTATCATAACGATCGAATGCTTGTAATTAAAAAAAACCTTACTTTGTTATCAAATTTAGAGTTTGCCTAACAACATCTTTAGCCTTTCGACATGAAAACGCATTTATGTCCTTCGTGTTAGACTTGGATTGCTGAGCATGTCGGCAGTATTATTCGTTGTTGTTTGCTAACAGCGGGTCTGGACTGTCACGCGATGCGTTGTGTGTTATACAGAGCGTCGTTAGTCAAACGGCGGGTCACGAGAATAACGTCCGCAGTGTTGAGCGCCTTCTCTGCATACGGTCGCGTCTTCGTTGCACACACAGTCTCTGAGAACAATACGTCATTGGTCATGTCGTTGGCGTCGATGCAGGCACTGCACCGGCTGCGCCAGTGCTCTCGTTGTACTTAAAGTTGCTCAAATCCCTTAGTTCTCTAACGTGCCGCTGGTTGCTCGCCAATGTGACCACTGGCATCCGTTTGGCCTTTGTTTATCATGAACGCCCCGCCGCACGCCCCTTCTCGAGCGTCCATTCAGTTTGCACACTGATTGACGGTGCAGATTCCCTATTACTGCCTGCTTTACACATGGCTACGACCATTGCATGTGTGTGTTGTGTGTATGACATATTTATTTGACAGACGGCGGGTCGCGAGACGGGCCGGTGCATGTCGGTAGCGGCGATGCAGGCGCTGCACCGGCTGCGCGAGTGCCGGCTGCTGTGCGACGCGATCGTGCGCGCCGACGACGGCGCCGCGTTCCCCGTCCACCGCGCCATACTCTCAGCCTGCAGTCCCTACTTTCTGTGAGTGACTAAGAGACCCCACACTAGCGTCTCCCGAGCGTCGGCGTTTAGTCAACTCTATGGCTGCTGCTCGACGCAACGTTGGCGCAATTGCGCAGCGACGCCATTTTCCATAGCGCTGACAGGACACCGATGCTCAAAAGAAAGACGCTAGTATAGGGCGGCTCTAAGTAAATAATATTTTTAGTCTGCTAGTTAACTACAGAAGGGGAGATAAGGTAAGTAGGTGCATTATCGTTCGCGACTTCCAGTTACATTATTAATTACTAAAACGGGACTGAATCGCGTTTAATTAAGTTTTAAAATTACGTCCAGCATTTCATGGACGGCATTGTCCACGTGGTCTAGGAGAATACTTACTAAAATTGACATCAACATTTTCTAGCTGCGCGTTGCTGTTAACTTTAGCCAGTCCTCTCCGAGAGCACATGTTTTAGTATATATCAATAATATGTAAAAATCGTGAGTTTAAATCAGTGTGATTAGCTGAATTTAACATGGAGTGTTCCAGCAATGAATGGCCTGCTACCGTATATCTACAACTCTTAATCAACATATTAACTAGTTGAAGAAACTACATACCGGCCTTTTTGTGCGTGATATTTTTCGTAGAGTAACTCGAACTAAAAAAGTAATTATAACAATCGAAAGGCTTTAAAAAGTATGAAATTTTGTAAAGTTTCATACAAATATCAATAATTAAATGAGGATGTCAACAGGGCTTTGTTCACGACGACACTACACTCCCGCGAGCAGAGCGATGTGCTCATATCCGGCGTCCGCTCCGAGATCCTGCTCCTCCTCATCGAGTACGCTTACCTCCGGCGCATCGACGTCACCGACGGCAACGTCCATGAGCTCCTCATGACTGCGGACTTCCTTGCATTCCTTGGTGTGCTGCAGATATGCTGCGATCATCTCCGCACCTCGCTTAATCCCAGGAATTGCCTCGGGATCATGACGTTTGCTAGGTAAGTGATTGAAAACAATACGAGCTCTGAAGTTCCTACTCATGGTGTACGCATCGACGTCACTGACGCCAACGTTCCATGAACTACTCATGAGGGCGGATTTCCTTATGTACTGTAAATCTACTGTGGCCATTGCGCATCTCGTTAACCCAGGAATCGCCTTGGGATGACGACGTTTGCTAGGTATCTGATCGACGTGAGTAACGGTAAACGACAACTCCCAAGTATGCATTTCCCACCTGACTCTAAAGGGTTTAAGACAAGCTTAGATAAATGAAGACAAAAGTCAACGGACGAAAGCGGGATTTAGTTAAATAAACCTGACCACAGGATTCCATTTTGACTGCACGTGTGTCTTAGATCCCATGTCAATAACTCGACACCTTCGTATTAAACTTGTTGACTTCACCTGGTAATACCTAATTTTGTTCTCTTCTGTTTTGATCCATAGGCGAGTGTTCTGCTACAAACTGGAAGCCGACGCCCGGAGATACCTCCTCCGCTACTTCGTGACCGTTTCGGCGCAGAGCGACGAGTTCCTCCACCTGCCTCTCGAGGAGCTTAACTCCATAATCCTTGAAGACGAGCTCAACGTGAAGAGTGAGGAGGCAGTGTGGGAGGCCGTGTTGCGCTGGGTCAACTATGAGCCGGACGTGCGCTGGCAGCACACTGTCAAGTTGATGGGCAGCATAAGACTTGGATTGCTTGATACTCAAGTTAGATTTTTTTTATTACTTACTGTGAAAAATTATGTACAGATGTGGTTTCTTAGAATGGATCCAATTTTCTGATGCCATTCGATGTCTACAGACATCTTAAGTGACAGAAATTTGGCACAAAGTGTACTTGTTGCCGGGCACTGAAAATGCCACATCCGAACCAAACACATCATGACTTTTTTTTTCAATATTTCATTCCATCAGAACACACCCACTATGCCTCTTTCTGTTTGACCAAATTCTGGTGAAATACGCGTCAATAGTGATGGTGACCTTTCCTCTTTAATTTTTCCCAAAAAAATGTACACTAATCGATATTCTTTTAGTTTTTCTTGGAGAACGTCAAAGACCACCCGTACGTCACTGGCAACGAGGGTTCCCGACCAATCATTATAGAGACGTTGAAGTTCCTCTACGACCTTGAGATGATAGCTCAGCGAGACGGAGAGGTCGCCACGCCCGAAATCGCCCGTCCACGAGTACCCCACGAAGTAAGGATTTCGCGCTTTAGTTGAACATTATAATTTCCGTGACTGATTGAAGTGAGAATTCCTAACTTTTAAAGGTATTGTTTGCCATTGGAGGGTGGAGCGGTGGTTCACCGACGGCGTTTATAGAAACCTACGACACCCGCGCCGATCGCTGGATAAAGGTAATCGTAGCTAGTGATTCTTTAAATACTTTTAACCCAGATGATAACAATGAGCTATGTTGCAGGTAGAAGAAGTGGATCCCGCTGGTCCCCGCGCATACCACGGCACAGCTGTTTTAGGATACTGCATTTATGTCATTGGAGGATTCGATGGGATGGACTATTTCAACTCGTGCCGATGCTTTGACGCTGTTACTAAGACCTGGCGTGAGGTGAGCATAAGAGTAACAGAATTGGTAATAAGAAAGACCTTAGATTATTTTAAACCATGAGACAAGTTCTGGTTCAAACGTCTCCTTTTGAAGCTTAATAAAAGGACTCGCGAACCTTTTAATATGATTATGAGATTATGATATGAGTGACTAGTATACTAAATTGTTCTTGATTCTTTTGAAGACTAATTACTTGGTCTTGATCTAATGTCTATCAGGTGGCACCGATGAACGCTCGTCGCTGCTACGTATCCGTGGCCGTGCTCGGGGAGACGATCTACGCAATGGGCGGTTATGACGGTCACCATCGCCAGAACACGGCGGAGCGTTTCAACCATCGCACTAACCAGTGGTCGCTGGTGGCCCCAATGAACGCTCAGCGGTCGGATGCCAGCGCCGCTGCCCTTGAAAGTGAGTTGTTGTGGATTTACCATGTGAATTATAAAGGGATTTGATCTGGCGAAAGTTTTTATTTTATTTTATTTTATTGGTTCCGTAAAATATACATTGATATCGAGCCATTAACATAGCCAAATAGCCATTGAATATATTTATAGGAAAACATGGCTCAATTTTTTTAAAGCTACAAATGGATGTGTTTGATATGCGTTTAAAAATGCTACTAGTTCTGAGTTTGCTGTTTCTTTTGCAACTACAGCAACCTTACTTTTTTCCCCCGGATAGTCAAGGATTACAAATGCGCAATTTTGTTGCGAGGATCCATATAGAATATCGGTGTACGATTTGCGAGTCAAAATAAAAGCCGTACAACTTTATCTAAATACATTTCTAAAATAGGGACTACGAATCTCATAGAGGCAATCAATAATATCCTAAGTATGTCTCCGATAGGACGTTTTTCTAATCTGTGGCTGTTATAAATGTTTGTTTCACAGACAAAATCTACATAACCGGAGGCTTCAACGGACAGGAGTGCATGAACACCGTAGAGGTTTACGACCCGGATACCAACCAGTGGACCAACCTGGCTCCCATGCGCTCGCGTCGCTCCGGAGTCTCGTGTATCGCGTACCATAATAAGGTTAGTCAACTGCTCGATTTTGAGCTATAGTATGTCTAACGGTAAGTTGGCTTGAATTTGTAGAGCTTTACCGACCCCTGAAAAAATCTGTACACTGTGCCTTGAGTAAACCTCGACAGAAAGTTCATTCCACAGGCACGTTTATTCGATTCAATTTTATTCATTCATTACAGGTACATAAATAGGTGGTAACTCAGTTTGTTTAGTATAGTGTGAATTATAATTCATCTGAAGCCGCAATGGTGTGATCGGTTAGGTACTAGATGCTCTAAGATTGCTGCGCTATCGCTAGGCGGCCTGCTAGGGTCGCCATGTGATGTGTTAGATTAACATGATATGCGTGTGGTAACGCCGAACACTCCCTTGTGAACAAAAAAAATACCATACCACCATAAACTTATCCTTCCAGATATACGTAATCGGCGGCTTCAACGGCATATCGCGCATGTGCAGTGGCGAGGTGTACGACCCGGGCACGAACACATGGTCGCCCGTGCCCGACATGTACAATCCTCGCAGCAACTTCGCCATTGAAGTCATTGATGACATGATCTTTGCCATCGGTGGATTTAACGGCGTTACTACCATTTACCATGTGGAGTGCTATGATGAGAGGACCAATGAGTGGTAAGTAAGACTCAGCAAGGTTGTCAAGTCTGACACCTACAGACCAAAACCATGTCGTATATGTACTTGTATAGGTTATCATAATTTTCTTCTCCTTCTTCCACATTCTCTCGCCGATGAGGATTGCGATCATATGTAGTCTATCTCCACTGAGGGCGGTCATAAGTTGTGTACGAGTAGAATACAATTGTAATATGCTACTCCTCATTAGGTATGCGTTAGAGGCCGCATGTTTCCAAAAAATCTAAGGGCTCGCCGTAGCATATTTTGGAAACCAGATAGTGATAATGGACAACATGATAGATGCCTGCTATTTTACTTCCTAGTAAAGTATTAGGGACAGTTGTCATTTGTACAAGCTTTTATTTAATTTTCCTTGTTAGTATGTTAGTGCGACTCAAATAGCTTGGAAGCTAAATTTGACCCACTTTCTGATTTCCGATTGAGCTGAAAATTTGTATCCGTATGTAAATTGAATGACAATATAATATTATGATGATATGGAGCTGATCTGATGAAACAGACAGGAGGTGGCCATGGGAACTCTGTGATAAAACAACGCAAACTAATTATGTTTGGGGTTGCTAGGATTGTCTCGATGAGTATTTGTTGCCTGTGGAAAGAAAAGTACAGTCAGCAATAAAATCTTGTACCAAAAATGAAATTCTTGGCAAAAACTTATCACAATGATAATATGTATGTGCATTATTATTAGTTACAAGATATTTTGACTCGAATTATGACCATTATTGTTGACATGCTATGACCGCATCAGGTACGAAGCCACGGACATGAACATCTACCGCTCAGCGCTGTCAGCCTGCGTGATCATGGGGCTGCCCAACGTCTACGACTACATCCACAAGCACCGCGAGCGGCTGATGGAGGAGAAACGGCAGAAGATCCTACTCTCGGAGACCGCGCGCCACGGACAGCTGCGCTCCGCCCTGCCTGATGTAAGACCTGCCTGCTTTATAACATTATAACCTAGAATAACATATTAGATACTTTTTTATCCTAGGAATCATATTCTAAGGTGGTACATGAGAAACGTCAGACCATCCTGATTTCGGAGACCGCGTTCCACGGAACTGTTGCGCTTCTCCCTGGAGAAGTTTGATTATGTTAGATACTTTTTAAAGGGTCGGCAACGCGCATTTAACACCTCTGTAGTTGCAGGCGTCCATAGGCTACGGTGACTGCTTACCATAAGGCGGGCCGTATGCTATATATATATATATATATATATATATATCATATTTTCAACTCAAGAATCATGCCATATGGGGCTAAATGGGAGTCATCACCACTTTGATTGTTCGTCACGTCCGCTGCTCCTGTTTCGCGAAGGTAATTCTCCTGTTTCGCGTATTTGCAGAATTCTCTTAGCCAGTCAACTATAAATCAGTGAATCTCTAGCGCCCTTCACCTGATAAGAAATATAATCTAAGAATTATTTATAAAGCTCTATTCACATTACTTATCGGGCATTAGGACGCTCAGACGGACCAATGTACTACGAGCTCATTATTAATAACAATCATACGTAATCGGAGAGCAGTCTTGACTGGTTAGTATATTTGACCGCGCTCAAGCGATTGAAGCGATCACACGTGACGGGGTCGTAGGTCGGCGGTTTCTTCTGGTGATAAACTATCGTGATGGGCGGTTTTTATTCGCACTGAACGGTCGCCTCAACTGCCAATCGTTTGAGTACAGTTGTGAACACATGAAGTTTTAAGTAAACTTGAAGTTAAATCCACAATTTTGTTTGTCCTGCGCTCACATTCTGATCCCAACGTCATCCCCAAATGGTATGGAATGCACAGTGAGCTACTAAATTGCATGGATACTTTTTGAAAATAATTGATTCATAAAGTGACCATGTGGTTTTGCAGCTGTGTATACTCACTATATACCAAGGTATTCTCAAGAGACAGTATGAAGGAGTGCATAAGAGATCAAAGGGTCGGCAACGTGCATGTACTACTCAAGTTGTTTAACTTTAAACTAGCAAAGTAAGGTTAAAATAAAATATTGAATATGCTAAACGCAAAAGAGATCCTAGACGCTCGACTAGATCGGTTGAACCAAACCGTCTGTTACCGTTAAAACGATCGCTTTTTATTGTCTGGGAAGTTTCATGATTGACGTTGATCAGTCCGCTAAATAAATGGTTTCTTATTCTTAAATGTTTTTGGTGCTTTGTGGAATTTGCTGTTGTTTAAAACGTGTAGAATTTCGATATAAAAAGGACAATATTGCGTTAATCCCTTACTAACTGCTTGAGCCGACTGTACTTTATTGCGGATATGATCACGCACTTGGGTCTGTTTGTGCGCGTGAAAAAGCAGAGTTATCGTTTTGTTTAGAGACGCCATATTTAACTTTATCTTACTTTTAGTCACAAAAACAACCCACCTTATGAAATGATAGCACAAATGGGCGTGATCAGGAACTCGCAGGTTTCTTACAGTTATTTTCATTGACCGAATAATTAAAAAATATTGCGCTGGTGGCCTAGCGGGAAGAGTGTGCGACTTGCAATCCAGAGGTCGCGGGCTCAAACCCCGTCTAATACCAAAAGTTTTTCGGAACTTTTTTTTGTGACTACGCCAATTCTTGGGATTAGCTGCCAAGCGGCCCCAGGCTCCCATGAGCCGTGGCAATAAGCCGGGACTAACGCTAGGATTATCTCTTTATATCAGAATCTGTGGTTTCCCCAGTGACTGTCTCATTTTAAACATAGACAGCCATACGCTAGTACTAGCAGGGATCGGAAACCGGTATTTTTTGTATGGGAACGAAAACGGTATTTTTTCGTTCTTTGTTAATTACTTCATTTCTAATTAGGCAATCTAATAATACGAAGTCGTTATCTGAAAACACAACTGAGTCCTACATTCAGAGTATAAAATAAACCGAAATATATGGTTATTTCGATGTTTTTGCAAAAAACCGGTTCCGATCCCTGAGTACTAGCACCCAAAAGAGAGGTATGACTATAGTTTTTTGTTCATATTTATTGACAAATTTGGTTTGCGAGACTATACTGGTAGTTTTGTTTCGCTTCGACTTTAACATGTACAGACTTTATGCATACATTTTGTATCAAAAGTGCTAAGCTAATATTTTTGCTGACCATTTTTGCTGGTTGCACGTTTTTAACGGATCCTTAAAAAACTGACACAATTTTTTGTAAAATGTCCATGTTAACATTTTTACAGGACATACGCACATGCTACTTTACCGTACTAGTGCGACAATTAGCACATTACGCACTATGTAGGAAGAAACAAGACGCGACATGCAGGTTCTGCAAGGAATCAGAGGAGACTGCAATGCACATTCTCTGCTCCTGTGGACCACTAATGTCAAAAAGAAGTACCCACTTAGGGCGGCACGTTGCAATCCTATGAGGTACAGAACATTACGGCCCAAAGAATCTGGAATTTCCTGGATTCAACGGGCATCAGTAATGAACTTTAAAGGGCTGTCACAATAGATCACTACCTGGTCGACGTGGCACTCAAAGGCCCAACAAACCCCAATAATAAATAACTATGTCGAAATGTTAAAGGGCCAAATGTACTATAATAGTTACACGACCGGGAGGGAGTGTTTTAAATCGACACGAGTTGCGAATTACCTATTCGCACATGTAGCGTACAACGTTTTACAGTACTTATGACCCTTTCAATTCTCGACATAATTATGTAATGTGCTTATTATCAAAGTGCGGTAAAGTAGCGCCATATTTACTGTAAAGCATTGTACGATACATGTGCGAATAGGTAATTCGCAACTCGTATCGATTTAATTCTTTGCAAATTTCCTACTTTTCGCACTGGTATCGTAATGTACTAATACCATTATTTGCTTACTCGTACATATTACGTAATTCCTTAATTATGCATTTAGTGGAAAATAAATACATACTATCAATTAAAACAATATGTGTACAATAGTGTACCAACTAAATAAAATTTCATTATCTTAACACTCATAATAGGATATATGACGAAATAATTATCACTGTATACCAACATGGGTCTAATTCTAAACTGTGTATTTGACGCATCAAAATTATACCGAAAACTTATTGACTGCTCATTCAAGGAGTTAGCGAAATGTGCCTGCACTAAACGCACTCATGTGGCTTGGTGTGTGTGTGTAAAAGGACCCTTTGGGGTCATCCATTAATTACGTCACACGAATTTCGAGGATTTTTTGAGTCCTCTCCCCCTCCTTGTCGCACTCGGTCATATTTGGCAAACCGCACGCCCCGGATGTGACGTAATTTAGCAATTTTGTTTTCAACGAAATCAGCAAATTGAATTAGGTATAGGGAGCGTGCATGAACTGTAGGCGGCAGCACAGGAGCCGTCAGATTTTTGGCGCGAGGCGTAAATGTGATGTATATTGTTCCGATGTAGCCCACAAGATGGCAGAACCTACTATGCACAACAAAACACTTGACGTATAAATTTACATGTTTTTGGTTCCGATTTAGGCCACAAGATGGCAGACCCTCCAACGCGCACGGTCCCTATTATTAATATATTATCAAAATATTTTTGATAAAAGATATATTAAGTAGTAATTTTATAACACAAAACCGATTATATTAATTTGATTCTGTATAATGTAATGTAAGTTCACTTGAGTTTTAGTACTTTGGCTTTCCCAATGTTTTAAACTGATGTGCTTAGTTTGAACTCTGACCTGGGATTACAAGAACAATAACATTTTTTCGCGACAAATTGACATTGTGAGATGGAAACAATTATAATGACGTGCATACATATTGATAATAACGTAGATACCTTACCCAAAATGCGTCAATATTAGATATGTGCTATCCACAAATAAACTGCGATATTGAATACACATACATATTACATAAAATTGTCTTAACTCTTTACCACATACGAAGCCATATGTGGCGGATATGATATTCAACTCTATTGACAGCTATTAAAGTTCAAATTTCAACAAAAAAAATGTTCATGGTGTAAGGGGTTAAATGCACTGAATATCGACTGAATAGTCAGATCTCAGGCTGCTTTACAACAGTTAAGGCATATGCACACCGGATGCGTGTGTGTAGGCGTGTAATATATAGATCTTTATGAGAGACGGCACATCGATTGCGTGCACGTCTACGCTCAAGCAGCCAGTGTGGCTCTGGTCTTTAAACGATTTCGCACGTAGATAGCTACCGTTTTCGACATAACTATGGCGCCATTCATTTATTACGTACAACGATTTTTGCCAGATTTTGACCCCCTCTCATTACATTACATAGGGGGTAAGAAAAAATAAGAAAAGGCGCACCCCCTGTTTAATATTTTACTTAAAAATCTAAAGGAAAAATTAATATATTGGGTTTGGTTTAATTTTGATTTTCAACGTAACAATTTCGGGAACGTTTATTTTGTAACTGTAGTGGTATTCCCCCCCCCCCCCCCTAAAACGCCTTACGTAGTAAATGAATGGCGCCTAAATTGTACGTATGTTAATCCCTTTAGACCTAAGGCCACCTTTAGATGGCCCAATTGGTTAACTTGTTTTTTTTACTATCGCGAAATATACCAAGTACCTAAACTCTAGCTTTTTGTGCCCCAGGTCCACCTAATGGAAGACAACGACGACATGTTGGAGCAGCTGGGGCTGATGGAGAACCAGGCGAACGTGCCGGTGCCCCCGCCACCGCCGCCACCGCCGCAGCTGCAAGACCGCGAGTGACTGCCTCCCGTTATCCGTACTTGGTAAGGACAGTGTTGGTCACAGGTCCTACTGATGGCGCTGTGCTGGTAAAGCTGGGGCTGATGGAGAACCAGGCGAACGTACCGGTGCTCCTGCCGTCCCCGCAGCTGCAAGACCGCGATTGATTGCCTTCCGTTATCGGTACTTGGTAAGGACATTGTTGGCCACAGGTCCTGCTGATGGCGCTGTGCTGGCAAAGCTGGGGCTGATGGAGAACCAGGCGAACGTGCCGGTGCCCCCGCCACCGCCGCAGCAGCAAGACCGCGAGTGACTGCCTCCCGATACCCGTACTTGGTAAGGACAGTGTTGGTCACAGGTCCAGCTGATGGCTACATGCTGTTAGAGCTGGAGCTGATGGAGAACCAGGCAAACGTGCCGGTACTCCCACCGCCGCAGCTGCAAGACCGCGAGTGACTGCCTCCCGATATCCGTACTTGGTAAGGACTATTGGTCATAGGTCCAGCTGATGGTGACATGAAGAGCTGGGAATGATGGAGAACCAGGTGAACGTGCCAGTGCCCCATTTTACTTCCATCTGACATCCAGCAATGTGAAAATACTCTAACACCGCATATTATAACTCAATACTCAGCATGACTAAACATTATCATGAACTAAGCACATATCAACTGTATGACTTTCACTTTGTGAGTGTCGCACAGAGTCCATATAGCGCTTGCGTATCTAACTGAAGTAGTTTAGTCACGTGGCCATCAGGCGGATCATTTTACTTGATGATTAGGTATCTATCTACTCCTGTCTCCATCCGTCCCATAACAGCCAAGTTACCTACTAATATGAAAGGTTACTATTAGCCAAGCTGTGATCTACTACCTAATGAAAATCAAAATCAACGTTTGTGGCCTAATTACTTACATTTTAATTGTGTTTTTGACAGATCAAAATTAAAATTATAGGTATATAAGTAATCTGAGTGCTCACAACTTATTATTAAGTTAACTTAACTTAGTCTGGCTTAAAACTGAATATTTATTAAGTAAGTTAAGTCGGGAGTCGCGAGTTTATGTCTAAATTTTAGTCTACTGAGATACTTGCCAATATTCATTAATTATTTAGGTTTTATAGTAAAAAAAGTTTTTTTAGATGAGTCGTAGAGAAAGTATTGTATAGAATAGTGATATAATCAAGCTTTTCAGTCTCGTTCCTTACTTAGGCAACTCAGAAAGCTTCGTTGCCTCAACATGGTACCCGACTTAAAGCTCTCTATTACACCACCAATGTATAAAATACTATTGTCTAAACCTACGATAGCGAAAGGCAGCCGTTTGTCAGTGAGTTCTCAAATTCTCACTCCACCGAGCCTGATTCTCACTCTGAAAGTATGCCGTCTGTTCTCAAGATGACTATATCGTTCGCAGAGAAAGAACCGAAACGCTGCCTCTATCGCACCAATATGGAAGGGCGATAGATAGACAATAGCGTTGTTCGTTGTTGTTCAGGTCTGCAAACAGGTTCTTGCGTATCGTCAAAAAGTAAATGAGATCTCCGAAAACGAATACTTGCTCGTTTCCACAGACTACACACTACAGACACCGCACGAAGCACGAGTTCACCACACATAGGTGCAATTTCATTTGTAAAATGCTACCATTTGAGCAACAAAACTGACTTGTATTCTACACGATTTTATACTGATATAGGTATTTCTAAAGCAAAACTTAGTTGATATTTTTTAATTTACACGAGTACTGGTCGTGGCTCGATCAGGGTCCCATAGTAAAAGTTGGTCAGTATGACCTAAATATTAACGGGTTTGAGTAATGGTTTTAGTTAATTTACTTACTGTATATATACTGGACCACCTACTGCAATACTAAAGATATTGATACAATCCAATTTGTTTGTTGCAGGCTACTTACTACTGTTTGTTACTCGAAGATAAGCCGCCAGATCGTTACTATATTATAACACAAATAATATGAAACACTAAAAATATTACTAGAGTCAAGTTAATTATTACCTTAAATTACTATGTAACCGTACTTTATTTTTAACATTTACATTGGTTTTAGCAATTTTGGCTTATTTATAATGTTGTGATATTTTCATAATGTGAATCATTTCTGTACTATTGGAATATTTTTTGATAGTTGTACCTACTTATTAAAATTTCGGACAAGTATATATAATATTGAGAGGTTTATTATTCGTTTTATTTCATGATGAAATTCAAGTTTTCTTCTAAATTCGTGGGAGTAATTTTCTCATTACCACCTTTTTTCTACTTCTGTCTACTTTCAAACTTTAATTAAAAAGTTTGTACTTGATTTACTTGTTATGTATGAATGATGTAAAACTTCATAATTGCTGTATAAATGGTTTATTATCATACCTACATGCCCCATGTTTTGATTTAAGGCGAAGGGTAGGGCAAGCTCTTTCCATACAATCGTTGTGCGCGTTTTTCTTCGTTTGTGTTTGCGCTACAGTTCTTATTTTTGGTAAATATGCTTATTTTTCTGTTAACTAGGCTTGATAGTTTTTTTTTTTTTTTTTAATAAAGAAAAAATCTACATCAAGTTCTGCGTATATCCAATATATTTATACAAACAAAAAATGAAATTAAATGCTATAGTGCCAAAACTAACGAATAAAACTTGCACAAGGTTTGTATGAAGAATGCCTTGCCCTACCCTGCGCCTTAAGACAAAAGTGGACGGCCGCGCGAAATCGTCTTTTCATACAAACGTAGTCCTCATTTTCCTCTGGATATTAACATTATTGTAGATATTTTAACACAATTAGATTTATATAAACCACAGCACCCTTTCTTTTGATTTTTCGACTTTTTTATTATTATAAGATATAGGAACATTATATTTAACAAATAATTTAATGTAAAAACCTTTCTATGGAAAAGTGTTTCGCTCCTAATTCTTATAATACTCAAAAATTCGAAAAAGGTCAAACGAATGGTTAATATAAGTATCCATCAAATTATGTAAATATATTTTTCATAATATCAATGACCAGAGATAAAAATGGGGACTACGTTTGTATGGAGAAGCGGCCGTCCCTTTTCCTCTTTAGTTATAAAAATACAAAGCAATTAATAACAACGATAACACTGTACAATGTCGACCTTGTCCGGTCATCACTCGCGTAAGGTGTGTTCAGAACTTTATCAGATCAGTAGTCGGCGCTTTCTTGACAAACGGCCTCGCTCATGACGGTGGAGGCGCAGAGCGAGTGCGCGGCGGCTACAGCGGCAGGCTCGCCAGCCAGCGCCTGCTCCTGCCACATCCGCTCCGTCCACGCCACGGCAGTAAAACACGCCCCGTTGCTGATGAAAGCGCGCAGCGTCACCGCGCCCAACCCGCGGCTTAAGCAGCGCCAGCCGTCCGAACGCACCGACTGCTTGAAGCAGTCCCACGCGCCTGCATACCGTCCAACCACGTCCCCCTGTAGCCGCGACTTCACCACGTCAACAGGATACAACAGCACCCAGGACAGAGCCCCCGCGACTCCGCCCGCCGTGAACACCGTCATTACCGACCGGTCGTCGCGCGTCATCATCTCATACGTCGTGAAGTAGATCGCAAATGCGGGGCAGTCGCGGGCGGCCGTGATCGTTAGTCCGCGGAATAGAGTTCGAATCCCGCCCGTTCGTAATATGTGTCGAGCTCCCGCCCAAGCTCCTCCGGGCATGCCGTCTCCTGGTCTTGAAAGTTGCTGCCGGGTTTTTACTAGCTCAACAGGCGCGCAGGCTAAGCTTTGCATGAGTCCAGCAGCCGCGCCGGCCGTTGCGTGCGTTTTCAACGAGTCAGGATCAGGCAGCGCTCTCCTAGTGTTTCCATAAGCTCCGAAAACTATGGCATTCACCGCTGATACTCCTCCCAAAGGCGCCCCCACCCCACGATAAACCGTGGAGAGTGTGCCTCCTTTCAATAGGCTTTTGGTGCATTCCAGCGCGCTTCCTCTGCCTGATTGCACGTGCACTTTCAGGGTGTCCAACGGATGCCCGGCTATAATCCCAGCACAGCCTGCAAAAAGCATGAACAAATTACAATCTGAACTCCAACGTATACAGGTGTTACGTAAGGTTTTTATGTAATCGTTGCTTACCTCCGATACATCCAGCTACAAAGTCTAGCGCCATTGTAGTTATGGATCTTAGTAAATCCTGGTACACGACAGCTGGAAGAAAAATAGGCCGATGAAGTGTCGATTAGGTTGCTCTGTAAATCATTGCCATTTTGCCAAGAATGAACCAAAGCATGTTAGGATCAGGGGAGTGTTCGGGTACGCCAGGTCTCCACAAGGCAACTGTTAAAGAACTCATTCACACAGCTCCTCGCTATCTTAATATTTATAAACTTGGCAAAACGACCGCGCTAGTTGACCTTAGATAAGTATAATGACAATAGAACTCACCTTCGGCGTTCAAATTAAGTAATCGTAATGGGAATTGACGTTGTCTCCACTAGAGGTGATGCCAATGAACATATTGGTGAGGTTGGTTACGGGAAAGGTGTGGGCCTGTGGTCCAGCCTCTCTCGTGCTCGTGTGGATACGTTGTGCGCGCTCGCAGCTCCCGGCGTCCAGTGCGCGCGAGATGCTTCCACGACCATTATCTCCCTTGGGTCACTCTTATCAACTGAGGCCATTATGCGCCTTAAACAAAACACGATACTAGGCACAAGTGTCATTTCTACCGAGTCAATGGATAGCAATTGTTATCGAACTGTTATTATACTACTAAGTGTATATTGTGAGATGATCTAATAATGTCTGTCAATTTCAGTTTAATTACACTTTTCGAGAACCTTCTTGAATTCTCTAATTGCCGGGGACTAAGAGCTAGGAGAAAGTATACAATTTTGAGAGTAAAGAAATCTTTACTGCTACCCTTGTTACTAAATTTGGGCGTGTTTATCGGTGAAGGCTAGAGTGGCCGGCTTGTCTCCATTATCTTATACATTATAAAAATTGTTACGGTCCTAACAAAATACATCAGTGTCTTAAAGAGATAAGGTAGAAGTACTAGAGCTCGACGCTGCACTAGTCACCGACATGGGCACTTTATTTCATGGAAATACAGGTTAAATTTGAACAACGAAGATTTTTCTGTATTCGAATTTAATCCTTGTCACTTTGACATAAAGTGCCCATGTCGAGTACTGGTGCAGCATCGAGCACTAGTAGTTCTACCTTATGTAGTTAATATGAATAATTATTATAATTAATTCGAAGCTTATTGTGACGGTCACGAGCAAAATTATAGTCCATTTCCAGTGATTGCTGACACCTCAACCGACTCATACTGGTTTTATGCAAACCAGCGCAGATATCCACAGATAAGTAAGTGTTATTCTTAAGTGTACATAACGCGCGATTTAAAGTTAAATCATAAACTTCAAACAGTTATTTGAATCAAACATTGCAACCAATTTATGTTCCTGTTCTCAGTTCTGTTATTTTAAGGACATAAACGGTACCTAATAATATCGCTGGCCCAATATTACAGGGTTCTATGGTTCACTTTTATCGAACTGAATTATCATAGGTAGTGACATTGAGTAAAATTACAACTATCTTGAAAATATAACATAGAAACTTATTATGAAAGAAACATGTAGGGGGATAACTTAAGTATGTGTTTTTTTTTGCTACACTTAAATTTTGGAGTGGAAGAATATTTATCTTCTTTATTGCTAAATTTTCGGATACAAAATTATATGAACTAGTATTGAGACTAAGCTGCATTTGTGCTATTGCAATTTAGAAAAGTGGTAGTCGTATACCACTAGCAGCAGCAGACGCAGCGGCTTCGTCGCGTCCACCGCGCAGGCGAAGGACACTACGGACAGCCGAGGAGCCGGAATTTCGGGAGCATTGACGGTCGACCACTGTTGACCGAACGTTAATTAGAATAGGGAGTATGACTGCAATGTTCTGCCGCCAGAGTGCAGCACTAGCACCTTTCGTCAACCATGGAGTAACTTATACATACCGTGCCTGTGCCTTAAACTGTGTGTTGAGAAGTTTTCACATATAATAAAATATGACATTGATGCATCAAGGCGGTTTGTTTACACGTTTGACGTCCCCTGTGTAGAGTTTCGCGTAATATTCCCTATTGACCCTTAACCATTACAAAATGAACCGTAAACCGTAACGGACGGTTACAGTCTACGGTTCAATTTGTAATGGTTAATTCTAATTGACGTTTGGCCAACACTGCGGTCGACCAGTCGACAACCTTTATAGTTTAAACGTCTTGCAGGCGGGCAGGTGATAACACATAAGTCATAACCAACAGCAATGTTTATTTATTTATTTAATATACATATATTTATTTAATATATATAATATTAGCATTAACAGGATGAACTTTAGAATGTTTGGGTGTTGAATAAAAAGGTTTGAAATCAGAAATCATCGCATTTATTCGTGATAAACTCACGACCGGTTTGGCCTAGTGGGTAGTGACCCTGCCTACGAAGCTGATGGTCCCGGGTTCAAATCCTGGTAAGGGCATTTATTCGTGTGATGAGCATGGATATTTGTTCCTGAGTCATGGGTGTTTTCTATGTATTTAAGTATTTATAAATATTTATATATTATATATATCGTTGTCTAAGTACCCTCAACACAAGCCTTATTAAGCTTACAGTGGGACTTAGTCAATTTGTGTAATAATGTTCTATAATATTTATTTATTTATTTAAACTATAACATACAAAAGTATAGCATAACAAAAAAAATTAAACAGAATAAATAGTTTACCACGAAATGGTTCCGCCTCAGCATAAAAGCTAACCCAAAAGTCAGCGCTGATCTTCCGGCTAGACTATTTGTGGGTCATTAATAACGCAGCTGTACGATAAAGTTTGCTCAGATACAGTTTATTGCCATCATTGTCTTTATAATGGCCGGCATTTGATAAATAATATAAGGAATCCTAAATGCATCCTAATTGGCTATCTGTGTGAAGGGATGAAATTTAGCCTAAACAATGACAACTAATAACCTGTTGTTTCTTTCATTACTCGTGCCTGTTTTTAGCCTTTTCAGTATTAAGATAAATAATCCTAATTAGTTATTTGACGACCGGTTTGGCCTAGTGGGTAGTGACCCTGCCTACGAAGCTGATGGTCCCGGGTTCAAATCCTGGTAAGGGCATGTATTTGTGTGATGAGCATGGATATTTGTTCCTGAGCCATGGGTGTTTTCTATGTATTTAAGTATTTATAAATATTTATATATTATATATATCGTTGTCTAAGTACCCTCAACACAAGCCTTATTAAGCTTACTGTGGGACTTAGTCAATTTGTGTAATAATGTCCTATAATATTTATTTATTTGTTTAAGGGGGGTGCAGTTTAGCTCGTTACAAGAATCGAGGCAATTTTTTTCGCAAGAGGTGAACCGTCAACGCTCCCGATAGTACAATACATTACGAAGTTTGTCGTTGCACGATGTCCGGCAAACCAGTCAATAGCATTTGAAATTTTTGGATTTCATTTCCTGTGTTATTATTATTCCTTCTTTCCTCTATTTTATTAAAGATTTTAGATAATTATTTCGTTAGCTTTTGGTATTGGTTCCAATTTCAATTAAAATTGCCCACTGTCCTACATGTACATAAATTAAATTCAGTGTGTAAATATTTCTCAATCCAAGCATTTTTCAAAATTTTTACATAAAAAACTATTTTACTATTACTAGTGGTTATTTTTTATACTACGTCGGTTGCAAACAAGCATAGTCTCCATAGCCTATGTACCTACCCTAATCTAGCCTAAACCTCCCCTGGCAACCTTACTCACCGACAGGAACACAACACTATGAGTAGGGTCTAGTGTTATTTGGGTGCGGTTTTCTGAAAATTCGCGGTTTTCGTTAAATAAAAGAAGAATTATCTAGGAGCTTTCTTTATTAGCAGGGTGGATGAAATGGGATTCGACGACAGACAGAGAGCAAACTGGCAAGAAAAGGACAAGGTAATTCGTGACCTTTCGGTCTTGTCAAACAGTGACTGTTCTGTGCGTAGCACCATTATCTATTCTGCTAAGTGCTAAACTGATCACGAAGTCACATATTAGAGGACAGAGAAAATTGCAGCAACACCACGGTGTAAGAGCCGACTATGAGCAGCAAACGGAGCGGCGTGTTCGCGTCCACGACGCAGGCGCCGAACACGGACAGCCGTTGGAACACAGAGCGGTTGCAGCGCACCACGTTCTTACATGTTCTGCGCATTTCTGTGAACAATTAGACAATGAAGCTCTTGGTCCCGGGTTCAAATCCTGGTAAGGGCATTTATTCGTGTGATGAGTACGGATATTTGTACCTGAGTCATGGATGTTTTTTATGTATTTAAGTATTTTTTTTTTATATACTTATATATATCGTTGTCTAAGTACCCGCAACACAAGCCTTATTGAGCTTACTGTGGGACTTAGTCAATTTGTGTAATAATGTCCTATAATAAGATCCTATAAAAGATTATTAGAAAGAGAAATGCCTGAAAGTACTGTATCATAATTGTGTCTTAAAATTGTTTAATGTTATGTAAAGTGCAATGTAAGGTGCAAATTGTAATTTGAATGAATAAAATAAATAAAAATAATATTTATTATTATTATTAATTAGTTGTTGGTCGATATTTCTGACATTCGGTCAGGTCGATGTTCCACGGGTAAAGGTACCTTATAGCGGTTGGCGCTTACGTCACGTAGCATCGCAGGATTAAAGCGTCGTTAATTATTGCACAAGCGCCGACCGCCACAAGGTACCTTTACCCGTCACATTTGATCGGACTTACCCTCATAAACCCTCGTTGAGCCATCGAGTGTCATCGCTCTCGCCAACCGCCACAAGGTACCTTTACCCGTCACATTTGATCGGACTTACCCTCATAAACCCTCGTTGAGCCATCGAGTGTCATCGCTCTCGCCAACCGCCACAAGGTACCTTTACCCGTCACATTTGATCGGACTTACCCTCATAAACCCTCGTTGAGCCATCGAGTGTCATCGCTCTCGCCAACCGCCACAAGGTACCTTTACCCGTCACATTTGATCGGACTTACCCTCATAAACCCTCGTTGAGCCATCGAGTGTCATCGCTCTCGCCAACCGCCACAAGGTACCTTTACCCGTCACATTTGATCGGACTTACCCTCATAAACCCTCGTTGAGCCATCGAGTGTCATCGCTCTCGCCAACCGCCACAAGGTACCTTTACCCGTCACATTTGATCGGACTTACCCTCATAAGCCCTCGTTGAGCCATCGAGTGTCATCGCTCTCGCGCACACTAGCTCGCTAACTCGCACGTTTCGGTAAAACCGCTCGCAAGAAGCGCTCAGGATGGCTAGGGTTAGGGCGCCCTTTAAATTCCATGCAAAGATCGTCACTTGACGTAGAATTTTGTCTTCTTGCTTAAAATGATTCAAGTAAATTACTTAAAAATATATAACTAAACTATTCCTTTTTAATCTCAAGTGCCTTCATGAAGAACATAACTATTAAAAAAACCTCTACATCATTACATCATTTTGCAAAAGAGGTGAATACTCTTCAAACGGTTAGATCGATTTTTATGAAATATAGGTAAGAACCGCAAGAAAACGCACTTTCACGTTAAAAAAAACTGCATCGAAATCGGTTAATCAGACAGATATTGGCGTCAAACATCACCGCGTATTTGCGTCGGTATATTTAGTAGATATATTTTTTATTTTCGATAGATTAGGAGGAATGGTTGTAATTTTGGTATATAATATATAAAAAGCTAATTCTAATTGAACTAACAAAAAAAAAAATTACATACAGTTTTGCGACAGTGTTCTTCTAAATTGACCATAACTTCAAGAGAAAGAGTGTAATGCTCATGAAACTTGCCGGATTAATTGACATATATATAGACTTTAAATTTTAAATAATAAACAATAGCACATTAACATATTAATAACATATAGACAAAATTGAAACTAAAAAAAGAATGACTTATATAATAAATTACAAATAAATAAAAACTAACTTAAAACTAACAAAAAAAGTCCCCCAGGTCTGTTCCCTGCGGAAGGGTGCCCATAATGCTGGCTACATTCCCCCTAACCATATTCCCCATTGAACTAACTGTATGTAGCCAAACAGCTGGATTATAACACAAGTATTACCTGATCAAACATTTTAGATGTCGAGACCTCCACGTAAAACAGAGCGTTGAAAAACATACTGATGAACTGGTATAGTATCTAAAAAAAAAACCTAAGTACACGAGTATACACAAAACAATACACATGAAGTACACACAGTGTAACACGTGGAACCCGCTTCTGAGGCCAAAAGAAGGAAAAATGTTTATGAGTTTATGTAAATTTTGCAAAAAAAAAAAAAAACATATTTTTTAATGTTATTGTAAGTACATAAAAAGTTAATTTCATGGTAAAACTGGCACTGAAAATGAATATTCACATGTTTTTTTTTTTTGTAAAGGTTACTTGTCACTTTTTGACATCTATCAATAAGGATATTTAGATATAAGGGCATCATCGCCATTAAAAAGACGTTTTGCACTAAATTACAATAAGAAGTTTTTTTAAATTGGCATTAACTCTGAAACTAGGCGAAATCCCGAAAAGTTTATATGACATTTTAGTCTCTAAATGTGATCAGGAATACACTGTAAAAATCTTTCGGTTTCCTCATGTTAAGCCGTGTAGAGTACAATCTCATTAATCCGGTAATAATGATGACACAAAAGTCCGGATTAGAGGGAAGAATACCACGTGATTGTCCATACAATAAGAGAAAAGTTTTTCCCTTTCAATGAAAAAATAGGTTTTCCATTTTTTCAAACTTTGCAAAGCTTATCTTTTTTGCCAAAAAAGCGAAAACTGTAAACCTAGAATATATTATGCTGAAGCGATCGACATCAAAATCAAAGTGATTTGTTAAGATTTAGTTAGCGGAAACCATTTTCTCCCGAAATAGAATATCATAGAAAAATTACCGTTATTTCGTTAGATTCAAAATGCTATTCTTCCCTCTTAATAAAGAGAAGTGTGAGTAAACTTGGACATAATAGAATATTATGATACGAGTGCGAAAAGTAGGAAAATCGTAAATGGACACAAGTAGTGAATTACCTATTCGCGCGTGTATCGTACGTTTTACAGTACCTACATATGACTCTTTTTCGACATAGACAGGTAAGTGCTAATTACCGCGCAGGGTTTAGTGCGGTAAAGTAGCACCATATTTACTGTAAAATGATTATTTAGACTCCCATTTCAGTGCCGGATTACTTGATGTACGACTATCGAAGTGACGGATATATAATAATTTATGATTTATCGACATTTTATTTTTAAAGGCCCTTAAGGGGCCCAGACTGATTACCAGTTCGCCGGACGATATATCGGCCTGTCAATTTATTCCAGTTATTCGCGATTGACAGCTTTTGCGAATAACTGACAGGCCGATATCGTCCGGCGAACTGGTAATCTGTGGGCGCCTTTAAAAGCACTAACCTCTTTTATACTAGTTACGACATTTCTTCATAGTAATAATTATTTTTGTAACTTACCGTGCATTGATATATTTTATTGCAGATACCAAATACATTGATAATAAGCACATATGCTTCAAACATTAATTTCATCTCTTCTCTGTGCATACAAAGATAACTTTCATCAGTATACATCATCATTTTGCGATTCCATGATGCTAATGTACTAGCACCTGTTAGAAATATAAGATAATTTATATCATTTTTATTGGCAAAAGGCCTTTCTTAACTTCTTTTCTTTTTTTTTCTTTCTTTTTTTTGTTGAATTATTTCTCTTTTGATACTAGTTATTAATATTAAATAAAAATATGGTCATTGATTAGCCTTTTACCACAGTATTGCATTGAGGCATCTGGTGTTATATTTCACGTAATGTTATAATACTAATTAACCTAATAGATAACTTTATGTCAGCTACAAATATATCATAATGAATTAAGTAATAACAAAATAATTTACAAACGTTTAGAAGTGGTAATAAATGCAATCTTTGATAAATAGTCGTTACAACAAAAATGTTAATAAAAAGGATTGTTTTGTGGCTGCCAAGATGGCGGCCCCTGTAGAACATCTAGATGTGACGAACTCGCGTTATTTATCGAAACACTTGGATAAACTGAACACAAAAATATAGTCAAACAGATGTTGAGGCAACCTTCTGGCTCGTGTCGATCGTACCATTAAGCTGTGTTCGTTGTATTTGATTGATAATAGTGATTACATAAATATTCTACACTTGTAACAGTTGTTTAATTTTACACACCTAATGAAATGGTTCGAAATGCGCAAATGAGTAGTGAATCGAAAACTAAATATCCCAATACTCCTAAAATATTAATTATCCTCTCACTTTGGACAATATTATTCATCACGCTTATTACAAAATGAAAGCATAAAACACTTATGATGCAAACGTTGTTCCAAATCTTGAAATCCTTTAACAATTCTTGTTTTCCCAAATTTATAATAAGCAAAGCTCGACGTAACTTCAATAAAATTTGTAGAGCATTAGAACTGTGTACTATATTAAACAAGTAAATTAATATTACTGTTATACAGTATATAATTGCATGCATCGCTGCCATGTATATAACAGTTGTTGGAAGAGAAGAAATTCTCGTAAATGTATCGTATAAAACCGAGAAAAAGATAATCCGAGAAATAACATGCAAGCAGATGCCGAGAAGTGTTTTTATGTTACAAGTTTTTTCAACTGGAGTTAAGAACCCATTATTTACGCAAAATGGGGGGATTAAGAGCACAGATTGGAAAATGAATAATGGGTAATATGCGTCAAAGATTTCCTTTTCGATGTAATTATTAAGAGGACACATTGTATTTGATTGAACGCGTTTGTTTCCTTGAGGTTGAGCAACGGAATAAGCATTATTGGAATTGGAATTGTTTATTAGGTACCGTATTAGTAAATTATGTTTGCTATCATTATTTGTTTATTGAGTGTAAAGGCATGTTTTTGTTATCGGTAAATATTAGATGTTATATTAGGATAATTAAAGCACTTAACTGCAGAAAAGCGTATCATCGTAAATTGGCAAATGGCAAAATTCGGCACAAAGTAGCAAGCAGGGGATTCTGATTGTTCTGCTCTGATCTGGATCAGAATTGTCACTGTCTGTTGACCGATCAAATCCATAACAGTTTTAAAACAATAAATAAAAATCATAATCGGGCTCTGTTCAGAAACGTTCAAAAATGCACTCATTTTTTATCCTTTTTCTGTAGGTTAATTCTTATGTTTGTAATAAAAACGAACTTCATAAATTTCCATATAATAATTTTAATTTCATGTAACAAGATAATTTTATAATCATTTTATTCAAATTGCATATTTTTAAGTAAAATATTCTATAAAATGTATAAATTCAATCATTATATCTCTTTGTTCAAAGTATGGCAATTTTATATTTAAAACTTTGACAGGTCCTAGAGCTTTTAAAACTTACAGTTGTTATTCCGATTCCCCAACGACTATTCACTTTGCCACTTCTTGTATTTTTTGATTTTTTTGCAATTTGGAATCCATATACGTAATTTAGATTTTATACATGGTCCTTACGAAGCCTAATTACGAAGCATGCTGATGGTCTAGTTATCAAGGAAAGAAAGTCATACATTTTATTTAGGTAGTTACTACAAGACCTATTGTATAACGGAAATGTAATGAACAGTTAATAATGAATTTTTCACCTTACGTTCATGTGACGGTAGCGAAACGGTCCAGCTACATATTTTGACTAAAATGCAGAGTTCATGAAATTAGGGCTCGTAGAGTTAGAAGCTTGGCTCTACATGAGATCTGAGGCCCATTTCTCGAACTGTATTATACTAATAATATTAGTCTACCAACGATTACGATTTGTAATTTCTCGACCTTTTTAAACTTGTTTTGTAGACGTGTTGCTCGGCTGAGTTACAAAAGCGTACTAAGGAGAAAGCAGCCGAGCGCTGGCAACCAGGCGACATTGGTACTTGAGTAGCTCGATAGATGGCGCTGCTAGTTGGGAAATTCACTCGATTAGGGCTGAGTTACAAGGGTGTTATCTCATAAGTGGTCCAAGTTTCGGCAGGAACCTAAATATCCGTTTTTTACCCTTCGGGGGAAAAACGGTTCTAATAATATTAGTCTACCAACTGACAAGTCGTATGTGTTGTCATGGCAATACACTAATAATATTAGAGTTCGAGAAATGGGCCCCTTTTTTATACCACTTGGGTAGCAAACAAGCATACGGCCCGCCTGGTGGTAAGCAGTCACCGTAGCCTATGGATGCCTGCAACTCCAGATGTGTTACATGCGCGTTTGCGACTCTTTAAAAACCTGTACACTCCTTTTTTGAAGAACCCCATACTGTATACTGTTTTATGTAGTTTTATTTCGCTTAAAATTTACGGTTTTTGTTTTTTGTTTAATTCTCACTGCACCCACCTTGAAGTTTCTCTGTTTTGCCTTATGGTTGACTGGTAGAGAATGCCTATTGGCATTAAGTCCGCCTGTTGTACTCTTTTTTTATGTGCAATAAAGTTTAAAATAAATAATAAATAATAATATACTCTCGGGAAAACCTCGGCATGATAACTTTGTGACAATGCGAGCCATATTTTATATTTTTTGATGGGATTTCACTCCGTTTTGTAACTATTTTAAAGGGTGGGGTGATTTACTAAAAATCCTGAAATATGTATTTTATTATTTATAACAAGGAGTTCCCTATATCAACTTTACAGACCTCTAGGGGTACCTAATGATTCTCCGAAAATTAATTCGCAGATTATCGATTTGCAGACAACGATTCGCCGAACATCGTTTCGCAGAGTGATTCATTTGTAGATGTAACTTTAGGTCGACTAACGTTACGCAGACTCTTGGTTCACATACAGTTCAGTTCGCTTCTATGTAAATTAGCAGAACTATTATCGGACGATTTTCATTTGGCAGAGTAATCTTTCCGTTTAAGGAATGTTTAGTCGAATAACGTTTCACATTTTATACTTCGTTATTTTCGAAATAAAAGTCTTAACAAAAAAAAACTGACTTCAGAAAGAAAGAAATAAAATATTATCCTTTTTTAAGTATATGCGTTAAGCATAGTTAAGGTTTGAATCAATTTTTAACTTAATATGAACAAAAGCATACATATTGTACAAGCAGCAACACTGTTAACTGCCCACCGGTGGACCTTGACATTATGCCTGATGTAATAAGGTCCACCGATGGACAGTTAACAGTGTGGGCCATCGTACCTATGCAATGTAGGTTTTTAATATCTGGACAACCAAGCCTTGCTCGGAAAATGAATAAAACTCAAAAATGCGTGTTTTCCCAGAGATACGATCTAGCTAGATCGAGTTTTCGCCTCCCGAAAACCCCCATATAGCAAATTTCATCGAAATCATTAGAGCCGCTCCGAGATCCCCGAAATGCATAAATATATATATATATACAAGAAGTGCTCCTTTCAAGGCATAAAATTTTATGGTCATTTGTGTTAATGAGAATATTTAAGTATATAATTAAATGTATCAAAACCATGATTATCAGACTCAAACTAAAAGTTGTTGTGTAGGTTAGTCATTTTCTAGTCTAGCCATAAATAAGAGCGAAGTTTTGTTAATCAATATTAATGCCAAATGATTATTCGACCTATTGTGTTTCGAACAATAGTTTATCGGGTAATTGTGAGAGTTACTAAATGATTATTCGACGAAAAGTAAATATGCGTATCAATGTTCTGCGTATTGACTACTCGTGCAAACGACTATTATGCGTAATGACATTCTGCCAATCGTTATTCGGCCAAAGAACCCGTCTGCGAATCGTTGTCGGCGAATCGAAAATCGGCGTATTGTTTGTCGGAAAATCAATAGGGCACCTACTTTTCCACTTGTTCCAAATGTTCCAATTCATGACTACTTGATTGATGATTGTTAATGTTAGTTTCCTTTAAAAGTGGTAATCAACATAAAAACCTACTGTTAATGTAAAAATAATAAATATAAGCATACTTATTTCATATTTTATTACTTACCTCTTCATCATTATAACACGTTTATTTTTTTAATATTGAATATTGAAAAACCGTTCTTAATAAGTTGTCTGAATGGAACGGAATAGCTGCCGAAACGCCTGTCAAAGCAGAGGCGTTTTTTCTTACCACCAGAATGTTCTAAGGTGGTTTTAAGTTTCCAAAAGCAACATTCAATATTGTTTTCATGCAATTTAAATATACGATACACAAATAATCGTAAATAACGATACTTAAGTAATAATAATATAATATTTTACATTTACAATAATTGTTTCTGTCTTATAGAACATGCATAAAAAAAGTACTTGTTGTTTTTAGGGTTCCGTAGCCAAATGGCATAAAACGGAACCCTTATAGTTTCGCCATGTCCGTCTGTCTGTCTGTCTGTCTGTCTGTCTGTCTGTCTGTCTGTCTGTCCGAGGCTTTGCTCCGTGGTCGTTAGTGCTAGAAAGCTGAAATTTGGCATGAATATATAAATCAATAAAGCCGACAAAGTCGTACAATAAAATCTAAAAATTTAATTTTTTTAGGGTACCTCCCCTACACGTAAAGTGGGGGTGAAATTTTTTTTTCGCTTCAACCCTAGAGTGTGGGGTATCGTTGGAAAGGTCTTTCAAAACTAATAGGGGTCTTCAACAAACATTTTTTGATAAAGTGAATATATTCGGAGATAATCGCTCCGAAAGAAAAAAAATATGTGTCCCCCCCCCCCTCTAACTTTTGAACCATAGGTCCAAAAAATATGAAAAAAATCGTGGAAGTAGAGCTTAAGAAAGACATTAAATGAAAACTATAGCGGACATGATCAGTTTAGCTGTTTTTGAGTTATCGCAAAAAGTTTTCCCTTCATAGTAAAAAGACTTACTTTAATTAGGTACTGATTATGCAAATTTGCCTATTTGTTTAACTCGGGTGAAAGGTACCGTTTCATCCCTTGGTTAACAATTTACTATACTTTAAGCTCCAGTTTAGCTTATTGTGACGGAAGAGTAACTACGGAACCCTACACTGAGCGTGGCCCGACATGCTCTTGGCCGGTTTTTATTTCTTATTTTTTCGCAACTGTATTAAAAAACGTCGTTCGATACACGTGTGGAAATGTCATTCTTCACTCGTCCCGAGTCTTGCCACGAGCCTAATCTCGGTACTCGTGGAGTAATGACATACTTTCCGCACTAGCATCGAAATGTACTATTAAATGGCTGTTAAATTAATCAAATTAAATAATTTTAAACATAAACAAAAATGTTAAATTATTATAAACGTTTGTATTTTAGAAGTAAAAGTCATTTATGCTACTTGGTTTGTATGAATAAGTGACATAATTTTTTTTAAAAACCAAACGTACTTACTCGACTGTTTCCTCCGTGGTTTTTGAAGCTAGAGCAATGGTTTTTTCTGCCCTCCGGGCGGAAAGCGTCAACTTTCCGTCGCCGCCCCCGTCGAGCAGAAAAATAATATGCGTACCACGGGAGGAAACGTAGGACATTCCATCCCGCGTGCTTTGTTTGTCAAAACTCCCTAGGGAGTTATAGCTTTTTTTTCACAATCCATAACTCCCGCGGGAACAAAATAGGCCGTTGTCCTTCAGCACACTTGCATGAAATAAGATCTTTTTCCAGCAAGTGTGATGAATGATGAAAAACCATTATACACCGTGTCCAATAAGTTCGAATACAAACTTTTAGCACTTGCTGTATAGACATACGGATCGCTGGCTATAAAATTCTTATTTTAATTTAAAAAGTATATTGACATAAACATAGTACTATAATTTCATAAGTCACGTATTTTTAGTTTGGCTTCAATACACGATGAAGTACGTTCGTGAAGAAATTATTAGAAAATTCCTTAAAGGCGACAGGCCATGTGCTATATTCAAGGCGTTACAACCCCATGGAATTAAACGGAATCTGGTTTATACTACTATAAAAAGGTATAAAGAGATCTCTTCTACAGAGGACAGGAAAAGATCCGGTCGGCCCCGCTCAGCTAGAACTGAAAAAGTGGTAAAGGCTATAAGAGAGCGAATTCGGCGGAAAAAACACCGTTCTATTAGAAAATTAGCTGCTGATCTGAAAATTTCCAGGGGATCTGTACATAATATATTGAAAAAAGATCTTGGATGTCATGCTTATAAAAAACGAAAAGTACATGGCATTTCAGATGCAACCAAGAAAAAGAGAGTAGAAAGATGTAGCACCATACTTTCTTGGCACGCAGGTGACGAATTTGTTTTCTCGGACGAGAAACTCTTTGTGTTAGAGCAGCCTCATAACGCCCAGAACGACCGGTTGTGGGCAGCACGGATAGAAGACATTCCAGAGTATGAAAAGAATGTGCCTAGGTTCCAGAGCTCACCATCAGTGATGGTTTGGGGTGCTCTTTGTAAGAGGGGCAAACTGCCTCTAGTTTTTATTGATAAAGGCGTTAAAATCAATGCGGCATACTATAAATCGGAGGTTTTGGAGAAAAATGTTGCCCCAAATTTAAAAAATATGTTTGGAGACGATTATTATGTTTTCCAACAAGACGGAGCTCCGTCGCATACGGCAAAACGCTGTTCAAGCTTGGTGCAAGGCTAATTTGACCGATTTTTTGCCGAAAAATGAATGGCCACCAAGTTCTCCAGATTTAAACGTACTAGATTATTTCGTATGGTCATACATGCTCTCGAAGCTAAATAATTATAAAGTCGCAAACCTGAGCCATTTTAAAAAGGTTATCGTGCAAATTTGGGACGATATGCCGATGGATGCGGTGCGTGCCGCTTGTGACTCTTTTGAGAAACGTTTGAAACTTGTAAAAAAAGTTAATGGTGGAGTAATTCCAAAACATTTGTTGTAAATATTGTATATAAATGTGGCTTTCATTTAATATAATTTTCATAACATAAACTACGCGTACATTTATTTCATTAAGGATCATAACTGTATTCGAACTTATTGGACACGGTGTAGGTAAAAAACTTAAGTACTTAAGTCACCTGTTGTGACGTGTTCGAATTCGAATAGACATTAGTTTTGTTTGTGTGTCTTTTAAACATGTATTGTCTATTCGAACACGTCACAACTACATACAACAGTTGACTTACTTAAGTTTTTTACCTATATCTACAACGAAACCGTTAATTCAAATTTGGGACATTTCATTTCATTATTGCATATTCATAAACGTCATTAATAATTGACAATACAAGGGGGGCGGTGTTTGGTGTGGGATGCTACGTGCGTTAGCACCTTCCACCCGCCGCCTCGCCTCCACATCGGCCGTACCTCGCGCACGGCCGGAGCGGCAGCCGAAACGCAAGCGGCTTTAAGAGGCTGTCAATACCTAAAGCGCGCACACTGTCTATTACTATCGGAGTAAATGAGATAGCACTGTCGCATGTTACTGGGCCTGGGCAAGGGAATAATAAGAAAAATATTTAAATAAAAAAAAAGTGGATTATTAGTGTAATATTTAACTCGACCACGGTTTAGATATAAATGTTTTGAAATTGTGATTTTAATTGCAGACCCATAAGTCAAAACAATAAAGACATAAAACCGTTTAATTGTGATTTTAAGACCAATCTTTGCAATTATTTTCTATCGAGCCGATTTCGTTCAATCGTGTATCGAGTACGACCACGGTCTTTGAAATATAATTAATATGAACATATATTTTTCTTACTTGACTAAAACAAATAGTCTTTCTTAAATAACTGTTTAAGTAACATCAATTTCAAGGACATTGGGTGTTGACAGCCTCTTAGGAGGATACGGGAGCTAATATTTAAACAGTATGCGCGGTGGACTTGTACTCGTATAGGTAGTAGAAAGTACTTACAACTTAGCACCTAACATAGGTCTTTAAAATTTTGAAAATGATATTACGGGAGTATCCATATGACAGCAACGAAACGGCCAAGCCGTACTGTTTGACCAAGCTGTTGGCTTTATTGAGTTAGAGCTGATAAAGTTTGGGCTTGCAAAGTAAAAGTCTTGGTGCCTACTAGGGGATCTCATAACTTTTTAGTGTAAAAGCTCTATGCGCCTGTTAGTCTTGGCAACACTTTACATGAAATGTTTTTGGTGGGATTCCATTTTCAACTTTCTATTCATAAAAATACGATCAATGTTGTAAATTTATGTTTAAGTGAAGGACAGGGTCTGTCGTTGACAGCACAGGTATTAATTCTTTGAATTAGGAAAGGGATCCCTTTCATTGTAACGGTAAAACTGAAAGGGAAACCCCTTCCTAGAGCTATGCAAAATTAAGGGTTAAGCAAATCAAAGGGAAAGCAAATCGTTTGGGCTAATTGATAAACGACTAACCCAATTAAAGGTTTTTGTTCTAGGAAGGGGTGGACGGGTCCCTGGTTTACATCGACAAAATTGCTAAGTTTGCACCTGCCCCACTCGATGGACTGATCAACATCACTCAGTGAACTACGAAACTTCCCATTCAAAAAATTTTGCGAATTTTCAACTGTTACAGACCGTTGGGTGCAACCAACCATTTAATAAGGTTCAGTTCACTCCTACTTTTAGTAAATACTTCCCTTTTTTTATGGTTTGTTTGTAATTTAAGGTTAAAATTTAAGAATGAAAATGATTAGTACTATACACTTTATTTTATTTTCAAAATAATAAAAATACACTCATACATTATATTCATTTTACATTTACCTAGAGGCACTAACTGTAAGGAAACTTCAACGTGAGGATGTTATAGTCTAAACATTTTTTTATGTATGTAGACTAATGTAAAGTAGACGTCAAAGATATGTTTACACTTTTGAAATATTCGCCTCAGTAATAAGGCGGAAAATGTCAACATATATTTGATGTCGACTACAGGCCAAGAACTTTCAAAGTTAACAAGGCCAACTCTTAAATACGATGTAAGTTAGTATCAGAACACACTATAAAGTAACTAAGCAGTATATACATCAAATAACTTTTTTACTGAAATAATCCGTTATTTTCTTAGCCATCTTCCTTTTCATCTCAGAAGTGGGATCTGATTTATTTTGCTCTGTATTCTCACTCGAATCCATAGAAACATCATTTACTTTTACAGATTCGTCCAATATATTAGTGTGTGCTTTAGATAAATTTAGCTTACCATTCGACTGATCAAGCTTGTTCATCTCTTCAAACAAATCTGTAGTAAGACTTTTACTATTACTAGCGGCCATTTTGTTTGAACTGGCCGCCATTTTGTTAACCTCTGTGCTTGTTGATTTAGACACGCTTTCACTGTGGTTTAACAGTTGTGTTTCTTGGGAGTCAGATTCGTCTTGAGAGAACATGTCCGGTGATTGTTTGAGGAGCTCCTTTTGTAGCGACTCTGAGAGTTCGATTTCGTTCACGTCCAATGTGTCACTCTGAAAAGAAATTTACAATTAGAAGAAGATTAAGAACTTATTAGAATTTTAATATCTCAATTAAAATCATCGGATTTTTCCTTTTAGAAATATTGTTATTTCTATTTATAACTAGGTTTTCATTGCTACCATAATGGAATGTTTCTAATAATCAGAAAAAACTTATTTTTCGGAATCAGATCAGACGGGAAAACTCATAATTAAAGAAATAATCTCAGTATTAGATGTTACTGCTGTTTATAATTTCTTTATGAATACATAACAAATCCTGAGAATTCAGTTTGTAAATAATTAGTAACAATACCATAAGGTTGTTATAATGCTCTTATATTTTTATTCTCATCATTTTTCTTTTCTTTTTTTGTGTTTTGTTTTTGCGCGCACAAATAGCTCTGTTTTACTATGTAGAAACTACTTAATAAGCATGATGTTAAAATATTTTCATTAAGGAAACTGTAAGTCTAGTTTTAAGAAAAGTTCCTGTGTTATATGTATCTATAAAAGACTGTTTGTTTCTTAAATAAAAAAATTAAAATTAAATTAAATAATTCTTTTCTAACAGAAGTAAGAAAGCTGAGAGTGAAAGATAACTGTGGAACGTTCATAAAATAATGCAAATCAATTAACTCCTACATAAGATTGGTTTGAATAAAACGTTATAAACATCGAAACATCTTTCGACAAGTATAACGAACAGATGTTACTTACAACATCCATTTTCTCCACCTCCGTTTGCCTTGTAGTACTCTCCGTCGGTTCCGCCTGGCCGCTCGGTACGGACGTGTCCGGTCGTGTCCGTTCACTGGCAGGCGACCCCGCCGTGTCCGACGTCGGACAGGTCGGCGGCAGTTGTCCGTTCTTCAGCGCGTGTTCTATGAAGCCGTGCAGGTTGCCCTTGCGCACGTCCGTCTTGCAGAACCGCGCTATTAACTGGTATAGTTGGCCTGGCATGGGGTTTAGATATTAAAACTGAGACTCATAGATCAATCAATATTTTATTCAGTAATTGGTTGACTGGAAGAATAAATAAGTCATTGTTTTTTTATGCCAGGTCGGTGGCAAACAAGCATACGGCCCGCCTGATGGTAAGTAGTCACCGTAGCCTATGGACGCCTGCAACACCAGAGGTATTACATGCGCGTTGCCGACCCTTTAAAAAGATGCAAAGATGATTCAGAAGATTGTTGGTTATCTGACAAAATTCATTGATTGATTCAACAGTTAGTTGTTTGACTGACAAAATAAATGAGTCTATACTTGGATGACTGACGAAATAAACGATTCTATAATTAATGGTTGACTGCAGGGATCGGAACCGGTTTTTTGCAAAAACATCGAAATAACCATATATTTCGGTTTATTTTATACTCTAAATGTAGGACTCAGTTGTGTTTTCAGATAACGACTTCGTATTATTAGATTGCCTAATTAGAAATGAAGTAATTAACAAAGAACGAAAAAATACCGTTTTCGTTCCCATACAAAAAATACCGGTTTCCGATCCCTGGTTGACTGTCGGAAAATGATTGCTTGATTCGGTTGATTGAATGACTACTTGGTTTATAATTTTAAAATTGAATTAATTGTAAACTCACCGACAGTGACATTATATCTCGCCAGCAAGTTATAAATGTTCACAAACTCGTCCCGAATCCCCACGTCGTTGAACGTGTAGTACGCCATAGGCCTCCGGGCTTCTGCACAGGCCATGAGCTGTAAGTATTTAAGTGTACACTGGTATAGATGTTATCAAAGACAATTTGAAATAGAGGTGTATTGTCAAAGAAAACTTTGTAGCCACGTATATTTACTGCCATCTTTCGACACATGATTAAAACTTTTAGAACGTCATTTGACTTTGATCCTTATTCTTTTACTGATATGCGTTAAATTTGTTAAATATCAAAAAGTGGCGCCATCTAATAGATCAAAGGCTAAAGGTATAGCGACATCGTTTCGAGCGATGGCGCCACAGCCTTCAGATAGTGCCCGGTAAGATGGCGTCACTTTTTGATATTTAACAAATTGAATAAATATCAGTGAAAGAATAAGTATCAAAATCAAATGGCGTTCTAAAAGTTTGAATTATGTGTCGAAAGATGGCAGTAAATTTACGTGGCGTAGCCACGTTTTCTTTGACAATACATCTCTATTTGAAATTCTGTTTGACGTCATATACGAAGAAAAAAGGGCCAAGGACACCATGCTCGGGGCTGGGGTCGAACCAGCGTCTTCTGCGTTCGCGACAGACGCCATAATAACTACGCTTCCCGAGTCACGGTGGTGCGGGTCGAAATTTCTTGTAGTCGTTGTTTTGATTTTGAATTATATATTTGTAAGAAAGGGGTAAAACATCAATTAACTAAGAGGCTTGTAAAGCTTTATGAAAAAGGGGGGGAGTACAAAGGCCTATGAATATGCCAACCTGTATGAGTGTCTTGAGCTGTGGGGTGCCACCGAAGGCCCCGCAGCCCCAGTTCCCTGTGGCTATGCCGGGGTACTGGGTGGCCGTGGGCTGCTCCTCGGAGTAGAAAGTGAATCCCACCCAGGCCTGGAAGGTTCATGATGTTAAAAGTGACATCAAAGAAATAATATAGATAGTGTTAAGCAATTCCCGTGGGATATCCCTGCGAGAAAGAATTCGGAATGTGGCTATTCGCCAACGCACAAAAGTTAACGACATAGCCAGAATAATTGCGCAGCTGAAGTGCGAATGGGCCGGCCATATATGTCGCAGGGATGATGACCGATGGGGCGAATACTGTTCTGGAGACATCAATTCAATTCAATTCAAATATACTTTATTCATGTAGGCCTAGCAACAAGCACTTATGAATAGTAAGACAGTATTACATATAATTATCTTAAACTAATTATCAGAGCAATTTATTGATGTTGTAAATATTATTCCATATATAATACTAATGAATATAATTCATAGATCAAATTTAATACTAAAACTTTCACAAAATATAGTCATGCAAAAAAAAATGTATAAAAAATACTAGTCTAGATTGTTTCTAGAATAAATTCTAAATGTCAAACAAATATAATAAAAACAACAAAGGAAATACATGCATTGGAATATCCATTTCATCATCATTATTCAAATATAATAAATAATTAATCATTTCGAATCACAATTAATCCCACGTTGTTTTATCATTCATGTAGTCTTGTGTGGTATAATAAGCTTTAGAAATAAGTTTACGCTTTACATGATTCTTAAATTTATTAATTGGTAACTCAGTAATATGGTTTGGAAGTTTATTATAAAATCTCACACAATTACCCATGAATGATTTTTTAATTTTATGGAGCCGAGTGAAGGGCACGGCGAACTTATGTTTATTTCTAGTATTAATATTATGAATGTCACAATTTTTCTTAAAATCGGCAGTATTTTTATGCACATACAGAATATTCTCATAAATGTATTGACAGTGCACTGTCATGATGTCAATTTCCTTAAATTTATCTCTCAGTGAGTCTCTATGGTTCATTTTATATATTGCTCGAATAGCCCTCTTCTGCAGAACAAAAATGGTATTTATATCTGAAGCACCACCCCACAGTAAAATACCATATGACATAATGCTATGGAAGTAACTAAAATATACTAATCGAGCTGTTTTTACATCAGTTAACTGACGGATTTTGCTTACTGCAAAAGCTGCAGAACTCAGTTTATTCGAAAGAGTAGCAATATGGGGACCCCACTGGAGTTTAGAATCTAAAGTTATACCAAGAAAAACTGTACTATCAACTAATTCCAATTCCTCATCCTTCACAATGACACTTGTTTTTACATGCCTTACATTACTAGTGACAAACTTAATACATTTAGTCTTATTCTCATTTAACAATAAATTATTAACATTGAACCAATTTACTACTTTTGAAATAGCATCGTTTACATCATTGTAAGCTTGTTGCTGTCGTTTGACTTTGAAAATAAGTGAAGTGTCGTCTGCAAACAATACTATATCATGGTGGGTCTTTACAAGGAATGGCAAGTCATTTATGTAGATAAGGAACAGGAAAGGTCCCAATATTGACCCCTGTGGTACACCCATAGAGACCAATGACCCCGGTGATCGCTGTCCATTCACATCGACCCTTTGTATTAATAAAAATCATCATCGACTGGGAAGCCAAATGACAGAAAACCACGAGCCAGATCGGACGATATCGGAAAAACGACAGCGACCTGGCATAGAACCGCCGCATACAGAACAACATGGAAATTTAAGAGGCATATGTTCAGCAGTGGATATATGCTGAGAAGAAGAAGAGAAGAATGCCCTGTTAAGGTGTATCCCGTAGGGAACTATTGTAACTTACCCTAATTACTTAAGCCTAGTTGGGACTAAAGTGAAATCCAATAGAAGTTGCAAATAATGTAAACAAATATGACAGAATTAGTTAGCATCTGACGTATAACCTAACAGATTTACGATGTTTGTTTTTATTTAAATATTAATAATTAATATGTATTTGAACTATAGCAGTGGCACGTATATATGCTGAATTATTATATATACACCATGTTTTTAGTGATTTTCATTAATTTCAAGAATGCATTCCTGAGCTTGAGTAACTTTTACAAAGACACCGGTATTCTAACTCCATTTTGGAGATAATCAATAATTTATTTTTATGTTATAAGGCCCTTACGAGCGTATCTTATCTTTATCTTAGAGTCTGTTTACATATTGATTAGTGTTTAGTACGAATGTATACATTTGATACCAAACGACATTTAATTATTTTTTCTAAAAAAAAAGAAATGAAAAAAAATTAAATTTATATTTTTTTTATAAATTAACTTTGCCATTTAGTTTCCTTAAACGTACTTATCCATACCCCGGAGTTAACGGAATTCAATTAAAACACGGTGTATAATGTACCTTGTTGAACTCAACAAGGTACATTATACACCGTGGAACTCCCTAGCGACGGCCGGCGGCGTAGGGCAGCGCGTCCAGCGCCGGCTCGACGAGGCCGCGAGGGTACCTTGTTGAGTTCCCTAGCGACGGCCGGCGGGCGGTACTGCAGCGGCGCGGCGGCGTAGGGCAGCGCGTCCGGCGCCGGCTCGACGAGGCCGCGAGGGTACCTTGTTGAGTTCCCTAGCGTCGGCCGGCGGGCGGTACTGCAGCGGCGCGGCGGCGTAGGGCAGCGCGTCCGGCGCCGGCTCGACGAGGCCGCGAGGGTACCTTGTTGAGTTCCCTAGCGACGGCCGGCGGGCGGTACTGCAGCGGCGCGGCGGCGTAGGGCAGCGCGTCCGGCGCCGGCTCGACGAGGCCGCGAGGGTACCTTGTTGAGTTCCCTAGCGACGGCCGGCGGGCGGTACTGCAGCGGCGCGGCGGCGTAGGGCAGCGCGTCCAGCGCCGGCTCGACGAGGCCGCGAGGGTACCTTGTTGAGTTCCCTAGCGACGGCCGGCGGGCGGTACTGCAGCGGCGCGGCGGCGTAGGGCAGCGCGTCCGGCGCCGGCTCGACGAGGCCGCGAGGGTACCTTGTTGAGTTCCCTAGCGACGGCCGGCGGGCGGTACTGCAGCGGCGCGGCGGCGTAGGGCAGCGCGTCCAGCGCCGGCTCGACGAGGCCGCGAGGGTACCTTGTTGAGTTCCCTAGCGACGGCCGGCGGGCGGTACTGCAGCGGCGCGGCGGCGTAGGGCAGCGCGTCCGGCGCCGGCTCGACGAGGCCGCGAGGGTACCTTGTTGAGTTCCCTAGCGACGGCCGGCGGGCGGTACTGCAGCGGCGCGGCGGCGTAGGGCAGCGCGTCCGGCGCCGGCTCGACGAGGCCGCGAGGGTACCTTGTTGAGTTCCCTAGCGACGGCCGGCGGGCGGTACTGCAGCGGCGCGGCGGCGTAGGGCAGCGCGTCCGGCGCCGGCTCGACGAGGCCGCGAGGGTACCTTGTTGAGTTCCCTAGCGACGGCCGGCGGGCGGTACTGCAGCGGCGCGGCGGCGTAGGGCAGCGCGTCCGGCGCCGGCTCGACGAGGCCGCGAGGGTACCTTGTTGAGTTCCCTAGCGACGGCCGGCGGGCGGTACTGCAGCGGCGCGGCGGCGTAGGGCAGCGCGTCCGGCGCCGGCTCGACGAGGCCGCGAGGGTACCTTGTTGAGTTCCCTAGCGACGGCCGGCGGGCGGTACTGCAGCGGCGCGGCGGCGTAGGGCAGCGCGTCCGGCGCCGGCTCGACGAGGCCGCGAGGGTACCTTGTTGAGTTCCCTAGCGACGGCCGGCGGGCGGTACTGCAGCGGCGCGGCGGCGTAGGGCAGCGCGTCCGGCGCCGGCTCGACGAGGCCGCGAGGGTACCTTGTTGAGTTCCCTAGCGACGGCCGGCGGGCGGTACTGCAGCGGCGCGGCGGCGTAGGGCAGCGCGTCCGGCACCGGCTCGACGAGGCCGCGAGGGTACCTTGTTGAGTTCCCTAGCGACGGCCGGCGGGCGGTACTGCAGCGGCGCGGCGGCGTAGGGCAGCGCGTCCAGCGCCGGCTCGACGAGGCCGCGAGGGTACCTTGTTGAGTTCCCTAGCGACGGCCGGCGGGCGGTACTGCAGCGGCGCGGCGGCGTAGGGCAGCGCGTCCGGCGCCGGCTCGACGAGGCCGCGAGGGTACCTTGTTGAGTTCCCTAGCGACGGCCGGCGGGCGGTACTGCAGCGGCGCGGCGGCGTAGGGCAGCGCGTCCGGCGCCGGCTCGACGAGGCCGCGAGGGTACCTTGTTGAGTTCCCTAGCGACGGCCGGCGGGCGGTACTGCAGCGGCGCGGCGGCGTAGGGCAGCGCGTCCGGCGCCGGCTCGACGAGGCCGCGAGGGTACCTTGTTGAGTTCCCTAGCGACGGCCGGCGGGCGGTACTGCAGCGGCGCGGCGGCGTAGGGCAGCGCGTCCAGCGCCGGCTCGACGAGGCCGCGAGGGTACCTTGTTGAGTTCCCTAGCGACGGCCGGCGGGCGGTACTGCAGCGGCGCGGCGGCGTAGGGCAGCGCGTCCGGCGCCGGCTCGACGAGGCCGCGAGGGTACCTTGTTGAGTTCCCTAGCGACGGCCGGCGGGCGGTACTGCAGCGGCGCGGCGGCGTAGGGCAGCGCGTCCAGCGCCGGCTCGACGAGGCCGCGAGGGTACCTTGTTGAGTTCCCTAGCGACGGCCGGCGGGCGGTACTGCAGCGGCGCGGCGGCGTAGGGCAGCGCGTCCGGCGCCGGCTCGACGAGGCCGCGAGGGTACCTTGTTGAGTTCCCTAGCGACGGCCGGCGGGCGGTACTGCAGCGGCGCGGCGGCGTAGGGCAGCGCGTCCGGCGCCGGCTCGACGAGGCCGCGAGGGTACCTTGTTGAGTTCCCTAGCGACGGCCGGCGGGCGGTACTGCAGCGGCGCGGCGGCGTAGGGCAGCGCGTCCAGCGCCGGCTCGACGAGGCCGCGAGGGTACCTTGTTGAGTTCCCTAGCGACGGCCGGCGGGCGGTACTGCAGCGGCGCGGCGGCGTAGGGCAGCGCGTCCGGCGCCGGCTCGACGAGGCCGCGAGGGTACCTTGTTGAGTTCCCTAGCGACGGCCGGCGGGCGGTACTGCAGCGGCGCGGCGGCGTAGGGCAGCGCGTCCAGCGCCGGCTCGACGAGGCCGCGAGGGTACCTTGTTGAGTTCCCTAGCGACGGCCGGCGGGCGGTACTGCAGCGGCGCGGCGGCGTAGGGCAGCGCGTCCGGCGCCGGCTCGACGAGGCCGCGAGGGTACCTTGTTGAGTTCCCTAGCGACGGCCGGCGGGCGGTACTGCAGCGGCGCGGCGGCGTAGGGCAGCGCGTCCAGCGCCGGCTCGACGAGGCCGCGAGGGTACCTTGTTGAGTTCCCTAGCGACGGCCGGCGGGCGGTACTGCAGCGGCGCGGCGGCGTAGGGCAGCGCGTCCGGCGCCGGCTCGACGAGGCCGCGAGGGTACCTTGTTGAGTTCCCTAGCGACGGCCGGCGGGCGGTACTGCAGCGGCGCGGCGGCGTAGGGCAGCGCGTCCGGCGCCGGCTCGACGAGGCCGCGAGGGTACCTTGTTGAGTTCCCTAGCGACGGCCGGCGGGCGGTACTGCAGCGGCGCGGCGGCGTAGGGCAGCGCGTCCAGCGCCGGCTCGACGAGGCCGCGAGGGTACCTTGTTGAGTTCCCTAGCGACGGCCGGCGGGCGGTACTGCAGCGGCGCGGCGGCGTAGGGCAGCGCGTCCGGCGCCGGCTCGACGAGGCCGCGAGGGTACCTTGTTGAGTTCCCTAGCGACGGCCGGCGGGCGGTACTGCAGCGGCGCGGCGGCGTAGGGCAGCGCGTCCAGCGCCAGCACGCCCGCGCGGCGCCGGCACGACGAGTCCAGCGGGGTGGCGTCGCTGTGGTCGCCGGACCACTGGAAACTCGACCCGTAGCCCGAGTACTTGCTGTAGCGTTCGCAACCTGAATAATGAGAATTTGAAATACAAGTGGATTGTCAAATAAAATGTTGTAGCCACAGTTTTACTGACATCTTTAGACATGATTAAAACTTTTAGAACGCCATTTGACTTCAATCCTTATTTTTTCACTGATGTGTTAAATTTGATAAATATCAAAAACTGGCGCCATCTTACCGGGCATAGGGCTCGAAACGATGCCACCATACCTTTGACTTTTGATCTATTACATGGAGCCACTTTTTGATCATAAGATTAAGGATCCAAGTCAAATGGCGTTCTAAAAGTTTTGGACGAATGCAGGCAACCAAACTGTGAATGTGTTTAATTAATTTACCTATGATCATGAGCGCTTCGTTTGGCCGTAGCACTTCGGTAAACAGCATGGATACCAACAACTCGGGACAGATCACGAAACGAATTTCTTCCTGAACACAACCGTATCCCAGCACGCCCCCGCCGAGGTATCTGCGAGTGAATAATATTAATAATATCGCACATGAGAGGAGACCTGTGCCCAGCAGTGGGACGTATATAGGCTGAATTGTTATTATATATAGTATATGTATATTTAACAATGAAAGGTTGCGGCGACATAAAAGATAGAAAAGCTTTTCTGGCGCAGGCGGTAGGATCATTCATTTATTAAAATCCAGTTGCAGTAGACCGGTAAAATCTTCAGTAGTTACATCGGTAGCTACATGTAAATGCACTATGGCGAATGAGACAGTAGAATGCGGACGGGCAACAAAGAAAACAGAAAAGCTTATCTGGCGCAGTCAGTGGGATCACTCGAGGAGAGGGTTAAGTTCACTTACTTGTTAGCAAAGTCCTGCTGCACCAGGCCGTCGGAATCTTCAATAGTTCCACCGGAGGCTACATGTAGAGGCACGGCGGCCAGCGAGGCAGTAGATTGCGGACAGGCAACAAAGAAAACAGAAAAGCTTGTCTGGCGCAGTCAGTGGGATCACTGGAGGAGAGGATTAAGTTCACTTACTTGTTAGCAAAGTCCAGCTGCACTAGGCCATCAGAATCTTCAATAGTTCCACCGGCAGGTACACGTGGAGGCAGCGCGGCCAGCGAGGCAGTAGATTGCGGACAGTCAACAAAGAAAACAGAAAAGCTTGTCTGGCGCAGTCAGTGGGATAATTAGAGGACAGGGTCATGTTCACTCACTTGTTAGCAAAGTCGAGCTGCACCAGACCGTCGGAATCTTCAATAGTTCCACTGGCGGCTACATGTAGGGGCACGGCGGCCAGCGAGGCGGCGGACTGTGCCCAGACCGGGCAGCGCCGCGGCGGCACGGAGCGGCGCGAGAACGTCACCGCGCCGACCGGGGCTGCTCTACACACAACCAGAATTGAGGGTTGTTTTTATAGGGTTATTACGGTTAGGGTTTCTTCAGAATATACACGTACACGGCGGGAAGTTGATAATTACTGCAGAGAAAAAATGAGGAAACCTGAACCTTATGTAGTTCTATTTTAAGTTCAAATCTCATCAATTTATCTCGAGTAAGCAACTTCTTCCCGCCGGGTACCGATATAGAATAATGTTTCTTGACAAAGTATAGATTTTGGAATAAATTTGCGGGATTTTGATGCTTACTACAAAATAATATCACCTTTAGTGCAGACTCTTCTAAAGTAGTGGCACAGACACTTGAGCTTCTCCAAGACGGAATCTGATCCCGATGTTTCATACAGACTGTAACAAAAATAAATGTAATTAAATCATTATTTTTTTTTATTACTTATACCAGGGGGGCGAAACTGTTCCTTTCGGGCATTCCCGGCTCCATTCGGCTCAGCATTGCTCCGAGCAATTATTAAGGTTGGCACAACTTGACGTCCCTTTGCGTGTACGACCAGAAATTGGATAATGACTTGAATTTTCATATCCCTAAATAGCCGAAAGGGATAGTACCAAACATAAGAAAGGGACAGCGTGATTCGTCCCTGAATCGCTGTCAAACTTCAGTTTTGTAGGAAGTTTATTTTCTGTACGGTAGTAAGTACTATTATTTATTCTGTACTTATACTTTAATATTTGTCTTAATAAATATGCAATAACAATAGAGGCATAAAAAGAGTTGTTTTCAGCACATACTTCTTATAACTTTTCTCAAACTTGCTATGAACTGATGACATGACTTACGTCAAATTAAGTCCGGAAATACTACATATCAGGTGCTATGAGTGAAGATGATATGTAAATGAAATTCATACTGCCTTACACACCTATTTAGGACTGTAAAGAAACCTTCTTTTGTTTTTTAACGTCAAATTGTGACACAACATCTTGGCATCCAACCATCAACTAGCTTCTACCATCAGTTAGCTTGGTACGGTGATCTGTTGTGCATATTCGTTACTAAGCAACGGCGGTGGCGCATCGCGCAGGCGCGCGGACTTACGCGCGTAAGGTTGTACACCGCTGGTAGAGTGGCTAGCCGAGTAGGTCGCCACAAAACAAATTGACTACATTTTTTTGTTTTAATTGCAAGTTTGAGAAAAGCATTACAGAATACAGAATACAGAATACAGACTTTATTGGTAAATATAAACATAGTACATTTTACACGTCATAAATCTAAAAACTATTGTATTGAGTACTTATCTATGTCCTTATCATTATATATAAGTAACAAAACAAGGAAACAGTAACATTTGTAGGTAGGTTAGGTACTAAAAACCTGTTTTCCAAACGCTGCTGGGTCAATTTCGCACCGGCGCACTCATAAAGTCGGCAATACGATAGTATGCCTGATCTATTAGAAGGGATTTAAGCTTCTTTTTGAATATCGCATCGCTGGCAGAGTCTTTGATGGCATTAGGTACGGAATTGTAGGCAATTGGTCCCATGACATCAAGCGATCGTCGAGACTTAGCGAGTCGTTGCTTTGGGATTTGCAACCGTGGTCGCCTTCGCGCCGCGGTGTTGCAAAGTTTTGCGCTAGATTTATAATTATGTATATTTGACCTTACATGCATGCACACAGTCAATATGTATATAGACGGTAACGTTAAGATTTTATGTTTTTTAAACAACGACTGAGCAGGATGGTCAAAAGGTTTTCCATCGATTATACGCAGGGCTCGTTTCTGCATTTTAAACACTCTGTCGCGATCTGCCGCTGTGCACCAGAGATCTACACCCTGCGTAAGAATCGAGTGGAAATAACCATAGTAAGCAGTTTTTATGTTCTCTATAGATAAACTGGGTGCTATCCTGGACAGTGCGAAACACGCTGCGGCTAATTTGTCACAAGTTGTAATTTGTCACATTATACATATATCGGCGAGAAACGGGGTTGCCGGCCGCGTATCTCTATCCGGCTTCGCTACGCTTTGCCGTATATATCTACTTGGCCTGCAACCCTACGTTTCCCGGCCTCTATAGTAATGGATAGAGATACGCGGCCGGCAACCCCGTTTCTCGCCGAGATTTGTATAGTGCTTTTCTCAAACTTGCAATTAAAACAAAAAATGTACTTAGTCAATTTGTTTTGTGGCGACCTACTTACTCAGCTCGCCACTCTACCAGCGGTGCACTGCGCGCGTAACTCTGCGCGCCTGCACGATGCGCCACCGCCGTTGCTAAGCAACGGTAGCGTACCTAGTTTTGTTGATGGTTAAATGCCAAGACGTTGTGTGACAATTTGACGTTAAAAAACAAAAGAAAGTTGCTTTACAGTCCTAGGTGTGTAAGGCAGTATGGAATTCCTTTACATATCATCTTCACTCATCGCACCTGATATGTAGTATTTCCGGACCTAATTTGACGTAAGTCATATCATCATTTCATAGCAAGTTTGAGAAAAACATTTTTACATAATTTAATTTTATATTCGCCGTAGCCATTGTTTTGATTTTTTCGAGTTATAGATTATTATAAAATTTATGAGCAATAAACATTCATAAAATTTTTAGGGTTTCGTTCCTCAAAACAAAGAAACGGAACTCTTAAAGGATCACTTTGTTGTCCGTCCGTCCGTCTGTCTGTCGGTCAAGAGCCTTCATCCCGGTAACGCGTGGAGGTATCGAGTTCAAATTAAAACCATAGGTTCTACAGTCCCTTGAAGCTGTGAAAAAATCATACTTCTAAGTTAACGTAGAAAAAGATACGGCCGTTTATGCCGCAAACAACGCATAATAGTACATTATGATACAAGTGCGAAAAATAGGAAATTTGAAACGAGTGGCGATAAATTAAAAAACGACGGAAGGGATTGTTTTAAATCGACACGAGTTGCGAATTACCTATTCGCACATGTATCGTACGACGTTTTACAGTACATATTGCCCTTTAAATGTTCGACACAGTAACGTAATATGCTAATTTTCGCACTAGTGCTATAAAGTAGCACCATATGTACTGTAAAGATAGTTTATTATTCAAGTAGGCATATTACAATTTACAATGCGCTTATGAACGTCAAATAAAGCTACACCGGCTCTAACCCTAACACCTCTGACCCGAGAAGATTTAACCCTTTATAAGACATAGGGGATATCAGAAATTATGCTTAACAGAACACTATCCCTTTGAAATAAAGTTCAAAATCAGGTGAGAAATATATTCCCTCTGTCTTATAAAGGCTCAATTGGAGGAGGGTATCCCAATATGTCGACACTCTCAAGGGAATCAAAATTTGTAAGGTACTTTTCTTTTGACCTCGAACTATGAAATTTGGCAACTAATATCATCTTAAACTACAAGTATAGAAAAAATCTAAAAACTATAAATAAATAAGGAACTCGGTAGGCGAGTACGACTCTTGCTTCACCGTTTTTTTAAAGCTCCTAACATTTATATATTTAAAAAAATATATCGAAGATCAGCTGTGAGCCATATGTGGGCCATAGCTGCGTTTGGATGGAGAAACAGTCACGTGGCTTCGTCCTGTGGTGTATGTGTATGTGTGGTTTGTGTGTGTGTGGTGTATTTATAAGACCCATGAATCCGCACAGTCATATTTCCTCTTAATACTCACGTATTAAAGTTGATGTGCGGGAAAGAGGCATATTCTGAACTTTTCTTGGTGCTATTTCGCCGTGGAAATGTACAGAAGAACGCGTTTGCGAGCAAACTCGATATTTGCTGCTGTGAGAGTGATATAGACCGGTTCTTGTGCTGTCTGCAAGGAGTAACCAATATCATTTTTTTTGTCTTCTTTAGAGCAGTTAATGATTTTAAAATAAAAATTCTAGTTATAACAATTAATCTAAGAAAAACTACATAATAAGATTAAGTAACAGTTTATATAACAGCTATAATAAAAAAAAGTTAATATATTCATATTTAGAATTACAAAGAGTAAACAGCTTTTGTGCAAACATGCTTACATAAGTATATTGGCTGCTGACTTCCACAAGATAACACTTACTTGAGCAATGGTATAGGGGACTGTATCAATTTAGGCAACTCAAGTGCAAGTTTAACTATCTCGGGCAATGTGACATCAAAGAAGTACTGGGATTCCTCTTCCTCTAAATGCTGAAAAAAAAAAGATGGCAAACTTCACCTGCTGCCTTTTCAATCTTGTTTTATTGTTGATTCTCGTTTTGATCTATTGGTTTAAACTGTTATATTATTCATAGCTATAGTACCAACTTGGCTTAGTTGGAAGCTAGCTAGATTCCACAACATGTGGTCGGTAGGTATGGTTAACAAAGACAGCATGAAGCAAGGTTGATTTATGAGATTGGTGTATGATTGTCCCAAAATATTTGAATTTATATATTTAATATTTACTTGAACACCATGTATTGTTGATATTACCTCATTAAACAGCTTATGGAGTGCTCTGAACTTCCAAGTGTTTTTGAACTGTGTGTTGTAGCTTAATATGGCTGCTGCCAGCTCTTGGCTGTTCCGGATTGGCTTCCACAGGGCACTCTGGATTAAGCCCCAGCGCTTCTTTAAGTGTGTCTCACCTGAACTCTGCAATAAATAAATAAATACTTGAAACCCTCCTGCAGGTTGTAATAATGATAATCTTAATTTCAAACAAAGATATTGTTGACTAAAGACATAAAATTACGCTTATCAGACACAGCTTGGTAAAATAATAAAGCCGATTTTTGACAAAGTTTCTTCGGGACTGGTGGGGCGTGTAGTTAAGTGAAACGCAGTGTTACAGCAGGAGACAGTATATTAGCAGTGGGCGCTAATCTATATACAAAACTACAATTAAAAATACTATTTTGTACAAAATATTGATGAATATCATATGAACCAGGCTTCAACAGCAAAACTGCTCAGGAACTTCAAGGGCTCGAAAGACACAAAACCTGTTTGGTGACCAGAATATTGACTGGACACTAAGTTGAACAAACACATGTTTGAAATTGAAAAGAAACAAGATGCAACATGCAGGTTCTGCCAGGAATCAGAGGATAATCACTGCTTGGTCGATATGGCACTCAAAGGCCCACAAAACCCCCATTATAATAAATATTATAGGAAGGCATAAAATTATGCAGAATCGAGAGCGTTGGTGCAAAATGATCTCATGTGTTTGCAGCCCTCAGTAATGAGGGAACAAGGAAGAAGAAAAGAAAAAACATATTTTATAAAAGTATCACTGTACGCATGCAACCTCAACTTTGTACCACTGTTAAAACCACACAAAAAATAACTTTCATTACTGTTCAATACATTTTATAGCAAACATAATTATTACATGATACTCGTTTTTATTATGATTTTATACTGTGATAGACATCTGTGTATACAATTTATAATTGATAAATAAACTTACATCTTCAACTGGATATAAACTCTGATTAGAGCATGGCATCCTGACGAAATCATGGTCCCATTTGTCTTGTCCGTTCTGCGGTTTAGGCGGCCGATCGCCCGGCACGCACCCGCTACTCGGAATATGGTACAACACTGTGTGGTTAAATGCCGGAGCCACTAAAGGGAACTCTGGAGCTCCCCACGGGGACTGCGCCCCCCATATCTCGGTTAAAGGAACGCCTCGCCAGTTATTATCACTTTCCATGTCGGTGGTCATTGCGGACGCGCGAAAATCATGCCTTGCCACTGTAAACGAACTTTAATTGTTACTCTTGTGATTAAAAAATAATAATATTCAAATCAAGCTAACCTTTGTAGCTTTTAGACAATATTCTTGTAAAATGAAGCGTAAAATTAATTTTCATTCAAAGAAATAAAATAAGATAAGAGTAAATAACACATTATATTTGACGTTTACAGTTTACTTCAGTGCTGCCAGGTGAGCGGAAGAGAATTATCGTATTTTAGTGTCAAAATTATCGTACCGATGAAAAAATATCGTACGCCTATAAAAAAAAAATAAGCCTACATGTCCAATGTATAATCAAATAAAACGCAATATTCGTCTAAATTGCGCAAAAATCAGTTTTGTATTTATGTATTTTTGTGATACATCCAAACGGCTTACAGGAAAATCCGACATTTTTGACATAAATCAAAGAGCCGAATACCCAAAATGCGCTAATTGTGGCCTATTTCAGAAGGAAAGTGTCATATTTTGCTTCAAAAACTAGACTTTTTGGGTGGCATCGTCCAAGGGCTGAAATTATCGTACTTTTGCGTACGATAATGCTCTTTGGAACGTATATCCTACCGGAGGGCCTACCGCGAACCACGTTCGACGTGTTGCCTCCCTGTTACACTTACGTATGAATTTACAAGTGGGACAGAGAGGCAACACGTCGAACGTGGTTCGCGGTAGGCCCTCGGGGCGGCTACCGGGAAAATCGAAATTCGTCAATTGCGGGCATTTTTCTCTGTCACTCTAATGACGTCTTACTAAGAGTAAAAGAGAAAGATCCCCGCAGTTTGCGAATTTCGGTTTTCGCGGTATGCCCCCGGAGCCCAAATTATCGTACGTGTACGATAATTTTTGTACGCCTGGCAACACTGGCTTACAGTCTAGTAAGGTCCGACCGAGAACGCTTTTTTTGTCTCGGCCGAGACCGAGACCGAGACCGAGATTCAATTTCAATGGGATTCTCGGCCGAGACCGAGACCGAGACCGAGAATTTATAAAATATAAAAAAAGACGAATTTTGCACTAAAATGTTTTTATAATCGAAATTCGACGATTTATCAGAAAAAAGTTATCATAATCAATTCATAGCGCTATTAAATAGTATTTTTAGGGTTCCGTAGCCATAATGGCAAAAATGGAACCCTTTTAGTTTCGTCATGTCCTTATGTCTGTCGGTCTGTGCGTATGTCACAGCCATTTTACTCAAAAACTATACGGTATATTTTATAACCAAAGTTGGAACGTAGGTGTAGACGTATTATGTAAGTCGTTTCGTTTTGAAAAAAAAATGTAAAATATATACTCCGTATAAATGTAACAAAAAGTTTAAAAAAATAATCATGTGGCTCATCGTTAGGTAGGTCTTTATAAATACAGAAAGGTTGCTAAAAATTTTTTTTTGACTAAGTAAATACTTGTGACAATAATCGCTTCAAAAAAAAAGGTGTGATCCCCTCTAACTTTTGAACCGGGAGAGCAAAACCATTTAAAAAAAATCTAAATAATAAAGCTTAATAAGCAAATAATTTTTGAGGAAAATTATATTGAATATGGTCGGTTAAGCCATTTAAGAGTTATAAAAAAACTGATCTTCTTATTAAAGCGACGAAAGTGCCACTAACATACGCTCTTTTGCTTGTACGGCTTTTTTGTATTGTATGAAGGTACGGAACCTTCCATTATGCGTGGTCCGACACGCACCTGGCCGGTTTTTTCGGTACAGATGTGCATAAAAGGAGATAAAATAACAATAATCAAAATAAAGAGTTCTATATTGTAACCCAAAATATCCACCACAGGTGTCGTTTTGTACTTACCTACTGCTTTGCTTTTTCCCGTTAACACAAATATATTTAAAATTCCAGTACAGTATATAAAATATCCAGTGTCATCTTCCACTCACAACAAGCTAATCTAAGTTACATCCCGATAACAATATATACTCATTTATTCATCAATAACAACAACCACACAACGAAAAAAACCAAATGAACAAGTCATTACTTGCAACCGCGCCTATCCGATCCCAACACTTAGTATTTGATAAGTAATTGGCTAAAAATGTGGCTACGAAACCAATTGAAATCACAAAAAAACGTCACACCAACCGGGCGATGCAACCAACGAGTGGCTTAGACCGCCGCCGGGGCGCTCGTGCGCGGAAAATTCAAATTTACCAATGATTGCCTATTCTCGGTCTCGGCAAGAATCTCGGCCCATTTTGGCCGAGAGCCGAGACCGAGATCTCGGCTCGATTTTTGGCCGAGAATGCCGAGACCGAGACCGAGACCGAGATCTCGGTCGGACCTTACAGTCTAGGTCTAATATAGATAGTAGGATCCCATAGATGCGCTATTCGCACGCACCCGTGAGGGACAGAACACGCAAAGCGACAAAATTTAAAACACGTTTTAACATTCCTGACAACATACCAAAAACGACCTACGTAATTTGGTCGGCTACGTCGTTTGTAATTCGTAAACCATATTACAATTTTCGGCAGGGAATCAAAAAATGAGACTGTGACAAGTACAAACAATAATAGCGCCTTCTCTACTACTCCTACTGATAGTTCCATAAGTGCAACTCGTTCGGTCATCTGGCCCCTCCACCATTTCATCTCAAAATTATTGTACTTCTATGAGGTCTACGTATCCCATACGTGTCCTATATTATACTACTCTTTGGGTCTAGGGACCGTGCGCGTTGGAGGGTCTGCCATCTTGTGGCCTGAATTGGAACCATAAACATACACATGTACACGTCACGTGTTTGCATAGTAGGTTCTGCCATCTTGTGGGTTACATCGGAACAAAAAACATCACATTTACGCCTCGCGCCAAAAATCTGACGGCTCCTGTGCTGCCTCCTACAGTTCATGCATGCTCCCTCTACGGTCTACGTAGTCTACTCTAATATCAAGAAACACAATACAAGTATGCCATACAGGTATGCCAAGTATGATAACAATCCACTGCGAAAAAACTCTTGTGTTTAAGCTCATTTCGAAGTTTTTGAAACGTAACTTTGATTTTCTTTAAGCGAATCCACACAGGCGAGGAAAACGCGCGCGCCGCCTCCGCCGAGGCACGTCTACACTGGCCGGTTTGTGCGTGAGGAAATTGCCTCGCGCGTATGCTCGCTCTATGTGGACCCGCCTTTTGACGCATATAATACATTTCGCAGATGTAACACGTAGGTACAGTCAAGGTATTAAATATCGATACAGACAAAGTGCCAAAAATATGTATACACGACCTTATTGCCTATATATTAAGATTGTGTGTACATATTTTTGTCACTTTGTCCGTATCGATATTTTAATACCTTGACTGTACCCCGTGTGAATGCCTAACTTATTGTTTGCAGAATTCTATATTACTCTTTATCTCTCTGTATTTTTTTGGAAAATCTCCTCCATCTCTGTTACTCCAATAGGCATGTTCGGGTTTGGGATTTCACCGCAGCTTTCGCAGCGTAGAGATATTATGTCCATGTTTCGCAGCAATGATAGTCATCAGTTTGACACTTGGAGGCCTACCGCGAAAAACGAAGATCGTCAATTGCGGGCATTTCTCTCAGTCACTCTAATTACGTCTTAGTGAGAGTAAAAGAGATATTTCCCGCAATTTGCGAATTTTGATTTTCCCGGTAGGCCCCTTGGATTTTTTTTTGAAAACTTGAATTGACTTGGCGGTTAACGAGTTGACATTTCTTTTCTTTGTTGGTTGGTGGTTTCTTGTTTTCATGGTGTTTGTATTTTGAAACCAGAGTAATAAAATAATACGTAATGTTGGAAGCAGAACCAAATAACGAACCGACCATACTAGATTACCTGAACGAAGATTGTTGGCGCGCCGTGCTACAGTTCGTGCCCGTCCAGGACATTGTAAAAAGCGAACGCGTCAGCCGCCGGTGGCAGCAAGTGGTGCTGCTGTACTTGAAAAGGACCCGGTTTAGTTTTGTTTCAGTTGAGGTATCTGATTATGCGGACCCTTCAAATGCCTTTATGTTTATTTTGCCGAAGTCAATGTACAAATCATTCGAAAGTTGGACAACTAAACTAGGCAAATCAGTAGCTGGTACCTACTGCATGAATCATAAGAGTTTAAAAAAATTGACAGAAAACTGTCCCAATCTTAAAGCTTTGACGCTGATCAAACTCGACGAACCCAGAGCCAGTAAAAAACAATTTCAACAGAATTTAGTCAAAGACTTGCAGTGTGTAAAATAGCTGTGTTTCAGTACAAGTAACATCTCAGACCGATTTGTCAGCCAGTCCATAGCAGACAAAGCATTAGAAGAACTAGAATTCAATGACTGTTATAAAATCACAGGGGAATATTTGATTTCTGTAAACTTATCTAACTTGAAATTTCTTGCCTTCAAGAAGTGCCTTAAATTGCAACCTCGGCACATAATTTCATCTGCCAACCAACTTGGTGAGCTGACAAAACTCGAACTAATTGATATACCTAAAAAGATATCAAAGAAAATTCAGTTAGTATTGGACAAGATGCCTAAATTAGAATGGCTAGAAATAAACACCCATTGTAGAAGGCTGAATCCATGTTATCTAGTAAACTATGAGCCTCTCTGTCGCCTCGGTCACTTAAAATATCTGAATACCAACCTCAAAGTAACAGACGAGTCTGTGGAAGCTATAACTAGGTTTTGTAAGGAGCTGCAAACCTTGAAATTAGGTGACTGTGAGAGTCTTAACTCGGAGGGCTTGGAGGCAATCAGTCGAAATGCAGGAGACCGGCTCACTGAGCTTGGGCTACATTTTTTCTGTTACCTAGGGAATGATGATGTGGTAAATTGTGTCTACAGGTGTCCTAAGCTCACATGGCTCACGATTAATGGGTATTCATTAAATTTGCTACATTTTGAGCAAGACTAGCAACGTGCTCCGGCTTCTTGAACATACATACACACAGACAGATGCGGCAGGGGACTTCGTTTTATAAGGTGTAGTGATGTATTGTAATTTGAATCTTTATCTTGATAATAAAATTGCATTTTCCTTGGCAACTTTTTATCTGTGGGTAGAGTTAAAATAATATTCTAAGATAGATAATTTATAATCTTGAGCATAGTAAGGGACTCAAAAGCGCATGAGATGTAAATAACTTTCATCTCGTGTAGTACACAAAAATTTTCATGTCTGAGAACATATTTGGAAGGTAAATGTAATCCAACTTCATCACCATTTCACTCATGTTTTCTGAAGGTATTTAATTACCTGACTTACTCTTGAATTATAACAATATGCCTTTATATAAAGTTTCAAGTCCTGCAAGCAAAAAAATGTTTTATCTCCATACAAACTTTCAAACCCTTTTTCACCAACTCCCATCCCTCACGAGCTTTCGAAAACGCTGAAATTAGTTTTCTTCTATTTTATTTAAATACCTTTTTACAAAGTTTCAAGTTCCTAGCTCATAATAAAACTTGAACCCCATACAAAATTATTCCCCTTTTTAACCCCCCTTAGGGGTTGAATTCACAAAAACGTTGAAATAACTTTTATTTCCAACCGGCTATTATGCCTTTATAAGTTTCAAAGCATTGGTAATGGATTAAAACTTTCAACCCCTTTTTAACCCCTTTAGGGGACGAATTTTTAAAAACGCTGAAATTACTTTTCTTGTATTTTAATAATATGCCTTATATGCCTACGTACATTCGTAATTAGCATTCCCCACCAGGGGCCATAGTTCACGTCGGCTACGTTATATCTTAATTTTGATCCCATTTTTTTGTAATTAGCGTCCCACAAAACCATGAAAACGATACCCATATTGATGTTTTGAGATTTTAACCCCATTGCGCCCCCACCAGGGGGATGATTGTTCACTTCGGCTACGTTATATTTTAATTTTGATCCCATTTTTGTTATTAGCGTCTCAAAATATTATGAAAACGATACCCATATTGATAATTTGGAATAAAATAGACTAACTAATGTTGTTTCCCCATACAAACTTTGGATCTCAAAAGTAAAACTTGAACCCCATACAAATTTATTCCCCTTTTTAACTTCCGTTAGGGGGTTGAATTTTCAAAAACGTTGAAATAACTTTTATTTGCAACCGGCTATTATGCCTTTATAAGTTTCAAAGCATTGGTAATGGATTAAAACTTTCAACCCCATTTTAACCCCTTTAGGGGACGAATTTTTAAAAACGCTGAAATTACTTTTCTTGTATTTTAATAATATACCTTATATGCCTACGTACAAAGTTTCAAATCCCGGACTAAAAAAATATATTTGAACTCCATACAATCTTTCAACCCCTTTTCACCACCTTAGGGGGTGAATTTTCAAAAACGCTGCAATAAGTTTTCTTCTTTTTCAATAAAATATTTTTTTTAAGTATCAAGTTCTTAGTTTAAAATAAAACTTGAACCCCATACAAACTTTAATCCCCTTTTTAACCCCCTTAGGGGTCGAATTTGTCAAAATCGCTTCTTAGCTCTTGTACACTTTATAAATGCAACCTAGTGTGTAAATTTCAACTTTCTAGCATTTGCAGCTTCGGCTTTTGCATTAGTCTTATAATATTATTAGAAGATATTTGTAATCTTATAATCTATTCATACATTTTTAATTTTGTAGCTCAAAAATTTACTATAAGGGATTGCATTCTCAAAAGTCTGGATCACGTGTGACTGTAAATCAGCGTGTATGTTACAACCGTTCAATTTCAAAATCTATGCTATCTTTTTAATTAGCATTCCCCACCAGGGGCTATAGTTCACGTCGGCTACGTTATATTTTAATCTTGATCCCATTTTTGTAATTAACGTCCCCCAAAACCATGGAAACGATACCCATATTGATATTTTGAGATTTCAACCTCATTGCACCCCCACCAGGGGGTTGATTGTTCACTTCGGCTACGTTATATTTTAATTTTGATGCCATTTTTGTAATAGGGTTGTTTCCATCTACAAATCTTAGGGCAGAATTGTATCCCAATAAATTCTTTTGTATTATAAGAACATGTTAAACTACTTTTAGGGGACCTGTAATGACCATATTTTTGTAAATATTGAATTTAAAATAGCTTTTGGCACACGTCACGTGACCAAACTCGAAACGTCATTGAAGATTCTGATGACGTCACAACTCTCGGATTGACACTGTTGACAGTTAGGCGATAAACAACAAATGACAAATGTCAGTTGACAGTTCGTATCTTCTATGTGTGTATGTAGTTATGTGTCAAACCGTAAACTGTGACGTCACACAATTTTCAAAGAGCGTTTTGGGCGCGAAAGCATCTGTCAAAATATATTTTGTTAATTTAACATATTTAAAGCCGTTTTTAGTATGTATAAAAGTTGAATTTTAGGGTAATTTTTAGTTAATATAGAACGTAATACAAGCGTTTCAAAAAATTGGAAACAACCCTATTAGCGTTTCAAAATACTATGAAAATGATATCCATATTGATATTTTGAGATATCAACTCTATTGGGGACTTTTCCCCCTCTTAAGGGTTGAATTTTCAAAAAAACCTCAAACACGTGTTTACTCATTTATCTTTAGGAATACTCCTGTGAAATTTGGAATAAAATAGTCTAATCTTGTATCCCCATACAAACTTTGGACCCCCATTTCATCCCTTTAGGGGACGAATTTTGAAAAATCCCTTCTTAGTGGACCCCTAAACCTTATAAGGAACCTACTTGCCCAATTTGGACTTTCTAGTCCCAGCAGTTTGGGCTGTGTGTTGATTTAAATCAGTGAGTCAGGTCTTTCACGTTGATATATATAGATCATCAACAATTGCGTAATTTTTTATAAGTTCATTATTTTGGTTGTATAATAAATAACGTAAAATATGCCGTATTTATTAAATTTTAAACTTTAATTTCTTTTAATTCGGGTTCAAATAATGTGACCAAAACAAAACCCCGGGTCGTACTTCAGTACAATAAACACATGGGCGGGGTCGACAAGCACGACCAAATGATGGCTTACTATAACCCCGAGCATAAAACCTTGAGATGGTACAAAAAATTGGTGGTGCATATATTTAGCACCATAATGTGTAATGCGCACTCTCTGTATAATTAATAGGTATGGTGAGAAACCAATGCCCTTATACGATTTTAGATAAACGATTATTCGGGCATTAGTTTCGAGCCAGCAAAGGTGTAACAGACTCCCGCCTACTCTTGTCGACCGCCACGCATCTTTTAAATTACCCCGGGACCCTGTATCAAAGATACTGAACTTTAAGTTTAATTATTAATAATATTATTTTAAAAATGAAAATAAACACAGAGTCAATGTTTACTGTGACGCGAGCGCCATCTGTCCATAATATTGTTATACTGCTGCCATGCCATTAGGCCGCCTTTGCACCTGTAAGTTTTACTTACGTAAGTAAGGACAAAGCTATTTGTTAGAATGAGATAATGATATTCATCTCTCACTCTATAGTATCCCTACTTACGTAAGTAAAACTTACAGGTGTAAAGGCGGCCTTAGCTTAGCGTTCCATTTCGATTACGTTAAAGTCGTCAACTAGTTGAGTCAGAAGGCCTACCGCGAACCACGTTCGACGTGTTGTCTCCCTGTCAAATTTACGTGCGAAGTTACAAGTGCGACAGAGAGGCAACACGTCAAACGTGGTTCGCGGTAGGCCCTCTGTTACACAAAACGTTTCGTTCGTTGACGAACGAAAAACGTTTTATCATTATCAACTAGTTGCTTTGGCGGGAATTTAAAAAAAGTACACGGAAATTTTTCGCTCCAACTTTTAAAATTCTTATTTATTAGTGTAAACTACTTTAATTTGTATATATCTTATGTAAAAAACTGTAAATAATTATAGTTAGTGTTTAAACAATGCCAGGTAACGAGGGGGGCGGGGAAAACCCGCCCACCCTTAAGCGCTCCAAAAACGACATCCAAGGCAACACGGACGATGGCGGCGGGGGTGAGCAATTGAACAATGGATACTTACCGTATTTTGAACCGGACTATAAAAGACTATACCCTGAGAATTCAGGAAAAGTAGAATTTAAAGTGTTTGTTGAGCAAGTGGACCCAAAAGGCAAATTGGGAAACAAAAGCCCAATTTTCCTAAATCACATATTTACTACGGACATAAAAGGTGTAACGGCCATACAGCGTGTAAACGCTAACAAAATTGCAGTCGTTTTCAAGCAGTATAATACGGCTAATAACTTTTTAAACAACACTGCATTTTTGACAAAATATAACATGAAGGCGTACATACCGGCGACTCAAATCGAGAAAACTGGGATAATCAGATTTGTGCCAGCCAATATTTCAAACAAGGATTTATACACAAAGTTAAGCTCTATTTATGAGATCATAGCGGTACGACGCTTTACCAAAAAAGTTGGACAGGAACGTGTTCCTTTACAGACGGTGAGCATTACGTTCTTGTCGCATGTGCTACCGGACAATGTACAGTACGACTTATTCTCGTATAGAGTCTTCGAATATGTACCCCCCCTACTGCAATGTTTTAAATGTTTTAAATTTAACCATGCAGCTAAAGTATGTAACGGCAAACAGCGTTGCTCCATATGCTCGGGTGAACACTTTTATAAGGAGTGTGATAAGCCTAATGATTTATGTTGTGCCAATTGTAGTGGACCACATTTGGCAATTTCGAAACAATGTCCTATAAAACTTAAGAAAATAACAGAAAAGAAGACAAATATCACGTACGCCTCTAAAGCTGAAACTCGAAAAGTCGAGTTTCCGACATTACTTGACCAAACTGTAAGGCTTCCAGAAAAAGCAAGTAAATCTAAATCTCAACCGCAAAAAAATGTTCCTTCTACAGCTACACCAGCAGAGACACCGAAATTTGACATTAAAAAAGAATTACTACAGAATGCAGACTTAATGAATGCACTGGTTAGCACTCTCATAGAATTAGCAAACAAGACTGATTCTAATCCAATCACTAGCAGTTCTATTAAAGATATGCTTATTAAAAATATTAAATAATGGATTCTACACTTATTCGTATTGCTCAATTCAATATTCAATCAGTTACAAATAAAAAACCTTTGCTAATTAATTTTTTAAAAGTTCATAATATTGATGTTTGTCTTCTTAATGAAACCTGGTTAAAACCAACTACTGCTTTTAGGATACCTAGTTATAATATTTTCTGTAAATATGCTAACAATGGACATGGCGGAGTTGCTATACTCGTCAAAAATATATACAAACATACTTTTATACAGACTGACTTTTATGAAAGTATCCAAAATGTAGCTATCTCAATTGTGACTAACCGAGGGCCTTTATCAGTTTTATGTGTGTATTGTCCTCCAAACCGTCCACACATTAGACTAAATAGACTTAAAAATATAATTGAGAAATTACCAACACCTATAATAATATCAGGAGACTTTAATGCGCATCATACAGCATTTGGTTGCGCTACTAATCAATCCAGGGGTAACACCTTGTTTGATATTATAAGTGACTTAGACTTATGTATCTTAAATGACGGAAATCCAACTACAGTTACTTACGCGAATCGAAATCCTTCAGCGATCGATGTTAGCCTCTGTAGTGCAAGTATTGCCCCTCTGTGCGAGTGGCAAGTCCATGATGACCCTATGGGCAGCTATCACTACCCTACTATAGTAAGTATATTGACCTCTCTTGAAAAATATCAAATAAGTGATCCAGTAGATAAATTTATATATACTAAAGCTGACTGGAATAAATATAAAGAGCTTTCAGAAGAGATATTCTCGGATTTTCCTTTAAATGATAACGATCCTATACAATCATATGATAAATTTAGTGCTGAACTCAACCTATTAAAAATACAATGTATCCCAAAACTTACTAAAAATACAAACTTCGTTAGCAGACCTCCGGTTCCTTGGTGGAATAAAAAATGTGAAGATAGTGTCATTAAAGCCTATGAGGCATTAAAATATTACAGGGCCAATCCATCTTTAGAAAATTATATTACGTACAAGAAATTTGTTGCTCTTAAAAAACGAACAATAGCAGAGGAAAGAACTAGTAGTTGGCGTAGTTTTTGTGCTTCTTTAAATCGATGTACACCTATTGGGTTAATATGGAACAATATTAAACGTTTTAAAGGATTAATAAGTAAGCAAATAATTAAAAATGATGAATTTATAGAACCATTCATAACTAAACTAGCCCAAGGATGTATTAACGATTCTAGCTCTATTGAAAGTTTATTTGAAAATAACAATGATAATAATGAGTCTAAGCACCTTATTGAACCTTTTACTTGGGAGGAATTCAAAGTAAGTCTGCAATCTAGGAAAAATACTACCCCAGGATTAGATGATATACCATACTTACTTTTAAAGAAACTGCATGTTAATGGTCAAAAAGTTTTGCTCAGAATTATGAATTTACTTTGGTTACAGGGGGAAATACCTCTATCATGGAAAACACAATGTGTAATACCTATTTTAAAACCAGACAAACCTCCTAATGAGGCCAATTCTTATAGACCGATTTCTCTATCGTCATGTATTGGTAAAGTTTTTGAGAATATGATAAAGACTAGACTTGATTGGTATGTTGAGGCAAACAACATATTGCCTCCATTTCAAAATGGCTTTCGACGGGGTAGAAGCTGTTCTGACAGCTTCATATCTCTTATATCGGATTTAAAATTAGCTAACTATAACAAGTCACATGCTGTTTGTATATTTTTAGATGTACAAGGAGCATTTGACAATGTTGATCCCGCAATACTTGTAAAAATTCTAGCTAATATTAATATACCTGGGAAACTATGCAAGTGGATATTTAATTTTTTGGACAATAGAGAGCTTTATGTAAAATTTAATAACATACTTCATGGACCACGACAAGTTTTCAAAGGCACAATGCAAGGAGCAACGCTGTCTCCTCTTCTGTATAACTTGTATACTAGTGATATTAACTCATTTGTAAATAGTTCTAATGTTAATATACTGCAATTTGCAGATGATCTTGTAATATATTCTATTAATTCAAATTTAGATGTAGCTAAAGCACATATTAATAATGCATTAAATGAACTCTATGTCTATTACAATAATTACTTACACTTAAAGATAAATCCTGACAAAAGCAAGTTACTAATATTGAGCAAGGACACAACAAATGTAAATATTGTATATAATAATGAGATTATTAGAGAAGTCCCTTCTCATAAGTTTCTAGGTGTAGTCATAGATAATCATTTAAATTTTGACCTACATGCTAAGCACATAATTTCAAATTCTGTTAGAGGTTTAAATGTTATGAGATGTCTTGCTGGTATATCTTGGGGTGCTGACCCTCAAGTACTGTCCTTACTGTATAAAACCCTTGTCAGAAGTCACTTTGACTATAGTTTTCTTGTACATATGAATACTGTTCACATACATAAATTAGAAATAATTCAAAATAAGGCTATGCGAATAATATCAGGGGCAATGTGTTCAACCCCAATAAGAGCAATGGAAGTAGAGACTAAAACAATGCCTTTACCTGTCAGATGGGTGTTGTTAGCTTATAGATATTTAATTAAGATATATGCTAAAAATAATCAAAGTGTAATTAGAAGAATAAAGGGTCATCCCAGAATCCCCAAGTTAACAGCACTACTCTTACAGGTGGAAGCTAAGTTTTGTAATATATATAAAAATGAAATTTGGCCATGTTATGAAGATAGCTTTGATAGTAAACTTTTAAACATTACAGTATGCACAAAATCTATCAATAATAATACAGATTTTCTATGTTTCTTGTCACAAATTCCTGATTATTACAAATTATACACCGATGGTAGTAAAGCAGATTCCCATGTTCGAAGTGCAGTGTATGATCCTCAAACTAAATTTGTACAGAGCTTTAGGTTGCATGATGTATGTTCCATATTTACGGCTGAAGCATATGCTGTATTTGAAGCCCTGAAAGTTATAACCAGAGTGTCAGAACATAAACATTTCTTTATTTTCACTGATTCACTTAGCTTAATTTATGCATTACAGAATAATCAATTGCATTATAAAGATAATTTCATTTTGTACAAAATTAAAAATATCTTATCACTATTTAAAAATAATAATGTAGATATAAATTTTATGTGGATTCCATCCCATACTGGTATAACAGGGAATGAAGTTGCAGACAAAGCTGCTTATTTAGGTATTAACGAATTAGATGTAAGATGTAGTACTAGAATTCCACTAACTGATTGTCAAGCTTCTGTGAAAACTGATGTTGCTAAGATGTGGATAGATTTCTGGACCAAAGACAGAGAGATAAAAGGAAGATGGTACGCTAGTATTCAAACTGACTTACCTGGAAAGCCTTGGTATGAGAAGATTAAGACGGGAAGTCGTAGCTTTATTACCACCATCAATAGATTGCGGTTTGGTCACAACTGTGCACCAGCGCACTTAGCCAGATTTTCATTTATAGCCGATGGTACATGTCCTCACTGCCAGAATGGTAGCGTTGCAGATGTTGAACACCTTATATTTAAATGCCAAGTGTTTTCATTTGAAAGACTAATCCTTGCAAGTGAATTAAGTGAAGTGTTTAATAATAATGTCCCCCGCCGCCTCACCGACATTCTTAAAAACGTTGACAGTTACGTTCCGTTATACAAGTATATTAAAAACACAGTGTTGAAGATTTAAAGCAAATTTAAAGTGAAGTGTTTTAAGTTTTAACAAAAGTGCATTCTCTGACATACAACTCTTTAAATAATGTGTTTTGAACAAAACAAAGACTTGGCTTAAAGGACTCGCATCCAGGCCATAAATGTTAAAAAAAATAAAAAAAAATATCAACTAGTTCGTGGAATCAACGACCACCACTAGCGCTTAGCGCTTGACATTTCTTTGTTTGTTGTTTGTTTTCATGGTGTTCGTATTTTGTTTTTCCAGAGTAATAAAATAATACGAAATGTTAGAAGCAGAAACAAATAACGAATGGACCATACTAGATTACCTGGACGAAGATTGTTGGCGCGCCGTGCTACAGTTCGTGCCCGTCCAGGACATTGTAAAAAGCGAGCGCGTCAGCCGCCGGTGGCAGCAAGTGGTGCTGCTGTACTTGAAAGGGACCCGGTTTAGTTTTGTCTCAATTGAGGTATTTGATTATGCGGACCCTTCAAATGCCTTTATGTTTATTTTGCCGAAGTCAATGTACGAATCATTCGAAAGTTGGACAACTAAACTAGGCAAATCAGTAGCTGGTACCTACTGCATGAATCATGAGAGTTTAAAAATATTAACAGAAAACTGTCCCAATCTTGAAGCTTTGACGCTGATCAAACTCGACGAACCCAAAGCCAGTAAAAAACGATTTCAACAAAATTTAATCAAACACTTGCAGTGTGTAAAACAGTTGTTTCAGTACAAGTAACATCTCAGACCGATTTGTCAGCCAGTCCATAGCAGACAAAGCATTAGAAGAACTAGAATTCCATGACTGTTATGAAATCACAGGGGAATGTTTGATTTCGGCAAACTTATCTAACTTGAAATTTCTTGCCTTCAAGATGTGCCTTCAATTGCAAGCTTGGCACATAATTTCATTTACCAACCAACTTGGTGAGCTGACAAAACTCGAACTAATTGATATACCTAAAAACATATCAAAGAAAATTCAGTTAGTATTGGACAAGATGCCTAAATTAGAATGGCTTGAAATAAACACCCATCGTAGAAGGATGAATCTATGTTATCTAGTAAACTATGAGCCTCTCTGTCGCCTCGGTCACTTGAAATATCTGAATACCAACCTCAAAGTAACAGACGAGTCTGTGGAAGCCATAACTCGGTGTTGTAAGGAGCTGCAAACCTTGGAATTAGGTGACTGTGAGTGTCTTAACTCGGAGGGCTTGGAGGCAATCTGTCGAAATGCTGGAAACCGGCTCACTGAGCTTGGGCTACAATTTTTCTGTTACCTAGAGGATGATGATGTGGTAAATTGTGTCCGCAGCTGTCCTGAGCTCACATCGCTCACAATTGGTGGGCCTTGTCAGATAACCCCAGCTATGCCAGCACGTGTGTCAGCTGCTCGCCATGAAGTGAGTCCGGGACAACAACTATGCCTGGACCTCAGTGAAACAAATCTGAGTAACTCAGAAGGTATGGAGGAATTTGAAGACATTGAGGAGGAGTATGAGGACCTGTGTGTGTATTTAAGTTGAAAAGTTGAATTTTTAAATCCTGTTTAAATTGAGAAATTGTAGACATGTTGTTTTTTTTATTAATAAAGAAAATGATGTTAATGTTACCATTATTTGTGAAATTAGTATAAATAATAATTCGATTTTCAACAATAAATGGGTAAATGGAACGGTGTTGAATAATTTTTATTTTATTTTATTTATTTAAGGTTCACCAACAATTGTTGACATCGATACATTCAAAACGTACAAGCTAATACATGTAAGGAGTGGTGTCACAATTACTTACAGGTAAACACGGCATGCGAAACAAATATAAGTAAACAACTATAGAAGTACCAAAATTTTAACTTAAATTCTAATTACTTATGTTTAAAAAAATATTTTCGGACAGATTTTATAAATTTATTTAGTGGGTCATAGTGCATATCCGCCTTGTCACAGCAACCATTAGCAATTTTACATAACCTGCATATTGGAGAGTTAGTGCCTGAAACTGATCTTCTAGGCGGGGCGTAAAGAGGGGTGATAGCATTACGGGGGAAACGGGATGGAGCACGAAAGTTCAACAATGTCAGCAGTTGTGGACAATCTATTTTGTGGTTCACTAACTTGTACAAAAAAGTTGCATCTAGGAGCGTCCGTCGATCTTCTAGGGAATCCATCTTGAAATATTGCAGTTTCCTTTGATAGGATATTGATCTTTTAGCCATAACACGTGCCTGAAATGCTAAGTGACGAGTGAACCTTTTTTGAATACGCTCTAACCGTAATGAGTGGGTAGCATAATGCGGCCTCCAGACAACGCTGCAATATTCCAAAATACTCCTCGTCAGATTATTGTATAGCAATATTTTGGTTGCGCTGCGCCTAAATGATTTAGTGCTTCTCATGACAAAGCCCAAAGTCTTAGATGCCCTCTTGACAATATTTTCTATGTGGGGAATAAACGTTAATTTGTTGTCGAAAAGAACTCCAAGATCGCGAGTGTTCTCAACTTCGATTAGGTTGCAACCGTCTATATGGTAGTCTGACTGTGTTACATTTTGTTTTCGAGTGAATTTCATATGGATGCATTTTTTGATGTTAATGTGCATTAGGTTATGCTTACACCAACTACTCAGTCTTATAATATCGCTTTGAAGTAAGGTGATATCGTCAGTTGTGTTAATAACGCGTGCGAACTTTAGGTCATCTGCATACATAAAAACCGTAGAGTGGTGGAAGCATTCAGTTACGTCATTGATAAATAAGTTGAAAAGTATAGGACCTAAATGCGAGCCTTGAGGTACGCCAGATGTTATATTACGGTAAGACGATTCGTAGCCATTCACCACTACATAGAAAACCCTTTCAGTTAAATAAGACTGTAACCATTGCAACATATTGCCTGATACACCGTATGCTGATAATTTGTACATTAGTATTGAGTGAGAGACTTTATCAAAAGCTTTACTGAAGTCAGTATATATAACGTCTGTTTGTTTACCTGAGTCCACAGCACTTGTTAGTAGCTCGGTAAAGGATACTAAGTTTGTACATGTTGATCTAGAACTCACAAATCCGTGCTGATGGTCAGTCAAATAAGGTTTGAAATGTCTTTGTATGTGAGGGTAGACAAGGGATTCTAAGACCTTAGCATAACACGATAAAATCGATATTGGTCTATAATTTGAAACTATGCTATCGTCGCCTGATTTAGGAATGGGGACAACCTTAGCGATCTTCCAGGCTGTAGGAAAGACTCCAGAAGAAAGTGATTTGTTAAAAATTCGCCATAAGGGCTCAAGCAACTGAGATGCGCAAGAAACAATGAAGATAGGTGGGATACCGTCAGGTCCGGCTCCTTTGCTACAGTCCATACTTTTCAGTTTGATAAGCAGAGCTTCTTTGTCTATGACAACAGATGAAAAGCACTGGCTATTGTTGATAAGGGATTGTGGTAACGGTGAATTATATTCCAAACCGACGTCATTAGAATCAGTGATGTACACCGAGGAAAAGTAGGATGCAAACATGTCGCAGATTTCGGTACTGTCTGTGGTGGCCATTGCCCCGTGAGACATAGATGCCGGATAAGCACTTGACCCACCTCGTTTAGCTTTTAGATGCGACCAAAACAATTTAGGATTTGCAGTAAGCTCATCTTCCACCTTAGATATATAAGCATTGTACCGAGAGGTAGCCAGACACTCGCATCGCTTGCTAAGCAATTTTAACTCTAAGGCATCCATAGGATTTTTGTATTTTTTTATAGCGAACTCTTATCTTATTTTTCTCGTTTAACACTCGTTTTAAGTTCTTATCAAACCATGGGGGAAAACGGCTGTTTTTCGGTTTAGCAAGTGGTATATGTCTTCGAATCAGCTGTTTGACTACCTCCGAGAACGCGCTTAGCATATCGTTTACGTCGGTGAGGCCGGAAAATAAGTCATCCCACAGACAATTACTAAGATCTGCACGTATAAGGTCATATTTGGCTTTGTAAAAGTTTGGCCTGGTGTTAACATTATTGTACGACAATCGAGGTGCGCTTGCAAACGTTATAACAACTTCAAGTGAAGGGTGGAAAGGGTCTATATTGCTCAGAGGACTCACATTTTGAGAAACATTACATGACGCTACTGTAGACATGACTAAATCTAAAATACGACCCATATTATTAGAGATAAAATTGAATTGTTTTAACTTGTTTAGGTGCATAAAATCGATTAAGATATTGCTAAATCCTGGCACTATGTAATTACTGTCATCTTTTTGTATAAGATCCCAGCTAATGTTTCCCAAATTAAAGTCCCCAATAATACATAAATGATGTTCTTTTTCTTCTATGATCGAATTACAGTGATCTACAAAGTATTTTAGTGAACTTCTTTGCAAGGGAGGTGGAAGATAAACTGCACAGAGAGCCATTTGACGTGTACAGTTACTTGAAATATCGATGGTAATCCATAGGTCCTCAAACTTACTTTCCCAATGAGTCATTCGTTTAGAATGTAGTGTTTTCAGAACAGCAACCAACACGCCCCCTCCCTCCTTACCCTTGCAAACGCTGGATTCCTCTCTATCCCTTCTGTAGACAACATACCTATCGTCAAATAGCTCACTGCTCAGTACAGAGTTGTTAAGCCATGTCTCCGTTAACACTATAACATCATAATTACAACATCTTAAATTTAGAGAGAATAATTCAGTTTTTGTGCGTAAACCGCGTACATTTTGATAATACATATTTAAATGAAGCTCTTTTAAAATTATACATATAAATACGTGTTTATAAAAGTTAAGGTAACTTAAATTAAATAATTACTAGTTAAGTTTATTTAAAATGTCTATGTTTTTAATGTATATGACTTCACTTTCGTCTGTTTTTCTTATAAAGATCCTCCCATTTCGAACCCAAACATATTTGAAGCCCTTATCTTTAGCAGCGTGTCTGGCCGCGGCGTGTAACTTCTTATTAGCGGGTGACAAGTGTTCCACGACGAAAATCGATGAAGTTATGCCCGAGAATCCGAGATGTGCGCAGTTAAGTTTGTCTTGAGGATTGGCTTTGTTGAATTTTAAAACAGCGGCAAGCAACTCATCGCGGGCTCTAGGGGATGCAAGCTGTACTACTATGGAGCGGGGTCTAGCCGATTCGGTATTTTGTTTTGCAATGCGGGTGCAGTTCGTGATGCTGCTGTTTATGTCACATCCTACTGCCTGTGCCAGGTTTTTGATAATAGTGTATAGATTTTCTTTCCTATTTTCTGGAACGCACTGTATTTCCAAATTGTTAGTACGGGATTGCTGTTCTAGATTATTAATATGCTGAGTCAAGTCTGAGACAGTACTCTTCAGGTTCCTATTTTCTGCTTCTATTTCAGCCATCTTTTTCTTCGTGTTACTGACTTCAACTTCCATGTCATCAAACTGTTTACTCATAAAATCCATCGACTCTTTCATCCCCTTCATTTCTGCTTTTATAGGTTCTAGCTGATCTGCAATAGTTTTGCGCAACGTGGTAGTGATTTCCTTTACAGTGTTGCTTAGTTCTTGCTTCAGTAGGTTCTGGACTATGGTACGGACGTCTTCAGCTGTAACGGCCGCAGCGGGTGTCGGTGGCGAGTTCAGGGCAGGCCTCTTGTTTCCTCTGACAGTGGTTACGTTACGCACAGGAGTCGAGTCATGTCTGGTGCCTTTTGGAATGACAGATATGCATGCCGGACACGTCCAGTCAGCTAAACTTGCATATTCCGGCTCAAAGCCCGGGGCCCACACGCAACTTAAGTGAAAAGACATTTTACACTTGACACAGTCAACGGACTTGCTGTCTTGCACGTCAATATTATCACAACATCCCCACGTTTTCATTTTGTAAGAATAAATGTATTTAACAGATTATATTTAAGATTGATCTCTCAGCGAGCGGAACACACAGTGTGACAGTCACAAGTCAGGCCAATATACAACTAGAGATAACAGCATAAAGCCTATAGCGCACGAATGAATAAGTAAGTCGAGTTAACGAGCGTTTTATAAGCATTTAATAAGAACGTCGTAAGCGCCGCGCCACTTCTTGCGCGTTTTGCGTTTTTGAACTGAACACTTCTAACTTGAAGAAATGACGGTGGTTTTCACTTGTTGTTCACAGTATTCTGGCAATTTTTAGTTAGTAATTATCACCAAACTTCTACACTAAGTCTTTTATTCACTGACTACACTTAATTACTGTCATTTTTGCGTATTGACAACTTCAAATAGCGATTTTAACACGATAGTTTGATTTAATTTTGACGAGCATAATTTTTAGCTGTTTACTACGCGAGGTGCGGGTTGATAATACGAAAAACTGACGGTTTGTAACTGAATTTAATGTTAAACACACCACGATAAAAATTACCTAGTAAATTGAATAAATTTGTGGTGACCATAAACTCCACACTAATTACTGCTCCAGCGGGCCCGAAGTCAGGCGACGGCGGGAGCGGCCCGCAGCCTGGCGGTCCCTGGCTGTGACGTCACGCCCCCACCGCGGCGCGGCCGGCCGGAGCTCAGTGCATCGCCCGCGCTCGGACAGAGGCTCCCAGAGATTCGCACTAAACGCACGCCGCTTTTCTCCGCCTTATCGCTAGCCTCTGCTTACGCGCGCTACGCGATTATAATATTCTATTTAGCTTCTTTCTGTCGCCTAAACTCTTTCCGTACTTTGCACGCTTGTAATAATCTTTTAATTATTATAAATTTTATATGGATCTCCGAGTTTGATTTCTACGCCGCTGAATAGGGATCCATATCTGGTGACCGCGCGACGTTTCTAAAACGCGATGTCGGACACGGAGCACGAGCAGACAAAGGAGCCAGCGAGCGGGGCAAATGTCAAACCGCCGGGCAAGAAGGAAAACGTGGCCACGGCTCCCTCGTCGGATAATGACGTCTCGGAACCCTTAGTGTACGGCGCAGTGAATCGAGTTGCTGTTCGTTTGCCCCCGTTCTGGCCAGACGACCCAGAAATTTGGTTTGCCCAGGTGGAGGCGCAGTTTGAAGTTACGGGTACGAAGACCGACTCCACTAAATTCTACACCGTGGTCCAACAGCTAGATCAGAACGCTGCCAGGGAAGTACGCGACATCATTACAAATCCACCCGCGAAAGGCAGGTATGAAAAATTAAAATATGAATTGGTGCGACGGTTATCGATGTCACGCGACGAGCGCTTACGGAAACTTCTAGTAAAGGAGGAGCTAGGCGATCTGAAACCGTCCCAGTTTTTGCGTAAATTACAATCGCTAGCCGGTACAGGAGTGAGTGACGAATTTTTAAGATCGCTGTGGTCGAGCCGTTTGCCCATTAATGTTCAGCAAATTATCGCTTCGCAAAATGTAAGCCTCAGTGATTTAGCAGATTTAGCCGATAAAATAACTGAAATATCGCCACCTAATAATATGCTTCAAGTAGCCAGCACCAGCTCAGCGGCCGTTCCGTTGTCATTTGAGGGTATGCTTTCAAAAATGGAAGAGTTCATCACAAGCCGTATTAAATCCGAAATTACCCAACAGATCTCTCAGCTGAACATTCGAGAACGACGAGGCCGCAGCCGTACGCCACAGGGTCGAGGCAACCGGTTAGCCCGGTCTAGAAGCAGGGGTCGTCAACATTCGCAGAGCCGTACTCCAGGTATTTGTTGGTACCATAATTTATTTGGCGATGACGCCGAGAAATGCACCATCCCGTGTAGTTACAAATCTTCGGGAAACCTGAACGACAGTCAGTAGAGGCGGCAAATGACTGTCTTAAATCTACCAGCCGCTTATTTGTTACTGACAAAAATACTAAGGTGCAATTCTTAATAGATACTGGCTCAGACCTTTGCGTTTTGCCACGTAGATTCGCCCGGGACAACAGAAGGCCAACTGGTTACAGCCTGACAGCTGCAAATGGCACAGTTATTAAAACTTACGGGATAATAAAGCTGCATCCAGAATTAGGCCTGCGACGCGACTTCGCCTGGAATTTCGTGGTGGCTGACGTAGATAGGCCGATTATTGGCGCTGATTTTCTTTCATTTTACGGGTTGCTTGTTGATTGCAGAAACAGACGCTTATTGGACAGCTTGACCTTATTGTCAAGCACCGGCGTAGTCAAGACGTGCCAGCCGCCGGGCATCAAAGCTATTTCGGGTAACACAGAGTACCACAAACTTCTGGCCCAGTACCCGGACCTCATCAAGCCATCCGGCATCATGAGAGAGGTAAAGCATTCGACTGTCCATTATATACGCACTACAGCTGGACCACCTGTCTTCTGCAGACCTCGACGATTAGCACCCGACCGTTTGAAGGTAGCAAAAGACCAATTTGACGAGATGCTTCGAGACGGAACAGCTAGACGCTCAGATTCTCCTTGGGCATCTGCATTGCACCTGGCACCAAAGAAAGGGGACTCCTGGAGGCCCTGCGGCGACTACCGTGCTTTGAACGCACGCACGGTACCTGACAGGTACCCTATCAGACACATAGAAGACTTCTCGCTCAGACTATCTGGTTGTAAAATATTCTCGACACTGGATCTGGTGAAGGCTTACAACCAAATCCCAGTGTATCCTGAAGATATTCCCAAATCCGCCATTACGACGCCATTCGGATTGTTCGAATTTCCGTACATGTCATTTGGGCTCAGGAATGCGGCTCAATCATTCCAACGCTTCATGGATGAAGTTCTACGGGGCTTAGACTTCTGTTTTTCCTATATCGACGATATTTTGATTTTTTCCCAGACCCACGAGCAACACCTAGAGCATCTGAAGCAGCTGTTTCAGCGCCTGAGCGAGTATGGCATTCTATTGAACGAGGCCAAATGCAGTTTTGGTGTAAGTGAAGTCACTTTCCTAGGGTATTGCATATCGGCAGAAGGTGCACGTCCGCCGGAATCGAAAGTCACAGCCATCCAACAGTTCACGGCACCTGAAACAGCAAAAGGTTTGAGAAGATTTCTCGGAATGCTCAATTTTTATAGGCGTTTCTTACCCAAGGCTGCAGAAGAACAGGCAGCTCTACACGGCATGTTGGCTGGTTCTCACGTCAAGGACTCTAAGGTCCTGACCTGGACCCCACAGCTTCTGAACGCCTTTGAAAGATGTAAGTCCAGTTTATCAAAAGCTACTTTACTGTCTCATCCTGTCCAAGATGCTCCGCTAGCTCTAGTAACAGATGCTTCCAATACAGCCATAGGATCGGTGATAGAACAATTAATAGATGGACAGTCGCAACCTCTGGCGTTCTTTTCAAAAAAATTGAACAATGCACAGAAACAGTACAGCGCTTATGACCGTGAACTGTTAGCGATATATGAGAGCATAAAACACTTCCGCCACATGATCGAGGGACGACATTTCGTAATCTATACAGACCACAAACCGATTACGTTCGCGTTCACGCAAAAGGACCGTACCTGTTCTCCTCGTCAGTTCAACTACCTCGACCTAATTTCTCAATTTACAACAGACATTCGGCATATTTCAGGAAAGGATAACCTGACTGCCGATGCCCTCTCTAGGATTGAAGCCATTGCAACATCTATAGACCTGGAGGAATTAGCACGCCTGCAGAAAAACGATGCCGAGTTGCAGAACCTTATGTCCAGTGGTTCTTCACTAAAGCTAAAGCTTGTACCAATGCAAGGTATGAATATTTCCATTACTTGCGATGTCTCTCAGTCGAAGCCACGACCGTTCATCACAAAGGAACTACGTCATCAAGTGTTCCAGTCCGTCCACGGAATGAGTCACCCAGGCGCGAGAACTACGACCAAACTGGTAACAGACAGATTCGTCTGGCCCTCCGTACGCAAGGACTTGCGAAACTGGGTTCAGAGCTGCGAGTCATGCCAACGCGCGAAAGTTCAGAGACACACTTCTGCTCCCCTAGGAAATTTCGAACTGTCAGGTTCCAGGTTTTCTCATGTTCACATAGACCTCGTGGGACCCCTACCATCTTCGTGCGACAACCGATACTGTTTAACTGCTATAGACCGATTTACACGCTGGCCGGAAGTCGTACCGCTGCAAAATATCAGCGCTGAGACGGTAGCTAAGGCATTTTGCGATACATGGATTTCAAGGTTTGGTTGTCCACAGATCGTGACCACTGACCAAGGCCGGCAGTTCGAGTCCCATCTATTTAAAGAACTCTCCAAGTTGTGCGGCATCCAACTTCAACGCACCACGGCGTACCACCCAGCTGCCAACGGTATGATCGAGAGGCTACATCGATCCTTGAAGGCCGCTATAATGGCCCACAATGAGATACGATGGACGGACGTGCTACCCATCGTACTTTTGGGCCTACGAACGGCGTGGAAGGAAGATTTACACTGCTCAGTGGCAGAAATGGTCTATGGTGAGCCTCTGAGGATCCCTGGTGAGTTTTTAGAACCACATTCTATGAATAAGGTCCAGCCAGTAGACTTTGTTTCCCAGTTGAGACAGCACATAGCTAAAATCAGACCTGCTCCTGTTTCAAGGCATGGTACGAAGTCAGTTTTTGTCCATAAAGACCTTAAAACCTCAAGCCATGTATTTTTAAGAAAAGGCCATCTTAGAGGGTCCTTGGAAGCTCCGTACACAGGCCCATTGAAAGTCTTGAAGCGAACCGATAAAACTGTTACTCTAGAGCTACAAAGAGGACCAGTGACAGTTTCGATCGACAGAGTCAAACCAGCTTATGTGTTGAGTGACGACAACTCATCTCAATCCCAAGTCTGCCCGTCTCAAGTCGTCAGGACAACACGCTCGGGCAGAAAAGTAACTTTTCCTGATTTTTATGTCGCAGGTCCATAAATCTCCAAGGGGGGTGGTGTGGTGACCATAAACTCCACACTAATTACTGCTCCAGCGGGCCCGAAGTCAGGCGACGGCGGGAGCGGCCCGCAGCCTGGCGGTCCCTGGCTGTGACGTCACGCCCCCACCGCGGCGCGGCCGGCCGGAGCTCAGTGCATCGCCCGCGCTCGGACAGAGGCTCCCAGAGATTCGCACTAAACGCACGCCGCTTTTCTCCGCCTTATCGCTAGCCTCTGCTTACGCGCGCTACGCGATTATAATATTCTATTTAGCTTCTTTCTGTCGCCTAAACTCTTTCCGTACTTTGCACGCTTGTAATAATCTTTTAATTATTATAAATTTTATATGGATCTCCGAGTTTGATTTCTACGCCGCTGAATAGGGATCCATAAATTTATCACTATTATCTTTTTCTATATTACTGCAAACTATACTTTGTACTGACTTTTGACGAACAAAGAGTGCCCAGTGAGCGGCCGAAAAAACCTAAGTGCCATACAGAAGAACATAATGAAATGTATTAGAATAATTATCTTTATCAATTTATCAGCGTTAAGTGCCAATTACATCCACACTTTATCAGGCCTGATATCAGACCCGATTTCGGGCCCGAGAAAGATTATTTTTTAAATATCAGCACATCGTTTACAATATTTTAAATGTACAACAATGGTTCGTATGCAAAAATATCAAAATTTTTAAAGGATTTAGTTTGCGGCAAGGCACTGATTCAAACTGGGAACTGTCAAATTGATTTTTGGTTGATCAACAGGGGCGTAGCTACCGCCGTATCTGCCGTATCAATTATACGGGGCCCCCGGGCCACGGGGGCCCCCAACGTACGTTTTTGTGAGAAATCTTTACCCTTCCTAAGGGCCCCCAAACAAATTTTTATACGGGGCCCCGCCAAGGCACGCTACGCCACTGTTGATCAAGTTCGCACCCAATATAACCAAGTAGCCGCCATCCATAGAAGGTTATGACAGTTTAACAGATTAACCGACTCGTGAGTGAATCGCGGCGCGAACGCGAAACGATTGCGGAGTCTTGCAAGTTCGCGCTTCGCGTCTCCTTTGACGTGGGCCAAATACCGACAAAAAACGGGGAATAAGGCGCGAAGGCGTGAACAATCTGCGAAATCGACGCGAGGGCCATCCACACTCGCGTTCGCGGCTTCGCGCCTCGATTCGCGCACGAGTGTGGAGGGCCCTTTATATCCAGCTGTTAAGACCAAGGTGTTATCAGTGGTAATAAAAAAACTTTTTTCATGCAACTAAATTCACTTTAATTGCGTAAAACAATGGTGTTACAAGTGGTAAGTGGGGCTTTTTTCTCACAACTCAATAGGGAGTATAGTCTGTTCGGAAAGAGAACTAAGAGAAGAGTCGTGGAATGTATTGGGCCCCATACATTCCACGACTTATTGTTATCGTAAAATATTAAATAACTAAGATATGAAGAAATGTAACATTCATTATGTATGTTTATGAAAAGTGAAATATTGTGTTTACGTACATGACAAGGTGTAATATCGTTATGGGATTTTGTTTATAATTTCAAAGTGTCTTGCGCGTTTCCGTTCTACGGGCGTTGCGATGTGTCAAAAGTTCATTCTTAAAGATTTTAGACTATAAACGTAAGTACTATCTCGGACAATAAAATTGATGTTCGAAATCATTTCGAAATGTCATTGATAATGATATGTCACAGTTTTCAATTGTTTTGTTTGCTTGGATTAAATGTAATGCCCGTTACAACAACGCTATAAGTATGCAAAATTATAAAATTTTGAAAATTAACTATGCCATTTAGTTTCCTTAAACGTACCTACTTACCCATACCCCGAAGTTGACGAAATTCAATGAAAACACGGTTTATATGGCAGGCGGGCACCAAATTCGCGCATACATACAATTCACAGACTACAAGGTAACATAGGCATGTTGCGTGACGTTTCTCACATGATGATCTGTATTTTCGTTTTTTCTCCTCTTCTGCGGATTTGAAAACGGAATCTACCGAGCGGGAGATTTACGACGGAGCGAGAGGGAGGGAGGGGAGGGAGCGTCGGTGTCTACCACACAGATGTCAAATAACGCCTCCTGTGCATCCCAAACGGAGTGTACAATTGGCCTTCAGTGTGGCCGAAAGGTTGTTTTCTTGAAACTTTGACGATAGAAATAAAACACTGTCCTAATATAATTAAAATTATTTATTATCCTTCATCATATTTCTAGCATACTAAACGTAATAAGTGTATAATAATAAATAATTGAATAGTAATTTAGTTTTGAAATATTTCAGCAATATACATATTAATAACTCGATATAAGGTTAAAACGTTCATTAACTAAATAAGACATGCAAAGTAGGCGAATTATTATTGTATTTTTTTTCCCTAATGAGTTTCTATGAACGCAGTCCGTCATTAGCTAAGTACTGTTTAAAAGTTTCATTAAAAACTATTAATAAAATAATTAATTAATTTAAAAAGAACAATTTAACTAGCGACGCTCCAAAAAAGTGATCATAACTCTCTTATTTTACAATCTTTGGCGAACTATAACAATATATGAGAATAAACATTTTCAATAGCTAGCTATCAAATGCTCTGTATCTGCCCGCCGCGCGCGTGAGCGGCAGGCGGCCTACTGTACATGGCGGTCTGTTGACCATGGCTCGCAGTACTACGCTCCTCGCCGCTTCTGCGCTCCTGGTACAGTCACCTGTACTGTACTTCACACTGTGCGGCAGATATCTCAGTAATATCTACACACGACCTTATTGTCATGAAAAGTTTGTATAGATGTTTTTGAGCACTAATAATCCACTATTGACTTAAATTTCCGAGCGAGTGCGAGGAGTTGTAGTAAGCGTGCCTTTCTACCAGCTGTCAATAAAACTGATCGCCGTTTTCAATCATCAATCAATCGGTTTTATTGTCAATCAGTTCAGGGCACTTCGTTATAGCTTATTTTAGCAGCGAGCCCTCGTCCTGTCAATTTGTGCTTCAATTTCATTTGTGCCTTAACAAAGAGAACTCGCATCTAAAAAATCTATGCGAAAGTGAGGTAACTGTATCTTCTATTTATGTCACATTATAGGAATGCTCAACTTTGGTTCGAGTCACAATTCCACTTACATTTAGTTTTGGTGAATCTTTGGTAAGTAACCGGTAAAGCGTGTACTGAACGACCATTGCCTACCAAATCTTATATTAAAATACATAATTATAACAAGTAGGTATCGATATGATATCAACATTATTTAAAATTAAACTTCTTTCGACTGCCATGAGGTACAAGCGGGTATCTGACATAGAGCCGTACATTTACTCTTATAAAAATCAAGTCGGTCATTCAGTGCCTGCCCAAACAAACCAACCCAAACGAAACGTCAGGGAGTGTCATTTTCATAAATAGATACATAGAGGAGGTTCAATGGACGATCGTTTCAAGCGTATATCACAGATACCTTAACAGGCATCTCAATGCTAAGCTATATGTAAACAGCTAGTCTGTTTCCTATTCCGGGCCTTCACCGGGACTTCGGACCATTGGATATACGTATATCAATTTAATGGATTTTCGCCTCGACAAGAATTGGAGACAAAACAGACAGACCGGGTGTCAAACAATCACGGTGCCGCGGTGAAGGAATCGAATCGTCCCTGTTTCCTTTCTTTTCGATTCGATACCGCACATGCGATCAAGAATAGGTTTGGTTGGTTACTCTTAAACTATTCCAACATAAGTTATCCAGAACAGTGTATGTCCACGCTACTTTAGATATTGGGCGACCGAAATTAAAATCCTAAAGCAATTTCTCATCCAAAAATCTGTACATCAAAACACCTAAATGTGTAATGTCGCCCGTGTAAAAATGCGCGCGTTCTAATACGGTTAATGATTATGATCTCGACTTAGCATTTACGCAACGTCACCCTGTCACCCGCCCGGGATTCCGGGGCAAAAGGCTAGTAAGCTCCTAAATTAGATATGACGTCATTATTATGTACACATCGAGTTTGAAGGCTGACGCATACCGAAGGCTATGTAGTCAAGTTCCACGGCTGCAAGCGTTCTGGACTAGGAAAGGAATATTTTACGGACGGCGCGATTTTGTTCTACTGCTTTCTTTAGTGTACCTAACTGTTGGGGCAGTCGCGGTGCGGGTCTTTGACCACAAAGAGTAACACTTTACTGAACTTTTGTAGCAAAATGGTATTCACTGTTGCGGCCTAATAAGTAAATGTTTACAATTGGCCGAAAAAAGTAGGATTCATAGGCCTGTTTTCAGTTCTGAAAGACTATCTACAGCTTGTAAATGTAAAAGGTAGGTTTTACGATCTGATTCTAGCAAATATATTATTAGCTGCCTCCCGTTCGTTTTCGAAGGACTGCGGGGGCTTAACCAAGATAATAGTTAATCTTACATTGAAAAAAGCCTATCGAAAAGAAAAATTTATGGCGATGACAAATGCGACGTAAAGTCACGTGATCATATCCAGACATTATTTCACTTTTTATCAACTGTTGTCCTTTGGCACCCAGGCAAGACCGTGAATACATTATTAAGTTAGACGAGTAAAATCTAGGACAATATCCTGCATGAATTTGACAGGTAAACGAGATGGCGCTGTACGCCATGCATTTAGCGGTAACTCTGATCGTCAAAAGTTGACGTTTGACAATTCAGTAATTATAAATACGGAAGGTGGAGATAAGGAACGAAATCTCCATGTACCAAAAAGTGTCATCAAAACTTTAAATAGGTGGCGCTACAATACCTAGAGTACTTGAACAAAAAAATCAAATGATAGACAGCGCAATTCACTCCGTCAATAACGCCTAGGTTCTTAGCTACTCTAGCGCTACTCTGGAGAGATTTGGAACTATTATTTATAGCTGACAGCTGGACACTTTTGCAACAGTTCTACCATAAGAGATGCCACTCCTCTTAATTCCACACAGCATAATTGTAAATCAGATGGCGCATTACAGCGCGAAGGGGCACGTTTTTATCTAAGACTACCTCTCTATTACAATAAATTCTTTTTGCTTTTGCTAGTACATGGGATTTACATCTTGTTGGTCACCCGCCGCGCGTTTGCCAATCTCTGCTTTAACATGCGATAGTAAAACGTCTATAGAGTTACTTCCTCTACTCACTCTTTAACTCGCTAAGGTAACTTTAAACTTCTAATTTAACCGAGCGGTTACACCATTTCCACTCCTTCCTACCGTACAATACCATAAATAATCTCAATTCACCTTAATCTTATTAACGTATCTAAACTATGGATGAAATGATCTATAATAAAACAGTATTCTGGATAACTTATTAAAACATGAATACAATAAATTTATTATTGTTACAATATAGTCGGTTTCGGTACAATCGGGTAGACATTATCTGTAGGAAATCGTATGCTTAACTAACTAGGATAATTAATAGTTAAACTAAAAAACGAAATGGCACGAGAGAAAGCACTAGAATAAGTATAAATTAAAATAAATAGTTCAACAAAAAAGAGTGCTTGAAGCTAAACTATGCTAAGCGATAGATAAAATAAATAACGTAAAGAGATATGACTAGATTGTTTTTTTTTCCATTACTAGGATCTACAATTCATAAAAGCACTATGCGCCTCTCTCCATATTTTATTATATAAATAGATATATAATAATATGATTAATTATTCCAAATTCTAACGTTTGTTTTTTTTTATTTTCTGATTAAAATATTGGCATTCATCTTACTAACTAGCGTCGAACAGGGACCAGCGTTACCGCGCGTCGCCGGCCTGGCGGCCTAGCGAATATCCCTACGTACCTCCTCGGTACTTCCGTATGTTCCATCTACGCGAGCGCTACGACCAATTTAAACATGCGAACTTTATAAATACTCTATAAAAGTTTTAGGAGTTAAATAGTTAAGAAATTCGATTTTGTAATACTAAGTTGCCGTTAGGTTTCCGAGAGACGGTTCGATGCGCTCGATGTTGCAGATTTCTCAGTTTTATGGTATCTACCGTCTTCAGAAGTATGAGATGACAAGTGAATGAGGATACGTTAGAACGCAAGGCGCAGTTAATTTGGAATGAAGTGTCCGGCCAGTTACTAGTAAAATAAAAGGCGAAGCGCAAGAATCACCCGAGAGGGGCTCCCGTCCGGTCTATACCTTCGATCAGGGGGCTTTCCGTGCAAACTATGAAGTTATCAATTGAGTGACGTTTTATCTAATATTGTCTTTGGTTTCAACCATTGTTCCTCATTATGTGAAATAGGTAAAATGTATATATTATATATACCTATAGCGTATATTGACTTTAAATACTTTCCGATGTTTTGTTTCGAGATCTTTGCCATCGTACTTGGCCAAAGAGTGAAATATCCGCATCATTATTTTATTCAAAGATTTTTGTTATGTTTATTCCGTTCGTAAATTAAACAGTTTTTAGTTTTTGTGAGTGAGAGTAGTCTGCATGGAAAGCAAGCCCCTGGATAGTCACGGTGACATAATAGTTCGGTCGGCGACTTAATTTCTTCCGTCATCCGACCGACGTCCCCACTCGCCCCGCAACTACCCGGCGCCCTCCCGGCGCGGCCGCGATGGGATGAGATGAGATGGTTCCGGTTCCTATGATGACGATATAAAATGTCGCGGCTAGTGGACCCGAGAGCGGGCTGGCCGAAGCATCGCAGTCTAGATCAGAGTTCGGCAAAACCTGCCTACATGAAAACATTTAGATACATTTAAATAATTGCAAAGCATACCCTGTATCCTAGAATCACTTTTATGGGCGATCGTTTTATACATTCAGAGAGGTTCATTAATCTATTACAAACGTTAGCGTTACCGCAATATATCTTTAGGGATTTAATTTTAATCAGTATAAAGATATAAGTACAATATTATTAATAGCCCGGGGGGCTCGGGCCGCCCCGGGGGCATTACTCCTACATTACGCACGAGGTGATATTTATCGATAGTCGATATACTAAGTATACGTGTTCCGGTTTGGCATCGATTTACTGGTATCCTAATAGCGCGAGGGCCATCGCTCGTCGCGCCGCACTCACTCGGTCGACGGCCGGCCCTGAGGCCCGAACAGACCGGAGGCCCAGAGGCCGACTCACAAGTCGGTACGAAACTAGACCACGTCGATAAACAACATAATTCAACGAAAACACTACAAATTAGAAAAAAATGCGACGTGAACGAAAACAACGCTATAAAACAATTTAAAAAGCTCAACAACGTATTGCACTCAAGTTTCAGGAAAAAGAACTAGATACACTCGAAACGTCGGTACACAATATCATGTTGTTTTTATACACACCGTTTACTTACAAATCATAAACGCCTAAAACTAGAATACTATATCAATATAATTTAATTATTTGTGTAAATATAAAATTCTATGTCTTGTGGTGAGTGTAATATTTGACTATAGCGCGGCAGACGACGGCGGGGCTCCCGGACGGACGCGGGCGGCCGGGGCCCGCGCGCGGCCGGCTGCTGGAGGGCCCGCGCGCGGCCGGCTGCTAGAGGGCCCGCGCGAGGCCGCCTGCCGGGCCCGCGCCCGCTCGGCTCGCGGCCGCGCCGGCGCTGTGCCGCCACACCGGCACTTAGTCCGCCCGCGCGCACACAATATAATCTAAGGTATCTCAGTATCATTATAATATTTATATTGGTACCTTTTTGATTATGAATCTATTTTTGTCTGTAGAAATTACACTAGTTTTGTAACCTGTTAGCTCGCGCACCTCCCACTGTTGGCTCCCGGACGCGGTCCTCACATTTATTGTATTTAACACCTTAACACGAATAGTATTATGTATATATTTGTATAGACACACACGAAATAAAGACGGGGAAGCACGCTCGTTGAGAATTGACATCGCGTGCGTGCCGCGCACTCGCGCCGGCTCGTAGCGACGGTGGTCATACGGCCAGCGGCGAGCGGCGGCGGGACGCGTCACATACAGACACGAACGGCGTGAGTACAGTCCATTATGATGATTATACTTTTTATATCACAGCCCATTTGGAATTTACAACACATAATAACACGATCTTTTGAAACGAAGGCCTAAGTATTCGGTCTTATGTTGAAGTGCACTTTGATTTGTACACAGCGTTAAATACAAACATTTAATTTTTGTCAACAACATCGCCATTAGTTTACGTTCACTAACAAGTAGTTTGTGAGGAGCTGGGCGTACCATGGACAGAATTGCGTCGCACCGATACGAGTTATCGCGTATTGTCCGTGGCGTACCGGGCGTCGGGCGCTATCGGCCGACGCGGGACGCTCTCACCGCGCGATGCATCATGAAAGTACAGATCATTGGAGTGGGACTGGTTATGTTACACAAGAGGACTGCCGTGTGGTACCCCAGCGTATTAGCTTATCAGACACACACATAATAAAATTTAACAAAATATAGGATATATATACTCCAATAGTGATCTATACCGAGCACTTACATTAATGCAATCAGTTCGGCGGAGGGAGACAACAGTGTCCGCGATGTGGCCGGGACGGGCGCCACGGCTGCGGGGGCCGGGCGGGCGGGCGGACCGGGGCCGAGCGAGGCCGGACGGCGAGGCCAAACGGCGAAGCCGGAGGCCGGGCCCGGCCGCCGCGCGAGGCCGTAACGCGCGTCCCGGCTCTACGTCTTGTTGCAATATACAATAATTAAAATACACTTTTTTCTTACATTTTCAACTTACTTAATAAATTCAGTTTGGCTTAGTTCAAGCAAATAACTAGTATAATAAATTTATGTTAAAAGTTTCAGTTAAACGTTAAGTACTTAGAAGTAGAAGTATGATTACGAATGACAAAATTTTTATAACGTGTCATTTTATAATAATAATAATTTAATCAAAGTTAATAAATTGTATATATAATAATAATATAATAGAGTAATTTAATGATTAATCGATAATGATAAGAATGAAGCATTCCTACGCGCTGATTTAATAAATTACTTTTAACTAATTTAGTATACTCGCCGAGTGGGCTCGCATAATCTTTAGGTAAGTATGTAGGTAATGATATTTACTATACAATAAAGATGTATTAATAAATTCCTTGGAATTGTTGATAATACATGATGATGCGCACTACGGGCGCGGGGCGCGCGCGGCCAGACACCTGGAACAAGTAACATACGCTGTAACACGACGCAACCGTAACACGCAACATATTAATACGGACACTACTTTTAGTGCGAATATTTACATGTAAAACCTGATTGAATTCTCAAGCCGAGCATGCAGCAAGGCGTGAATCGCTTTTATTCAACACAAACAAAAGTATGCGGGCGAATGGTGTGCACGCTGGACAGTGCACTTGGCCGCTTGCCGCTAAGCTGCCCGCCCCGCCAAACGCTCCGCTCGGCGCTCGCCACAGTATGCAATTATTTATATGCAGGTTGTTCACAAATCAGAAACCATCTCTTTACATACTTGTACCAAATTTAGTTTACACTATTATAGGAATGGCATGGCATGTAAACGAATGGCATGTTATTTTAATAAAGTAGGGTTAGTAAGTAGTAGCTAATCAGTAAACACACCGTGAAGAATCCTGCATACATTTTAAAATAATATCAAAGGTGTATGTGACGTCTCCAACCAGGTCAGGGAATTATAGCCCCATCTGTCTTGTACATGAGACGAGACTAATTGTGTTAGATAGTGAGATGTATATTTACTCACGGTGGTGACGTGAGCGCGCAGGGACGGCGTCTAAGGTTAGTAAGGCCGGTTGGCGTCCTTGGGCCGCTTGAGTTGGACCTTGAGCCGCTTCATGCCGATCTGGAAGCCGTTCATCGCCGCGATGGCGGCTTGCGCCGATGTGGGGTTATCGAACGACACGAAACCTGGAATATTACGAATAATATTAAGGACGCGGACCCGGGTACGTCTTTAAACTGCGTCCAAAAGAGAGGTATGGGCATTGTGAATGTCATTTCTCTTTGTGTGGTAGGGCACAGCACAATGGATGTCATTCCAAATCTAGAGCCTATTGGGGAAGTACCTCCACTTTACAGAAAACCGCAGCCAAATAACACTACACCCTATTCATAGTGTTGTGTTCCTGCCGGTGAGTAAAGTTGCCAGAGCTCAACGAGGGTGCGGAGTGTTAGGGTAGGCAACGTGCATATAACTCCTCTGGAGTTCCAGGCGTATATAAGCTACGGAGACTGCTTACCATCAGGCGGGCCGTATGCTTGTTTGCCACCGACGTAGTATAAAAAAAGGATTGCATAAAAAATATAAGGGTGCAAACTGTGTTGACGCTCGAGGGGCGGCGACTAGCACGACAGTCGGCGTGGCGTCCAAGTTAAACAAATCCAAAAATAGGCATGTGGCTGGCAAACACTGGGTGAACGCTGCTCGAATCCCTTGAATGCTAGGTTAAACGCACCGCTGGTCGCTAGCCCACTCGCCACTGAGGCTATGCACTAAGGCTGCCTGCCTTGTTAATACAAATATGTGGTAGGAAAAGTGAAACATTAAAATCAAACTGTGCCAAAATGGTTACAGTATTTCATGTGCCTAAAAACAAAGAATCAGGAAAATTTATATTTGTACCCATAGTGGATATACTGACGTTACACGATAACTGGCTTGTTTGTTTTGACTTTCACATGATACATACATATATGTGTATTCCGTTTAATTTTATACTGGATGCACTTATGAAGACGGTTGTAGTGCTTATTGCTAAGAATAAAACAGGGAATCTGGGATCTGCCAGTAAGTATCGTCCAACATCTCTAGGTACTGTGTTTGAGCGGCTGCTGCAACCTTCTTGTCCTGGTCTCTCAAAAGATACAGCCATAATGAGCAGACGGTCAACTACTACACTACACGAGAAACATCAGTGTATGCATGTTTTCTCGACCTTAGTAAAGCTTTTGACTTGGTATATTATAACTTACGGTGGAGTAAACTTAGGAACACTACAGTTGCTACAGAGGTCACCAATCTGTAGAGATACTGGTACGAAAACCAAACGAATTACGTAAAATGGGACGAGGCAACTACTAACGAGTATATGTTAGAATGCGGTGTCCGCCAGGGGGGAATTATCTCCCCGGACCTTTTCAACCTCTACGTGAATGAACTGATTATGGGGTTGAGGAGCACAAGAGTCGGATATCACATAGGTGGCGTCATTAGTTTAAGCTAAGTCATCCACTTGGTGCTTCTCAGCCTCTCGGCTGAGGGCCTCAGGAGGTTGTTTCGTTTGTTAGTTGGAGATTACTTGACGTATTTTTAAGAGGGTTACCTGTTCGAAGGGTGCAGCTGTTTAAATAACTCAGACATATCCTTACCGAAAACCTGAACTGACGACAAAGACATCGAGCGAGAGAGAAGAGCCTTATCAGTGAGATGCAACATGCTTGCGCGCAGGTTTGGCAGATGCTCCAACGAGGTCAAAGTGATGCTGTTTAGAGCATACTGTCAAAGCTTCTACACAGGGCAGCTATGAACCAAATTCACCAGCAAAGCCATTAACACCTTAAGGGTTCAATAAAACGACGCCGATATCAGAGTTCTGCTGATATGTAGTTGCCAAGGTGGTGTAGGGCGTCGAGTATGTTTGCGGAGGCTCGTGTCCCCGATTTATTTACCGTAATTCGGTCTCGAATGGCGTCCTTTTGGAATAGGCTGAGCAAATCGGAAAACTGTATCCTCGCCATAATTAGTGAGGATTCACACAGTCCAATCTGTAGGTTTCGGCTGTCTTTGCATCAAGATGCGAACCGGAAGTAGTTTTATTTTATTTTTAAATAATATTTAAAAAAAATGTTTTTCTGTTATTTTACTTTTTACACTTTCGTGTATTTCTTTATGTGTATCTCTTTTTTTATATATGGATACTTGCCTGAAATAATATCAATTTATTTTACTTAAAAGTAACTTAAAGTATTTACTTTAAATTAGGGCGTCATTTGTTTAAATTCAACCTCGTAAACGTCAGTTTCCTCTATCTACTGATAATTCTGAATGTCACTGTAGCCAATTTAATTGCGGTCAGGGTTATCCTATGCCCAATCGAAATCATAAAATATAAATAATAAATATAAAGGAGTGCATTATACATGGGTACCTCTATACATAATGATAAGTAGTTATGGTGAGTAAACTAACTAACCGAAACATTTGCTCTGGTTAGTGGCGCGGTCAATAAACACTTTGCTGCTAATGACGTTCCCGAACGGCAGGAACATCTGCATCAGCTCCGCGTCCCCGAACTCCTGCGGCAGGTGGTAGATGAATAGGTTGCACCCCTCAGGGCCGGAGATCGAGCACCCTGGGAACATAAGAAAATCTTTAAAGAACTCACAAATCTGCCTCTGGACACAAATGTTCGGCTTAATTCTAATCACAGGAAACATGGCACGTAAAACACTTTCGAATTGGCTTATGTTGTATGTTATCTCATAAATTAATAGTATTTGCTATCAGCCACTGAACTACTGAACCTAACATCATGGGAGAAAGTAAAGCCCACAGACTCCGTTGGTTGGGCCACCTTGAGAGAATGGACGAAGATCGGAACGTAAAAAGAGCGTACCTGGGTCGCCTAGCAGGAGGACGTCCTATCGGACGGCCCAGGTATCGCTGGAGCGACATGGTGGAGGCGGATCTGCGCGAGCTTCGAGTCGACAATTGGCGAGAGGTCGCACAGGACCGAGAAAAGTGGCGCTGTCTTGTGTCGGAGACCAACGGAGTAAGTAAGTAATTGCTATGGCATTGCAGGGTTCATGTGGAACATGAATGCAATATACTTTTTGATTTTGAATCGATATTTAGTTTCACTAAAGTCCTCTTAACTTGCCTATTCTGAATGGCATTTTAGACTCTTATCTTGGTGTGATTTTAACTAGTAAATGCTGCTAAGGAATCATGGATTCAAAATGATAGCCACAACGCCTTTTAACTTTATGCATGGTTTGACTAGTTCGGTATCACAACGTGCATTTTTTGTTAGTTGACGAGAGAAACAAAATATATATCATGTTTAAAATATATATGGGAATTCGAGAAAACAGTGTACTCAATGAGGTTCAGTTATTAAGAAAAGTTAAACACTGTCCGTTTTGTAACGATAGTTAAGCATTAAATTTCAATAAAAACTTGGTTTTGGTGTGCATTTTATACGTATTATCCACGATGACGCGCAAATTTGTCCAATCTATCCTTTATTGACACGACAATACGTGTCAAGCCACGCGTTGTCGTGAATGACACGATCTATATAAGCAATATTACAATATAAAATAAGTTTTTGGCAAAAATTACATTTTTGGTACAAGCTTTTATCGCTGACTGTACTTTTTTTCCCACAGGCAATTAATACTCAGACAATTCTAAAAATCCCAAACACAATAAGTTGCGTTGTTTTATCACAGAGTTCCTATGGCTATCTCCTGTCTCCATCATCAGATCAGCTTGATGGTACCATAATATTGCATTGTCACCCGACTTACATATGTATGCAAATTTTCAGCTACATCGTAAACCGGGAAGTGGGTCAAATTTAACTTGCAAGATTTGTCCCATACATACTAACAGGGCAAGTTAAATAAAAGCTTGTAAAAACGGCAAAAAGTTGATTCCAATAATAGATCTCTGACAGCGATTAACTTTTCTTCACTACTCACGCTAATTGGGTAAACTATTTTCTGAAAACCCCATATCCTTGAAAGTGTACGTTTATGAAAAACCGTTGCATTGCAGAACCTTTTGTTCATTTTCCTACTCCTCTACTGTTATCTGTCATTTATGCATTCATTAACACGAATATAAGAACATACATAAAAGGTTTCAAGAAAAGTCTATATTGTCTATTCCTCATAAAAGCTCTTGTGCTTTTATAAGCTATAATGTTACTGCGATTAATGGCTACCAACCTAACAAAACCAAAACGAATACAGTTTTAAACTAAGTGCATTGCTGCCAACTTACAAAATATTCATTTGGTTGCATAGTAAAAATAATTACTTCATAAGTCAGAAACGCGCATGTGACACCCGTAATATAGCAACACCCATAGACTACGAAGACCGCTTAGCGTTGCTTGTTAGTCTCCGTAGGCTACGGTGGCCAAAATTGAGAAAAAACTATCCAAAAAATTAATTTAGCAAGTAGCAAGTACCAGGGCCTCATGAGTTACGAGGAGGTGTCGCCGACCGGCCGGCCGCGGCCCGGGGCGGGCCGGGCGCGTAACAAGGTATGCTCGCGCGTCTTGGCTATATACTTTTGCTGTAATTTGTTTACCTAAATTAAGATTTATTTTTGTTGACTCGTAGGAAAAATATTGTATGCAACGTTGTATAAGTAGGTCAAAAAATTCTCGTGGCGTATTCCTTTACAATGTTCGCCTACGCCTTCGGCTCCGGCTCACATTGTAACTCACGCCACTCGCCTTTTTTGACCCTTCTTATACAACTGTTGCATAAAATACTATAATGGCAAGATTGATTTCGTAGTTTTGTATAAATGATTGGATGCATTGTTAAAAATTTGTGGGTTAACTTATTGTTTTTTGTTGTAGGAAAACATCTACTTACGTCGTATTTCACCCAGAAAGGCAGGTACTTCAATATTAAATAGCTTGTTTTTTATATGAGTACCTATCGGTAATTAACTTAGCCGTTTTTGTCAGAATATTTTACTTGCATGATAAAATAAATACAAACAAGATATTTGATCAAACTCGGCTAAGATAACGTCAGTTTCTCAGTCTTTTAAAGGTAAGCTCTCAAGAGACAAAATAATTGCACACACACGAAGTTTGTAAACTAAACAAGAACACGGAGCTAAACAGTCAAGACAACACAACATTTATATATAGATGTACATCAGAGGTCCGAAAGTTTGGCAACAAGTTGTCACTGTGACGTGCAGCAATTCGGAGCATTACGGACTACACAGACAATTATATTGCATATCCGTGTTTTAGCGGGAATCATCAGTGAAAAGAAGAAAGATGGAATTTTAAAGTGTTTTGAACGCTAAAATACGGTTTTTTAGGCTAAGGGCGTACATTCAATGTGAACATTTGCCGTTTGATTTTATCTTCGCGTTTTAGAATCTTAAGGGGTCGTCCTAATACAACGTGACTACGCGATTATCGCGTAATGGTTTCGCGCGAACGCGCGATCAAACATATTGTACTCTAATAGGGTGTCCTAATTGGTCACGCGATTGTCAATTAGGACACCTATTTGAGTTCAATATGTTTGATCGCACGTTCGCGCGAGTAAAATTCGCGCGAACTTGCGATATTCGCGTAGTCGCGTTGTATTAGGATGAGATTCGAACTGAAAAACTTACATATCTTAACACTTGAATATATCACAATTGTAAATCGAATGTACGCTCATAGGATGATGTTGTGTTATGATTACCAGGGCATCAGGCGGTTGAAGAAGTAAGCAAGAGGAATCGGAAGGATGTGTGATCGGCCGACGCGATGAAGGGTCTATCTGGTTGATTTTTATGGTGAATAGACATGCCACTTTTCGATGATCAGTTTTGCAAATCAAATTATTGCTAAAGCTCGTACTTGGAAGTTCATTGAGCCAAGTCTAAGATTATTACGTATTAAGCTACAGAGTTTTTTTGCGGACGTCAGCTAATTGAAATCTGCATTCGAATAATGAGAACACCAGCACATTGATATTGTGACGTTTATGGTGATATTGTCAAATAATCTCAATGCAGACTTAACATAGACTCTTTAAGGAAACTATAGGTCAATTTACTGCTGCTTAATCTACTGTTCAATGTTATTGAATGACTGTTTGTTTCTGAATAAAAGAAAAAAAAAAAGTAGCACCTCTATTCCTATAGCTCGAGGCTCCACTTACCTTCTCTCTGCGCGGGCGCAATGGTGGACATCGGTGGTGGGATCGGCTGCGGAAACTGGCCGTATACCGCCGGGTAGGCTGTCGAACATTTCCACAATAAACACCTATCCGACATTCACATGCACTCCGCCCCACATTTAATATCAAGCTAAATAAATATAATTGGTATCTTATTTTTGGCCGAATAAACATGTGAACGATGTTTTATAGAACAAATAGATAATATCAAATATAACAATAATGTTTGAAATGAAAATGTAAATTAGACTGGTAAATAAAGAAAAATAATAATAATACGATTCGGATTTCATAAGATACCTAAAGTTATGCATAAATATATGATTATGAGAGAGTGATGTTTATCATATTCTGTCCAATTTGAGATTTAATTACTTATAACATATAAGTAAAATTTCATATACAATTTTGAAAAATGAATGTTCTTGTCGTATACGCGCAGAATACTTCTAGAAATAATATAAAATCAAATTAATATTTCGCCCCTGTAAATAATTGGATACTGACAATACATCAAAGTTTTACACAATGACTGCGGTAACAACATATTATTATGCCTAAGATAACACCGACAACAACTACAGTATGTGACATACGTATCCCATAGCGTGATAGGTACAGCGCGTATAACGTTACACCATCAACACTTATAACAGTTCATTATACTTGTATAATACTTATCCACTATCAATCGACCGATCTTTAACGCGGTTGAATATTGTGAACTTGGCTGGTCGCACTTAAGTACGTGTAAAAGATCGATCAATCGATAGAAGCGATGTATACACAAGTTGCCTTTAAAAATATAGTTGTTTTTACAAAACTCAATTTCTTTTTTGTATCAAACGTATGAAAATTTAAAGCAACTTGTGTGTTAGTAACATCTGTCATACAATAACAATCATGGTAATAACATTTCGCCTTTTGACATCTATGTTGCTGCGTGATTATTTAAGTAAACATCGTTTAATATTTCGGATCCGTTTTATCTTACTAGTTGTGACATGAGAGAGAGAGAGAGCCAACACCGGTGAATATTAATTTACAGATGTTTAGACGATGTTTACATTGGATAATCAAGCTTTGGCCTAATTTCCACAGAGATGCGTGACACGAAATGAAATGTTGATCATTCTATACAGTCGCTTAATGTCATTTGTTTACAAAGACTCCAGGATTTCGCAGGTAAGTCTCTATAACCAAGTGACTATTAAAGAGATGTTTAATGTCATTATAAATATCTGCACACTTTAACCATCGATCGCCATACATTTAAAAACAATCGCACAATTTCGAATTACACCGTTATCGCAATTCAGTCAATTTTATGTAGGCATTCAAAGTGTTCAAATATTTATGCATACATTTCCTCACTTATCGCCCTCGATCAGCGAGAAAATCTATCTACATTAGTAAAGCGAAGCGGTAAACGCCACTCACCGACGCCCGGAAATGGCTGCATGCCGGGATAGGCCGCGTGCTGCAGCGCCGCCTCGCCGTTGGGCAGGCCCTGCGCCGTCACGGGCACCGCTGCAACATTCGTCAGATCAGCGCACATCGGCGATATCACGCCTCGGTCCTCGCCCAGCAGTGGGACGCTCAGATAGGCTGATAAAGAAATATGCCTTGCTTTAAGGTACGTCGCTGTCTATCAACTAAGTTGGTGTGGTTGTTGATGAGAGGCGACTGATGTGTGAACTGATATATCAGGGCTTTGTTCTGTGCATGTATAGTAGGTAATGATATTGATGCTTGATGAATACTGCGATCAACATCTTACTAAGGAACTTGTTACTTAACAAGGAAGATTCTTTGAAATATTAGAATTAAGTCAGCAGTGTTTACAAGAAATAAGTGTACTTTTCATACAAGTAACCACATTATGAGGAAAACTCACTAAGATTTCAAAGAAAGTTATTGCCTAGAATATTCATGGCACGAGCAGGTAGATGATATGGGGAAACGCAGTGTTCATGTTCATATCATCTAGTTTAGTAGACTAAATTTAACTGATCACAATGCTCGTAGAATTGAAAGAGAAATTTTCTTGAGTTGAAATGGCAAACCAGAAGAACGGTTAGATCACCAAAAAGGTGTGCCAATATTGTGGGAATCGTCTGCTGTATCCCGTAAGTTAGCAAGCGACGTGGGGTGGCAACCATCTTTGCTGTTAGCCCTTGGAATGATACAACAGAGTATTTATTAGTATTCGTACTCACGTCCAGTACACGTCTGGGGTAGCAAGTTAGTGTACACCGCGTCATGCGGCGGTGGATGCCCGTTGGCCGTCTGCGCCGCCATGTTGAACCCCAGCATGGTTGGTTAGGAAAGCGTATTCATTAGTACGTAGGTCACTAGATGTATTTATACTCACGATCAGTGAACGTCTGGTGTATCCCGTTAGTTTACACCGCGTCCTGCGGCGGCGGCTGCCCATTAGCTGTCCGCACCGCCATGTTGAACTACGCCATGGTTGGATACGACCACGTATTCATTAGTATTTATACTCACGCCCAGTGAACGTCTGGTGTATCCCGTTAGTGTACACCGCGTCCTGCGGTGGTGGCTGTCCGTTGGCCGTCTGCGCCGCCATGTTGAACCCCGGCATGGTCGGCGACGGCAACGACGGCAGCGCGCCGTTCAGCGGCTGCGCGCCCGTGCCTATCGCCAGGCCGGAGAAGTTATCTGCAATCGTAATGGTACTGTCTTTAAACACTATTTACTCGTATGATAGTGATGGTCATATAATTAAATAATATATTATATTTGAATATACTAGCTGTGAATTTAGCATAGGCATAGGATAAAAAAAGCAGTGGTGGCCGAGTGGATATGACGTCCGACTTTCAATCCGGAGGTCGCGGGTTAAAATCCTGGCTCGTACCTATGAGTTTTTCGGAACTTATGTACGAAATATCATTTGATAATTACCACTAGGTTTTCGGTGAAGGAAAACATCGTGAGGAAACCTGCATACATCTGCGAAGAAATTCAAAGGTGCATGTGAAGTCCCCAATCCGCATTGGGCTAGCGTGGGGACTATAGCCCAAGCCCTTTCGCGCATGAGAGGAAGCCTGTGCCCAGCAGTGGGACGTATATAGGCTGAATTATTATTATTATTTATAGGATAAACGTACTTAGTTTCAATATTATTACAAATCGTCGCTTGTGAAATATTGGCCTCAAATATACTATTTTAGTGTGTCTAGCTAGACTAGCCTAACCCTGAGCCTAAGCCTAATTATATATTCAGTGTAAGGGTAAGAGAGATGTGAAATTTAAAATTAAAATAATATATTCTTTTCAATTTAAATTTCAAAGGGCATGTAAGGGCAAAGTCGATTATTAGGTCGAACCATAGTAGTCTCATTCGATATTTAATAACACCGTTAGAGTAACAAGAATAGAGATATGTATAAACAGTAAGGTAAGAGTGAGACAGCGCTTTACAAATAAAAGGACTTCCAATATGTCGTTGTTTCAATAATCAAGTCCTTACATCAGCGTAGCCGAGCAAGATAAACCAGGGCTTTCGTCTCTTCTAACATATTACCATATCGTTATTAACCCGCACACAAAATTAGCAATATTGAGGATTTTCTATAGGGACTTCATCGATTCGAATTTCACTGAATAGAAAAAAAAAACACGAACGAATAGGTCTAAAACGCATTTTAAACATTTGTGACAATTTATGTACAAATATGAAATTTGCTACGGGGTCTTAACGATTCTAGGAAAAAATACAAAAAAGTAAAAAGATACATTGTTCGTGACCTACATTGCCTATACGGATAAACTTGTGGGTGTAGTTAAGCGCGTGGGACGCGAGAGATGATATAGTGAACTGAAGTGTAGTGTAGCGCTGTACGTAGGGTAGTTACCAGAAGCGGGCGGCACCACGGAGTTGGCCATGCCGTTGAGCGCGTGGGACGCGAGAGCCGTCATGGGACTGATGTAGCCTTGCGCCGTCGCTGCTACCATCAGGGCTGCTTGTTGCTGGAATAAGATATGATAACAAATTAAATGACAACACGAATCCCAATTAAAACTACTACTAGCGGCGAGTATTAAACTTCTTTTGGTTAAAGGTATGACATCAAGACCTGTACTTTAAAACAGCTGTTATTTGTTGCTGATATGATATAACTCGCACTGTATGTCGTGTGTCAAACCGTGTTGATGACTTGCGCGTAGGTGCTGTCAGTGTACATACTGAAGATACTCCTCCCGTTCTCTCAAACTCTCGATTCCTTCTCACCGTACTGGTTTTATGTCTAACTCTTTCGCCGTTGAGGCAATCCGTCTCTGGAATTCCCTCCCTCTCTTTATTCGACAAGCCCCAAGCAAACCCATTATCAAACGACTACTTCGCAAGCATCTTCTGTCAGAAGAACTTAAAAAAGGTTCACCATCATGTATATGTACATAATTATATGTATTAGTCTATCTTTTATACATTATATAAGTAGTAGTAGTATTTAACTATTTATATATTTTTAATATTATTTGACTTCACGTTTTATTTTTTCCTAATTATTTGTTATTAATTTTTCCTGCACCAACATACACAAATGTCTCTGTTTGACCCAATGGTTGACTGGTAGAGAATGCCTTTTGGCATTAAGTTCGCCATTTGTACATTTTTCTTTATGTGTGCAATAAAGTTTAAATAAATAAATAAATACTTATTAATTCTAATTTCCTGGAGAGGTCCAAGCGTACATGAATATCAAAGCATGTAAAAACTTTACGGAATTTAGCAAAAAGAAAACACCAGCTCAGCGATGACCTGCGCGTAGGTGTTATAGGCGCCGAACTGGTTGAATACGGACGGGTTAAGCCGGCTCATGTTGAAACTGGCAAAACGTTTAAAAACCTACAGACTTTGGTAAAATGAAAGTCTACCTGCTCCGTGATGACCTGCGCGTAGGTGCTGTAGGCGCCAAACTGGTTGAACACGAACGGGTTGAGCAGGCTCATGTTGCCGGCCATCTGCTGCATGCGCCGCAACTGCCGTTCCTTTTCCGTATCTGCAAACTTCACTACCAGGCTCGAGGACGCGCCCTGGAACATGGAGAATAAAAAAAGTTATACCGGCTGTATACAAAGCTTCTCGCCGAGAGTCTCGGCAACGCTCCGACCCAATAGGATAAGAACGAGACGAGATAAGAAAGAACGAGACGAGAAGGAAGCAACATGTCATGTAGTCACTCGTTCTTTGCTTGTCGCGGGGTTTCTGGATTAGTGTGCCGCACTAAAATAGCTCTTTGAGTTAATGCTGACTATACACACACTCGTCAAGAGCCTCTTGGCGAGAGTCTCGGTATCGCTCCGAGCCAATCTGATAAGGACGAGGCGACGAGTAAGAGCGAGACGAGAAAGCAGCAGTATGTAGGCACACTCGTTCTCGCCCTGTCTCGGGGTCTCTTGACGAGTTCATTGTGTATAACAACGTTATAAAAAATATGCAGCAGTAAAAAAAAAACTTATTTTTGGGCTACACTGTACATAATAAATAGTACCTGGGCGACCGAGTTTTGCTCGGTTATAACTATTTATTGTAATATGGTGGTGTATAGGTAATAATCTTAACTACATTTTTTTACTAAATTAACTTGTCTAAAACAATAAAAAATAAAAAATTATATATAAACTTGAACATATAAAAAAAAAGTTAGTCACCGGGCGAGATTCGAACCCGTAACACTCGTTTCTAGCCGTCCGCGTCTTAACTCGCTGGACCAGACGGACAGTGACCGGCAACACGAAATTAGCGACCATATTCTGCGTTGAAAGAAAAACGCATGAAAACTCGAAAACACGCGTTTTCCCAAACATAAGACTAATCTAGATCGATTGTATACCCCCAGAAACCCCCATATACCAAATTTCAGCGAAATCGTTAGAGCCGTTTCCGAGATCACAGAAATATATATATACAAGAATTGCTCGTTTAAAGGTATAAGATATTACAAAAAGTTACTCTCAAAAAATGTATTTGAAAATTTTGAAAATGCTCTTATTGCTAACTGTAATACTTCCTCTTATTTGCATGTCTATCAATTACTTCTTGAGCACTTTCTAATGAGCCTAAACTCTATGTGTTTGTGTCTTTCCATCGAGGTGTTCCGTATGCTACGTTCCGTCTGCATCATCAGATCAGGTCCATGTTAGCAAATTGTGGCATTGTCAAGTTACAACATTTGAAGTACATATAATTATACAAAGAGATTATACCAGGGATCGGAACCGGTTTTATGGAAAAACTTTGAAATAAACATAATATTTCGGTTTATTTTATACTCCAAATATAGGACTCGGTTGTGTTTTTCGATAACGACTTCGTATTATTAGATTGCCCGATTAGAAATGAAATAATTAACAAAGAACGAAAAAATACCGTTTTCGTTCCCATACAAAAATTACCGGTTTCCGATCCCTGGATTATACGCAGTGAAGCTTAACAAAAAGTGTAAAATTGGTTGTCATTAACTGTATTTCAAAACAGTATCATAAAAAACCGCAAATTTTTACTAATGTTTTAGAGACATGGGACCTTAACAACAAAGTTTATTATAAAGTAAACTAAACCGAACAAAAACTTGCGCACAATACTAACGAAACACACGCCATTTAGCCAGACTAGACTAAACTTGGCGAAACAACTAGTCTCGCAACACTAATGTAATTGGTTGATTTTCGAATTAACTTTGGAACAGTGAGCGTATTTGCTTTACTTTTAGTTTATTTGCTAGTGTGTTTAAACTTCGTAAGGCTCGATGTCCTATATTTAAGAGGCCGTTATCGATTTTAGTCGCAAAAATGTCAAATTGATAGATTTAGCGCATAAAATTGTACACCTTTTTAGGGTTCCGTAGTCAACTAGGAACCCTTATAGTTTCGCCATGTCCGTCTGTCTGTCTGTCTGTCCGAGGCTTTGCTCCGTGGTCGTTAGTGCTAGAAAGCTGAAATTCAGCATGGATATATAAATCAATAAAGCCGACAAAGTCGTACAATAAAATCTAAAAATTTAATTTTTTTGAGGGTACCTCCCCTACACGTAAAGTGGGGGTGAAATTTTTTTTCTGCTTCAACCCTACAGTGAGGGGTATCGTTGGAAAGGGCTTTCAAAACTAATAGGGGTCTTCAACAAACATTTTTTGATAAAGTGAATATATTCGGAGATAATCGCTCCGAAAGAAAAAAATGTGTCCCCCCCCTCTAACTTTTGAACCATAGGTCCAAAAAATATGAAAAAAGTCGTGGATGTAGAGCTTAAGAAAGACTTTAAATGAAAGCTTTAGCGGACATGATCAGTTTAGCTGTTTTTGAGTTATCGCAAAAAGTTAGTAAAAAGACTTTAATTAGGTACTGATTATGCAAATTTGCCTATTTGTTTAACTCGCGTGAAAGGTACCGTTTCATCCCTTGGTAAAAAATTTACTATACTTTAAGCTCCAGTTTAGCTTATTGTGACGGAAGAGTAACTACGGAACCCTACACTGAGCATGGCCCGACATGCTCTTGGCCGGTTTTTATTTGACTATTAAAAATAACAAGTACTGGTTTCTATTAGCACGTCTTGTTATCTTTCATTATAATAAATCTTTTTTTTTTAAACAGACTCACTTAATCAGTAATGATTTTTTTTCTGATGGACGTTTCGGTAAACGCGCGTAAAGCAGTGATTTTGTCGATCTTATTTGTAAATTTCGTAAAGTTTGGACTGCTAAAAATGGTAATTTTGTATTACACATATCCTGTACTTCAACTTTAATAAACTACATATTTTGTTATTGTAAATTTGAAGTGGTGTAAATGAAAGTTAGACGAAATCAATTTTCTCCAGAAATTATAAAACAAGTGACAATTTCTCTGAAAATTGACTTAATTTAAAAGTAATTTTGATACTTAAACAATCTTAAACATTTTCTGAAATGCTTCTTATACATCGTTTTGTATAATTTACTACCATAATTTTTTGATGAATTTTTAAAAACTATCCCTTCTCGTTTTCAATTATATTACTATAATTTAAATGCCTAGTAGTGGAGATAAATTGAAGGGAATTACGCCAAATTGAGCACTCGAAATTCAAAAATCGGCCCCCCGAAATCGCGTTTTCATACAAACGTAGTCCTCATTTTACTCTCTGGATGTTAACGTGATTGAAAATGTTTTGACTTTTGAGACAATTTGTTGTATATCAATCACAGCTGTGACCCTACGTTTGTCCGCAATTAACGAACTTCGATTTTTGCGGTTATAGCCCTGATGTGCCGTCGGAAAGTTTCCAAAATTTCGGAACCGCCTCATAATTTTGTATGGAGATCGAAATTTTCCGTTTCCAAAAGGGAAAGTTTCCTTAGTTCTCTATGATTTTTGTGTACTTTTCCAACTTTTTTTAAACTTTCCGCGACCTGTATCTACTAATTTACAAGTATGTAAATCCAATATGGACGATAAATTAAATCAGATAAATTATACCGAGTAATCATGAATTAAGAAGTTTTTTTTAAAGATCCACTTAATTATGAACCCGCAATTATTTTGTTGTAAAACCAAGTAGCCATGTACTGCAAACATAATATGACATGACTGCGAGATACGAGTTTTTTATAGTAACTGCCAACAAGCGTTGACGCTTTAAAAAGCTCGTATCTTGTAACTTGTGTGTTGCTTTACATTGCGGGCCGAATTATTTTGTATGGTTGATATTTTCATTGTATTGCTAAGTAAAATTTATCTTAATATACTTCTTAGGTCCTATGCTAACCAGCGTCTAAATATTCGATGTATATACTTATATCTGATCAGTACCCCTAGTGTAAATATTTTCGACAGCGAAACGTGACGTACGCGTTTGCGTTAAGTGTCATTTTGTATGAGATTATTGACTTTCCAAAACGTCCCGCTTGGCGCGCTGTTCAAAAACCCATACAAAATGAGACTTAACGCAAACGCGTACGTTACGTTTCGCTATCGACTAAATTTACACTAGGGGTACTGTACGTATCGGGAGCATGTCTATATAAACGCCAAATGTGTTTTGTTCACGATGATACACTTACGCCTACATCCCATACGATTCCAAGCAATATTCGATTTAGTACAAAAACATAATCGGCTTTAAGTACGTACATTTTCTCTTTGAAATATAATCTCATATTTTTCATAAGTAGAACGCGTAAAAACACGTCGCCCTTTTTTGAATACGTAATCCCTCACTAAATAGAAGCTCGAACCCTGAAAACGTTTATTGTGAGAGTCTTTTATATTTTACAGTATTCTTAACGCGCGGGAAATATTAAGGAGCTTATAAATAACGGCACAATCGGCCCCAGGACTATTACGAGTGCAATTTCCTACGAACTACCGAAAGCCAGCGAACAATGCGGGGCTAAGCGTTCAACGTTGGCATGAACATTCATTATGTATTTGCCGGGACGGGCAAAAATGGCAGCGCTCCATACTACTCCATAGGCCGGGCGCAACAGGTCGCCCCCCGCTCGAGCAACAAGTTATTTGGGCTCACATCCAAAAATGCATCGGCCGGCCTGCAAAGTTCAAGCCGGCTCCTTCCGTAATAGTTTCGCCATTACGCTTTTCCCTAATTGGCCTTGTCGAACGAATTAATTGCTCGTTAAACTTGGATTTTACATAGCTTCTTTCAATGCACGTAATGAGGGTGCGTTATTAATGTTAATGGACCGCCTAATTAGTGTAATAGGATTATTGTAGCAATTCGGGAAATTTTAACGTGGAAAGGTTTTAATGAGTTTTACTCGACGTTTTATGAGATGTTCGTGGTTTTGCTTTGTAGTTTCGATTGACAATAATTGGTTGTTTTCATAATTGTTTATTTCGTTTGCTTTGTGTCAAATTGTCTTATTTACGACTAAGATTGTTAATGGTTTGTTACTGTTCTTAAGTAAAATACCTAGTACGTAAGTGCCTACGAAGCTGATGGTCCCGGGTTCAAATCCTGGTAAGGGCATTAATTCGTGTGATGAGCATGGATATTTGTTCCTGAGTCATGGGTGTTTTCTATGTATTTAAGTATTTATAAATATTTATATATTATATATATCGTTGTCTAAGTACCCTCAACACAAGCCTTATTGAGCTTACTGTGGGACTTAGTCAATTTGTGTAATAATGTCCTATAATATTTATTTATTTAAAATGTTCGATTTAATTTGAACAGTAAATGCCAATAGTAAAAACGTATAGTTAGACGAGTCAATTAGCTACGATTGATATTTATTCGGTTTGTTTAACGTCGAGACAATCCAAGCCATATTTAGTGATTTAGTACAATCAAATGATAAATAGTAGAGTGTTTACCTCGAGTGAACGGCACCATTTCAGTCTCGGACTATTGGCGCAGAAATGAGTGTCTTTTATCCCTTGGTTAACAATCTACTATTTTCCATTTAACATCATAATCCTACGCAGACGAAGTCACGGGCAGAAGTTCGTATTCTATAAAATCATAGTTCAACACACACAGTAAAAGAGTCGTAAAGTAACAAAGTGCAGGAAAAAGGTATTGATTTATCAAGCAAGATGTTATTTTTTTATATGCATAACAATTGTAAGTCAAAGTTATTTGACCCTTTAGTCTCACTATGACTCAATATTTTATTTATTTAATTCAGTTCAATTTTGTTATAAAATTCAGACTCCGTCTTCCTCATAAATTCCTACTTATATTCTAAACAAGAAGGAAACTCCGTCTATCTGTTTCCTCTTCTCGCTTAAATAGCAGCTGAACGGATTTAGATAATATTAAGTTGTGATAATATTAAGACATATATGCCTAAACTCTCAAAACCAACATTAAAGACGATGCTAAGGTCCTCCTCAAGAATAAGCCAGAGTCAACAGGGTGAAATTCAAAACGCAAAACTCAATACTTATACTATTTTCGAGTAGTAAGTACCTTAGCATATGTATGATAAACATTTTGTTTAAATAATGAGCGCATCAAACACAAAAAATTGGCAAGTTTTTATTGTTGATTATAAGTTAAAAAAAAAGAAAAAAGTATGGAGATAGTTTGAGTCCCAAGACCTTTCCAGTACACCGGAAAGTATACCTTTCCAGGAAATAGGTTAGTTCATTTCATTTTATTTCATTTATTCATAATCAATAATAAAATGTGTTCGAATGATAAATTGTAAATTAAATAACATTATAAAATAAGTAGAACAATAAAATTACAATATGTCAAAAACCAATAAAATAATCCACTATTTTTTTTCCAACAATTAAACTTTTAGCTTCGATTTGAATTTGTTATGACCTGTCATAGTTTTTATCAATCATCTTCATCCACGCAGTCGGAGTCGTGGACAGAAGCTAGTATATAAAAAAAGAAATATAAATAAAGAGCTAAATAATAATCTGAACCATGAAATGTGTGTTAAGACAACGCGTCTATAGGTACCTTCTGTCTCGTCGGGGGCATTAACCCGGAGTGCGCACGACTTACTCATTATAATACCTACGCCTTCATTATCCTTATGAACTCTCAATCTACAATAGGTATACAATATACTAGAATTACTAGACAGACAGAAAGCCCACATCCATTCTTATTACACAGTACGCAGAGCATCTACACTATTCGCCCGGTCGCCCATTCTACGTCTGAGCCGTAATGAAATTTGTCGGTCCGACAGCCCCGAATATGTCGAAGACACTACCTATATACACCCACAAAGACCTAACGAATGTGACACGTGTACTAAGATACCACCGTGTCGAAGTACAGATTAGGGCTGTGTATTCAATGATCTCCAACTAAATGCTTCTTAGGTGCTTAGTGTGCCTATGTGAGCGGAAAGTGTACATAATTCAATTTCTGGACGGTCTTGTTATGTGCCGGTATTAGTCCACTAAACACGTGGATGCTATTTATATTTCAGTGGTGCTATACGTATCGTAATGTTCCTGTGTAATGTTTTCACGGTTGTCACATTATTAAACCAATAGATAGGTGGGATAGGTTCGTTAGATTGGTTCAGATGCCCGAAATAGAAAACCAGATGTTTGGAAATACGAGTAGGCCCTACGCGGGGCTCCGTTGACTAAATTCATTATGGTTTTCCTTCATACGAAATATCGTTTGATATTTACACCTAGCTTTTCGGTGAAGGAAAACATCGTGAATAACCCTGAATACATCTGCGAAGAAATTCAAAGGTGTATGTGAAGTCCCCAGTCCGCATTGGGCTAGCGTTGGGACTATAGCCCGAGCCCTCTCGCGCATGAGAGGAGGCCTGTGCCCAGCAGTGGGATGTATATAGGCTGAATTATTATATTATTATTATTATAAAATCTATCAGGCCCTTAAGGCATTGTACCAAGGATGCTGGCGGCATTTCCTTGTTGTATACTGTCATAGAAATGTTATAAACAAGAAAATTTATCTCAGTTTTAACACCGAATTAATCAACTAACTAAGCCTCTTCGTTATAAGGTTTTAGCATACATCAATACGTTTTAATTAACAGCAAAATCCCCCGGGTTGGCTCGAAGTCGTACAACAACAATTAGGGGCGTAATAACGTCGCAATAATTGGGCTCCGTGGAGACCTCTAGCTTTGCCTATTTCGTGTTGCGTAAATATGTATGTACTTAACATTGACAATGTCAAGACCTTACACTAATTAGCTGAAGATAACTAACAGTGCAACGATTTTGTGAGGGTCCGCAATCTATGTATATCTTTTTAATTTTAATACATTTGTTTTTTTTTTTTTTTACAATTGTTTATTTATTTATTTAATCTTTATTGCACAAAAGAAAACCTTATAGTACAAAAGGCGGACTTAATGCCATGAGGCATTCTCTACCAGTCAACCTTTAGGCAAAGCAGAGAGATTGTGGGCGGATTATATATATTTTATTAGCGAAACATTCTAGATTAGTATTTTTTATATAAAAAAATATGATTGACGATTTTTTTGTGAAATTATTAGTATAAAATTTTGATCTGTGTAATAATTTAATATTATTAAAATTAATAAATTACTCGAATAATTAGCTTAAGATAATATTTAATTATGTAATGCTATTCATAAGTGCTATTCAAATTATCCTATCTTAAAGGCCGGCAACGCACTTAAAATCCCTCTGGTGTCCATGAGCGACAGTAATCGCTTACCATCAGGCGATCTGTCTGCGCGTTTGCCCCTATAACATTAAATATATAATGGAGCCTGTTTAGGACGAGTCATAACATTAATAACGCACAGTATGTTAGAAATATATAGTGGAGCCTGTTTAGGACGAGTCACAACACTAACAACGCAAAGTATATTAGAAATATATAGTGGAGCCTGTTTAGGACGAGTCACAACACTAACAACGCACAGTATGTTAGAAATATATGTATAGTGGAGCCTGTTTAGGACGAGTCACAACACTAACAACGCACAGTATGTTAGAAATATATAGTGGAGCCTGTTTAGGACGAGTCACAACACTAACAACGCACAGTATGTTAGAAATATATAGTGGAGCCTGTTTAGGACGAGTCACAACACTAACAACGCACAGTATGTTAGAAATATATAGTGGAGCCTGTTTAGGACGAGTCACAACACTAACAACGCACAGTATGTCAGAAATAAAATTACATAGGTACTTACCTGTAGGGCTAAGATGGTCGGCTCTTTATCATTTGTCACCATGCCAGTCACGTTCTAACAAGTATGTAAGCGCGAAAGTGACGGGCATAGTGACAGGTAATAAAAATGCAACCATGCTGCCACCGCTGATGTTTTTTAATCAAGCGAATACGGCTGCGAAGGATATAACATTTTTTTTAAATTAATGGTCGTCGGGCAACGTACGAATTTGCGATCTTCCGGAACAAGCGTCCGATCGCTCATAACCAGTGATCGGAACTATGGGAGTAAAACTTTAACAAACTTTTTAAGAGGACATAAAATAGTGCATACAGCCCTAAAAATATTCATGCCCATAGGGATAGGAATAGTATAGTACTTACAGCCATAAAAATATTTACATTCATAGATATTCGAATATTTTTAAGGCTATAAGCTCTCTTTTTACGTCCGCTTGATAAGTTTTGTTAAAGTTTTACTCCCATAGTTCCGATCACTGCTCATAACCAACCGACTTACGGAATCATGTCCGAAGCGGTCAATTTATCCAGTTTTCTCTTTTAATATTTTTAGTGCCGTTTGCAGACGGATAAAAAAAAAGTAGTTTTATATGGGTTAGAACATTGTTACTGGGTGAATTCTCAATGACATACAAAAAAACGTAGGACCTCGGTATTGTTAAGATAGAACATTGTTACGGTAGATGTCGCTATGTTGCGCCTATTTAAGGCATGTAAACAAAAAATTGGTATTATAATAAAATAATAAAATGTCTTTATTTAACCTCACAAAAGATAATTTTACAAAATAAACTTTTTTTTTTTTTTGCATATATAAGTAGTTGGAGGCCCGGGAAAGGACCTAATATATATTTATTAATAATCATCATCTTCACGCAGACGAGGTCTTAGGCAGAAGCTATTTTTATATAAGTAGCTATAAGTATTGAGGACGTAAAATGGGGTAAGAAGTTTGATACATGCGTTACAGATGAAAGCAATGAGGCGTACATCAAATTTATTCAATGAATACACCCAGCCGTCTGAAGTACACAAGGAAAATAAAAATAACGCACGTTACCTCATAACAAAAAACAAGGTGTGTTTTTACGAAGCCTGTTCACATATTTATAACTTCATGTACCGCCTCGAAAGGTAAATAATATTAAGAAGGCACCTACTGAAAGCTTATAAATATTAATGGAGTAATCCCCCGAAAACGTATCTCTATTGGGCGCGGTGTCACGACTATTTAGCGAGGTAGGGTTGGATAGTCGAATGAAACATATTTGTCATATTATGATGTTAAAAGATAGAGAAATATGTAAGCTCATCATTCTATTCATGCATAAATACCTATTTTTAATAAGTTTTCAGCGAGTTTAATAAAAACTTATATACAGTTTTTATTTTTGATATAACCTCAAATTTCAACGTAGGTCTTAGTGCTGTAAAACAATTCTCATTTTTTTTTTGCGAGCGGCAATGTATTTCGTACATCATGATCACTTGTGACAGTCGTGACGTCGCGTCATTAATGACGTTTTGAGTTAAAACAAAGTAGTGATACATTGCTTGCTGAATTATTTTGGATGAAAAAATAAAAGTTGTCAATTTTTTATAATACCTATGAAAGTATGTTGATTACAGCCTAAACTAACTGCCCTTTGTTTGTTTTCGTATCAAAAATACACGCTGTAGATTTAGGATAGTTTTAAGCGATTCTAAAATTTTTTAATGACAAGTTTTACCATACTTCCCATACAACTTATTATTATTAAATAAGGATTAGCGACGTGCCACGTATGGAGTGAGCACTCTAAGCCTACTTATACCAAAGTGTATAATGTTTATAATCAGAGCTCGGATAGGTTAGCACCAAAAAACAAACACTGTGATAGAAAATGGTGGAACATTTTGGACATTTATGGGTTGCAAGTTGCAACAATGAATACTTTAGAAATTAATTTAAAAACATTGACATTAAAACAGCTTATTCTATTTTAGAGTTGTAACTTGTAACTGTTCGCTGGTTATGCGATGATATGTCCGACATTCAAAAAATCAAACAAACTTATCTGTGGTTCACATATATCCAATTAAGTCAAAATATTTTCAATAATATAAATAACCAGAGAGGAAAATGGGGACCACGTGTGTATGGAAAGACGGTTTCGGGGAGGTTGTCCACTTTCGTTTTAATTTCGGGATAATAAAAGGCCAGATATTCACGGCCAATTAGACAGCGCGCTTAGTTAGGCGCATCTGTCAGTCGGTCCCATCTCAAGGGGTCAACACACCCCGAATTTAATTTGCCTCCGAGTGGAGACAAGGACGAGATGGAGAAACTTAGTTAAGCTTAAATTAAAAAGTGAAAGTGGTCCTTCGAAAACGTAGGCTTTGAGGGAAAGTCTAGCTAGCCAAAGTTTTCGCTGTGGTAGAATAAAATAGTAAGAATACTAAGAATGTTGTGAGAAGTCGTTTTTTATGCGCTTTGGTGTTTAGCTGATGTACTTTACGTTACATAAGTGTATACAGCGTCACCTTTTAGAGCTAGTCTTTAAGATAAGATAATCATTTATTTCATTTCAATCTTAGTTGGTATATACACAGTGGTCGAGTCCTCCTAATAGGTATGAAGTACCTGTGTCAGGAGACCTCGCTCTTCCAGATTACAGATTTAGATCTACACTAAGAGAAGTTTTGATATTAACACATTCACTGCCAGACAAAAAACGGCGCACTACCCCAGAAACCGGTGGTCTATAGCTGCGTACAAAACAACCCGTCCAGCGGGTTGTCCGGCATCTGAACAAAGTTCACGAGCGCCCACCAGGTGGGTGCCCGGCAGTGAATGTGTTAACATTATAATTTTATAATGAATTGACAAATTGATAAAGTTTACAAAATTTACATTTGATTATATATTACTCAAGTCTCACGTATTGGCATATTCACGCGGCCCAATGCGAGTTCGTTTTACTCCGTTCCGTACAAATTTTCAAAAAGGCGAAAGAATTTTGATCAAAAGTACCACTAAGTATAAATTGTGTACAGCGCGATGTAATACACGTGTATTAAACGTGTAATACACGTGTATTAAACGTGTAATACACGTGTGTAAATAGGTACGTACCTATGTTGGTTTTTCGAGGATAATTCTTTATCATGTGAACCGATTCCAAAAATTGATTTCTTATGAGAAAGTGTCTTTGATGTCATCATAGAAAGTTTCCAGTGTTTATGATACGTAAAGTTGGTTAAATTGCAAACTGAGTTCGGAAATGTTTTTTTGTTAATTAAAAAAAAGTTATCAAGATAGAGGTCTCATTTTTCCTGTAAAATTTATAGTAATATTAACATTATGTAAAAATTGCACATTTTTTTCTTCGGCAAACTTCGATGATAAGGGGGGAATGCTATTTTTTTCACATTTTCCTTCATAAGCCTCTTGCTAGATCTGTGGAATTGAAAGAAGAGGCCAGGGATCGGAAACCGGTATTTTTTGTATGGGAACGAAAACGGTATTTTTTCGTTCTTTGTTAATTATTTCATTCCTAATCGGGCAATCTAATAATACGAAGTCGTTATCTAAAAACACAACTGAGTCCCACATTTTGAGTATAAAATAAACCGAAATATATGGTTATTTCGATGTTTTTGCAAAAAACCGGTTCCGATCCCTGGAAGAGGCATGCATGCCAATGCAGGTAATAAGCGAATGCATAGCTACGAATTAGCAATACAATCTCCGTATGATTGTCAGACGACAACAGGCATTGTGGGTAGGTGCGAGTCGGCGGCGTGTGTCTGTTGCAAGAGGAATTAGCCGCCATTGTGGCCCGTAGGGTTGGCAATCAGCATTTGTTAAATTTAATTTATTCCATTCATTGTCTATCTTCTTATACTGCAGCTATAGGTACTACATAATATAAGTCAAAAACAAATCTTTAAACTACAACTTACATTTATAATATCAGTAGGGATTGAAGTTTTGACTCAGGTAAGTTTAATTATTAGAATACTTTTTTATATAATATAAATATTTATATGTAGCATGAATTGAAAGCGACTACCGACGCAGGTAATAAGCGTGTGCAATTAGTGCATAGCTATGAATTAGCAATACAATCGCTGTATGATTGTCAGATGACAACAGGCTTCGGCGGCGCGTGTTGCAAGAGGAATTAGCCGCCATTGTGGCCCGTAGGGTTGCCAACGACCATTTGTTGATTTTTTATTTTACATATATCGTCAAAAGCCATATGTTAGTAGAAATAAAATAAATACACAGTTACAAAGATAGTGACACCCTCATATATGTTATATTTTATGTCACCCTGTTACCTATTGTTATGATTATGAGCTTTGATTGTTGGGTCACACATCAGTCAGAGTTAAAACAATGTTTTAAATTAAATTATAGATTAAGCTACGCTAAGATTTACTGTTATGGAAGCATTAAAAAATATAAATTTGTTTGATTCACACCTAATCGCTTCCAGAAATGTATTTACCTAATAATTACACATAGAGTAGTAAACCGAAGACCGGTCTGGCCTAGTGGGTGACCCTGCCTACGAAGCCGATGGTTCCGGGTTCAAATCCTGGTAAGGGCATTTATCCGTGTGATGAGCATGGATATTTTGTTCCTGAGTCATGGGTGTTTTCTATGTATTTAAGTATTTATAAATATTTATATATTATATGTATCGTTGTCTAAGTACCCTCAACACAAGCCTTATTGAGCTAACTGTGCGACTTAGTCAATTTGTGTAATAATGTCCTATAATATTTATTTATTTATTTTAATTTTGCAGAAAGGCCAATAAAACTTTAGTTAACTAAATTAACGAAACTACTACTAGGCGAAAGAACGAAGAAAAAATTCAATGCTAAGCGCAAGTTTGAAATAATTCGAAACCCCTGTTCAACCCTGCACGCCGGTCCATATCTGCCCTACGCTCCATATCGGCTCCCGCTCCCGCTGCCGCGCCCGCTTCCGCCCATGGCCGCTAAGCACCGCTCCGGCGGAAGTCCTATGTCTCCAGGACAGTTATTTACTGTTGATCTCGATCTGTCCAGTTAAGTACGTACGTAATACAATGGCATGGCTCTGGGCGTCACCCCGGGGCACAATAGTGTTTGTGAAAGGCTGAATAGATGTCGGTTACATCGTTTAGGTGACAAGGCGTTTTGCTCATGTGATACAAATGACATGGTGTATGTAATTGAACTTGACACTTTAAAGTAGTCTTGATCTTTTTGGTCAATTATATTAGAAATAATGAAATGTTCTGTTTGATTACGTTTTAAGTGGTTGTCAATTAATAAGAATATAATAATAGAAGGCCTCACGCTTATCTTTTTTTTTTTTTTTTTTAATACTACGTTGGTGGCGAACAAGCATACGGCCCGCCTGATGGTAAGCAGTATCCGTAGCCTATGTACGCATGCAACTCCAGGTGAGTTACATCCTTTATTAATCATAATTTAAAAAAAAAGCGGTGGTGGCCGAGTGGATATGACGTCCGACTTTCAATCCGGAGGTCGCGGGTTCAAATCCTGGCTCGTACCAATGAGTTTTTCGGAACTTATGTACGAAATATCATTTGATATTTACCACTAGCTTTTCGGTGAAGGAAAACATCGTGAGGAAACCTGCATACATCTGCGAAGAAATTCAAAGGTGTATGTAAAGTCCCTAATCCGCATTGGGCTAGCGTGGGGACTATAGCCCGAGCCCTCTCGCACATGAGAGGAGGCCTGTGCCCAGCAGTGGGACGTATATAGGCTGAATTATTATAATCATAATTTCAAGTAATAGAGGGATAAACAAATAAATAACAAAAATAATAAGCTGTGACGTACCTATTTTTTTTTTTTTAATACTGACAAGATTTAATTTTATACTCCAAAAACACTCATAAACCATCAGCATATCCGAAACAAAATCGGGGCTGAAACCAAAAGCGTTTAATGCACTTCCATAAATCAGTGAAGTTATTCACATGTATAACAGCGCACTTAGCTGACCTATAGTAGATCTTATCTGTTTACAATAAGGTTCACGAATGGTCACTGTTTGAGGGCAGTGGGGACCGCGGGGTCGGGCTATCTGCCGGACGTGTCGCGAGCAAATTCTTTTGATTTAACGCGCGGCTGACGATGGCGGCGAGTTTTTGGCAACCCTGCATTATGCGTTTTAGAAATGACGTATGTGCCATGACTTAATGTGGCGCTTATAGCCTTTGAGTAAAGGTGAGATGTAGAATGTACGAATGTGAATTAATGGTTTACTAAATATACTTTTATATGTACGTATTCGAAAATTTGAAAAGGTTGAAATTTAATTTTTTGTAGGTATTTTACAAATCATCTATACACCCCTATAATGGAACAGGCACCAGTAATGGATGGTATAGACAAATCCTGTTAAACAAGTATTTACCATCAGTTTGTAAACGCTGGCAACATTTTACCATAAACAAGAGCCAAAGAGCTGTTTAAGTTTAATTTCTCATTGATATTTGTTAGTTTGAAAATGAATGGAGCCATACATCCCATGACTGGAGCAAAAAACCACAGTACACACACACCACACACACACCACACCACACACCACACACCACACACCACACACCACACACCACACACCACACACCACACACCACACACACCACAGTATACAGCTTTCATTAAATACATAGAAAACATAAAGGGCGAATTGGACATTCAAGTTTTAAAGCGTAAAGCGGTAGAAATTTTACTGGTCTCGGTGGAATATACTCCAAATTTTCTCTTAAATGTCCCATTATTGGTGCCGTTAACATAGGTCACTTATGTTATACATTATATATAATATAACGTTCTTCTTGAATTTATATATTGTCGAACGTGTAATTAATTTATAGAGTTAAATTCTGTTCAGTAACATCTGAGCGACATATTTTCTGTTATTGTACCAAACAGGGTATGTACCTCTATAATAGGTACCTACTCATTCTAGAAATTGAAAGAGAACTCAGTTTCAATAGGAATTAAATTACATACTAAAAGTTTTTTAAACATAATCCAGGCGGCATAGACAAAATACGCTCCTAAATGATGATTAGCCCATATACCCATCCAATATTCATGGTCTAAAAGCAACGTTCTTAGTCTACGATCTAGTCGTTCTAGCCTAAAGCCAAACACACAAACACACGTACATAGTTTCACCTAAATCCTTGTAAAGAGAATGCTCAATCCCGAGCTTTTACTGCCCGGGTAAACTTTAAAAGATTCCAATTAAGCTAGGCAGCTTTCGCTTAACGAACAATGCCATAAGGGCCTTCGACACTGCTTGGAGGGCATTACAAGTATCATGAACTAAAAAGTCTTTTCCTTCACGGGTTTCTTAAGGACATACTCCCTTTTCGGTTCGGAGGGCAGATTAGGGTCCAATAAAACGAGGGTTAAGACCGGGTTTTGTACTAGAATTAAAGGGATCCTTTTTTACAGCCTTTATATTGACTTCATTGGTGGGTAATTAAATATGTAAAGGAAACTTGTAAGATATTCACCTAATTCGGGTTGACTTTAAGTTTGTATACACGCAGGAAAAATTATGAATAAAGAACAAAACATAATCCGTTTTATACGAAGACCTTTTTGTGTTCCGTTCAAATCTGTTAGAGTAAAAGTACCTATTTTATTTACTGAAATAGATGTCATACCCGAAAGAAAAAGTGATCAAGGCCTCCCAATGCAGGGTGGAATTAGACCAGCATTCTGCATTCGCGGAAGATGCCTAGACCACTCAGCCATTAGGGCCACGGCGGCATAAGTCGAATTATATCCAGTACCTGCAATATCTTAAGGGCTTACGGCGGCCTGTGGCCAACTCTAAGTAACTCTATTTGTTTAACGGTGACAGAACAGACAGAAAATTTAAAAGTCTGCAGTAAGCTTGGCCGAATTTCACCTTCCCATTAAAATATAAGTTTCTTTCTCATTCTAAAACACGTGTTGGATTGTAATGAACTTTGCACATACAATGACATGAGGTATATCTATGCCTGTAATTAGTTTATATAGCCCTTAGGGGACAAATCAAATGGAGCAATAAAATTATGCAATACGAAAAATAAAAATTCGCTGTATTTTTTTTTAACTAAAATAAACTAATTACAGGAACCTTATCCTATTGTAAGTACAAAGTTTCAGAGCAATCCAGCTAGTCGTTTTAAAATGAAAGCGTAACTACGTTCACAGTACATATGGTGCTACTTTACCGCACTAGTGCGAAAATTAGCATATTACGTTACTGTGTCGAACATTTAAAGGGCCATATGTACTGTAAAACGTTGTACGATACATGTGCGAATAGGTAATTCGCAACTCGTGTCGATTTAAAACACTCCCTTCGGTCGTAATGTACTATTGTGTGGATAACCGCGTTTGCTGCAAACTTTTAAAGCATTGTTTTGGATACTCTTTTATCTCATCACTTAATCAGTAATGGAAGAGATTCCTACAGAAATATTGAATATTTGACTCATGAAACAAAGCATCAGAAAAAAATAGTAAAACAATAGGGCGTTAGTTCAAATAGTAGGCAACGTAAAAACATTAATCAGCACACAGACCTAATAAAAGAGTCTCATTGTCTCTTTTCTATACGGTACCCTAAAAAAGCAAGGCAATTTAAATGAAAGAAACAATATGAAAAACACTGTTCTTTGTGCAAAGTCAACATCGAGTTTTCTTTGACGAGACTAAACAGAATTCAATTCCGTTTTCTCCGATTTTTATACACTCGAGCATCTCAAATGCCGGCTTAAGCACTTTTCATTAAACTATTCTGCCTAAGGACCCGGGGCATTTAACATTCGCGCCCTTTGTTAGATTACAACCGCCTTGAACCGGCTCAAACACAGATAATGCAGAATTACAGAGGTTTGGCTACAAATAAAAAGTAATTAAATTATGAAAATGCCGACTAAGATATGTTACCAACCAACAATTGGTTCGTAACATATCTTATCGGTTCTTGTCTGATTTATTTTTTGTCTTTTAATTATTTATATAAGAATTCAAGCCTTGGAGATCCTCTACATCTCTAATGATAATATAATATCTTTTTTTATATTTTATCTCTGACACTTAGAGACTTATACATCTCTAAAGAATTTTAGTATTTGTTAGTTTTTTTTGTGTAATTTGACATTTAGAGACAGTTTACATCTCTAATAAAGTATTTTTTATTTCATCGATTCCATATTTGTAATTTTTATTGTTTGAAAAATGGACATGTAAAAGTGCCCCTGTGGCCTATTTGCTGAATAAATGTTTGATATTTGATATTGAATGTTAAAATACCATCATCAATTTTTACTTGTCACTCGTTGCCATAGTTAGGGTCGCGTCGATCACTTTTAAAACCCTTGTTTTTTAATAATCGAACATACATTTTATGGCAGTTATATGCCTTTTCTATAATATAATCTACTTAGCATATAAATAAAATAAATAAATAGGACACTATTACACAAATTGACTAAGTCCCATAGTAAGCTCAGTAAGGGTTGTGTTATGGGTACTTAGACAACACCCATGACTCGGGAACATTTGTCTCGGGAGCCCACCCGGTCACCCATGACTCGGGAACATATATTTATCTGCGTTCATCACACAAACATGCCCTTCCCAGGATTTAAAACCCGGGACCATCGGCTTCATAGGCAGTGTCACTACCCACATTTGTTCCTGAGTCATGGACATACATAAGGGTTTTTGGTGCGGGAATGTTTTGCCCTAGTCAAAAATTTTGGTAAGAACTATAAAAACTGATACTTTAACATTTGGAACTTTAGAATTCATGTTTTGGTAATTGTTTTAAAATAAACAAAGTTATAAATTCATGAAATCATATCCGCACCCAAACCCCCGATACATGGTCATGGGTGTATTCACAGGATAAGCCTTATTGAGCTTACTGTGAGACTTGTCTCATAAAGTCCTATAATAATATGCCTATTTGAATAATAAACTATCTTTTCTCAAACTTGCTATGAAATGATGACATGACTTACGTCAAATTAGGTCCGGAAATACTACATATCAGGTGCGATGAGTGAAGATGATATGTAAAGGAATTTCATACTGCCTTACACACCTAGGACTGTAAAGCAACCTTCTTTTGTTTTTAAACGTCAAATTGTGACACAACGTCTTGGTATCCAACCATCAACTAGCTTCAGTTAGCTTGGTACGGTGATTTGTTGTGCATATTCGTTGCTAAGCAACGGCGGTGGCGCATCGCGTAGGCGCGCGGACTTACGCACGTCTGGTAGAGTGGCGAGCCGAGTAGGTCGCCACAAAACAAATTGACTACAATTTTTTGTTTTAATTGCAAGTTTGAGAAAAGCACTATACATATCTCGGCGAGAAACGGGGTTGCCGGCCGCGTATCTCTATCCTACTTATATATATCTACTTGGCCTGCAACCCTACGTTTCCCGGCCTCTATAGTAATGTACTATTATCTTTATATTTATCGTATAGTCAAACCTCTGTCCATTACGTTCTCTGCGCAGGTCCGATGTAATCTCTCCATCGCCCGATCACACCTAGTTATTTGTGTTTCAATTAAGTGGCCCAATTCTGCGGTCCGAATGATTAATTCGGCGGGTAAGCTGTAGTTATGATCCCGTAATTTACTGCCTCACCTTTGTCTGTTATTGAAGTAGTGAGGATTGTAACATAATTGATAACAGCGGTTATTACGAGGAGGTATTTTGGTGTAATTTAGAGCGAATTAAGTTTTGTTCGTCGGCTACTTCTGATGACTTATCAAAATTATACCGAATGTTTCCTGTAACACGAGCAAATAATTAAGCCATATATTGTACTCATGAAACGATATAACTCTTGATTAACAACTTTTAAAAATTATGAAATCTTTAGATTTTATCTTTTTCATACACATTTAATATTATTTTCAATGTACGCTGACATCAGTGTGTTTGACGTTGCTTGTCACGCTTTAAACATAACAAAATTCGCAATACATTGCGTCTTAGAATTAACTTCAATATGTAATAAAAGTTAAAACATAAGTTATTTTTCAAAGTTGCTGAACAAATGTTGGTCAGTTTGAGGAGTACAGCCTACAGTTTAATTTATTGCTCCTGTTACAGGAAACACCCGGTATATCTTAAAGTAACGCAGTAGGGCAATTGGTCGGTTTTTTATTGCATCACGTTCTAACAAGTATGTAAGTGCGAAAGTGACGTATGACATGACAAGTGATAAAAATGCGACACTATAATACCACCGCAGGACGCCTTATAATCATATCCCGGGTTTTCGGGGACTAAAACGTACCAGTACTAGGATATATTATCGATATCGATATCAAGCAATTTATAAATCATAATAAGAAATGTTACTTGTATTTGAAATAAACATTATTTATGCAAATATCTTACATTTATTCTTATCGTAAATGTAAATATCCGACTTCTGAGACTGACTCTAGTCATTCTGACAATTATTAAAATTACAATAATTAATAATTTAATTAATTCTATTGTAACAGCGAATATAAAATTTTAAAAGTACATGTAAGTAAGTAGAATAGAATAGAATAGAATAGAATAAGTTTTATTCGTAAACACAAACAAGACAAATTACGTAATATAACAAAAACAAAGTATAAAGTGCCACGAAATGGCCTTATCTCAGCATGTTAAGTAAGTAATGTCTTACATAATTTTATCGACATAGTACCTCGTAATTTTTAAACGTCCAACCAAATTGCACCCGTCTAACCGATAACCTAAATGAAAATTGTGTGAATGTGAACACCCCTTAAGTCGTGATTACTATATTAACCCCAGATCTCGTAGATCACGTTCCACACAGCCGCACAGACTGACGCCGGACAATTGAAGTTATATAACGCCATCTGTTAGCATTATTGCACTGGATTGAATGACTATACTTTGGAGACTGTTCATTGTAATTTGTGTCTAATAATGTCGAAAATACAGTTGATATTCCTTTGGTACTTTTCGATTTCGTTCGCGTAGCATTTCGCAAGTTTCGTAGCATTTATGTAGCTTCACCGTAGCACTAGTAAGCATCTACGCCGTAGAACATGGAATTACTTCTACAAGTTTTACAATATTTAATAATTGAAGCAAAAAAATAATCTGTCTGTGTGAGACTCAAACTCAAAGGGATTTTTCTTTTACCATTTGAATATAATTAAAATTGTATTTGTAGGTTTCTTCTGATGTATATTTTTTATTTATATGAAAAGGTCGAATGTGAAAGGAATTTCCATTTGATTTTGGTATTTTAAAGCAACATAATATATCACTAAATTGAAATTAGACCACAGGGGCCCATTTCTAGAATGGTATCAGACTAATATTATTAGTCCACGAACTGTCAAGTCGTATGGGTTACCATGGCAACAGACTCATAATATTAGACTAATTGCGTTCGAGAAATGGGCCCCAGACTGGATTCAAAATATAAAGCTACATAACCAACAACTTCCGCACCCGAGTCTACAAAAAAGAACATCATTAACTTTGTGCACGAAAACTATTCTTTATTCCATCCTTCGGAGCTCTTTAAAGTCGAGACGGTGAACATTTATTTATTTCTGGTTTCGGACAATAACAAGCTTTTGTATTATTCATTGTCCAATTATAGTAAAAGGAGTCCGGGCCAGGTAAGAGCCGGCCGAGTGGGCAAGCCGGCAGGCCGATTGGCCGGCTCGAGTGCCGTACACCAATTATTGTGAGACTGTTGTCATAAAGGAAAATACCTTATTATACTCTAGTGTGCTCGTATTAACGATGCGAATGCAGAATAAATCGATATTTTCAATGTAAGGTTAGAATATGGTATATGGAATGTAAAAATGGAACTGGACCCGGGTACCTCCTTAAACTACGTCCAAAAGAGAGGTATGGGCATTGTGAATGTCATCTCGCTTTGTGTGGTAGGGCACAGCCAGTGGATGTCATTCCAGATCTAGAGCAGAGCCCAACTGGGGAAGTACCTCCACCTTACAGAAAACAGCAGCCAAATTACACTAGACCCTATACTCATAGTGTTGTGTTCCTGCCGGTGAGTAAGGTTGCCAGAGCTCAACGAGGGGGGGGCGGGTTTAGGGTCGACAACGCGCATGTAACTCCTCTCGAGTTGCAAGCGTACATAGGCTACGGAGACTGCTTACCATCAAGAGGGCCGTATGCTTGTTTGCCACCGACGTAGTATAAAAAAAAAGGTTTTAATAGATGAAATAATAAAAGAATATTTGATTGTGTTTATTTTGTTTGACTTGATTTCCTTTTTAATACAAGAATAATGTGAGTGTACCGGATTCGTGCCAACTTTGTTTCTAATTTATTTGTTTAAGAATTGAAAAAAATATTTATAATCATTTTATGATTTGTCATAAATCAATTATCTTGATAATGTGCATTATTATAAACTGAAATAGATGTCATATATGAAAGAAATAGTGACAGAGCCCTCCAGTGGCGAAGTAAACCGGCGTCTTTATCGGAGGGTTTTGTCACTTTTTAATATATGACATCTATTTCAGTTTAATATTTATATATACGAGTATCAGTATGATGTTACGTACATAAGTTCCGAAAAACTCATTGGTACGAGCCGGGTTGAACCCGCGACCTCCTGGTTGAGAGTCGCACGCTTACCTTACCTTACCGCTAGGTCACCAGTGCTTATCACAAATCAAAATATTTGTTTAAAATAATTCCATTTGTCCCCAAATTTGCGAACAATTCTTCTTCCTCCTGCCCTTATCCCACGTTGTGGGGTCGGCACAACATGTTCTTCTCTTCCATTCTCCTCTATCTTTCGTCACCTCAGCACTCACTCCTTTCTTTCTCATATCTTGTACAATGGGCTGTGCTCTGAAGAATTGTTTGACATGATGCCCACGGCTACTTTCTATCACCGCACCGCCCGCCGTCGGCAGGGTGTTCATCCTCACACCCTAGAACCTAAATGGTCACGCACTGTGCGGTTTAAGAGGAACTTCCTCCCGCGCACGCTCCGGTTGTGGAATGAGCTACCTGCCGAGGTTTTCCCGAGGGTCTACAGTATGAGGTTCTTCAAAAAAGGAGTGTACAGATTTTTAAAGGGTCGGCAACGCGCATGTAACACCCCTGGAGTTGCAGGCGTCCATAGGCTACGGTGACTGCTTACCATCAGGCGGGCTTGCCACCGTCGTGGTATATAAAAAAAATCCTCTTTCACACAATCCATCCATCGTTTTTTGGGTCTACCATCCGCTCTCCGTTCATCAACATTCATTCCTAATATTCTTTTTGCCTATATGGCATTTGCGAACAATTATAATGTCATTATTTACCACGAGATCGTAAAAAATTACCAGTGATTACCTACGAATGAAATAAAACTAATTCTTAAGATTCGCGAACGGGCCGCCGGGGCACTTTTGCGAAATTATGAAAGTTAAATACGCCGCCGGCTCAACTTTGTTCAGGACTCTAACTTATATTGACATGGATTAAAAATGTAGGTCACCCATAGTCTTGCTGGAGACGTTTATGATTTTTAAAGTAAATTTTGCATTTCATTAAGTGATATATACTTATTTTAAAATTTGCTCGGAAGGTTTTGACACTTATAAATTTTCTGCCGAAAATTCTAGGCTTTTTGGCAGATTTGTGTCAATGAATATTTCTATTAAGACAGATAAAATATGATTAGTAAGTACTGAGCGAAACCAAAAGCGCCATACATGTACCTATAACATTTGAAGAGTTCCCTCGATTTCTCCAAGATCCCATCATCAGACCCCGACTTGGTGCCAACGGGACCATCTCGGGGTTATACCCGTTCGATTAGAAAAAAAAAAATGAAAATCGGTTCACGATTCTCGGAGATATTGAGTAACATACATACAAAAAAAACAGTCGAATTGAACACCTCTTCCTTTTTTGAAGTCGGTTAAAAATACATAATATTCTATTATTTGACAGTGTAGGCCGAACGTTATTTAGAATTGACCATATTGACAAAAATAACCATAACAAATTGAACCATAAAATGTAACAGTTCGTTAAGGTTTACAATTCAATTTTTAATGGTTAATTCTAATGTTCAATTCTAATTAACGTTCGGCTAACACTGTAATGTGACACAATTGTATTCACTTAAAAATATCTCCGTTGACCTACCTTTCACAACATAACTGAAACTAACCAATATCTTAATTCCAATTATGAAATTAGAATTCAAACTATTATCCACAACTGTCCTAAAATATAATAGGACAAAAAAGTTTGAAAGGACATGAAACCTACACACATTTGTAACATTTGTGGACATTTGTAATTTTCGAAGCGACCTAAAGAAGTGCAGGGGGCCGATTTTTGAATTTGGAGCGCTCAATTTCGTCACTCGAAAATCTGTAGAAAATGACGAATTGAAATTTTTGAACTATGAGTAATATAAATTGCGAATCTAGTGGTCTTGACCAATAGTTTTCAATTCGATTAGTAGAATTGAAATGCCTAGTAGTGGAGATAAATTGAAGGGAGTCTGATAGTATTTTTTCAAGTAAGTTTATCCAAACTTTTAATTAATAATATTGTTTAGATTAAATAGGTTATTAGAAAGTCAACGAAGAGTTGGTATAAAAGCGGCCTTCGCTTTTATTCAGCGGTATTGCACGGCTTAGGCCGGCCTCTGCCCGTGTATGCAATAAACTCAATTAATCCGGCCGACCACCGTTTTATATTTATTGGCCGTGGTGTATCTATGCCATATTAGCGGTAGTATGTGGTGGCAATTTTGTATTTTACCATTTTTCTGTAGAAAATTTTTATGTTAGTCATTTTCTGGACCGAAAGTATGGCGAATTGGTACTTAATTCAAAGCTAGTCTATATTATTATAATATTTTTCCTATTTACTTACCTACTTCTTTAATAATTAATATATTGCGCAAACGTATGTATCTTATATTTCCTGAGCTATATGGTATAGGACTTTTTTTTCTTAAATAAGACATATAATATGCAATTAAAAGCTATCAAAATCAATAAAGTTTTACAGAAAAAAAAAAAACACTAGCTGTCAAACAGGGTTTTGAAGTATTTTATAATACTTACTACTATTAATCAGGTGTTAGATAATGACTTCTGTTCATTGTACTAAAGACACAAAATATTGATCATTAAATAATTATGTATTGAGATTGTTTTCGATTTAGTGGTTTCATTTTCTAACGATATGTTACTCACGTAAAGTTGCTACTACATTTTATACAACGGATTTTATTTAAAAATATACTATTTTCTTACATAAACTTTCATCTTAATCATGATTAGAAGTTAGAACTTTTTAATTTACTACTAATTTCTCTAAAATACGGTCTAAACTCCCGCAACGCCGCAAATGATCTCGTAATTAATTTTTTAACGCTAATACCTGTACTAAAACGCTTGTCCGAATGAATTATGCCCAGATTACCCCGTCCAAGTGAAGAAGGTCGCAACATTGTTCGGGCCCGGTGCGCGTGCGTCTTTTGTTTCGGAATTGTATTTGTGTAGCGTTAATCCACGTCTATTTATCATTTTCGGAGAGGGTTCAATTTTTCCGCTCCGATGTTATTTGTTGGAAACAAACGATATTCGAGGTATTAATAAATAAAATGGGGGTTAAAATATTGTTTTACTCGGAACGGGAAAAACTGGGTTAAAGTAAATCAATTTAGCCGTCAGCCATGATTATATATGGACTTTTCTCGAATTTGCAACACGGAGTGACCACGGTATCTTTGTGTTAATAAATATTAAATTAGATTTTTAGACATTTTTAGGTTATCAGATTACTTGAGGAGAAGAGTGGTATGAAATACCCACTTTTAGAAAGCGATGTTTGATTTTTTCGGAGTTTTTTTTAATGAATTGGTTACGAGTTTTTATTTTCGTAGAATATAACCGTAGAATATAGTTTATCAAAAACTATATTCTACGGTTAACAGAAAAACTCCCCCAATAAATAAATCTCATTTATAATGATTAATAAAAGAGATATTTGGTCTGAAAATCTACAGAAGCATTTTCCGACGGCAATTCTTCACGGAACGGAATCACATTCGGAAATATGGCGCGGAACAGGCTATCGGTCAGGTTTATATACAATATGATATTACAGTTACTTGACTGCATGGACCAAAAACATTATTAATATGAGTTAAGGTTATGCGTCTTTTCTATGGATGTCTTAAAATAACGGACTTTAAAGCGTCATTATCTTGCTGAAACATTACAGGCATGTTAAAACTTCTTGGTAGTTATATGATAAAATGTAACAAAATCGCATATTATCATATTGTCCACCGAAAAACTCCTGTTTTCCCGAACGTTTTTCATCCACATGAGTATTAAAATAACAATAGTTATTTGTTTTACAAGGGGGCAAAGTTGTTGTTTAACCGCTCGTGCTAATATTGATACCCGAGCAAGCGAAATATTCCAAAGAGAGAAGTGGATTCTTGAGCGTTGCGAGGGTTAAACAAACTTTGCCTCAGAGTGAAACACAAAATTTTTCACCACACCAGCATGAGGAAACTACTAACTATGAAATACCAAAAACTTCTAATGAAATAAAATCCAAATGAACGTAATAAAAAATTATCATTCAAAATCATCATTTAAAAGTCAATTCTACTAGCTAACATAAGGAAACAACTCAAAATTTGCATCTGATTACTTTGCCCCACATGTGGATAAAATGCAACTTTCTCATTCGTTTTTGAACAACCAAGAGGGCCTTTACCAGTTGGTGTAGTGAAAATCAATTTATCCAAAAAAGGAGTTAAGAGTTAACTCCATTGAAATAGAATACGGCTATCGACGAATTACTCAAAGTCTTATATCAAAACCGTACAGAAATAAGCTTGAAGTGCTCACTCTATATAATGCCTTCATTACTTAATAAAATATCGGCGTGTTGGCTTCAGCTCCGCGCATGCTTCCCAAATGTCCGGAACACCATTGTTCCGTGATGGGAAAGACATATAAGTAGTATGGAGGCAGTGCCGGATTAACCATTAAGCAAAATAAGCACTTGCTTAGGGCACCATGTCTAGGGGGGCACCAAAATCATAGGGAAAAAACGCGCAGGCTGCATCAGCATCGCAGTCGTAGTGTAGTACTTATGTACACGAAACTTTTTGATACGTGTGCAAAGTACCCATCTAATAACGAAGGGTCGTAAGAGAGTGAGGACACGTAAAAACATCTCCAACCTTACGCGGAGGCCATCAAAGCTCATGGCCAAAAAATCTTACCGTCGGGCTTGTGGCCACCCGATTTTCTCGACGTAGATACCCGATTTTGTAGCGTATTTTGGTCTCTTGCACACCAGATGTGTCGGCCAGGCCGAGTTGCTGCAGAGCCGCGATCCTGCGACCTAATTGTCAAAGTGTAATAAAGGGCCCTGCGAAGGCCGAAAAACAAAAGCATCTTATCAAGTTGCGCTTTCGAGTTAAGGCAAAGGCCGAGCAGTAGGAGGACCGTGACTACATAGGTTCGATTTCAAGCCACTCTTTTGCAGTTCGGCGTTAGGTCTTATGCGACGCCAGGCCTTCTACTTTATGCAAACTGCCTCACTTTGGCTTGGCCATGGATCCAAATCCATGCTGTCCTCTTTCGCAGCTGGGCTGTCTTGCTCACACCTCGCCATTAGTTGTATTATATGATAACGCGCCGCGATCGGACGCTCCGGACGTCCAGCTATTTATACCTCGCCATTGGTCAAATTCAAGCCTTGCTTTCTTCCAGCTCGACCTTTCGCCTCATCCGTAAGCGCCGATCGAACGCTCCGCGCATTCAGCCTTAGACTTTGCCTTTAAAAACACTGATTTAAACCTTCACGATTTAGGCCAATCAAATTAGATCCAAAAATCAAAATGCTATTGGGAATGTTTTAATACATTTGTTGGGTTTGAGAAACGCTGGGAATTGTTTTAATACATTTATTTGGTCCTAAAAGCGTGTAATCCCAGTTTGCTCTATCCCAGGAGGTGTGCATACATTTTGGGATCCTTAGGAGATAATTTTTTCCTTTGGGTTGCCAAACCACTCGATGTAGAAGGAACCCAATATCAATTACAATAGCACTTGGTGGATCAGATACTGGTAAGAAAGCGTTTTCGGATTATTAACATGATTTTACCAAAAATAAAAAATGTCGATCTTTTTTACAATTTACTACGAATACATATTAAGGTACCTTAAATACTTGACATTGTTTGAATATCAAACTTATTCATTGATTGGTTACAGAGTAATTTAGAGTACCTTAAATTAATCAATACATATATTTTATTGCAAGAACATAGTTAAATTACATTTCGGATCCTAAGATATCAATTTTAATAACACTCGTAATTAGAACAAATTTTCCGTCGGCCGTACCGTTTTCGATTTACAAGCAAAAAAACTGAAAAAGAGGAAACATTTATGCATACCTCCTGGAATGGAGCAAACTCAGATTACACGTATTTTTTTTCGTGACACATTATTATTTAAGAAAACGGGACTTATTCGAGTTTGATTAAGTTCTAAAATTACCTCCAACGTCAAAATAATGATGTCGACTTTACACAGTCTTCTCCGAGACCATGGGGACAACGCCGTCCTTGAAACGTCGGATCAGAGGTAGGGAATGCAAACCGGTTTTAACCGAAACCGAAAAAACCGGTTAAAACCGGTTTTATGGCGGAAACCCAAAACCGGGTTTTTAGAATTTGATAAACCGGTTTCGGTTTTATTCGGTTTTTTTTATTTACCTAAGTTGCATGTTTATACAAAATACAAAAATACGAAAAATTTAAATAATATAAAGTACTGGCAGTGGCAGGACATCCGTGCTGGTGTACGAATTGGTATAAAAGGTCTTACTTATAATTTTATTATGCGATGCGCTGTAGAAAAATTCTACGTAATCAATTATATCAATGACAGCTTTAGAGTCTTTTGTTGGTTCGGTGATAACGACTTACCGACAACCTTTTTTGTCTCTTTCGCACTAATAGGAAAGGGTAGTTCAAACCCTAAAGAATGGAATTACTTGACTACCTGTGTTTGCCCAGTTTAAGCTAACACCATCAGTTTCTAATCGACTTTTCGAGAAGAAACACGTGACGTGAATTGTTGTATTAGCTTACTTATTTCATTTATTTCCTACTTTACAAATCCATAATAACTTAGCAAATATTTTATAAAGGAAGGTAGTAACAGTAAACGAATTAACTACTTGAATATTTACTAGAAGACAGCGAAAAACTTAGAGCAAGATTTTGGATTGGGCCATTTGATTTAAGACAAATAACATTAAATTATAAATTGATATTGTCATATATTTAAGAAAAAAATAATTTAATAAAATTGTTTTGTTCCTATTCCTAGTTACAAATAACATTAAGTTATTTGACAATTCCCATACAATACAATAAAATAGTCAGAGTCAGAGTTCTGTCTTTAATTTCGTGATAAAATCGTGTATATACTATACTAGCATTCGTTTTTACACGTGAAGCAATCTTTTCTTTATTCCATGGCGATGAATTTAAGAATTTTTGATTCTAAAAACCGAAACCGGTTTTAACCGGTTTCGGTTTTTTTTTTGTAAAACCGAAGAAAAAACCTGTTTTGGAAACCTCCGGTTTTTGCATTCCCTAATCAAAGGTAATTTTAAAACTTACCCTAATAAGTCCCGTTTTCGTAAACAATAATTTGCTATTTAAGACATTTGTGGCCATTGGTACTTGTTCTGACAAGAACCAATGGCCAATGGCTAAGCCCCTACTGAAGCTCGGCCTTTGCCCTCACATGAATGAGCTTCGCAGGAAAGCTCTAGAGGTTGCAAAACCCTGTGCGGAATACTGCCTATGTCTTACGTCTTCGCTCATACTTGGACCATGGTTGGCTTGGCCTCCGGACTTATGCGAAGCACGGTCTTCGAATTTGCTTACACTTGGCCTTACCTACTCTTGGAACATTACTGCTGCAGTACTGTCAATTTCCGTGATAAAATGATGGGACGGATTGAAAATTCTATTCTCAGCAGTAATGCGGCAATAAACGTCACTCAATTTACCAAGAAAATTCAATGTAATCTTGATGAGGGGGCACCATGGTCTAGAAATGCTTAGGGCACCAAAATGTCTTAATCCGGCACTGTATGGAGGTAATGTTTTAAACTCGATTCTTACTTGAAACTTACTAAGTTCAAATTTTATTATAGGTATTATAAACAGGTTTATAATCAACACAACACAAGCCTTATTGAGCGTACTGTGGGACTTAGTCAATTTGTGTAATAATGTCCTATAATATTTATTTATTTATTATTATTATTTTATAATGTTTTTATCTATGTATGGATATAGCACGATTACTTATATCTCTATAAATAAAACCTAATAGTTCGATTTCTGCACTAAACATTTTCTGTGCTTCGTTAGCCATCGGGGTCGATCGAGCGTCTTCGGCGATCCGAGGAGCAATCAACAAGTCATTGCCGAAATAATGATATCTCTCCACGGAGAAGGATTTGGCGGCCATTTTCCGCGTGCGCTGTTTCGTGATGTTGCATTTTTACAAGACTCTGTTTAGCTATCCCACTAAGTCCCAGAGAGTCATTTATGCAGTTTTGAATTTGGAACCTTCTTGTATTCCTTTATAGTTCAACATTTTATTTGAATTTGTCCTTTTCAAAGGACATCGGGACTTAGAAGGATTGTAGGAGTTATGTTGTGCTATCCGAATGAACACGCGTAGCGAAACTGCAATATTTTATTAAAACAGATACCTATTTTTCAAAAAGTCCAGTGATCTATCTTTTGAAAGCAGGACCAGAAGCCTTTTCCTTGTGAAGCATCCAATATGATAGCGACATCGGTATTATTTCACAAACTGTCCCCGCAAACGCGCAAATTGGATTCCTTCAATGAACCAATCAATAACGAACATACTATACTTCTTCGTAATATCCTCCATCATAATATCAACTCTAAGCAATTGAGATAGAGCTCACATCGGTGCAACGCAAGATAAAGATACGATCTTTTGCAACTTTTCTTAAGCTAGAATGGCGGTTTATGTTTGGAATTTGTTTTTTTTTATTTATTTTTTATTCGCTTCTTCCGTGGCTTTAACCGCGTAGACTCTACACTTCACCTCCAGAAATTTTACAGTACACAAAGTATTTCCTATAGTTTGTCCAGGTTATAAACCAAAACGGCAACAGATATCAAACAACCCATATGTGACCCATGCCACCGTGACCGGATGGCTGAGCGGTCTAGCCATCTGTCGCGTAAACAGAGGACGCTGGTTCGATTCTAGCTCTGGACACTGGAGGCTTTTGTATGGTCATTTTTCCTTCGTATATGACATTCATCAATAGATCTACATGAAATCACATTGAAATATTTTCATAGAAAGTAATTTAATTTGTCCTTAAAGTACATTATGAAACATTTACATAACCAACGCAACGACTAGAATAACTTTGAGTTATAAAAAATGTAGTAACTTGGCAAGTCAAGGGATATTTCGATTTTTAGGGTTCCGTAGCCAAATGGCAAAAAACGGAACCCTTATAGATTCGTCATGTCCGTCTGTCTGTCCGATTCTGTCACAGCCACTTTTTTCCGAAACTATAAAAGCTATACTGTTCAAACTTGGTAAGTAGATGTATTCTATGAACCGCATTATGATGTTTACACAAAAATAGAAAAAAAAACAATAAATTTTGGGGGTTCCCCATACTTAGAACTGAAACTCAAAAAATCTTTTTTCATCAAACCCATACGTGTGGGGTATCTATGGATAGGTCTTTAAAAATGATATTGAGGTTTCTAATATCATTTTTTTCTAAACTGAATAGTTTGCGCGAGAGACACTTCCAAAGTGAAAAAATGTTTGTCCCCCCCCCCCTGTAACTTCTAAAATAACCGAATGAAAAATCTAAAAAAAATATATGATATACATTACCATGCAAACTTCCACCGAAAATTGGTTTGAACCAGATCTAGTAAGTAGTTTTTTTTAATACGTCATAAATGGTACGGAGCTCTTCATGGGCGAGTCCGACTCGCACTTGGCCGCTTTTATTTATTTCCAAATTGGGATTTCATATTTATTCCGCCCAGAACGAGGAACTCTTCAAACTTAAGATTTTTTATCGAAAACGACTCTTATATCACACAATTCCACAACACACACAATGTTCCAAATATTAAAGACTTGTACATATCAAGCCAGAATGTAAGGTTGAGAGGACACTCTAAAAAACTAATAAAGCTCCATGTGCTGGCAACCCTAGGAAACACTTCTTGCCGAATTGTGTAGTAAATGTGTGGAATTCTACCAGAAACTGTTGTTAGTGCACCCGTCGGTGAACTCTTTCAAAAATAGATTTGATACACATTCTAGAACTTTAAGAAGTGCAAAATAAACAGAAGTACTTCGATATACACGCATCAGCTCCAAGAGCTGCTAATGTATCAAATAAAACAATAACAATAATAATTACATTGATTATGCTTGCTCTATACAAAATCGAACGAAAAATCGGACATACCGTTCTTCCTTAATCAACCATTTCCCCAAGTACCTGGCCATGGAGTTTGTTCATTAGCCCTTCCCGCCTTAACTTTTTCTCAACTTCCAAGTTTCCATCAACAAAATGAAGAAACGTGCTTAATATCAAACTTGCCCGTAATGGATTTGAGATTTTACATTAATTCCGGCTCGGAAATTAAGACAAAGTAATAACCAACAAATGTCTTAAGTGACATCAACTTTCCACGTGTTTTATATTTAACACACAGTTGATTAATTAAATTTGATACATGATTGCCAGTTCAGTACAAATTATTTTTACTATTTTCACATTTTTTAATATCAAACCAAGTGGCAAACTAGTCTACGGCCTGCCTGATGGTAAGCACTGACCGTAGCCTATGGACGCCTGTCATTCCAGAGGTGTTACATGCACGTTGTCGACCGTTTGAAGAACCCCATACTGTAGATCCTCCGGAAAACCTCCGCCGAGAGCTCATGCCACAGCCGAAGCGTACATACGTATAAAACTGTCTCTTACTGCTGTTTATGACTTTTGAACGTAAATTCCGACTTCCCTGGCCGCTGTCATTCTTTATTGTTTATTATTCAAAAACATTGTAATTACAGCGTTCGCCAATACATTACAATCTTAATCTGTACAATCACTACATTAGACTACTGAATAAATACTGCGATTCAAATATTCGTTTACATTGTTGTGTATAAGTTGTGACCACTTGGACGCGAACACATCAATGTGCGGTGCCACATTAAGCACAGAGTTGAGCAGCGTGAGTACAGTACAGTAGCGGCGCTCATATGTACAAAAGTACAATTAAAGTATAATTTAAAAGCATTTGAGGCACATTATTAATTAATGGCGCCAAGACCTAGGACCCACACGTGGAGAGGATGGAGCCTGGAGACTCCGCAGGAACCAGGAGATTGAAGGTCTGTTGTCCGAGCCGAACATCATTGGAGAAACGAAAGTCGCTAGACTCCGATGGCTCGGGCACGTAGTCCAGATGGGTGAGGATCGTGCAGTCTGAAGTACTCTGGAGTTCCAAATGGCCGAAGACCGTCTGGACGCCCTAGGTACCGCTGGAGAGATGAAGTGCAAAAAGGCTTTAGCGAACTCGGCGCCGTCGACTGCACGGAAACGGTTTTGGACAGAGAAGCATGGCGGTCTTTGGTGTCGGAGGCCAAGATGCACTTCGGGTTGCTGCGCCACAGCAGTAAGTAAGTACTTAAGGTGGTAATTTTCATACACAAATAGCTAAAATGTAAGAATAATATTTAATGTCATCTGCAACATAGATGGTTCTAGCGGCGGTCTTTATTAACTAAACTGCTTATACATAGTAGAAAGTACGAGTCATAAATGCGGATTTCAAACTTAATCGCCCCTTGGAACGCAAGTCAGACGTATCAAATACCTTATTAAGCCAAAACGTTTAATTACCTAATCTTAATCGCTGACGTGGCCCTAATAAATTTCATATTAAAATCCTTGGAGCAACGAAAACGGTAATATAATCTGTGAAATTATTATAAGACTAAATTACACGGGGATGCTATTCATGATATCATTTTGTAAACTTATATTTTAATACTTTATACTAACTAACACTTTTTTAGGCACTCATCACCATCTTCCTGGCGTTGTTCCTGTTCCTGGCACATGGCAGCCTGGGTTCACTTAGCAACTGGTCCCAATATTTAATTGGCGTAGACTCTAGTTTTTACAAAAGCGATTGTCCTTTGACCTCTCAACCCAGAGGGAAAACTAGGCATTTCCTCACAATGTTTTTCTTTACCAAAAATCGACTGGTAAATATCACGTAGGTACATAAGTTTCGAAAAACTCATTGATAAGAGGCTACTCAGAGGATTTGAACCTGCGACATCAGGATTGAATGTTGCACCTTTTTACCGCTAAGCTACTAACGCTTTTCTTTTTAGGGTTCCATACCCAAAGGATAAAATGGGACCCTATTACTAAGACTCCGCTGTCCGTCCGTCCGACCATCTATCCGCCTGTCACCAGCCTTATCATGAACCGAGATGTATTTCTGCAACAAATACTAAAAAGTACGGAAACCTCGGTGGACGAGTCCGACTCGCACTGGTCCTTTAGTCAGTATTATAGTACTAAATTAAAGAGTAGTCGGACAAAACAGTGTCTCAGTTAAAGAGCGCTCATTTAACGCCACTACTGAAAAACTGCGCCAAACGACCGGCCATTAATTCAGCCCCCGCTGCACCGCGGAAAAAAGGTAAAAGAATCAAACAGCATCAAACGGAGCGTCGCTCTCTTACCTCATTAATTTTCATCTTTCCGCTACCTCACATAACTCGAGCGAGTCGAGCGAGTCCGGCCGATAAGGCGAAACACTAACCCGCTTTTATTAAATCTCGTCTGTCGCTGCCTGATACGACGCCATGTTTATCCTCAAAACAACGCTTTTTACGCTCAGAGTATTCCATTTTTTTGTATCCATTTTAATTCCAGTTCTTTCTGTATCGTTTCAAATGTTATAAACAGTTAATTTATTTGCCTCAGGATGTTAAATTGTGGTGTTTATTTGTGCTTTACTGAATTATGTCAGCCAACGTAGGTATAAAGGCGTCGTGTTCGCTGTCTCGTCAAAATAGAGGGAAACTCGCTGAATCGAGAAAATTTAAATTTTAGGAGCGAGTATGCAAACTAAGAACAAATTTTAGAAAATTCCCGCTCCTTTGCCAAAGAAAAACCGAGGGCAGCAAAAAAACAAAGTTTCTTACAGACTAATGAAATATGGAATTCTTATTCGTAATTTCACGACGCGCTCAACATAATAATATAAATGTGATCTATGTTAAATTTCGCGACGAAGATTTGCTGCTGTGGAATAAAGTCTGCGAGTCGAGGAGGCCATACACTCGTGTTCAATTCCAGTCGAAGCGCCTTTAGACGCATTCCATTAAGCATCGAGTGTTAAGGATTATTAGATGCAGCCTGCAGGCACTAGAGCGCGGCGCGGGGCGGGCGCAGGGCACTCAGGCGCGCCAATGATTGGGTCTACCAAATGGCGCTCGCGTAGAGTCCGGACAAGAGCTCTTTGCGCCGCCGCTGCCCGCAAGCTTGTGCTTGTTATTCTATGCAAATCACCGGCCCCCGTTGCCCGACGCGGCTAAACTGGCATTTCGGAGATTCGAGTTTTTATGCAAACAAACCTAAGTTATTCAAGTACGCCCTTGCACGGCGCTCGCATACAGAAATGCCCTAAACGTTTATACGCTCCGTGTTTTGGTATTTTCGAGAGATTCCGACAATATTTGCTACACGTTTTGTTTTTTAATCGGTTGATTTGGCGTTATCGGTTACCTGCTTTTGAAACTAAAGAGCCCGCAGCGATTGCATATTCAGCTCATAGTTTAACAGAATGCTTTAAAATTACCCTTCCTTTTATAAGTTTATTACAGGTTTATTGAAGACGTTGAACTGCTCTGAGACTTTATTAAAATAATGCGAAGTGAACGTGACTTCACGTCGATGGAGCCAAATCTGTTCACGCAAAGTTGTTTGCCGAGGAAAACCGAGTGGATGTTTTTCTAAATTTATGCGTGCGAGGGCGCGGTCAATAAATACGTATAAAGGAGGAAATATGGAAGAAATGCAGCTGCGGGGGTAGTAAGAATTTAAAGGCGCATACAGTAACGAGGTGGCACATGCCGAGTTAGGTGCTCCGTATTTTTGTGTGTTAGAGTGGCTGGCACCCGGCCAGAGTGTTGATCCACAACTTTATCCCCTGAGTACCTAAATCAGTATTATTTTTGCTCGAGATCGCGACAAACAAACGGACGTTAAGTCGCAAGTCGTAATTCTTCAAGTGTGTTTATTATGAAAGTCCTGCGGGATTATCGATTAACAATTTATTAAATATACGTTAATATTGTTAGTTTGTTCTAAATTAAGTGATAGGCACTATTTATGAGTTCGTAAAAGGATTTCGATAATCCAGTAATAGTAAAAAAACAAAAATCACTTTATAGTAAAAAACAGGTAGATAATTGTTATAGTTTACAATTAAATAGAAATACTGCATACCTAAACTTTGCAATAAAACTAAGAACGGTAGCAAAAAGTGCCGTTTGCGTACAATTTTTATATATTTCATTGCTGTTTCATTAACAGAACAGAAAGCGTTACCTACCTAATGCAAATATGAAAGGATTTGATGTCATAGAGATTTTTTAGCCTCTGGGTTTCTCTGGATAAAAGACATCCGATATCAGATCGGACAATATGAAAACGCTCTAAGTCAGTAACAATCAACTGCTACAAAAATTTCCAGATTTAGGATTTAAGCATTAACGACCTTAGAAAAACAAACCGCTGTGTCATAGGTTGTTTAAAAACAAAAGACAACCGCAAAAGCAAGTCTCCGTAAAATCGACTGTAACTTTCTGAACCTCATATCTGCATTAAAACGCGAAACCAACTCAGCGCTCAAGGAATAAAGTTAAAAATAATACGAAGTAAATGCAGCCCGTATTTCAACAGAGCTAATCCATCTGCACTGCCATAGTCTATCCGATGTAACGAGTGAATAATTACACAATGATTCCTATTACAAATGCAAAAATGGGTCCAGTGATGCATACGTAATGCCGGCGCGAGTGAGGAGAGACTTGATGGATTAACCGGTCCAGCGTTCAAAATGAGGTTTAATGCGAAAAGTTGGGACTTTTTTAACTTGGTGAGGTTCTCATTCATATAAGCGAAAAGTGGAACCACTTATCTAAATGGAGTGTATGATTAGCTGCATTTTAGTTTTTGTATTAAGTTTTATTCTAATGTCTTAGAATAATTATGTCTTGAGATATATTACTGTGGCTAAGGGGATAAAAATTATCTAATTAAACCTATAGGTATCGTCAAAACTTACAAAGTACCAGACATAGATATATATCACTTTAATATGCATGCCAAGTTTTATGTTATTACAGCATGTCGTTATAAAATGGAACGCGAAGATAGATCAACAAAAATATTTGAAACAGTAATTTAAAATAGGCAATCTGGTCCATCATTTGTAACCTTCACACAAGTGCCGAGCGAGCGCCTCCGGCAAACAGCGGTAATGGCTCCACAAACAGACATCTGCATACGGTCTCGACGTCTCACAACTACCAATGTCTGCCAATGTCGAAGGAAGATTTGACAAAAATATACAATTTTGGCTGCCGCCTGTAACCTTGGAACAAGAGCTGAGCGAACTCCTCCAGCAAACAGCGGTAATGGCTGCACAAACAGATATCTGCATACGGTCTCGACGTCTCACAACTACCAATGTTTGCCAATGTCGAAGGAAGATTTGACAAAAATATACAATTTTGGCTGCCGCCTGTAACCTTGGAACAAGAGCTGAGCGAACTCCTCCAGCAAACAACGGTAATGGCTGCACAAACAGATATCTGCATACGGTCTCGACGTCTCACAACTACCAATGTCTGCCAATGTCTAAGGAAGATTTAACAAAATATACAATCTTGGCTGCCGCTTGTAACCTTGGAACAAGCGCCGAGTGAGCGCCTCCAGCAAACAGTGGTAATGGCTACACAAACAGACATCTGCATACGGTCTCAACGTCTTACAACTACCAATGTCTGCCAATGTCGAAGGAAGATTTGACAAAAATATACAATTTTGGCTGCCGCCTGTAACCTTGGAACAAGCGCCGAGCGAACTCCTCCAGCAAACAGCGGTAATGGCAGCACAAACAGATATCTGCATACGGGCACGACGTCTCACAACTACCAATGTCTGCCAATGTCTAAGCAAGTTTAACAAAATAGGCAAACTTGTCTGTCGCTTGTAACCTTGGGACTAGCGCCGAGCGAGCGCATCCGACAATATCGGTAATAGCTAGACAAACAGACATCTGCATACGGCCTCGACTTCTACCAATGTCTGCCAATGTCTAAGGAAGATTTAAGAAGCGGCGGTAGTAGGATACCATAGTCAGGCCGAATCCGACCGGACTGGATTCGGATTGGTATAAGAATATTAAAGCTAATTAAATGACATATTTTTCAAGGTTTTTGCGTAATATGAGAAATAAAGGGTATTTTTTTAATACAACGATTTTTTTGTCAGCCCGATACATCTTTCTTTTCGTTTGGCGTATCGCCTGGAAAACTGGAGGAACAGGCCTGGAGAACTGGAGAGTTCTGACACGTCAGCTGCTTTCATAATCAGCCGAATTCCACTTTCAACAAGAATAGCATTCTATATAACATAACAATGCCCTTTCAACCATCAATCGCTTCAATGTAAAAATCGGTGTGCAGTACTCGTACTATATGTACGCGCGCGGCGCAACAGCGTAGGGTAATGTTATGCGGGGCTCCAGCCTAATTAGCCTTTGTTATTTTATGCTAATACGTTTCCACCTCGATTAGCGGGGCACGTTTAGCTACTCTTTGGATCACTACCGCTGTCTTCCTGAATTTTCTGGAGCAGATATTTTCCTGATTTTTTTACTAAGCAGAGAATAGCGGGTAATCAAAATCACCATATTGTGATATTCGCTGAGATTTCGTTCTAACTAGTGTTCGCGTGGAAACTAGTTCGATTAAAATATGATATTATACGCTTTCTTAAATTTGTTTGTGATTGCTCGCTGCATGTGATAACAATTATACAAAAACGGGTTCTTTTCACTATTTGCTTATTTAAGAAAAGATATCTAGCCTTATTTTCCTGAGATTCATAGTTTTGTTTTACTACTTCAATAGGCAATTTGTGGTGCTGGAAGCGCTGGAGGCCTAGCGGTAAGAGCGTGCGACTATCAACCCGGAGGTCGCGGGTTCAAACCCCGGTTCATACCGATGAGTTTTTAGGAACTAATGTACGAAATATCATTTGATATTTACCAGTCGCTTTTCGGTGAAGGGAATCATCGTGAGAAAACCGGAGTAATCCTAATAAGGCCTAGTTTACCCTCTGGGTTGGAAGGTCAGATGGCAGTCGCTTTCGTAAAAACTAGTACCTACGCCAATTCTGGGGAGTAGTTGTCAAGCGGACCCCAGGCTTCCGAGCCGTGGCAAAAATGCCGGGGCAACGCGAGGAAGAAGAAGAAGACTTTAATAGGCAATTTGCATTTACCTCGTGTTATATTCAATATTATTTACGTTTTGTTTACTTTTTATTCTTAGGTTACTTCAATGCAAACAACTCATTGATAAAAATTCAGCGCCAAAATGTACATATCTAGTTAAATTTAATAAATTAATACATTTTATTAATGAGTGTCCTTCCATACTTCCAGACGAGCGACGAAGTGCAAAAAGACCTTAGAGAGCTCGGCGCCGCCGATTGGACAGAAACGGCTTTGGACAGAAAAGCATGGCGGTCTTTGGTGTCGGAAGCCAAGATCAACTTCGGATCTTCGGGGCGCCACAGCAGTAAGTAAGGAATATAATTATAATAAAGAATATATTAAAATTAAACTCATTTTATTATTGCTTTTTTGCGTCGAAATAAATCCGACATATATATATTTTATAAAATGTTTTCACCTTTAACTCGTGTAAGGTGAATAAGGGTTTTTCCCACGTCAAAGCCTCGTCTTACATGTCAGGCACGTCTCGTTATGGAAATGGTTTCAATAAGGGTTAGGGCGATAATTTTATGACGCCGATTGACGTGCGATTATGTAAAGTTGGAGGTTAACTGCAGTCGGGTCGTGAGGCGGCAGCTTTATTCTCTATTAAGTATATTCGATTTTCTTTATATTGTTATTATTATTATTTTATTATTTATTTATTCATAAAACAATATTTACATTGTGTTTGAATTTTGAATTATGATTATTATAAAACTACTTAAAACTACATGAACAAAAACAACAAACATGCAACTACTATTAAAATTAAGACATAAAAACACGAAAAGTAACAAAATGGGAATTAGGATTTAATTACAATATAAATGTAGGATGTCAAATTGTAAATTTAGAAAATAAAAACACTATTATAATTTTATATGTTAAAATTTAGTTAATTCACAAATTCCTCTACCGAATAGTAGCACTTCTCTACCAAGAAAGACTTCAACTTATTTTTGAAAATTTGGCTATTTGTGACTGACTTTAACTCAACAGTTAACCTATTAAATAGTACAGTAGCCTGGTACCCTGCAGCGTGCTTGACTACTTTGAGTCTGTCTGGCCTTACTATTGGCTGTTAAGTGTGTCTGGCCTTAATATTGAGACGTGTTTACAAATTGATTAGTGTTTACATTACAACACAAATACTCTTTATTGCACATCCCAATAAAAGACAATACAGCATCAGAAGTAGATGTCAACAACAGACGGTCTTATCGCTAAAAAGCGATCTCTTCCAGACAACCTTTAGGTAGCGGAAATCGATTTTACACAATAGTAGGTGTTGCAAATCCAATGAAAGAAATCTATCACTAAATACACACAAAACAAACAATCTATCATGCAAATAATATATACAAGGAGGCCAAAAAATATGTGCATTTCCGTTGCCAGGGAGGTTTTGGGATTATACTGAGCAACTTTTACTATGGGACCAACCAACAAATTTTTACCCTCCCATAGAAACTGGACCATCTAAATGTATGAAGCAGCCAGAAAATTTTTTCGTGATTTCGTGGTTGGTCCCATAGTAAAAGTTGCTCAGTATAATCCCAAAACCTCCCTGGCAACGGGAATGCACATATTTTTTGGCCACCTTGTATATATTACTTAGCCACTCAATTGCTTTTGGTAACTGTAGTTACCAGCTGTCACCCTTATTTTATTATACGAGTAATAATAGAGGTCACTGAAAAATATGAAGCATGTGAGTGGATATACACACATACATACACGGAGTGTTTATTGCGCGTTCATACATTTGCTACTTGCTACTTGTGTTTAGTGTTATGAACTCACAATAAATATTAATCAGACTCCAATCAATATGTAAATAATGAGAAAGCCACCCACACATACATTAAATTTAATGGTTTAGCAATTGCATCTACAAGCATCCGAAGACTGCGACTGCTTATTTGTTTGCCATTATCTTCAATATTGACTCTTTTGGTAGAAGGTTTCAGAGTAGTGTATCATATTTCTGACAATCATATTTGGACTTCCTTTTGGGCTTCCGGGTATCATATTTGTATTATGAAAATTTTCTATACGTAAACCATCTTCGTGTTTCTTGAGTACTTATACTGACTTATAGGTACAGTCAAGAATAAAAATACGCATATTGATATACGCATATTGTCGACGGCTTTGCGGCTATCATGCGGAAGCGGTGCGCCTCTTTACTTAGCCGCTGGCGGGGCAGCGCTAACAGTATCATGATAGCGTTGTTGGACAGGTGGGACTCCCCTCTGCTGCAGCGGTGGACAAAACTCGACTCTGTAGCAAAATAACTATGTACTTAGGTTAAAATTAGTTTGTAACTCCCCTAACACTATTTTATAAGTTAAATGTAACTAACAACTATGGATTTTTTATCCGAAATAAAATCATTTCATGGTTATTATTTATTTATTGAACTTACTACGTGCATTACATGTTACATGTACCACAAATCCATTGAAATAAGGTGAAGAATTGTATACATTTTTATGATATTCTCTCTGTAGAGCGCTGGTAGTGGTAGCCCAGCGGTAAAAGCGTGCGACTTCCAATCCGGAGGTTGCGGGTTCAAACCCCGGCTCGTGTTTTTTTAAGGCTTAAGGCCTAGGCTTTCCTCTGAGTTGAAATGTCAGATGGGAGTCGCTTTCGTAAAAACCAGTGCCTACTTCAATTTTTGGGATAAGTTGCCAAGCAGACCCCAGGCTCTCATGAGCCGTGGCAAAAATACGATGGGACGGGACGGGGGGATATGATGATGATGACAGTACGTAAACAATGAAGTTAAGAATATTGTAACAATATCTTCTTTAATAGTGAAATTAAAATGAAACGTTTATCCACAATGCACGATAAATTACTACTTATTTGTAACACGCAAGTATTTAATATAAACCCAGTAAATAACAGTTTAGTTCATGTCATCATGTGAGAGAACTTAATTATATGAGCTCTAGGGCAGTAAGTCACCGTCAGGTGGCCGTTACACGCACCCGCGGCAAGTGTGACGTCACAAGCCCGTTCCGAGTATTCATAGAGGGCTGTGACGTAGTTTGTTGGGTATTTGTCTGTGAGATGTTGCTTGGTAATAATGAATAGGTATGTAGTGAATAAACTTTTGTTTCGTGACATGCCTGTCATACTAAGAAAATGCGTTGAAAGTGTATACGAGTATGCATTGAATTACAGATTGAGAGCTGCGGAAAGTTAAAGTAAATTTTTGGAAAATTTCACAAAAAATAAAGAAAGTTTATAAAAAATGTGTGGCTGGCCTTCACATTGATGCTTGTTTATAAATAATAATAAAAATCGTTTAGTTCAGACCTGTAGGGCTAAGATGGTCGGCTCTTTATCATTTGTCCGTATGCCTGTCACGTTCTAACAAGTATGTAAGCTCGAAAGTGACGGGCATAGTGACAAGTGATAAAAATGGAACCATGCTGCCACCGCAGGTGATCCATAATTTAATTAGCAAACTAGAATAACTTAAACCCTATGTTAGTACTTACATAAAACACTTAAACTAAACTACATTATTGTAGTGCCTCAGCGATGTTTGCTGAGGCACGAACAGACTGGTTTTTTCGCCATCATGAGGAAGCGATGCGCGTCACTCCTCACTCGCAGCCGAAGCAGCACGAACAGCATCCTAAGGACGCTGGCGCAGCGTTGGGACTCGCCCCTAGTCAAGCGGTACGTGCAGCTACACTCACCTGTCGCTGTGCTGCCGCGAAACTTATAAATATTATGTAATGTTTTGTTTTGTTTGTTTTGTCTAATTAACTGTAATACTAACTCTAGATACATAAGTCATTGTTACCTAACCCTATGGACGTCAAGTTCGAAATAAATATTTCAATTCAATTCAATTCAAATTATTATAAGCATTAATCACTGCGAGCAGAGAAGAACAAAAGATAAATGGTGGTTTATTTAGCCCTGCCTATCACCATTTTTTTTTTCAATAAAATACAATGAATACTGGATTAATATTAAATACAACGTCCCACAAAACTGTTTGCACAGTTCGACTGTGGGATCCGTGAATCTACCAGTACCTTGTGAGGCGGCAATCTAATTGTTCAGAGAATGTCCTTAGGAGGTGTCTACTGCCGAGCTCCCGCCTCAGCAGAGACGCTACTCTTTTACGCCTAATGGCATACAAGTCATCCATTCGCGTCTCTGCAAACATGCCATTAGGCAGTTTCAACAGCATCCTCAGGATGATTATAGATTGATTAGTTTCAAGACCAAGTTCATAGTATGTTTGCTGAACGCAAGTAGCAAAATGAACTCTCAATAAACACTAATATCAAAGGCCAGCCACATTCACCTGCCACATCTACCCGTATTGACCTTATATAGAATAAGGTTTTGGAATTGTAATATCTGAATTAACAATCTTGTAGAATTAATGTATAAAATGTCACAGCGTAATTAGAGCAAGCTCGTTCGTTCCTAAACAAATATCGTTATCGCCGTCGTTTTCAAGCGGGGCTGTGTAATAAGTGATCTCGCTGTTCAGAAGGGTTACCATCTACTTTTATAGCTTTAAATTAGGTGAATAGGGGAGCTTTGACATCATTTTAAGCTTATACTTAAGTGCCCTATAGAAGCGGTGGCTTAGCGGTAAGAGCGTGCGACTTTTAATCCGGAGGTCGCGGGTTCAAACCCCGGTTCGTATCAATAAGTTTTTAGGAACTAATGTACGAAATATCATGTGATATTTACCAGTCGCTTTTCGGTGAAGGAAAACACCGTGACGAAACCGAACTAATCCCAATAAGGTCAAGTTTACTCTCTGGGTAGGAAGATCAGATGGCAGTTGCTTTCGTAAAAACTAGTGCCTCCGCAAATTCTGGGGATTAGTTGCCAAGCGGAACCTAGGATTCCATGAGCCGTGTCAAAACTTAAAAGTGCCCTATAATGTGGTCAAGCAGGCTAATGTTAAGTTTGCCTTTTGTACGTTAGAGTATAAAATGAAAAGGATCAAGAAATAAACGTGATTTTAGGATTGTCATTTTATGTAAATTAAGAAAAAGCGTCATATGACTTTTAAGTAAAAAAAAAGATTATTTGTTACGGAAGATCCTGGGACCTATCAAAAGAGATGACGGCACCTGGAGGATCCGTAAGAATGCCGAAATCGAGGAGTTAGTGGCCGCTTATTTGGGACAACCGACTGGTCGCCGTCCAGTGGGTCGGCCCAGATACCGCTGGAGCAACAGTGTACAGGCGGATCTGTGCCAACTCAAAGCTGATAACTGGCAGGAAGTGGCACAGGATCGGGACAGGTGGCGTTCTCTCGTTTTGGAGGCCAAGACCCTCTTTGGATCACTGCGCCACAATAGTTAGTTTAGTTATTTTTTATTTAAAAGATTAGTTGCTCCGTGTCCTTGCCATAAGCGTCATAAACTTCATTAAAAAAAACTTTGTTGAGTCATTATTACACCGAATTCACAATGTCGTAAGTGCCATAGACCCTACGGGCACTTCAGTCTTATATTTTCCATCATTTCGACCTTATTTCAATAAAAAAACGAAACGACAGAAATATTCTATTTACCTAACTACCGAACCTGCTCACAAAATTTCACGAGAATCGGTTGCGCAATGCTGCCTGTAGAGCAGAACATCCGGACATATGAAAGCATTTTTGCCCGAGCTGAACCGGAGACCTTCGCTAACGCTCGGTAATTTTTTTAAATATGAAATATTATAAATAAATAATAAATAAATAAATAAAATGATTTTATTTCGGATAAAAAATCCATAGTTGTTAGTTACATTTTCATTTAACTTATAAAATAGTGTTAGGGGAATAACAAAATAATTTTAACCTAAATACATTGTTATTTTGCTACAGAGTGGAGTTTTGTCCACCGCTGCAGCAGAGGGGAGTCCCACCTGTCCAACAACGCTATCATGATACTGTTAGCGCTGCCCCGCCAGCGGCTAAGTAAAGAGGCGCACCGCTTCCGCATGATAGCCGCAAAGCCGTCGACTTGCGCCTCCGCAAACATCCCGGAGGCGCTACAGTGTCGAGGCAGCCCCATCAGCATCCTGAAAGCGTTGTTGTACTGCACTCGTAGGTCGCTGTACGCCCGCTGCGTATAGACACCCCACAGGCTGCAAGTGTAGAAAGACTGGCAGTAAGCTTTGAAAAGCGTTACTTTAACTGCGTGTGTACAACGTGCAAACCTGCGGGTAAGCATATTGCACCGCACGGCCAGCGACCTACGTTCCCTCTCAATATCACAGTTATCGCTAAGATCTTCGGTAACCCAATGGCCTAAGTACTTAAACTTGCTAACTCTAAGCAGAGGTGTGCCATATAGAGATACATCAGGCAAACTGGTGTAGGTCTTAGATCTGGGCTTGAAAACCATCAGCTCACTTTTTTTTACATTATATTTTAGACCATGTGTTTCCGCATACTCTTGACATATTGAAATCAGCGTTTGCAGTGCCCTGATTGAAGGGCTTAGCAGCACCATATCGTCAGCGTAGCTTAGGTTATTTACACACACTCCTCCTGCATGGCAACCGATTCCGGTGCTGCTAAGCTCCTCAATCAGCTGGTTCATGTAAAGGTTGAAAAGCCTGGGAGAGGTCAGACCTCCCTGCCTCACTCCACACCCCAACCTATACTCCCCAGAGACAACGCTTCCCCACCTGACTTGGTTTGATTGGTGGTTATACCAGTATTGTAACAGAAATATGCATTCAGGTGCCAGGCTTGTTTCTTTTCCTAACTTATCCCACAACAAATCGTACGATACGAGATCGAATGCTTTAGAGAGGTCTAAAAAAGCAGCAAATACCGGGGTTTTTCTGCTCGTATAATACTGCACAGTCTGTTTGAGGCAAAGGATAGCACTCTCCGTAGACAGACCGGCTCTAAACCCAAATTGCGCATCGTTAAGTGACAAGTGCTTCTCCATTTGCCGATCAATCAGGCCGTCCAGTACTTTGGCGATAATCGAGGCTAGCGATATTGGTCTGTAGTTAGATAAGCTAGAGGAATCACCCGTTCTGTCTTTAATTATGGGCACTACAATCGTACGCATGAGATTTTCCGGCAGGTACGAGTGTCGCAGACATAACGAGTAAAACATTGCGAGAGACCTGGTCAGATGGATGCCCGCATGTCGCAAGTGTTATAAACGAGAGTAACTCTGTCTGTTCGTCTGTTTGTTCTCTTCACGTTTAAACTACTGGACCGATTTAGATGAAATTTTGTATGGAGATAATTCAAAAAATTCAAAATTCAAAAATTTATTCTGCAAGTAGGCCTCAAGGGCTCATTTACAAGTCAATACAACATTTATAGTAACATCATATAGTGACATGAAAAAATACATAACAACATTTATAAATACACCAGCCAATACCTGGGTAAAAATTACATTATAATAATCTTAAAATAAATAATTACTACAATACAATAGAGATGTATAGTCTCTATGGTTAAAAACATATTAAATCTGGAGATGTAATAGGTCCCCAATGTCAGAGTAGGTACTAATACAAATAAAATTTGGAGGTGTAAAGTCTCATCAAGTGTCAAAATAAAATTTATACTAAATAAATAAACCGCGTCTGGACTGTTAAACTAGCAGTAGTTTGTAGCTCGGGGACATCAATCATCATAATCATTCCATGCAGGCAAAGTCGCGAGCAGACGCTAGATTTAGATTTATTCATGTTATTAAACAGATTACATTATAAATTGCAGGCATGTCAATCTACAGGAATTCATCTTATGATCGTCCAAACAGATATAAGTAAAATAATGTTATCAATAATATCAAATCAGAAATTAAATATTTACAGGACACTAGGATTTCATAATAATGTCAAGATAGTCTGCTGTAGGGGATCGTCTAAATCTATACATCGTTTATACATTCACTAACAGAATACAACGGTCTATCCAACAAAAAATCTCTTAATCGACGTTTAAATGTTTGATCACACAGTTCACTTTTTACTCTAGGACATATGTTAGCTAAAAAGATTTTTTGATCTGTAATAAAACTAAGCTTTTAACTTCTATGATATGATATGTTGTTATTAAACACATATCATATGATATGTTGTTATTAAACAACATATCATATCATAGATACAACAGAAACACGCTTAAACCACGGACAGCGACGATAACATGTGCACGTATATACGTCCATATATGTCGTTTAATATCGTCTTATTGCGACCGCCCGTTTTACGAACGCCAGTGTACGACGGCAAATAATTGCAACTTGTGTACGCCTTTACGATTGGGTGTAGTTTTTAGTGCTAGCCTGTGTAATTGAGCTTTGTCTTTTGTCCAATTAATTGATAGGATATGTTTTAGTTTAATTGAGTATTTGTTGGGTGGGTATGAAGTAAGAATCGCCATTTGTGGAGTGAACACTCAGCTTATTTCTCGACGAAACGTACATATGTACGTGAAAAAGCCTGCAGACATTTGCAAAGGTTCCCAACCCGTATTGAACTGGCATGGGGACTATAGTTCAAACCCAATACAAAACAGAGAGAAACAGCATAACAATATACTGAGATAGAACAATGACAGGAATGGAAACAATGAGATGCATGTGCCCAGCAGTGGGACGTATTTAGGCTGTGATAGTGATTGTGTGTCATTTAGCTATTCATTGATATTAATCAGTCCGGCCGGCGACCAAGAGCATGTCGGATCATGCTTAGAGTAGGGTTCCGTAGTTACTCTTCCGTCACAATAAGCTAAACTGAAGCTTAAAGTATAGTAGATTGTTCACCAAGGGATGAACTGTGGATGTACGTCTTTTTACTACGAAGGGGAAACTTTTTGCGATAACTCAAAAACAGCTAAACTGATCATGTCTGCTATAGTTTTCATTTAATGTCTTTCTTAAGCTCTACTTCCACGATTTTTTTCATATTTTTTTGACCTATGGTTCAAAAGTTAGAGGGGGGGACATTTTTTTTTTTCTTTCGGAGCGATTATCTCCGAATATATTCACGTTATCAAAAAATGTTTGTTGAAGACCCCTATTAGTTTTGAAAGACTTTTCCAACGATATTCCACACTGTAGGATTGAAGCAAAAAAAAAAAATCACCCCCACTTTACGTGTAGACAACATTTCATTATCTCTGAAACTAGGCCTAATCCAGAAAATAGTATATGTCATTTTAGTTTCTAAATATTACCAGGAATGCACCGTTAAAATCTCTCGCAATGCTCACGGGCACCTTGTATATTCACCGCGTAAATTATTGCACGTAGGTAACTAAATAAACATAAACGTGTCATAGGGCCTGTTTCACAATGTCCAATTAAAGTATTGGATAGCAAATTAGCAAATAAAGTAACAAGTAAGATAAAACTTAGCAGTTTATCTACCAGTTAAGCTTATTTGAAGATAGTGAAACGCCAACAATGATTTAATTCGTCAGATAAGTGGCAAGTAGCTTATTCAGGACTTAACATTGTGAAACAGGTCCTTAGATTTTCCGCATCTAATAAAATTTACGAGTAATTGCTTATCAGTAATCTTTTCCCTAAATCTATCGCAAAATCTTACCAATTTCTAAAAATACACCTATCTTTAACAAACGTAAACCCCGAAACGAAAGCGTTAATTAAAATCCCGAGTAAATCTGTACCAGTTAAAAGAAAACAATTTGCGCTGAGAGCACGCAAACGGCACTATCCCGGCCCAAACCAGGGCTTTAACATTTAAAAGGCATAGTGGACATGTCCTTATACACCAAGAGCTAGCCCTGAAAAGTACCTACAGGATTCAGGAGACGTGAGCAGGATCAAGCCTGCGTATTCAGTACGTTATCAGTAACTGTTTCCTACCAGTATTTGTGAGATTAATGTTAAATTATTTTTTTCTTTTGTTTTATCCATAACAAGTGACAAATTGAGTGTCATTGGAGTCTGGTTACTTTTATTTACTTCATAATGAAAATGCTGTCATAACGGGTAAAAAAGTTTTATCTTTGTTAATTAAGTGTTGTAGGGTGTCCCTGATTGTAAAAAAATTGTCCTTAAAAATAAGTTAGATAACAGAGAAAAGCTTGATTGTTTTACTTATATATGATGGTGAACGATTCATTAACATTTACTGATTGTGTAGGCTTGGTCCTGTTCACGTCTCATGAATCACTCTGTATAGTCCTTAGTTCTGAGCAAATTGAAGATCCTATTATTGTGTATTTTTATTATGTCTCATATATAATATAGTACCTGGGCGACCGGTTATAATTATAAAAATTAAAAAATAAACTTGATCATATAAAAAAAAAACAAAAGTTAGTCACCGGGCGAGATTCGAACCCGTAACACTCGTTCAGCAGTCCGCGTTATAACCCGCTGGACCAGACGGACAGTGGCCGGCAACACGAAATTAGCGACCATATTCTGCGTCGAAAGAAAAACGCATGAAAACTCGAAAACACGCGTTTTCCCAAACATAAGACTAATCTAGATAGATTGTATACCCCCAAAAACCCCCATATACCAAATTTCAGCGAAATCGTTAGAGCCGTTTCCGAGATCACAGAAATATATATATATATATATATATATATATATATATATATATACAAGAATTGCTCGTTTAAAGGTATAAGATTAATGAAAATGTTTTTAATTGTCTAAGTAGTTGGCTATAGGGATATATATTATCTATATATTTAATTCAGGTTTTATTCATGGGTAAGGATCAGAGAAACAGTTGAAAAGGAGAGAGAATTGAAAAGTAGCATATTTCATCTGCAGCATACTGAAGAATCCATTGACACCTCATTCATAGAATTTAGCTGATAAGATTCAATTTACACACACTGAAATATTGCTAAAATCATTATCCTTCCTCTTTTAGCATTGCTGTGGACGGATTAAAATGGAGCTTGGAGCTCTGAAATTGAACAACATCAATTGATACGAGTATTACAAGCCTGCAACTTTAGTCTCCAACGATAAACAGCTGCCAGACGCACATATCAATTAATAAGAACGGTATAGCAAGCTAGGAGTCCGATTTTGATGAACAATTTGTTACAGTTTTAGTGTAATTTTAATACGACGTTAAAGATCGCTCACGCTGATCGGTGCATGCGAAGTGAAGTGAAAGTCATACGTATCAAACCAATTCAAACACAAAACAATTTTTTAAATTAGAATCGTGCTCTTGAAGGGTTTCTTTGCTTTGAAAATTAAATACCTGCCTTTTTCCGGGGCCAGCTCTTAACCTATCACAACCCTCGGGCGAATGAAGCCCTCCAAAATCCCTAATAAGGTCCGTAAAAGGCTGGGGCCCAATTATTAAAGACAACATGCCCTGTGTACTGTAGCGGCGCAATGAATACGGATTTATGTTTTGAAATTGCGGAACGGGGATATTTACTTGGTATATTTAATGCTAAGACGTTTGACGAATAAAATAATAATTTACTTGACAAACAAACCTACCTATTATACTTTACTAAACTTTTACTAAAATCATGTATATACCTTGTTAGTTTTTTGTACCAGACTTGAAATACAAATTCAAAAGATATTATTTTTATATATTATTTAAAAAAATCTTAACTATCTCTCATATTATTACTGTGAGAGTAAAGTCCGGATTCGTCATGAGGGTCGCGAAGTTGAAATCTCGACACAATGCGAATTTTAATTCGTTTGTGGCGAGCGTTCTGACTGAACGTCTAGCGACCTTCAACAAGGAGTTTTGACCGAAAGGTGTCAAGTTTCGGCTGTTCCGAGGCCGGCTCCCTGACACTGTGGGGTTGAGTAATGCATCGCAACCATAATGTGATTTGTAGTATATAGTTGTAAAATATATTGTTATAATATATTTGTTAGATTTAAGGCATTTATATATGGGCCACTAGTTGCCTGAAATGAAGATTTTAATTCATTCCTTGTATCTAATATGAAGTATATCTAATATATTATTTATTTTTAAATGTCAATAACTAAAATAAATGTTATTACGGTAAATTTACCTTTCTGCTCATTATTTATGTAAATTTTGCACATTGTTAAGATAAATACTTACCTATACTTTGTACCTAAGATGGACACCTTCCCTACCTATTATTTGTATCTTGAACTGCTGTTGAATGTTATGAAATAAACGTATTTGTATTGTTATTTGTATTTATAAAATTTGATTGACATACATAAATATTGTGTATAGAAGTTACTTATTTATTGATCCTACATAAGCAGTATTAAGTAATTTTTTTCTATCCAGTCCAATCTCCTTTTTCAGCGCAATTAGTATTTTAAGCTTTTACGGCCACTAAGTCTAAAACCCAGTCTATAAGGTATGCAAACTAAAAACAACAGTCGTTAAGGCAACTTCGAGGCACGTCGGTACTTAAGCTAAGTGAATTCGCAACAGGTATTTTTACTTAGTATTTTACTTAGTATTTCTCAATACTTTTATTTAGCTTTTTTATGGAAAGCGAACGTAAACGGTGAGATAGCTCGCATGGGAGTGACCCAGTGCGAATGTAACATCAACGAATTTATTAAGACCTGTTTATAACGCCCATCTAACAATATAAGTATAAAATGTATGGTAGGTTTTCGGGGTGTTTTCGTATGATGTTTTCGAGCAAGGGTACGGTAACGAGCTAATATTAAAGGGCTCAATGTGATCGAAAATCCATCGTACTTAGGACGTTTTGGAATAACATTGTTGTTGAGTAGTTTATTTCGAATAAGCGTGAGAAATTTTAAGTAATTTTGGGTCTGATCGGAACGTAGCTTGAGTACGTACTTTTAAACGAGGTTTTAGATGACATGGTTTAATCATAGTTTTGCAGAAATGTTTCAGAGTGGGGTTCTCTAACTCGAGTTGAATGTTTTGTATTCGTATTCCACGTGTCCTAAGTACCCCGCTTTTTTACGATGCTTTTATTAAAAATCAAGATATTCTCAATAGTTTTGATTAAAAATAAATAGTTGAAACTTCAAGAAAGTGCTCGTAATACGGTTTTTCACTAACTTTCTTGAGTATCTAATAAAAAAATTACAGCTGCAGTGCAAACGGCAGTAATGTCGTGCTGCAATACTGCAGCAGTAATGCTGTTGCAGTCTGAATCCGGACACGTCATTACCAAATTAAAATGGAGCTGGGCGGGACATGTTGCCAGGCAGAATGATGGCAGGTAGGCCAAAATGCTAAAGGAATGGTGGCCGCTTTCAGACGGAAGGAGTGCCTGGCGTCCGGTGGCTCGTTGGGTGGATGACATTCGGAAGACTGCGGGTCACTTCTGGATGACATTGGCTCAGGACCGGGATAAGTGGCGTACTAGAAGGGAGGCCTATGCTCAGCAGTGGGCGATAAAAGGCTGATATGATGATGATAAGTCTGAATCCGGACGGTACCTTAAGCTTTACAAATTGTCAGTTGAGAGTATGGGCGATATTACATAACATAATCAATCAGGACAAATGCAAAATTAATTAATTTCCCTCTAGAGGGAAGCCAAACGTCTATTCATGCACTTGTTTCATACAAATCACAGCACCCTGTCGGTGCAGACAAAAACGTCATTAGTGGGGAAGTTGGGGCAAAGCCGGCCTTTGTGCCGAAAGGAATTATCGGCGCCGAAACACCCCTCCTCGGAGCTGGATTAGTGCTGTGGCCTTATTGGTGACTGTTTCTGTTGGTTTTTGATGGGCTTAGAAACTATTTTGACAAGTGGAGAAATATTCATGTTGGACCATTATATATGCTTCAAATCATTGTTAAAGTTAATGTGTTTTGACGACGGGTTTGGCCTAGTGGGTAGTGACCCTGCCTACGAAGCTGATGGTCCCGGGTTCAAATCCTGGTAAGGGCATTTATTCGTGTGATGAGCATGGATATTTGTTCCTGAGTCATGGGTGTTTTCTATGTATTTAAGTATTTTTATATTTATATATTATATATATCGTTGTCTAAGTACCTTCAACACAAGCCTTATTGAGCTTGCTGTGGGACTTAGTCAATTTGTGTAATAATGTCCTATAATACTTATTTATTTATTTATATTTATGTTGTACCTCTATTTCTGTAAATTAATTAATTAGCGGTTAATTGCTGGTGTGCTGAGGCCAAGACGTTTATTGGGGAAGTGGGCAGACGTTTGAGAGAGAGTGGTCATGACCCTCGCTCCAGGTCATTCTTTATGCAAAGGTTGTCCATCGCGGTTCAACGTGGCAACGCAGCGAGCGTGTTGGGCTCCTTTGCATATGGAGGGACTCGGGGCAAATTTCGTTAATAAGTTTTTGTGTAATTAAGAATACTGAGATCGTTTTATTGTGATTTGAATATATTGTAATGCGATTTATATTTTCATATTCTTTATATTTTTTCTGGTTTTTGACATGTTGTTTAATTTTATTTTAATTTATTTGTCTTTATAATTTTCAGTTAAAAATTCTGTATTAAATGAAACCTATATGCACGCCTTTCAAATTAAACACATATTACATTTCTAAATAAATAAAACATGTAAGAATAATCCTAGCCAGGCCTCAAACTGTCTTCTTAACTAATATCATCCAAATCGGTTCGGCGGTTTAAGCGTGAAGAGGTAAGAGACAGACAGGCAGACAGAGTTACTTTCGCATTTCAAATATTATATTATTAACCCTTTGAACGCTTTACGTCACAAACAAAAACGTGACATACACGCCACGGTCACGGGCGCAAGCGAGCGAGCGAGGTTACTTTGACAACGTATGCCATAACACTTATGTGTTCATGGCGCCGTGGGCACTACTCACGACGCCCTAAGGTAGTCTTGGCATTCAAAAAATTAAGTAAATATTAGTAGGCACCAAATAAATAAAACTTGTGCGCATACCGATACCCATCCAAAAAACAACAAGAAGTAAATCTCCATCTGGCAACGTTAAGCCAAGTACAAACAGAAACGAACCAACATTTAAATCTCGAACTCATTCTTAAACCGCGCGCACACCCCTAATTACATCCCGTTACACGCGCCTGTAATATTCCGCGATACACAAGCACGTATAAGCACCGAGTTAATCCAAACTATCGGTATTGCTACACGGAGCCTAATTAGAGGGCTGCTTTATAAAGCCTCCTCAAGGCCAAAATCCTTGATATTAATTCTAATAAAATGTAATTTGATGTAATCGTGCGCGGCAGGACAAAGGCAGAAGCCACTTCGCCCAACAAGGCGCGCACTTTGTTATGATAATGCTCGTGCAATCCCCGCTTAATGTACCTTCGATATTCTTCATGCAAATGCTTCTCGCCGCCATATTTAATTTGAAAGATACCCGCTCTAGTTCCAGTTGCCAGGTAAATAAAACGGGAATTTTTAGTTCTCATACATTTTAATTTATTACGGACAAAATAATGGACGTGTAAAATATACCAGCGTTTTGTTTGTGTTACGCGTATAGTTTTCTTTGTTGGAACGTGTAAACTGCATTTCGGATTTTCAATAAACGAAATTAAACATCTGTGTTACTCATTAATTAATTGAATTACTTATATCAGTAAATTGAATCGAGTAGGCATAATTGATAAAAACCAATTGTGTATTAATAAACATTCGTTCCTCAAACAATATTTAAAAGAACTTGAACGTTTACGACTATTTTTACTTTTTTTTATACTACGACGGTGGCCAACAAGCATAAGGCCCGCCTGATGGTAAGCAGTCACCGCAGCCTACGGATGCCTGCAACACCAGAGGTGTTACATGTGCGCTGCCGACTCTTTAAAAACCTGTACATATATGATACGTTAGTTCATCACTTTTTCGCTCCTTACTCCATAATATAATAAAATTAAATTTCCACTCTGTTCCAAAACTTGGCATAGACAATATGCCTATCCCTAGACCACTAATTAAAAAGTTAAGCGGGCCGGACAGTCGATTCGCGGTCTTTTTGCCGACCGATACATTCTGGCTAGTATTTACTGACTGCGATTTGTTAGCCGCTCTTTTATTTAGCCATTCGAATTAACCGGGACTTTGGGAAGATTTAAAAGGCTTTTTTGAGTGTTTGTATACGCTATTCGGCCGTCGTAAGGAAAAAGGCAGATAGGAATGAATTATTATGTAGCTAGCTTAGATGCGGTGGACCGAAGTGATCGAGGATGATAATTGGATTGGCATACACGTGTATAAAATGGAATCGTCCTACACTACACTTGAGCGCAGTATCTATTAAAATTGTACATTTTTTCCTAGATGTTGAAATACATAGGTGGCGCCTATTTAAGTTAATTAATTTGCTAACAAGCCACCAGCGAATGAACCATCGCTTTCTCACGGTGGGATTCCCGTTTGTTCCAGCCCCGCGTGACGTGACCGGCGGAGGCGGGGACAGATAGGAATAATTCATATGAATGCACCTATTCCCATCTGTGCTCCGCAAGGACACATGGTGATACACTTCCCTCGGCCCTCAAATGTACGTAGTTCCTGCGCGAACTATACAAAGCAAACAAGCACTTTACATGAGCGATAAACGGATATTACTGTAACAAATAACAAAATGTTCCAGCTCTGTTTGAAGTATCATATTAACATCACAATTTGCGACAATAAAAACATGTAAGCGCTTCGTACAAACGTTAAATATTTGCAGAGCCTCACCCTACAAACACGATTGAAATTAAATACTAGTTGGCAATGTTGGCAGCGCCGATATTTGTCGCCCGTTATTGCGATATGCACTGTTTGAATAAACTTTTATGTTGGCAACACTCGACAGCTGTTACGTACCTCTGTCATTTTAATGAATTATATTTTCATTTTGACGGCGACGTGAACGACGGGCGTTGCAGCGGGACAAGATGGGGCACATATTTGACTTTGGAAATGGCATGTCGTGGATATGTGTGTCCGAAAAAGCTTGGAAAACGTCGAGTAACGATATTGGAATAGTTCGTTAATTTGCTAATGTTACTACCGTACATGTGATATCATTCATATTGATTCAATATCAATAAACCATGTTTTTGGAAAAATAACAACATATTAATTCATTTGCTAAAATGGTAAACCAAAATATGTGTAGTATATGTGAATATGGTTGTGTAGGTATCATTCAATTGAAAATAGAGAATACTTATAAAAGTTTCTATAACTGATGAAATCAAATTGAATGAAACCGAATATTCACAGACAACAAAACAATACCGCTGATTGGAGGCTTCGATACTCAAAACGAATTGAAAAATAATAAACAAGTCAATAAATTCTAAAAATCTATTAGACAACCGTCTTTGTTCGCAACAAGGCCCATTAATTGGAAAAGTTTTCAATTGCACAGCAATTAATGGGAAGATTTGAAAGCAATGGCCGATTATATCGACACTCGAATCGGTCCGATTACGCGCAAACAATTGCAATTACGATGCTTAATTGGGTAGGGTGGAGGCCACAACCGGAGATAAAATTTTAGAATTTGAAAAATATGTCCAATGTTCCCGAACGATCGACCGTCGAATGTATAAAGCTCGTCGCGTTATAGGTAGGATATACATATGGTTAGTCGGTGGCGAAATTAGGAACTCACTTCCTGCAAATGTATTCCCAGTCTACTTAACTATAACTTGGTTATTTTTAAATCGAGAGTGAATATATATCTTCTCGGATCAGAGGTGTAGGGTTAGAGCCGGCGTAGCTTTATTTGATGTTCATAAGCGCATTGTAATATGCCTACTTGGAAAATAAACTATCTTTATCTTATAGATAAGCATGCTCCATCCTAGAATGCATCGGCACTTATCATCAGGTGAGATTGTGGTCAAATACTTTTTTCCAATATTTTTTTTAACTGATATCAGAATGATATTTGAATCACGTTATTTAGTTCTCGTATAATTCACGTGCTAACGTTCAAATTAGCCTGTTTGGACAACTAAATGATGTAATTTTGTTCTCATTCCCCCGTGAGTACCCTCGCGCAAAATACATGCCAATACAGACACGAACAAGAAACAAAACGCACCAGGAATTCCGTCAAAATAAGATTCATCTTTAATAAAAATAACATCTATCTTAGCTAATACTTTGTCGAATTTACCAGAAATCAACTTCGCCTATAACTAATAAACTCGAAATCAGAAGTTTCATACAAGTTCATTACTTAAGCTCCTTCTTCCTTTAACATTGCCTTTTAGAAAGAGACGTGTAAATAAGAACCATCGAACCTCCAATAGAATAGTATGTAGGAACAAAGTTAATTATGCCTCAACGTCGGAGTTGGGAACTATCCTGGGATAGAGATAGATACGTGAGTAGCTAAATGCCTTGGTGTCGAGTGTACGCGGAAAATGTTTTACTGCAAATTTAAACAAAAATATTGCTTTGATAATCCGCGAAAGAGTAGCTATAATTCGTTTTTTTAACATTAGAAAGAAGGTACGTGTCTTTTATTAAAGAAAATACTTTAAAAAAATAAGTTGCAAATAATAATATTTGTAAAAATGATATAGCATTTATAATCACTTACATTCTTTTGGTTTCATAAGTTACTATTTTTTTTTCCAAAGGCGTTATTCAATGAAAAAGACGCATCAAGTTGTAAACAAACTTTTTCTAATACTATAAAAAACGAAGTATATAGTTGATCAGTTTAAACCGTTTTACTTATAACAGATTTATTAAGAGCTTAAGCCCAAAAAAAACACTTCCGAAAATTACAACTATATTTACATATTTTTTGCATGAAATTAATGTTGCCAACCTCCCACCGTCCTTTTAAATTAAGCTTAAAAATTACTCATCTAGTGACTCAACTCGGTTCTTAAAAAAATCGCAAGTTTTTAAAGCTCAGTCTCGTAAAAACGAATAAAGTCCTTCAAAAGATTCGAGTTCCTGCCAATACTACTGTCAATATGGAGATAGCTTGAACTCTACCTACTCCGTGTACGTTTTTTTTTAATACCACGTCGGTGGCCAAGAAGCATGCGGCCCGCCTGATAGTAAGCAGTCACCGTAGCCTATGGACGCCTGCAATGCCGACCCTTTAAAAACCTGATAAATCGTTTAGAACCCTATAATGTAGCCCCTCGGGAAAACCTCGTCAGGGAGCTCATTCCACAGCCGAAGCGTCCGCGGTGGAAATTCCTTGGTGGCTTACGTGAGCGAATAACTCGCGGACGCGAAGCGGCACGGCGCGGCGCGGGTGAATCAATCCTTGGATACCTATGGAAATGTCCTACTTGGGCGATCTCGTTGCGAACGCGAATGCCGTGGGCCGCCGTACCGCGCCGCGCCGTACTGCTTCGCGTTCGCGAGTTATTGGCTCACGTGAGCCGCTGGGTTAAACCGCACAGAACGCGACCATTCTAGGGTTATCGAAGTGTACGCAAGTTGTTAAAAATACTAACGCATGAGTAGTGTAGAAAGTACTTACCGGCATAGTTTGACTCCCGTGCAGACTAGTGATGGCCGCCTGCGCCTCTTGGTGTGAGCTGAACTTTACGAACGCGCAGCCTGAAACAATCAAACGAAAACTTATACAATTATGTTCATACAATTATGTTAATGATAAATAGGTAACTGATTAAACAATAGTCGGTCATACTGAGCAACTTTTACTATGGGACCAAACCTGTAATCGCGAAAAAAAAAAATGGCTGTTTCATACATTTTGGTTGTCTGACCTTGACATTTTCTATGGAAGAGTAAATGTTTTTTTCGCGATTTTGGGGATTGTCCCATAGTAAAAGTTACTCAGTATAACCTATATATTCACCCCGTAAATTGGGTACTTGACACATGTTGAATATTATAACAAAATTTAGTTAAATGGATATAAACTGAACCATCTATTATAAAAAAGTGGAATTTAAAAAATTATATTGAGATTATAAAAAAATATAAGGCTACGAAATCTCAAAAAGATTTTTTTTTTGTCTTTCAAAAATAGAAAAGTAAATGGTACCATTCGATTCCTTACATTTTATTGAAAAACAAATTGTATGACAACTATACAAATAAACGCAATATTTCAGGGTCAAAATGGCAATTTTCTTGATCTTCCATACATTTAGGACAGACTTATATGATGTGACGTCACATCACCCTATCATTTGTTAGAGGCGTTTCAATCGTCGAGTGCGAGCGTCAGACTTCAACTCTCATTTCTGATCTTTGTGTTGCTTAAATGCCATGAGTCCTATATAGACATTTGATCCCCAGGAAAATCAAGATCGTTTGACATTATTTACAAAAAACAGTCAAGTAGCCAATTATTGCAGGTGACTACATAAACGGCCTGTATATATTATATTTTTTCAAACGACGATTTTACAGGTTGTGAATCAAGAAATAACATCTCATTACCCTTAAACAGTTGGAACTTCGCTACGGTCAAATATAAAATTGTAATTAACACAACACGCAACATAAACTACTTAATAAATACACCTGTTTAACCCCTACGTAAGACAAGTCCCATCCCATTTGAACCAAAGAAAATATTTCGTGATCCGCCGAACCGTTCTGTTTTCGCAGTATCCTCGGCCAGCTTAGTTTACAAACAAGTTCGGCTTACGCAACTTTCAGCCCATTCTAATGGAAACATTCTGAAATTACGGATAAACAATGTCCAAAAATAACATAAACTTGAGGAAATTTCGATATGTCCTTAGAGCGTTAATATGACCTTTTTTGGGTGGTGTCGATGCGACTACATAGACGTTGTTAATATAGGACATCATGGCAAAATTAAATATCATGAATATGAAATCAGTCAATCCATGATATGAATTATTAGGTGTCACAAAACTATGTAATTGTGTGTTGAAGGCACATTTTTTACACCTTAGTTTGTTCCAGTTTAATGACTAATGACAGGTATTAATAAAAACAATTTTCCACCTCATCATACACGATTTGATGGTGTGTTTTATTTGTCTAAATGTAGAAAATCGAAATGGTAACTATCTTTTAATCACAAACTAGATGTATTTCATACTTAGAAGGTTTCCAGATATAGTAGCATAGTAGAAAATACGCATTTATTTTGATTCTTTTCTTATAATCAGCGCTGGCATAAGCAAACATTAATAACCTCACAAAATCGCAGGTTCAACACTAATATCCCAAAATTCCGGAAAAACATCGTCAAAAAATGCCTTAAACAACAGCTCACAGCGGGATTATCGCTCAGTTTTTTCAATAACAGGCTGTCAGAAGGCGGAGGATCAATCTTACCTCCCTTCCCACAGGTGCTACTGCGTAATGACGACTGATGGATCTCCCCGAGATAGGATTACCGCAGCAACTTGCCCTGAACTAAATCACTTACCGCCCAGCCTCTTTTAACGGAATTAGTGCCGACACCTTGCCCATATTTTACACGATGCAACCGAAACAGAATTCCGGAAGGAATACAATCTTCTTTTAAATTCGCGACGTGAGGATACGGGTAGATTATGCTCGTTACTTTATATTAAATCAACGATGAATCTAAAAAAATTCAGAGGTAAAACTTTGCACGAGAAATTGTGGCGACTATTTCGCCGAGCTCTCAACGCTGGAAGTACGATTATGCTTGACTGGCTTTTATTCGTATTATCCTTTGTTCGACTGGATAAAAGAGCACGGCCGAAACGTTTTCGCAAAAGCCGCCTCAAATAAATTAGGGCGCACTTTTTAAGCTCCACACCATGTTTACATCTCGGGCTGCTGCGAAAATAGAGACAACGCAAAATAAGCAGAGGCCGAATAGAATAAAAACAATTTGCGATCGCCGACAAGGGCGCTGTTGCTGTCGCATAAAAGAATAATAAGCGCGGATTGTGCGGAACACAATTTAAACGACGACAATCGATGTAGCGGCCGCGCGGACCCGCCGGCGCCGCGCGCGCTCATTACAATGGCTGGCGGAAAACCCATTATGAGGACGTCACTTGGCAAGTGCGAAAGAAGTCAAAACTTCGCCGGCAAACATGGTAGTATTTACTGCTTCCACATTCGGCGACGTGTGCGAAGTTGGATGCAATTTGTTAACCCTTTATCGGGCTGGCACGCAGGCGGCGGCTGCGTCGCGCTGCAGGTAACTTGGCCGCCCGCCAAAGATCTGTTTTCCTGTTGTTGGCGAGCAAACTCACAGATCAGTTTTTATCGCGCGAAAGGCCTTTATAGCCCGCCGATAGCGCCCGCGACCGAAATGTTTGCGTCGCCGCCGATCGCAAATATTATTGGATAGTTTTATGTATCGGAAGCATTACACGTTAAAAAGTTTGGCACTCGACTGGCGACGGAACGTTACCTCTGCGAATTGTTTCATGTTTGGTCGTTTGATTCGCGAGCGTGCGCGAGTGTTTACCTGTCAAGTTAACAGGATAATTTGTCAAAGGTTTCTTTGAGGTCCATTTTTTTATGTGCGTCGCGAAGCACCTTTTATGTCTTTGACACACGTCAGCTCGAATAATCATACGTTGGCAGCATCCTGAGATGAGGGCTCGTGCGTCTCTGAAAGGATATTTGTTCTGTGAGGTATTTTCTGACGTGGGGTGGAGCGGACAAATCTCGTTTATGCGTAAACTTGTTACTATTTACCTAATGGATTCAATTTGTTAATGAAATTCTTACAACGCTGACAGACTGGCAATTTGATGGACAAGCTAGTTATTCGTAGTTTCCAATTAAGCCATCTTCATGTAGTACCTATCTTTACTCAGTCTATGAAATTCAAGGTACGTTCATTTTAACTGTAAGTATAACGATGTCAGATGTAAAACTTTGTACTCCCGAGAATAAACCAAATATGTACTATTAAACGGCGTTATTTCAATGAAGGTTCGGGAACGAGATCCAATATTATTACTGCTCTGGGCTCAGTTCGAATCTTTCATTTTAAACTTCCGCGTATGAAGTTGCTCAGAGGAAGTTGGTAATGCCGAGATGAATTCGCGAACAGTGTAAACAACATCCGATCTATATGGACCGCCCTAACGAGAGATTCTGATTGTCTTTGCTCTGAGATTTCATTCAGTTTGATTCGATTTAAGAAGCAAATAAAATTAGTTTCTGAATAGTTCGACCGGAGTTGTAAACTGTTGATTAAAATTTGGATAAATTGTTTATTCTGGAATAGAGACCGTAATATTCGTTTCCAAAAACAAATGAAGCGAATAAACTGTTTAAACATTGAATTGATGGAAATGTTAGTCTTGCTGTTGAGTCGCGCGGTTCCCTCGACTTTTACATCAACTGAATAAATAGAAACCCCTAACAAACATTGATTAGAACGTTTTGTGTTTCGAAATTACACTGTATAAGTTATTACCCATTAATATTGTTTTTGTTGCTAATTCGATAACAAATAAATAGGGAATCTGCTTAGATTCCCTGCTTCAATTTGATTTGTGACATGTTCGCTTGAACATGTCACAAATCAAATTGAGCTTAACTTATTTAGGTCTATCATAATAAATTAATAATCTTAAGTATTTTTACTCCGATTCTGACTATATATCGCTAACGAACATGTTTTCCCTAATTTCAATACGATTGCATGTAGGTAGGAACATTGACAAACCCATCCATTCGAACGAAACCCTTAAAAAGCTCGTTTACATTCCTTGTTGCCTATATAAAATGGAACTAGTGTCAGTATAATATTTTAATAAACAAACTAAAACCATAATAGCTATACTACTAACATTTACTTGGATTTGAGTCATAATAATAAAGTTTCAGATCTACGCAAAAACATTGTTCTAAAATTTTCAACAACCATCCAAAATCATCGATAAAATTGGATCCGCGAATACAAACACAAAGAGCGATAATACAAGGTGATTACGCAAACGAAAGGCGGAAACAAAGAGATGCCAATAATAGGGATGAACTGGAAACCGTACGCGGCAATTTTGGTAAGTTACGAGTGGTGAGGAGCGTCAACTCTATCGGGTTATAGCTCCGCAATCGTGCGTAACGCGGCACGCCAACTCCGCCGACAAATGTTTAAAACGACTTCTACTCCATTGTTCCTCAGTTTCCAATTGGGCCCAGGACTTTCTAATGTAACTTGATTGTAAAACAAAAGACGCTCGCAAACTTGCCGCGACCGTCTTTTGTCGAGAAAAAGGTGAATTATTGTTATGTTTCATAGGCGCCGCTTAATGGAGCAGCGTTGGGCGTAAATCTCGCTAGAGGGGATTTAATTAGACATAGTCTTGTATACAGGTGTAGCGGGTAAAGAATTAACCTCTCCCGCGTAACTCGAGAGCCGTTTTGAGGTACTAAAAGATGGCTAATTGGAAAGCTAATATCCACGGGTAGCATTAACAATGCTCGGGAGACCTGCGTAATCTCCGGTAGGATCCTTATTATTTTAAGTGACGTGGATGTTAAATATTAACGCGGAGTATTAGTGCGTAATGAGGAGATAGTTGGTGCGTGCAAACAGCGCGATTACGCCGCTCTGATAGGATCATGCGCGGGAATTCTGTACAGTGAAGATGTATGCTCTTATAATATAAAGCTTACCGCCATTAAAGGTATAATAATGCTTTCGATAATAAACATATAAATCGTAGTTTCAAGATGAAAGCTAAATAGTTATTTGTTTTACATGGGGACAAAGTTGTTGTTTAAACGACCCGTGCTAATATTGATACCCGAGCAAGCGAAAGATTCCAAAATGGTTCAAGAAGTGGAATCTTAAGCGTTGCGAGGCTTTCAAGGCACGAGGGTTAAACAAACTTTGCCTCCGAGTGAAACACAACATTTTTCACCACACCAACGCGAGGAAAATACTAACTATGAAATACCAAAAAGATCAAACCAAATCAAATCCAAATGAACTTAATTAAAAATTTATCATCCAAAATCATCATTTAAAAGTAAATCCTACCAGCTAACATAAGGAAACGACTCAAAATTTGCATCTGATTACTTTGACTCACATGTGGATAAAATGCAACTTTCTCATTAGTTTTTGAACAATCAAGAGGGCCTTTATTAGTTGGTGTGGTGAAAATATAATTGTAGGTTAACAATTGACATTTAAAAGTCGTGTTAACTTAAGTTGATCGCTGTAGCGTGTGTTTTTTTATAATGAATGAAACGAAATGTCTAGTTCTACAAGCTTAATTGAGCTCATTATCTTCCATTGATCAAACTACTAAATTACAACATAATACCTACCCCGATTTGTTTTCCCAAAACTTGTCCAATATATTTTTAACAACAATGTTTTGAAACGTCAAACAGCGCCGATAGGGTGTTTCTGAGCGAACAAATTCGCAACGATAAGGACGTCACAACTTGGAGTATTTCATTGGAGTTGGTATCAGTTGCGAGCTCGCAGTCATTGTATGGAGTGCACGCTCAATTTGTGAAAAAACGTATAAAAGTTCGCTTACAATTCTCTTTCTGAGAGTTTAAGCTCGGGGTCAGGTTGAATTATGCTGGGACTCTCTATATTTGTACATATCTTTGTGGATCGTGTCTTTATTATTATGTTAGCAGAAATGAAATTCAGACGTTGCTTTTGGAACTCTGTTTGTAATATAACCTTCAGACTGTAGCGCATCATCTAAGAACACTAGAATAGGTACGTAAGAAAATAATATATTACGGTGATGACATTACAGACAAAAAACATAAATAAACCGTTTTGCTTAATTGAAACCATTTGGTGGCCATTTTGAGTCGTAATAATGATTAATACTCGTATTGAAAGCATTCAGTCGTCAGTCAAAATACTTAGATTACATTAAGATTAATACTTTTATTGAAGGTGCAAGCGGACCTGGGTATAAAAATAAATATTATAAGGACATTCTTAGACAAAGTCCCAAGAAGGCTTGTGTTGTGGGTATGTCCTTAAACTACGTTCAAAAGAGAGGTATGGGCACTGTGAAGGTCATCTCGCTTTGTGTGATCGGGCACAGCACAGTAGATGTCATTCCAAATCTAGAGCAGAGCCGCAGCCAAATAACACTAGACCCTACTCATAGTGTTGTGTTCCTGCCGGCGAGTAAGGTTGCCAGAGCTCAACGAGGGTGTGGAGTATTAGGGTCGGCAACGTGCATGTAGCTCATCTGTAGTTGCAGGCGTACATAGGCTACGGAGACTGCTTACCTACCAACGTAGTATTAAAAAAAGCACTCTCTAAATTACAAACACTCCTAAATTCTTCGAACGAATGATCAACTTTTGTAAAATGATAGGGATAGGTTAGGTTAGTACACTTTCACTCAATGCTAAATGGAATTTAAAATATACTATGGATACATACTATAGACAAAGATGCCTTCAGCTGGTGCCAAGATGGACAGATAGCGCGATGGAGGCGTCAGGCGATAGAAGGCACGCGATGGGGCGCCTGCGTTCCACGATACTTGTCGCGTGACGATAAGACGGTTCTATTTTCTATAAATACTTGTAATGTGAGTCTTGAGAAGGTGGAGTAAAGTTGATACTGGAACTGTGCTAAATATATAGATTTTTAAAATTTGTTTCAGTTAATCTACTACCAAAGGTTGTCTGGAAAAGATCGCTCTTCATCGCTATAAAACTGCCGATTGTGTTAAATCGATTTAGATTGTGATTTGTATCTATTCTTTTATTGAGTCGTGTAATAAAGTTGAGCTGGTAGAGAATGCCTCGTGGCATTAAGTCCGCCTTTTGTACTGTAAGATTTTTTTTATCTAATATGCAATAAAGATTAAATAAATAAATAGTTATAATAGAGACGATGTTCTAAACGATCTATTACTAAATACTACGTATTTTAGCTATTGATGTGTAGTATTTTTTCATCTTCAGCATAAACATTGGCTACAGATCCACTACAATTTTGTCACGAACTTTATATCAATACGAAAGAAAACATGTCGCGTCAATAAACGATCCCCTACCCTACCAACACAATACGTCGACCACCATAATCGTTTACCGAAAACCGAAGCATTAAAATATCCATAAACCGACTCAATATTAAAAAGCGCGTTTTCACAACATTCGTATTCCGCCGCCGTCGGGCCATATCTCGGTTATATCTCCTAAGGTCTCATAAGGGAGACGGTTGGACCCGGCGCGGTTGCAAAGTGGTTATAAACCGGCCCTTAAGGCGCCACGGTAAACGTAAAGACACTTCGCGTACGTGAGCCATTGGCTTCATGCGCGTTAAAATATAATCGGGCTTCAGCGTTATTGATACTGTTATGGTGTTAATAGGGTTATTGATCTGGCGTTTACAGCGTTTTTAAAGGCATGTGTAACTCAGACGTTGCATTTTTATTTTGTGGTTAAAGCTGACGGTCGTAAATGTTGCTCGCCGTATCTCGTGATGTCATCTGATTGTCAGGCAATCGGACGCCGTTTCGAGCTTGTAGTTTAGCCTTCGGGAGATGCTAAAAATTAAGGAAAATGGTCACTTTATATAACAATTTATCCATTTTCATTCATGTATATTATTGCGTATTTGGCGCAGTCGGTAGGATTAAAAAAAGATCACTTTCTAGAAACATCTAGGGAGACGTCAAAGCTAACTCTGCCCTGGATAAGTGTATAAATGCCATTATAAACGTCATAATTTCATAGAAATCTGACGTTTATAGTGTCACTGCCATTTCAAAGTATGCAGAGTCAACTTGCTCCGACATCTATTTCATGACTTTCACAAAAAGTCTAAAAATATATATTAATTAATGTGAACAAGTTTACATACTATACCTAGCATACTTGTGTCATAGCCATATCGCTATACGCAGTCCTAAGTAGGCCGCTTATCGGCGGTACGCAGAAGTAGGCGCAATTAGCTCCACGTCCTTATAATGGAGTCTATTGATTGTAGGATTAATCGGAGATGTTAGGGAAGAATGGGACGTCTATTTACTGATAGTGGGTCAGTGTTTAAGGGCTGAGGCGTACCGGGGACTGTTAGGTGTCATACAAGTACTGAAAAAAGAATTTATTAGCTAAAGGGGGAAAAATATATAGGAGGCAAACGAGCAGACGGATCGCTTGATGGTAAGCATATACTATCGTCAATGGACACTTGTAATTCCAGAGGGCAGGTGCGTTTGCCGGCCTTTAATATATGAGTACGCTATTTTCGTGAAGGTCGTGGAAAGCTTGAGCGACAGTTCATTCCAAAACAGAGTAAAACAAAAATTTGCTAGCAGACGTTTAGTTCTCTCGGTATAAAAGTTATACACTCGAGAGCAATAAAATGAGTAACATTACATTCGAGTTTTTATCCCTACTAAGGTTTTAAATACGGGAAAAGTCAATCTGTTACTACTTCACAGCGGATTAAGATAAGATAAAGATAGTTTATTATTCAAGTAGGCATATTACAATGCGCTTATGAGCGTCAAATAAAGCTACACCGGCTCTAACCATACACCTCCGAGAAGATTTAAATCCCCCCTCAACTGGAGAAGGGTATCCTACAGTGGCGGATCGTTCAAAGAACTCGATTCCCACCGGCTTGACTTATATCAGCCCGTTGAGTACTTTCACGATCAGTTCATGGAGAAAAGGAAAGCAAAATTAGCGCCGGGTTCCCTACGAATATTTGTGACGCGCCGCCACTGGTATCCTAATATGGACCGGCAAGAAACTCGGCGGGACACATCTTTTCAAAACATTACATCTTATAATTAACATGCATTAAATAAGAAGAAAAAATACAATTTAGATTACTATAGAAATCATGCAATTACATACAGTAGCTACTTTTCTTTATAGAAATGTGATAAAAAAATGTATATATCATATCAAATCATACAGAAATCATAGAATCATTACCTAACTTTTCAGACTTTAATAAGGTTTTAAATGAATGAAATGAGCACGAAATTGCTAAATGTATCAAAACTATTGCAATATTCAAACTTACAGAACATTTACCCTTTACAAGATTTGCGACGTTTCTTCTCAAACTCTCAAATTGAATATAAAAATGAAAACAGCCGAAGGCCGATTGTGTTTTTGCAATTTGATATGGTTTTCATCTTGTTTTGCTTAGTGTGAGCTTCTAACGCTAATTAATGTACTGGAAATATTTATAAGAATAATCAAAATATATTCATGAAATACACTGCCCTATTCCTAAACTCAGTATCTTTAGGCGTTCAAATAAAAGTAAACAAAACCTACCCTTAAATGGCTCTTTAAGCCAGTTGAGGGTAGATGTAGATATTACATGATCAAATAATGTAGGTTAAAGTCAGATGACAGATCCAGGTGGTTTTGTATTTGGTTGATTAACCATTAAAAGTTATAACTACCCGAAAATTTACAAATTGTTTGTTTACTTTTATTTAAATACCTAAAGATACAGAGTATAATGTTAAACTATTTAATTTTGTTGGTTGTTTAATAATATTAAATAGCTTTGAACAGAAGCTAATGGATTGAGTTGGAGGAGGCTTTGACTCGAAGAGGGTTTCACTACTAAGCAAAGGAAATAAATTTAAACATACAAATGTTAACCTAATTTAGTGTGAATAAATGGTTTTTTTTGAACGATTGAAATAAATTCAATCAATAGTAATTTCCTCAGGCATTCGCACTTACGTCAAATATTTCAGAAAAGGTCATTTCTGTGGACAAAACAATGAAAGCTAACGTCCCGAGTACATTCATATCACGTTTGAGTCCTTAGTACCCCCTAAAACGTCCCAGTAACACACGTGTGATACTAACTTTAACTTTACCACTCAAATATATTGTACATAAACTTTATTTTTTGTGTTGATAAATAAATATCTTTTTTTTTATTTGCTTGCTGCGAATTTTAGATGCTTGTAGCTACTCAGTATCACTTTCTTGTACGATGGTCGCTCAATAAGGTACTGAAAAACTTATCCCATCTGTAAGGATGCAACGTATTTTTTTTCTCTTAGCTCAACTTCTACAGATAAAAGTTCGCCATACAATAAAATATGTATGACCCACTTATCGGTATGCTTGATGACACGACTTAACTAACTAACTAACTGCTTTGGCTCAGCGATCCAAAAAGAATCTTGGCCTCCGAAACGAGAGAACGCCACCTGTCCCGATCCAGCGCGGTTTCCTGCCATGAATTAAGGACACGACTTAAGGACTTTACAAAATAAAACATAAACCCTATCAAATTATGATAACAGAATTGGCCTCCCGTTCGCTTGAATGTTGTTTTTTCCAAGTCGCCTAAATGGAGATTCGGGCGCTTCTAAATATAGAGCGTCGACCTTTCGACCTGCTGTGACTTTCACTAGATGCCTTTCGGGTCCGTTTCAAAGTAACCCCTTATCTGTCTAATGCAATTGAGTAATGGTTTATCATGGCTATTATTCCTGTGAATTCCAAGTAGAACTTGCCTGAGGAGTCCAGTAAAGTGAGATCTCTAATTTCTTAGGAATTCAGAGTATACAGCTATATTGGTTTTCCTGAGTCGGTTGGTTGCCTGCGTTTAGAAAGTGGTTGGAATATCGGGTCAGAACTTATTGTAGAAGGTGAACGGTGAAAAAGTGGATTGTTTTACCCCGAAGGTCGGATATGTCTTAACGTATTGACTTTATGTGGGTACTGACTTTAAAGTTGATTGTGCAGTATATTTTAGAATAGAATTTCTAAAGATTTGATGTTAGAGAACAACTAGAAAATTTACTTGTAGTTCGATAAAAAATTGCAAAGATAAAATAAAAAGTTAGTCTGTGTAAATGCACTTGCAAGACTAGTATATCACGAAAATACATGGTTTGATTTGATTATTGACTGTAGTTTTAAAATGATAATTACACCAAGCAAATGTATCACAAAAAAAAAATTGAAAGACGCACAATTCGAAGTAGCTAAAAACGCTAGTGGATGTACAAATTCTTTATTTTAAATTTATATTTTACCCTTAACCCTTTTTTCAACTCTAAAAACCGTTTAATCATTAAAACTAAAAAAAATAAGAGCCCTTAATCTCGCGTCAATCACTCAAATTTAATTTCCGAATTTGAGGCGAAATTTAATATCAGTTTCCAAACTTTGATTAGGGAATCCGTGATGGGTGTAATTTGGAGATGGGTTAGTTTTTATCGGATGAGTAATGGGTGCCATCGCTGTTGCGTGTGGCGGCGGCGCCGAGCGACACCTGCCAAGTGGTTTATAAGCAACGAGTGAGGAGCGGACACTGATTTTTTTTATTGAAACTGATTTTAGAGTGCCTTTTAATTCTGTAGCAAAAACAACTTGATGAAAGTTAGTTTACCTTTCGTATACATTTCGACGAGACGTATTTTGTTTGTTTAGTTCAGAATTAAACCTTGAACACATTTAACTTTCTACACCACATAGCAATTTTTGAATTGTTGGCGTGTGATAGAAATGCCTAAAAATAAAACAAATAGGTAAAAATAAAAATATTGTTTATTGCCTAGAAACGATATGTCTAGCTCAAAAAAGTGCAATATACAGTAATTCCCTCCACATACAACCTTGGACTAAAACTATATATCAACAAAAACATTAAAACAAATCCCATAATAAACTAGCTTTAGCGCCCCCTCGCCAGTATTTATCGTCAGCAATTAACCAGTTAGCTGTTATCAGCTGCTATCCATTCTTGTTCATCCAAAAAGTTCTATTTCCTTACAAATTTATATTGAGATACGACCTTTTAGTTTACGATGGCGCTATCGGTTGTCGGGTGTGCGGCGACCGGGGATATCTTACCTATGCGTGCTTACGGCATTCTTGGGTTAAATTTGACGCCATTGCTCGTGTCAGAAATCAGGAAAAATATTTTACAAATTAAAATGTTCAATGTTTTGATCCTACCGGCTGCGCCAATGAATAATAAAATATTGTTGTATTCATGTCATCTACGGTCTGTTTTAAATTTAAAATTATATTTTATTTGAATACAAAGTGACTTTTTATTCCTTTTGAGTGTAGTTTAATTGATTATGGTAGTCTCGTGTATAAATGATCGAGCAGTGGTCCTTTAAAACACGCTTCAATACCTTATGTTTAAAATTACTTGCTTTGAGAAAGTAGGTATATTATAGAAATATAATAGAATAGAATAGAATAGTTTATTGCATATCACATTACAAGCATGGATGATATGGAACATATAGGTATACATGTGACACCCTGTAAGGGTATATTTATACCTATATGTTATGGATGGATATTTCTATTACCTATATTCACACAAAAGCACAACTAAAATTCTGTTAAACTTAGTCACTAACGGATAAAACTATCAATCAAAAACTTTTAAAGTGTCTCCAGTAATTTTATTGAAAAACAAAAGCGACCAAAAATGAACCTTATATTGAGCACGATCACATCATAGCGTCCAGGTAGTTGCTATCGACCCATCTAATCCCAGAAGAGGTTCAATCTTGTCTTCAATCGAATCTCCCTGATTACGTCAAGCGATATGCAGGGAGGCGGAGTTAATAACGCTCGAATGTCGATCAGGGCCGATGGAAAAATAGCGTGAGATGCGGAATAGGGGTTAGTGTTACCGGGTGTTGTGAGTGCGAGTGTATCATCGTGAATAAATTGCCTGTTTAACGGACGGTAACAATAATAAACAGTACTCCTAGTGTAAATTTGATCGACATCATAACGTGACGAACGCGTTTGCGTTAAGTCTCATTTTGTATAGGATTTTGAGTTTCCAAAACGTCCCGCTTGGCGCGCTCTTTCTAAATCCAATACAAAATGAGACTAAACGCAAACGCGTACGTCACGTTTCGAAATCGAATTTATTTATACTAGGGGTACAGGTCGTTATTTATGTGAACTATTTTTAATTTTTGTGTCTTCGTAATTATAAACTCAGTCATTTTGCACAGAACGAGACAATCAGAACGTAATCTGATTTCTGTGTTATTGAATGTATATTCGCTTCAATTGTTGTTTACTCTGAGAGTACGTCTGAATGTCTGTCGAGATAGACCAGTTTGATAGCACTGGCTCCCCTCGAATGCGGCTGATGTGGTCAAGTGCTTACCTTTTCCCAATAAAAAGAAAGTTATTTTATTAAGATACTGATTTCAGGTTCACGCACAGTAAAATTTATGACTACTGCGGCTGAAAAATTGAGAAGGTAATGCGTCAATAGTTTTGGATTAGGAAGACTAAACACATTTATAAATACATTTGTTAAAAAAAAGTTTAAGTGAACTACTATTTTTGTCATATGTTTTTGACAGTCTTTTTTTATACTAAGTCCCGCCTGGTGGTATGCAGTCTCCGTAGCCTATGGACGCCTGCAACTCTAGAGAAGTTACATGCGCGTTGCCGACCCTGACACTCCGCACCCTCGTTGAGTACTCTCTAATAATACAATACAAAACCTCTTTATTGCACAACTTCAAAACAACATTTACAGAGAAACACATAGCAACAGGCGGTCTTATTGCTAAAGAGCGATCTTTTCCTGACAACTTTTAGGTAACGAAGAAATCATAATAGTAAATAATAATAATAATTTTAAAATCTGGCTAATAAAAAGGAAGATAAATTTCATACAAGTTGTATGTCAGTATATTAATAACGATCTCTGGTCGTGTCAGTCGTGTGCCAACGAGCAATATAATATCCATTAACTTCTAACTTTACTACTAAACATTAAAACGCTACAATTCACTACAAATTACTATCATCGCAACATATTTATAGTCACATCGCATCACAACTTCGTTTAATTAATTATTTTATTACCTGGCAAAAAAATGCACTGTTCACTTAATCAACGCAAGTGCTCGCGTCTCTAGAGATCGGTAATTAATTAACTAGTCTGCCATCGATTGGGACAATACTTTATTACTTTTATTACCTTTTGAATGCGGTTTTTGCTGAAAGGACGTGGATGTCTTTTGCATCTTTTTAGGGTTCCGTAGTCAACTAGGAACCCTTATAGTTTCGCCATGTCCGTCTGTCTGTTTGTCTGTCTGTCTGTCCGAGGCTTTGCTCCGTGGTCGTTAGTGCTAGAAAGCTGAAATTTGGCATGGATATATATATCAATAAAGCCGACAAAGCCGTAGAATGAAATCTAAAAAAGTTTTTTTTTACGGTACCTCCCTTACACGTAATGCGGGAGTGATTTTTTTTTCACTTCTACCCTACAGTGTGGGATACCGTTTGAAGGGTCTTTCAAAACTAATAGGGGTTTTCAACAAACATTTTTTGATAAAGTGAATATATTGGGAGATAATCGCTCCGAAAGAAAAAAAAAATGTGTCCCCCCTTCTAACTTTTGAACCATAGGTCAATAAAATATGAAAAAAATCCTGGAAGTAGAGCTTACGAAAGACATTAAATGAAAACTATAGCGGACATGATCAGTTTAGCTGTTTTTGAGTTATCGTAAAAAGTTTCCCTTCGTACTAAAAAGACGTACTATCCACAGTTCATCACTTGGTTGATAATCTACTATACTTTAAGCTCCAGTTTAGCTTATTGTGATGGAAGAGTAACTACGGAACCCTACTATGAGCATGGTCTGATATGCTCTTGGCCGATTTATTTAAAATAAATAATTAAAAATTAAAAATTATTTATTTCCATTTTACGCTGTAGCCACAGGATATTCCTTGTACAGTAAAGGTTTAAAATCTTAATGTTAAATCCTAAGATTAACGATGGTCTCCACACTAGGCAAAGCCTGTATCGTGGTTACCAGTTTAAAGATATTTAAATATAACAATTTTAATACCAAACATTTTTTTTTTAGTCATTTAAGTCTAAAGGCACAGCGCGTCTTGGAATGATACTCAAAAAACTGTTTTTATAGTGTTAACTTTAAATGAGAGAGTAAATTAACCTGAAACTTTCCAAAACATGTTATTTACACGTGACACCGTCCATTTGGACGGCGATTTATTTGAAAACTTCCTTTAGATTAATGGACGTCCTTTAAAATATATCAAAGTCTTGAAACTGAGTTCAGTTCAGTGGCCGGCGCTCGATGGCGGGCAATGAATTGGACAAACATTGCTCACGATCGTGCGAGCACCTCTGTGTTCACTATTTTCACTTTATGTTGAGCAGCTTGAACCTTTACTTCTAGTAGGTGGGAAAATATTTTTCACCACACCAAGGTCTCTCGTTATTTGTCAAAAACGGATGAGAACGTTGCATTTTATCTAAGAGAGTAGCAAAGTAATTTTGGAATATTTTGCTTGCGAGGGTATCATTAGTATGAAGGTTACACAACTGCTTGCTCGTAAAAGAAATAGTTAAGTATACTGTTTGTGTAAACTAGCATTGGGCAAGATCAGCGATTATAGGCACCTAGTGAAAGCGGTTCGGACACCCAATAATTATCCCGGTAATGTACGTTACAATACTTCACTCAAAGAACATTATTTATCTCTCCCTTAGTGTTTATATAGTACATAGTTATTTTTACTCTGTGGCTGACATGCTGCTGTCATATTTAGCTATGTTTCGGTTAATTTTATATATATTTATATGTATGTTTATGTATGTCTATTTGTATTCCTTATATGTGTATGTTTATTCACTGTAATTGTGTGTGTGAATCTAGGCTTCATAACGGTTTAGCAACACCTACTTTTTCGATTAACTTCTCTATTTCCGCTACCCAAAGGTTGTCTGGAAGAGATCGCTTTTTAGCGATAAGACCGCCTGTTGTCTGCCTCTAAATTTATCAATGGATTATTTTTCCTGTATATTTTTACTGAGGTGTGCCAATAAAGAGTATTCTATCTATCTATCTACTTGTCCAGTTAACATTTGATTTTGACACATTTTGCAGCGTAAATGGCTTAATATATAAGGTTTGATTCGTAACTGTTGAGTTGAGTGTTAGTGTGTCCGCTGGTTGACGCGGTTGCACGGGTTTACGAAAAATAGTATGAGCAACGCTAACCGGCGCGGACTCGTTTGGTGGATTTTACCTTTCATGGCATATGCGTGCGTGTGCACCCACCCTAGTTAGCGAACACCCTTACGGCCCGATTCGAAGAATGATTAAGACACGTTTATGATCTTGGAAAGATCTTTAAAAGATCGATATCTAAAGGACATGTTAAAATTGACGTTTATTTCGATTCCGCTGTGATCCCAGTAAGATCTATCTACGATATTTCTAACGTCAAAGTGACAGTGGTTGCCGGAATGAAGCTGCTTCTATCAATTATATACAAGTGATATCTAAATGAAAAATTATCTAAACCAGAACTTATCGTTATCCTATCTCATTCTGCGAATCAGGCCGTTAGTCAAACTATTAACATTTGACTTTTGAAGAGCGATGTCGATTGAAAAAGAAAAACTTTTTTGTTTGAGACAAGTGATAATCATCGTCTGTCAAGTTTACTTATGTTTGCAGTGAAAAAAGTTTCATCAGCCAGGTAACCTTCACAAACGCCCTGTCCTGACCCCGACTCAGATAATCGCGAGCACTGTGTTTACGTTTGGAAAACAAAACATATGGAATGGAATTGTACTAAAACGACAGGTTATGGGTTTCAAATAGAATATTTACTCAGTTCTATGAGATACTGTACCCCTAGTGTAAATTTGATCGACATCATAACGTGACGAACGCGTTTGCGTTAAGTCTCATTTTGTATAGGATTTTGAGTTTCCAAAACGTCCCGCTTGGCGCGCTCTTTCTAAATCCAATACAAAATGAGACTAAACGCAAACGCGTACGTCACGTTTCGAAATCGAATTTATTTACACTAGGGGTACTGATTACTTTTAAGTCGTGAGTCAGTTGTTTTTGGAGTGAAAACGAAAGTCAAAACGACACAGTCCTCTGGACTCTACTGTCAATTTTGAAGTTCGTTTTTATTAAAGTGTTAATCAGTAGTATCTGTTTTTTTCTTCATAGCGTTTGTCCCGGCTTATTGCCATGGCTCATGGGAGCCTAGGGTCCGCTTGGCAATTAAACCCAAGGATTGGAGTAGGTAATAGTTTTCTCGAAACGACAGCCTTCCAACCCAGAGGGGAAACTAGGCCTTATTGGGATTAGTCCGGTTTCTTCACAATAAATAAATAAATAAAATAAATAAATATTACAGGACATTATTACACAAATTGACTAAGTCCCACAGTAAGCTCAATAAGGCTTGTGTTGAGGGTACTTAGACAACGATATATATAATATATAAATATTTATAAATACTTAAATAGATAGAACAATATAATGTTTTCATTGACCGAAAAGCGACTGGTAAATATCAAATGATATACTGTACATAAGTTCCGAAAAACTCATTGGTTGGTATACTTTGCGTATATTAAGCACTACGAATTTTATCTAAAGACTCGTCGTTAAAGTTGAAAATACTGAATCTGCTCTAGAAAGGTGGTCCTTTATCTCTCTCTCTCTCTCTCTCTCTCTCTCTCTCTCTCTCTCTCTCTCTCTCTCTCTCTGGGTTAGGTAGAAACTCACCAGAGTTGCTGCCAAAGACCCGGACACTAAACCTACAAGCAAAAAATGTTCAGCTACAACAAAATACCAACAGTACAAAACTGAGGCGGATGAGGACTCCAACAGTAAGTCTTTGCGAACACTACGATAATTGCTACACCGTGTACTTATGTTAATTTCTGCGTACAACTTAACAAGCCAGCTCCATCTTTCAGCCGAGCAGTAATAAAAGTGCAGTGGTGGAAGTGGTGCGATCGCTGGCGGCCATTATTTTTACGGTCGGCGACCACTCAGCGAGATCGCACCGAGCGTACACTGCTCAGCACTTTTGTATGGGATAATGATATGGTTTTAAATATTTTTACTTTTCGTCACGTTGTAAATACGTATTTCCATTATTGAAATATGTATGTACTTAATAAAGAATAAAAAGAAAGATGACGCCAAAGGTATGGCGCAATCGCTTGAAAGATGTCGCCATAACTTTAGCCTATACTCGGTAAGATGGCGCCGCTTTTTGATATTTAACAAATTTAACACATATCAGTGAAAGAATAAGGATCAAAGTCAAATTCGCGTTCTAAAAGTGTTAATCATGTGTCGAAATATGGCAGTAAATTTACTGTGGCTACAATGTTTGCAATCCACTTCTATTTCTAATTCTCTTTGATAATATTAATGAGATATATATATATATATATAATACAATTTGAGACCTCAGAGGGCCTGGCCAAGATGACAATCATATATTAACAAACGCTAAACGAATAAAATAACGATTGGCGTTTTTTATCAACGATTGACATCTTGGCCAGGCGCTTAGAAGAAGTTGCAATATTATTTTTATTTACTCGTAGGCAGTGTGCCCCACAGCTCGATCCGTAGTAATTCCATATTACGGGCTTCTCTTTCTAATGATTGCCGCTCGCCGTCTCAGGTATGCCGCCATCTTTTATTTATTTTTTATTTTCCTCCGGTGCAGCGGCGAAGAATGAGTCATTATGTTTTTTTTCATAGTTTCAGTACTGATTTGAATTTTATTGTTATCTGTACAAAAGACATGGACTTTGCAGTCTTTCTCAAAATGTAAGAGCTTGTTTTCATCAATAATTTTATTTCTGAACACATACATATAACAATAACTATTACTGAAATTGTAGTAATCAGTCATATGTAATTTCAGTTTTGACGTATAATATGTAATAAATAAATAAGTGCGAGTATGAAAAGTATTTTTCACTACACCAACTGGTAAATGCCTTCTTGATTGTTCAAAAACTAATGAGAAAGTTGGATTTTATCCACATGTGGGCAAAGTAATCAGATACAAATTTTGAGTTGTTTCCTTATGTTAGCTAGTAGAATTGACTTTTAAATGATGATTTAGAATGATATTTTTTTATTACATTCATTTGGAATCGATTTAATTTGAATATTTTGGTATTCTATAGTTAATAGTTTCCTCGCGTTGGTGGGGTGAAAAATTTTGGTGTTTCACTCGGAGGCAAAGTTTGTTTAACCATCGTGCCTTGAAACCCTCGCAACGCTCAAGATTCCATTTCTCGAACCACTCGCTACGCTCGTGGTTCAATTTTGGAATCTTTAGCTTGCTCGGGTTTCAATATTAGCACGAGCGGTTAAACAACAACTTTGCCCCCTTGTAAAGCAAATAACTATTCACGACCTGCCTTTTAAACAGCAATTATTAAGAACAAGAATATAACTGATTTATTGGAGTACTGTGTACATATATATATATATTTATTTTTTTTATGGTAGAGGAGGCAAACGAGCAGACGGATCACCTGATTTTGTAGATGGTAAACCCAATAAAATTATTTGGTAATAACATTTACCCGTTTTTACCCTCGCCTCATAAAAAACTTAAAAACCGTAATCTCAATACCATAATTTATGAGAACAGAGCCCCTAGTGTACATTTATTCGATTTCGAAACGTGACGTACGCGTTTGCGTTAAGTCTCATTTAGTATGGGATTTTGAGTTTCCGAAACGTCCCGCTTGGCGCGCTGTTTCTAAATCCCATACAAAATGAGACTTAACGCAAACGCGTACGTCACGCTTCGCTATCGAATAAATTTACACTAGAGGTACTGATGTCCATTATGAAAAGAAGACCTTTATATTTCTGGATTTTTTTTGGTATACATATACCTAGGAGGCAAACGGGCTGACAAATCGGCTGATAGTAACTAATTACCTTCGCTCACGGACAAATGCAATACCAAAGAGTTTACAAGTGCGTTGCCGGCCTTTTACTTAAAGTTTGAAGGTTGTATCGGTTAAGAAATACCGCGGGTTCATTCCACAGTTTAGCTGTGCATGGCAGGCAGAACATTCTTTTTCATATATTCATGCTTTAAATTCCAATTTGATTTGTTATTGTCAATAGAGGTTTACTAAGCTTAGGGTATTATATTGTTAATATTTTAAAAATCTGAATCTAGCTCCTGCTGGATAAAGTGATTTGCCTGTATTGTGTTACTTCATCCATCTCGGTCGCCACCCGAGGCCAATTACAGCACACGCGTAACGCGAGCCTGGCTGCCGAGGTGACAGAGTAATGGTGACCAGAGATGGTCCTTGTGTCGCGGCAATAAGATTTACAAATACAAATACAAATACAAATACAAAACTTTATTAATAACGCCAAAGTTATAGGTCATAATGTCTTAATAATAGGTACAATAGTACTTAAAACAAACATATCAATGTCACAGAGTAATATTTAATATAGATCTCATTCACATTAATTCTCATTTCATATAAACAACATAATATAAGTTAATACAATTTCATAGTACCTTAATAACCTATGTACACGGTAGTTTAAAAAACTCATCGACGTCATACAAAGATAAGGTTAGTAGCCACTTTCGTAGTCTACATTTAAATATATCGGTGGAGGCTGCATCTCTGACCACTGCGGGCAGTCTGTTATAAACGGACGGGCCCATAATGTATGGAGAACGCTCTGACTTCGAAAGCTTGTGCTTAGGAGTGACTAGACGGTAACTGTATTTATTGCTACGGAGCGCATGACTCTGATTTGTACCGTGTTTTTTGAACAAGTGTAAGTTTGAGTGAGTGAATAGCGCCACCTGGTACACAAGTTCGCCTGATAAATAAATAAAAATAAATCGTTAATTGCAGACAGCATTGATCTATTAACAGTTAAATTTAAAATTAGGAACAAGTAAATATTATGAAGATTCATGAGTTGATGGATTAGCTACATCCATAATTTTTTTGGAAGATGTCAATCCACTTACTGTGAAATTCAAATGTTTTTAATAAACCTGCTATCTATAATTGTACCCCAGGGTGTGTAGCCAAGATACTAATGTCATACAACTGTCTATATCGCACTTATATGGAAGAGGGACAGAGAGATTACCGTATCGTTCGCTACGGAGCGCGCCAAAATGTGAGGAAATAATAAAGACAAAAAAGTTTTTCATATTTACGCTTCAAAAACAATGCGTTTAAGTATGTATAGTGTGTCGCCGTGAGTATAATAAAGTTAAAAGCGTACAGTAATGGTAATGCGAGTACCACATTAAAGCGTGATGTTAGAATTCACTAAACCAGACTGTAATATGAGTACAAAAATTTGCCAGTACAACATTAAAACGCATTACCAAAGCCCACTCAACTACGGACACTCGATGGACTTTTAAATTTAAAGAGAAAAATCAAAGAATCCCATCGCACACCGTAAAAACCGGTAAAACTTTTACCTCTAAAAATGTCGAAATCGCATTTCAAAATTCATTGGTATTACGACGATATTTCTGCTACAATTCAGGGATCCGGCAGTGCCGGGGACGTGTTTTTTCAGAGAAAAATAAATGCGACCAAAGAAAATTGCGAGTTCTCCCCATGCCAGGCAATATTTTGTTCTACCTTTTGATGCGAGCTTAAAACGCGGCGCCCAACCTTTATTGCGTCACTTCAGTTCCCACGGCAATGCCTACTTATATCCAAAACGTATTTTGCGTACTCTATATGGAAAAATGTTTCTTTCCGGTGTTTGTTGTCAAATACCTTTAATAATTTGTTGGAATGAGAGCGGTCGGATTGTTTTCGCTGCGAACGGGCGCCGCGCAATTATTATTGCTCTCTGGAAATGTTTATTTTAGTTTTGTTTCTTAAATTGGATTGCATTGTTATACAGTGTTTGTTCTCTCGCGCAAATAAATTTAAAATTAATTGAGTGGGACGCTCTTAGTCCACTCGAGAGACGACTTATTTTGTCGTTGCGTTTAAGGCGTTGTGGATATTTTAATCGATTACCTTCAGCGAGTGTCGTAGACGATAAAGTCTCCTTAGCTAAATTGAACTTACTGAAATTGGATCAGCTGACGGTTTATGTCTTGGCGTACTTTTTAAACCGATTATGCCAAGCCAAAAAGAAGGGTTTTGTTTATAGCAGTCTAAGTAAGCAGGTTGGTTTGGTGGTATTCTAGAAAAGTGCCGGGAACGTATCGCAATTTTTTTTAACATTTCTAATAAAGCCAAGAAGCCGGTATTGGGCATTAATTATATCGTTCGTTAACTTAGCTTTAAAGTCAACGATATATAATACAGCGGCGGTATTATGGTTCCATTTTTATCACTTGTCACTATGTCCGTCACTTTCGCGCTTACATATTTGTTAGAACGTGACAGGCATGGTGACAAATGATAAAGAGCCGACCATCTTAGCCCAGCTGGTATATGCAGGTTGTTGAGGTAGCGGCCATACGCGTCACGTCCCCGACAAAGTAAGCCTTTTTTAGGGTTCCGTAGCCAAATGGCATAAAACGGAACCCTTATAGTTTCGCCATGTCCGTCTGTCTGTCTGTCTGTCTGTCTGTCTGTCTGTCTGTCTGTCTGTCTGTCTGTCTGTCTGTCTGTCCGAGGCTTTGCTCCGTGGTCGTTAGTGCTAGAAAGCTGAAATTTGGCATGCATATATAAATCAATAAAGCCGACAAAGTCGTACAATAAAATCTAAAAATTTAATTTTTTTTAGGGTACCTCCCCTACCCGTAAAGTGGGGGTGAAATTTTTTTTTCGCTTCAACCCTAGAGTGTGGGGTATCGTTGGAAAGGTCTTTCAAAACTAATAGGGGTTTTCAAGAAACATTTTTTGATAAAGTGAATATATTCGGAGATAATCGCTCCGAAAGAAAAAAAATATGTGTCCCCCCCCCTCTAACTTTTGAACCATAGGTCCAAAAAATATGAAAAAAATCGTGGAAGTAGAGCTTAAGAAAGACATTAAATGAAAACTATAGCGGACATGATCAGTTTAGCTGTTTTTGAGTTGTCGCAAAAAGTTTTCCCTTCATAGTAAAAAGACTTACTTTAATTAGGTACTGATTATGCAAATTTGCCTATTTGTTTAACTCGGGTGAAAGGTACCGTTTCATCCCTTGGTTAACAATTTACTATACTTTAAGCTCCAGTTTAGCTTATTGTGACGGAAGAGTAACTACGGAACCCTACACTGAGCGTGGCCCGACATGCTCTTGGCCGGTTATTGTAGAATGCCCCTGTGGCGATCTATTTTTATTTTAAAAATGTAACAAAAAATACAATATTATAAGTACCTTAATCTAATGTTTCTCCAAACTGTGAAGCAGTTTGTTAGCAGTGCGCTCTAAAATAATCTTAAACTAATAGGTACACTAAAAATCGAGTAACAAGTAGCATTTTGAGCATAGGAACATACTTATACGTATCTTAAATCTATCTTGGGAGACAGCATCACACTCAACGCATAGGTCAATGCGTAGATCTTATATCGTTGAGATCAGGTCTATTACGCCCTATTGCCGAATCAACTAACCAATTTTGATATCAGTCGACTTGTCTAATTTCTCGGTTGACTTAACTACATTAATAACTAACAATTAATAGGACAGGTTTTCTATTAAAACTAGTGAACGGCCCCGGCTTCACACGGGATAACAAATGATACACGTAAACCTTCCTAAGAATCACTCTATTGATAGGTGAATACCGTATCCGTCCAGTAGTTTCTGAATTTATATCGATCATAATGACAGACAAAACCTTTAGTTATTTTTACTTGTTCTTTTGAACACGAAACAAAATAAAATTGTGTAAGGCAAAGAACAAAAGCAAACCTAAAAGCAAACATATCGGTAAAACGACGTCTATGTATGTAAGTACCTTTATTAGGTCGGCAATTTTTAATCCCCGTTTAAACTGCCACGATTTAGACTAATGGATTCTTTTAATGACCGAATGAATATTTAAATTCGACGCTAATGAAAATGATATAAGTAACGGTTCAACCGCTCTTTGCGTTGAAATTGCGTTTTAAACGCTCCATTGTGAATCGTTCACTCATTCAGTAATCGTAAATGAAGTTTTAATATGATGCGACGAATTAATCATACCATTTCAGTTTGACGATAATTTGATTAAATAGCTGTGAACAAGCGATGTTTGACATGCTACTGCAAAAAAGATAAGTCTGGAGTTTAGTTACGGCCGTTATGGGGATGGATTTTATAAAAAGATGCAATACTGAGCTCCATATTTGTTCCTGCGATTAGGATAGACCGAGGAATATCGAATCACAGGGCGAATTGGGGTTAAGATAAAAAATCCGTTGATATTTCAAATATTGCATTAATATTGGATGCACTAAAATTGCACCGTACGTACCTACGTCTCTTCTGGGTGCGTAGCCAAAGTGCTAATCGTTAACGCTCTGCAACTGTCACTGTCGATGTCGCACTAATATGGAAAAGTGAGAGGGCTACACTATGCTACGGAGCGTTAACGATTGGCACGTTGGCTAAGCACCCTAGCTAAGCACGCCATTAATAAGCAATATTATTTTAAATATCTACAGATTTTGGCTCACTTAAAATTCCTCACTTAGCCGTCAGTAAATATATAAAAAAGTTATACAATAGTTAAATCTTACGCATATTGTATATGTTTTAACTTAATTTCTTATGCACACTAAAATTGCGTTATCATTATACGAAATTTAACTAAAAAAATAATAATATTCTAGTATGTAACAGGAGCCAGGCACATACACTAGCAATAACTGTATACTCGTACACTCATGTGAGTCATGACTCATGTGTGTGTGTGTGTGTCTGAGAGTAGTTTTTTTTATAGAGGAATAGAACATACATAACAAGTATTATTCGTATCATCAGGCCCACGCCTGGTATGTCGGACTCAGATTTTCAATGCCGACTAGTAAAACCTCCTCTTTCTCCGGCCTCTGCTTCCCCACGGACCGCCGCTAGGTATTACTTTGCGGGGAGAGGAGTGTCTGAGAGTAGTGTGTGTGTATAAATGCAACAGCCTTTTCTTGCCACGAATCTGACCAGAAATCCCATGTTACTTTATTTTAGCTCCTTATCATTAGACTGTATAGAGTGTATATTAAACGCCAGCTCAGTCTTCGGCATTTTTCCCCGAGAATCTATTAGCGATGTACAAAATCAGTAAAACACAGTAGGAGTATAAATAGGATCCGTGTGAAACAATTGGCCCGGGGTGATTAATCTCCGGGAACGCAACGCAATTAATAGTGGCCGCTGCGATGGATTTATAGTCCCGACTAGTGTTGTAGACTCGAGTTACTTTTTAAGACTCGAGTCATCTTATAAACAAAATAGAATAAAAAAGGCCTAAAGTGAGCAGCTCTGGAGCATCCGGCCTCCGCCGCTGGAGGACAGTGGTCACCTTTTATTAGTACCTACTATACAACATTTACTCTAGTTAATAATTTAGGTATATATCGTTGTTTGATTACTTAACAATGACGACGACCGATATGGCCTAGTGTATAGTGACCCTGCCTACGAAGCTGATGGTCCCGGGTTCAAATCCTGGTAAGGGCATGTATTCGTGTGATGAGCATGGATATTTGTTCCTGAGTCATGGGTGTTTTCTATGTATTTAAGTATTTATAAATATTTATATATTATGTATATCGTTGTCTAAGTACCCTCAACCTAAGCCTTATTGAGCTTACTGTGGGACTAAGTCAATTTGTGCAATAATGTCCTATAATATTTATTTATTTATTTAATAATACAAATCAAACTATTCAATAAAAACCCGAAAATGTATGTAGAAAAATATACTCAACCCACGATTATAAACATTTACAAGTTTTTTCTCACTCAGAAATAGTACGAGTCTCACAAAAACTGACTCGAGTTCTTCAAATTGAGATTCAATGAATTGTCACCAACACTATTCCAAACTTCGGTCGCCACTGATGCAGTTCATGGTGAGAAGGTTCTTTGAGGGGAGGTTCTTTGGTTCTTTTTAGAAGTTTATTAGTGTGTTTATACGGAGTGCGGTGTGGTTGCGACCGATTTATTTAGTCGATTTTTTTTACGTCAGATTTCGGTCTTTGGTTGATAAGTTGAGTTCTTTATTCTGTACAATATAAGAGCGCAATTTCTCCATCCTAAACTGTATGGATTTTTTTTTATGGAGGATTGGCAGGCGCTTAAAGCTGGCCATACACACTCGGGTATGCTTGCGCAGTTTTATCAACTGCACAGGTAAAACGGAGCGTGTGTGGCATTCGACTGTGCAGTTTCCTATACAGCTTTACCTGTGCAGGTGAACTGTACAGGCAAAACTGCGCAGGCATACTCTAGTGTGTATGGCCAGCTTAACCACGATCCCACCTGATGGTAAGTGAATTTAACGGTAATTACATATTTCTTTTTATTTATTCCACCCACAAATAAAAGCTTTTCAAACTAGCTTTATAATAATCTAAGGAAAGAAAAACTTAACAACAATATTAAAAAAATTAGGCTCAAAATTCTGTAAACCAGTAGTAGTGAACGTCTGGCGTTTTATATTTACGATTAAGAGTAATAAACGATCAATAGACACCTAAATTTTTAATAACAGCAACCCTACTTCCGTTTTTTATTCATATAAACCCACATTTAGCAGGGTCAAAGTCAATTCCTGCTCCTATTCAGTAACGCAGCTAAATTTCCATCACGTCCCAATAGAGATGAAAGCGTAAGCCACCAAAGAATCGTGTCAATCAAAAATTAATCGTCGCCTTTGCAAATCTAATGAACATCCAGAATAATTAAACACGAAAGCGCCTTTGTCATAATCACCGGCGTCTTATGAATACAGATGACGAATACTGATTCTTTATTTGAGCTGAATGAAGCTCTATTGCATAAAAAATAAGCGACAAATTATTTGAGACATCGACGTGGGGATAATAATTACTGTGCCGTCTGTAAATGCTGATGATTTTGGGGTATTCTTCCATTCTTAAGATTCCTTTATTTAAATAAAGAAATAGGTAAGTATGTTAAAAATCCGTTCAGTTTAACTGCTAAAAAATAAGTCGCCAACATATACATGGTGTATTACGAGGAACCCGAAAGATTTTAATAGTGTGTTCCTGATCATATTTAAAGGATAAAATGTCCTATAAACTTTTCTGGAATTCGCCTAGTTTCGGTGAAAAAAAAAAAACAAATCATATTCTTATTGTTACTCAGAATACTTAGTGCTAAACACCTTCTTGATGGCGATGATAATCATTAAGATGGTTTATTAGTCAAGTAGGCATATCACTATGGGACCTAGTCTGAATATCCTAATTGATATATGTAAAAATGTGACAAATAACACCTTGCATAAACTAGGTTTTACGAAAAAAAAAGCAAAAATTCATTTTAAGTGACAGGTTTACTAATAATGTTTGATGTTTATATTGAAATGCATAAAAAAAGAAACCAAATCAAAACATTTTTTTTTGTCGAAATTGACCTTTAATATAATTTTTCCTTGTTGGCCTCAGAAAAGCATTAATAAAAAATTTCAGGATCCTCGTGTTACACCGTGTATATCGGAGCGGCGAAAGTGCTTAAAAATATCTGAACATGCACTGTAACGTTTTGATAATAAAGGCTTTTTTCAGATATTGTGAACCTTGGCCGCTCCGATATAACTGATAGCGATTATCTGAATCAAGATAAATCAACTGTCCCTGTGATTCACTCTTACACTAAATATACACGCATTTATATCGTAGATATTCCAATAACTAACAAAGTACACAAGCAGTGATCAGCGCGCGCCACAGCACGTAGCCATCCCGGAAAAACTCCGGGATTTCGATAACTGCCCAATTCATGGGGTTGCCGGTCGAATCCCGGGGTTATTGGGGAGTCTGAGCGTTTTTCCGGGCGTGGGACGTTTTGTTTGTGCCCCTGGAAGCCTGCTTCCGGCCTGCTAAGGGTAGGAAATGTGTTAGACGTTGTTATAGCATTTTAAATTGTGCAAAATCTCCGGGGATTGCCTATTGCTCTCGCGCGGGTTATTGAATGTTGCTGCGCATTTGAGATACAGTTAAGCTAGTAACATTTTATGCGACCGGCGTTTTATATTTGACAAGATTTTAGTAAATAAAAAATTATACCACCAGGCTTGGTATTTATAAAGATTATATAAAATGAAATAGACTAAAATATTAGTATAGAACCGAAGTTATAAATAATGAAACAATAGATAAATAGTTTAATACTGAAAATTGCATGTATCAACTTAGGTATAAACCTGAATCTCATATTTAATATATAAAAATTTATTTTAGTTTTTCGTTGACTTGCATGACATTTATATGTACTTCTGGTCTCCCGCGATACAGGCCTAGTGCGGGGACTCCTGGTAACTCGGTTGTCAATCTAGTTATGCACCAACTCCTAAAAACAACCGCTGTATACTTTTTCTGTGTCCTTTCTTGTGCAATAAACATATTTTTGTCTTATTTTTTATATTTAAGATGCAGGAAAGCGTAGGATAAAGACAGTGTATGAGCGGTCATCGCGGAGCTCCTTAGGGAGGCTTACGTTGTATGCCTTTTGAAGGATATAATGACGATAAATAGGCATCTTTGGACGCATATAATAATGATGATGCGATTTGATCCTTGTGACTGCTTGTAAATAAGTTTAAAGTAGATATAAAATCTTAAGTCCCGGATAGACGTGCGAGTAAGTTCGCGAACTTACAGCTCAACGACCTTTTTCGCTCGTGTGTCAGCCTAAGTACGCGTACTTTACAAGCGAAAAAAGTCATCGAGCCATAAGTTCGCGAACTTACTCGCCCGTCTATCAGCCACTTTAGATCAATATTTTAAGCTACATACATAGTCATATATTGAGTTTACGAAATTTAACATATCAAGTCTTCTTAAATCTGCCTGTTCACAGTGTAGTGAGCACTGTAAGTTTAAAAAGTACACGTTCCTGTTATTATACCATATTTCCAGAAAAACTTACCTAGTAGTTTATTTCGGGATTTTAATTGGTGTTGTGTAGCCAGATTTTCTTGGTTTTAGTTGCACTAAAAGAAAAAAGAGTTTTTAGCCTCTTTTCGACGCGAAGCTCTTATTGAAAATAGTTTTTAAAAAAATCTGGCAATATGTTTGCACGTTTCGAAAATTTTGGAGTAATTGGAGTTTATACGGAACCTAGACTGTAGATACAGTGAGTCTGAAATTGCTTAGAGAAATTATGAATGAATTGCACTTTTATGGCTGATGGAAAATGGATCAAATGCATTTTAAAAAATATCTAAAAACTTATCATTCGGCATGTAAGTGTGCATGTTTTTTCTGTATCAATCGTTCCAAATAGTAGTATGACTACATTCGTTTGTCAATAGTAAGTTTAGTTATCCCAAAGTCATTTATAATCGTCAGTGTCTTAAATTTGATTATTATAGTTCCTAAGATTACGAAGACGTTTGAATTTCAACTACACTCAAAAGTGATCAAAAGGGTCACTTTCTATTACAAAAAAAAAAAACATCCCTTCCTATTGCAAATTAGGTTAAAATTGAGAATATTCCAACCCGCAAAATAATTAATATCCAAACGTTAATTAAATTAATTTTTAACAACCAGAAACGTCTGCGATCGATGCTATTAAGCTTAGAATAAATTTAAAAGTGAAAAAATACTGTCTTAGGTGAGGCCGTGAGTTCAAGTCTCAACCAAGACAGTAATTTCCCCACTTTTAAATTTATTCTAAGCAACCGTTTGTTTACCCTGCAGTTTACAAATGCCACAATACCTCGACTTCTTCTTCTTAGTCGTATGCTCTTGTCAGAGTAGTCGTGGTCATTGCGGTCGTTGTACGGCTTTTTTCGCTGTTTCCCGCCATGCTTCTCTATTTATTGCCTGCCGCGCGCACAGATTCAGAGGTGACCCGGTGAGAGCTTTCACTTGGTCGGTCCATCGCATTGAGGGCCGCAATCTGGGTCTTGTGCCATCCACTCTGCCCTGAACAACCAGCCTCTCCATCGCGTCGTCTTCCCTGCGCGTAACGTGATACCTCGACACGTACGTTTTAAAAATATTCCCGCCGCCGGGCGTTGCACCAAACATTAACCCGATTAGGCGTTCAAAGCACACTTAAACTGAAGTGTAAAGTTAATTACGTCAGATTCAAATATGCCCTGGCCAAAGTAAACGGGTGGGCGCCGGCTATGTAAATTGACGGCCGCGAGCCGTCAAGCCATGAGCGACTGGCGTTGGCTGCATTGTAGGCAGGCCTATATCTCGTTCGTACTTGTATATTGGTGAAAGAGAAACACGCTACGAGTCATATAAAAGTGAGAAAAATTCGTAAAGATCGAATATATACTTTAATAAAGATAACGTGTGTAGATCGGATAGATATAAATAAATACATAAATATTATAGGACATTATTACACAAATTGTCTAAGTCCCACAGTAAGCTCAATAAGGCTTGTGTTGAGGGTATTTAGCCAACGATATATATAATATATAAATATTCATAAATACTTAAATACATAGAAAACACCCATGACTCAGGAACAAATGTCCATTCTCATCACACGAATAAATGCCCTTACCAGAATTTGAACCCGGGACCATCAGCTTCGTAGGCAGGGTCACTACCCACTAGGCCAAACCGGTCGTCGGTAGATATATAATGTATGTAGGGATTTATGATCGAGCTAAGTTTTAATAAAATATACTTGTAATAAAGTTACGACCAACTTACTTTTATTACTAGTTGGCTAGTTGGTTGGTTGCTCTATGTTGTAAGTCTGTAAGAATAATTTCTTAACGGTAATTCGTTTCACGTGGAATGTTTTATAGAAGGAACATTATGGTCTCTGATAATGTATTTATGTATTAAAAAAAATTGTGAACAACATAATACTTACATTGGTTAACTATTTTCTAAAATAGCGTTGATTTCACTATCCAGCATAGATCAAAATTTTTAAACTATTTCTTTTATTAAAATGTTGTGTAACTTCTCTCAGTACCGTTTAATAATACTGCGAACAAAATAAAATTTCGTTACCAAGACCTTCGCATCAAAATCTACTCTTTCCAAACACCTCTCTGACACAATCTCAACTTTAAAGGGTTGTTTGCTCGGGCCTAGATTATTTTTTCTTCACCGCAAACACATTATACTGTCGTAACGCGGTGCGACGTATTTATATTTCCCGGCGCTGTTTGTCCGCCCTGGGCCCTGTCCATGTGTGGGTGCTAAACGTACTACTTTATTTATGTGTTCGGTGGCCACAATCAAAATTATTTATGCCTTTTATATATGGAAATCTCGGCCTTTGTCCTGCACGCCGGTCGCCCGTGTTTTTCTCCCTAAATTGCTTTTATTCGACGACCGGCTTAATATTATTTTTGTAATTAAAAACTCGTCCTGAACGTTTTCATCGCAGTGGGAATGTTTCGCGCAATTTAAGCGGGAATCTTTTTGGACGGCGCGAAGTTTTTTTGTTAATTTAGCGATTATTTATTCTTGGGGTGCGTTCAGAATTACGGACTCTTTGTCAACGATGTGGGTAATGTGATGGCGGAGAGGAAGTTCGTTTTAGAATTTTAACATGTTGCTTCCATCTCCCTGTTTGGTTATATTAGCACAAGACCACTTCACGCCGCTGTGTCTATTATTAAATAGGCCGTTGCATATAAATAAAACACCACTGCACGCTGTACTTATTAAAATATAGATCTTTCCTACATACGAGTAGCTACTCGGCAAAAATACTTCTCTAACAGCTATTTATATATTTAGGAAATACTTTCACTAGCCATTGTTGTTCTTGATAAATTATTATCAACGATCAGTAAATCCATGATAATCCCAAGTGCATAAGCCAGGCCACCGAGATGGCAAAGAAAGATTACAAAGAAAAATTAGCCGATAATAATGATGGATTCATCCAAGTCCTAAGTTGTAGGGGATCTCTGTTGGGCAGTCTACAGCTGCATAAGTATACTCGGATAGTTAAGACGCAAGCGAAGGTTTAATCTTAAAGGATAATCCCAAATCAATGAGACGTGCAGGCTTCGATTCGGGAAGATATATTCGGTTCAGCGCATATACCTATATACCCACGTACATAAGTATGGGGGAACCGAAATTAACGTAGGGCCCCAACACGATTGCTTTCCCTCGTAAATAAATATATTTGTATTCATTCTGTTTGTGAAAAAAAGATAATTGAGTTGTTACTGTTTGAAGGAGCGTAATATATGCCGTTTAAGGAGGAGGGGTTTTTGTTTTCGTCGCTTGGGATATTTCAGTCTTCGGCGGGACTAATTCTACCTCTCAGAAATTGCTATTACACGTCTGTGTATATTATATTAATGCAAAGTGCCGCTTTGATTGCTCGATTGTAAAATCAGAAAGTAAAGGAAATCACGCTTTTTATACATAGACTAAGGAGAAAGGGGAATAATGTTTTTAAGATGAAGACACGTTTTTCACATTTACCCAGTTTTTTCGTATACGACTTCAATGTTACTTTATCTTCATATGTATGCAATGATGTGCGTACATGTTAACGACTTATTTCAAAACATTGCTTATTGGAATGAGTCTTCTTATTGATGTAAATGATTTATTCTTCTTTTCGTGCCGAGGTTTCTTTTTTCATACAGCGGGGTGGACAGCCCTTGCTGTCGCGTCCCTCAGGTCCAGCTCCGTGTGGGGTACGCCGGTGCTGAGTCGCGGGTACATTGAGTCGAGGGGCTATGAAGCAGCCCCATTTGGCAATGGTTTAGTAACAGCGACCTTCATCTTCTTTGATAAAATCGAAACCTAATTAAATCTTTTTGTTTGTTTATATCGGTGAAATTCGATGAGTTTGAACGTCTGTTGTCAAAAGGTCAAAAATTTCCCTTGACAATGAAATAAATTAACTAGCACCACTGGAAATCTGCAACATGGTGTAGGCCAAATGAAATCTTGTCAGGGTAAACATAATATAATATATAATAAATATAATTTGTACTGTAAATATACTGAAACTCTAGGTCCATGGGGTACCAGCATGCACAAGTTTTTTGGAGAAATCGCGAAACGTCTGGTTGACGTAACTGGTGACCGAAGGGCTGGTGGCTTCCTCGCACAACTCAAGGGCCTATTTTAGATATAAGCTAGTTATAATAATCCTCTGTATATATCCATTATGCATATTGTTTTTGCATATATATTTTTTCTAGTGTGTGTGTTGTATTATATATAATATATTAAATTTACTTCTTCATATCTCCAAGAGACACTTTGTATATAGCTATCTCTGCATTGTCGTAAAACAAACCATTATAACAAACCCCATTAGCGTGCCTACTATAAAAAGTAGTAGTATTTACTGCGGTAAGGTGACATGATGTGTGGTCGCCTTTATGGGTCGTAAGGGCACAATGGTCGGACACGCCCGCGGCGCCTATTGTTGACTTGCGGTTAGTTATATGATATATAGCTGTATGACTTGATCTAGTCACAGGAAATTAATAAACTGTTTAGGTACATTTGGTTAACTGGCGGCCCGATTCGAAGTTTGAGATACACGAAACATTTGCTAAAGACAAGATTTAGATTAGATATGCCTATGTCAAAAGTAACGTTTCTGTAAAAAAATCACTATTGACAATGACATATCGTATCTTTAGGAAATTTTTGACGTAACTCAAACTTTGAATCGGGCCGTAGGACAGCATTTAAAGTCAATACGGATAAGTGTAGATGCGGGTAAGTGTGACTGGCCTTGACATTGGGGCCTGTTTACAAATTGATTAGTGTTTATTGCGAGTTAAAACATTTGCTACTTGATACTTGCGACTATTTTGGCGCCGTGAAACGAGGAGGGCCGACCCCAAACAAAAGGATGGCAAGAGCATGAAATGAAATCGCACTAAACACAAATCAATGTGTAAAACCGGCCAAGAGCATGTCGGGCCATGCTCAGAGTAGGGTTCCGTAGTTACTCCTCCGTCACAATAAGCTTAAAGTATACTAGATTGAACAACCAACGGATGAACTGTGGATGTACGTCTTTTTACTATGAAGGGGAAACTTTTTGCGATATCCCAAAAACAGCTAAACTGATCATATCCACTATAGTTTTCGTTTATGTATTTTAAGCTCTACTTCCAAGATTTTTTTCATATTTTTTGAACCTATGGTTCAAAAGTTATAGGGGGGGGGGGGGCACATTTTTTTTTTTTTCGGAGCGTTTATCTCCGAATATATTCACTTTATCAAAAAATGTTTGTTGAAGACCCCTATTAGTTTTAAGAGACCTTTCCAACGATATCCCACACAGTAGATTGAAGCAAAAAAAAAAAGATTCACCCCCACTTTACGTGCGTGTACTTTGCCATAAAAAAATTAAATTTTTAGATTTTCTTGTCAGACTTTCTTGGCTTTATTGATTTATATATCCATGCCAAATTTCAGCTTCCTAGAACTAACGACCACGGAGCAAAGCCTCGGACAGACAGACAGACAGACGGACATGGCGAAACTATAAGGGTTCCTAGTTGACTACGGAACCCTAAAAAGGCCCTGGTATGAAGGCTATTTAGTTACACTTACCCCGCAGCCACATATATTCGTATTGAACCTACTTAACTCCCATAAGTTTTTCGGCTAGGCTATTTTAGTAGTTAGCAGTCCAACACAAGCCCTTTTGAGCTTCCTTAGAAGTATGAATGTTGATTTCTGTTCTTTTAGTCTATATAGGTATTTATTTAGCAGTGACAAAAAAAAATACTAGCAGAAATTAATTATGTGCATACCTACTGAAAAACTAAGACTTATATCTCAACAAAAGCTCATATAACTTTGCGAAGGTATATTAATATCGTACATTGTTGTGCTGACTGTCGTGTAAATCGTCTACTTTACGGCCGGGCCGGCAATAGTGAGGCGTGTCACGTTACTTAGCGCCTGGCGCCGTAACTTGCGTTTAAGGCACACCTTGCGCATTGTCGTGTATTCACGGTGCGTCGTCAATTCTGAATGTAAACGGTATAAACGGCCGTCTGTTTATGAGGCCTTGGATGTGACTCAAAGGTTTTCGGAGGGCAACTAAACCTGCATTACTGTTGCAATATTATGCGGCCTTGACCTTTGATAATCGCTGCACTAAACGGCGGCGAACGTCACTCAACACTGATTTAAACTTTCACGATTTTTACATATTATTATACATTATCTATTATTTTATATTATTATACATCTTGCACTGCTGTGACAGGCATGTAATTAAGACTGGGATAGGATAGAGAGTGAAGTAGAAATTTATTATTATTTTGTATTGTTTTATTTATACCCATGTTAGTTTCAATTTTAATTTTTAAATATTGTATTGTGAATAATGATTATTTTAATTAAGAGCTATTTTAAATGATTATGTTTATATATTTTTGTACAATATTTTATGATAGAAATTTATACGATTTAGAATTAAGACATGTTAAAATTGATTATGAGCCTTGTAGCTTGAAATAAATGAATTTTATTTTTATTTTTTATTTTTTTTATTATTTTACACAAATTATAGAAACGGGACTTAATCGCTCGTACGTCACTGATCTTATCAAGCAAATAGACAGTAAAATCACAATAAATGCAGCTGCAGTTGCTATCGGAATGTTACGTTATGGATTTTTAATAAACAAAGCTTGCGCTTATGGGCCGTGATTACGGTAAAAATTTATTTTTATTTTATTTATGTGTGCGTGCATGTGACTTATGTGTGCATTGATATTCACGCAAAAGTAGAATTTGTGTCATCCATGATGACGCGTAGATTTGTCAAATCGAAGCTTTGATAACATGAGGTTGCCAGAGAGCTCAGTGAGGGGGGGGGGGAGGGGGTTAGGGTCGGCATCGCGCATGTAACTCCTCTGGAGTTGCAGGCGTTCATAGGCTACGGGGACTGCTTACCATCAGGCGGGCCGTATGCTTGTTTGCCACCAACGTAGTATAAAAAAAAATGACAATACGTGTCAAGTCACGCGTCGTTGTGAATGACACGATATGTAAACGACTAAAAAAATGACTTAAAATATTTGATATCTATATATCCGACGAAAGAAGACCATAGTATTGTATACTTCGATATTAAGTATACGTACAAAAGGCTCTATATTCAAAAATGGATTTAGTAGGTTTGCACTCTCAGCCAACGATATGAAATACATTGTCACGACCCAATATAAATAAGATGACAACAGTTGCGTTGCAACGTACCTACGCAACGCAACGCGTTGATCGATAGAACACATAAAAATCTGCCCCCAAACTAATGCCGTCGTTAAAAAAACAATGAGCAATACTTTACGGCACAAGAATAAATATATAAGGGTCATCAGTCCAAGCCTGCAACGTGGAATTTCCCGCCCCATACAGGTAGCCATAAAAAACGAAAGATTTGAGCGATGAGTCGGGACCGCCATGTTTTTTTGTCGGAAAAATATCGGAAAATGTCAACACGCTCTCCTGTGGAGTTGAAGCGCGGGTTGTTTTTGATGAAAATATAATTTGGAGATAAAATTGATGTTTGAGGACAATGTTTTTTTAATTTACTATTGTATTATCATTTCATTTAGTTTCGTCGCGACTGTCTATTATTGTGGCGTGATAAGTTTCATAATGGATAAAAACATCAGAAATCTGTTGAAAACAATACGTTACAGAAGAATTTGAGATCTAATCGATTGTTTGTGCAGTTGTAGCAGTTTGTACAAAACCTGGATCGATTCCTCTCCTCGTGGGTACTAATTACAACCCGACCCACTCGAAAACAGCAAATTAAACATGTTTCTTAATTCCGCCGTCCCCCAGCGGCCGGAAAGAAAACAAAAATCCTTCCCGGCCGCATGAATCACCCAATGTTTACGTTTCCTACTTTCGATTTCGACCGTGCGGTTGACGTTTTTGGCTCCGACCCCAGGGACTCGAATATAAACAAATTCTGTACTCGGTAGGCCAATGTCTTGCTAACTTTCACTGTTGGAAGCCAGCCAACGTCGCTGCCAAATCGTTTTTGACTTTCATCGAAAACACTGAATAGAAATAATTTATTTTATTATTTCAAATGGTTTTCGGCTGGCTCTGTGATCGGTATCGCAAGAATGCACGGCGACGGACTGAAAAAACATAAGAGTACCCTATCTGTTTGTAAAGGTGAACAAACTGTTAATCAGGTTGTTTACAATCTGCAGGTTCTCCGTGTAGGTATTTAGAAGGGATGTGTAAAAAAAGATAAGTTTAAATTGAGTTTTGAAAGCCGGCGGGCGCCGGCGGCCGGCCGGAAACTAGACTTTTGTAATCCTGTTCGGACAAGGATAGTCCGCATCAAAACTGACCAAATTATAAACTGTCCCAACTCCCAGGCCACCCGTGCCCTAGTAAGGACTCAAAATTTGTAACATATTTAATAGTTATGGAAGTGTACGAGTAAGTAAAATATTTGAGCTTTGCAGTAACAATGGAAAGCAAATAAATGATCTACTCATCGAGCGTCGAGCTTATATGAATTGAAGTAAGTAGATATTAAAACTAATATTACGTATAAAATCTCCTTTGATTTAAATTAGTAAGTATTTGTAAAACCTATATTTTACAAGCTTTTATTTACTTTCACCTGACCGTTGTCTGTTTGCAATCAAATCTTGCAAGTTAAATTTTACCCACTTTCCGGTTTCCGATTGAGCTGAAAATTTTCATACATAAGTCGGGTGACAATGCAATATTATGGTACCATCGAGCTGATCTGATGATGAAGACAAGAGGTGGACATAGGAACTCTGTGATAAAACAACGCAACGTAATTGTGTTTGGGGTTTTTAGAATTTGCTCGATGAGTATTAGTTGCCTGTGGAAAGAAAAGTACAGTCAGCGATAAAAGTTTGAACCAAAAATGAAATTTTTGCCAAAAACTTATTATAAATTACTATGAATTCGCATAGTACATTAAACAGTTCTTTGCCTTTTTCACCTTGGCTTTTATAAAGATCTTCAACCAAAATACAACTCCTAAGTAAACATGAAACAAATTCTTTTGAAATATGTTTCAAAAGTGCAAGAAGCGCTTTCACCACAGAGTAAACTAAAATATTCACAACTAAGTGTCCGTGAGCCATCGTAATCTGTACTCGTGATCATCTAACCGTTTTAAGCGAGTTCTGGAACAAAAGATACACGCTTTAGGAGAGAGCACGTCGGCAAATTTATCAGAGTTAAAAATTCGTTAACGCGCAGACGATAAGTATAAAAGGTCCGTTGTTACCTATGTAGGGTCAGCAGATGCCGTTCGAGCACGTCCTTGTAGCGCAGGTGCTGACCACCGTGCATTTGCTTACTCACCGCCAACTCAGAGTAGAGCACAGCTTTAGGCAAGCGGTGGTCATCCATTCGAAGGACGTGCCCGCACCACCTGAGCTGCCGCTGCATTAGTAAGGCCTCCATCAGGCAGCTGGCCAACTTTATTGTCACGCGTGCAATAGAGTATTTGTAACTGATATGCCGGATAACTTTTCCAAATATTGATAGATCCATAAAATTTACGTTCAAAGGTATATCTTTTAACGTCTTAATTGTTTTACATCCGCTACTTTTGATGCTGACTGTACCAACTATTATTTTAAATTAATATTAGTATAGCATTTTTCTATTTCGATATTTTACCAAACTTAGTGCCAGTTGCACGATCCCACTAACCCAGGGTTAACCAGTTAAACCTGATGTTCAAAAAAAAAATACAAAATTGCTTATTTCTTTTAAAACCATGACAAATATTACAATGGCTGGTGTCTCCTTGAAAGTTATTTACAAAACCTAGTTACCAAGGTTACCAGTACATTTTGACACTGGGTTAACACTGTTAACAGTATAACCGGTTAACCCGGTTAACCCTGTTAAAAGTTTAACCAGTTAACCCCGGGTTAGTGAGATGGTGCAAGTGGCGCTTAGTAAAGTTTGATGTTTACAAAATTTGTAATAATATTATAAATTGAAATAGATGTCATTATACTAAATAAAAAGTGACCGAGTCCTCCAGTGACCAAAGCCGGATAAAACACAAATCAATATTTGATAAAGTAATTTGTATTGTTCCCTAAGTTGTGATAGTATTGCTATGGTTCGTGTCATCCACAATGACGCACAGATTTGTCAGATCTAACCTTTAATAAGATGAAATTACGGCTCAAAGCATAGTTCGTCATAAGTGACACAGTCGATAAAATATACTTTTTAATAAATAGCTTTAGAACAATAAAGATTAATGAAACGCAAGAAGTTATATCACATCTGATAAAAGAACTAAGACCGTCTATTGGCATCTGCCAGTAATTTCACTTAAATGACAAAAGTAAACTACCTTTAAGCACTAAAGTACATAAAAAGATAAACAGGCTACTGATAAGTTATAACGCTTCGTCTTTTATCGTCCAAAGTCAAAGGTGAATGCCATAATTGCCGAGAAGACTTTTAGTCGGCGGGCCTCGAAACTCGCCTCCTAAGTAACTCTAATGGCTCTTTGTTTTATAAACATTTGCAATTTGATAAAGCGTAGTGGCGAGTACGGGCTTTAGTTTAGATGAGATCCACATCTAGTTTCAAGAGCGCTGTAAGGTTGTGCAGAAGTTTACCGAATATGGTCGACAGATATGTATACATGTGTTAGCGCTAGGCATGCCGTGGCAAAATATTGAAAAGGGATTTCTAGCATTTTGAATTTATATTTATTTCTTTTGTTAGACTACGAATGTATATTATTAGTTATTTAGTATTTGTATACCCTGTATTTAGGACAGCACATTGATGGGAGCTTGAAGAGACAGAGCGTTGAATAACTTAGTAAATGAATGTCCTCTCTGTTTTATCTCTTATTATTTTAGTGTAGAATACGGAAACTTAGGCTTGATTTTACTATTCGAAGAGGGGAAACGAATAATGCTACCATAGCTTTCGCGTGGAAACCGCCGGACGGAAGCCGTGGCTCCGGGCGTCCTGTACACTCTTGGCAACGGTCCGTCCAAAGAGAGTTACGAGCGGTCGGGTTGAGCTGGAGCGAGGCCAGAGGACGAGCTGAAGATAGAAAGGAGTGGCGCGAGCTTGTGAAGGCCCTTTGCACCTCTGGGGTGCTTTAGGACAACAACAACAGGCTTGATTTTAAATGATATACATGATTATTTATCCTCATGGTGGGAATAAATTTATCAATTTACTGATTAAAGGTCAGATACTATGTTGACCATGGTACCTTGTACTAAAATGAGAGTAAAACCGAATAAATTTAAATTTCTCAGAATAATTAATAACCAGGGAGAGGAAAGGCTCCTTTGTTTTATTTGGAACAAGGAATTTCAAAAGTTGAAACTTTAACAATATAAAATACTCGTTGAATACGAAACTACCGCAAAACTCCAAACATTAAGCGAATTAAAGCGAAACTAGTATAACATTCAAAACTTGTCATATGCTCCTAAATATTGAGCCAAGTCAAAGTTTAGGCGAGTGTATATCTCGGCGAAAAGTGGCCGAAGTCCGGACGCTTGCGGGCAATATCGCGCGTGCAAATCCTCACGTATATACCCGGCTTTATCTGCCACTTGAACTGTTTTATGGTATCCGCAAGTAAAGTTGGACGGTTCGAAACAGCGGGACACACGGGCGGGGCCGACGACCAATGAAGATGTATTGGAAGGTGGTTCGGCAATCTTTGATAATCGGGGCACGTAGTTGTCAATTTTATGTTCATTTAGTTTTACTTCCACGTTTGCGTTGGTCTCTTAGAAAGTCACGAAACTATTGTTGCGTCCGCGACTTTGTATTGGCTGGATTTTAAATTGGGACTTAAAATAATATCTAATTTATTATCTAGTACTATCAAATGTAGTGTAGGTTTGAATCCTGGTAAGTATTTTTTTGAAGATGTACGACAATAAGGTGTGGATACTTTCTATGAAGATGAGCGATCCTACCGACTGTGCCATTTATGTATAACTAACAAAACTTGTAAGGTGAAGAAATAAATAAATATACGTATATCACTATACTTTATAAAACGAAGTGCCACGCTGCGTCTGTCAGTGTGTATGTATGTTTGCGATAAACTCAAATACTACTGAACGGATTTTCATACAGTTTGCACCAATCAATAGAGTGATTGTTGAGAAAGGTTTAAATGTATAATTTGTTTATGTAACCCGAGCAAAGTCGGGGCGGGTCGCTAGTTATACATAGAAATCCATAACTCACGAACAAATATCTGTCATAAACACACAAATAAATACCCCTACCAGAATTCAAAACCATTCACAACTGACTAGGCTAGAAGGCTACTGAATAATATGACGCTGTAAAAAACGTAAGCGTCAACCGGAGTCAACCTTAAGTGTTTCGACCGAGTAAGTCAAGCAGTTGGCCGACAAGTGGGCCGACTCATCAGCCAAGCCCTGCGGCCCTATGCCCGCTATATTGGATACGTGACGTGGCCGCCAGCGAGTGTTATTGCGGATTACGTTATAATCGACTCCCTCTAAAATTGAGACGCTCTCCTACGTGTCGTTATTAATGAACGCGAAGCCGATTTTGATTTAATAATTTATTATGGGTTTATTAACAAAACTTCAGGGCGACGCAGACATATTACATAAATTAAATCGGGTTCCAATCCCGGTAAGAGCGTGTATTTGTGTGAAGAGCACCGATATTTGTTTCTGAGTCATGGATGTTTTCTATGTATTTAAGTATTTGTATATGTCTGAGTGACAACACAAGCCTTCTTGAGCTCACCGTGGGACTGAGTCAATTTGTGTAAGAATGTCCCTATAATATTTATTTATTTATTATTTATTCCTAACGAAGAGCTTTAACAGGAGTACGCGTGGGTCTGTGTCGGTACGCCAACGCGTGCTCCCATTGATGATTCTCGTTTCCGGCAATCTCCGGCTTAAATTATGTTACTCACCCGTTTTAACATATGTATTTATGATTTTCATATTATTTTGATATGACCTTGAATCAGCGTGCGCCGCTCTACTAATCAGTATGAGTCGCTAACCCTGATTTGACCTCATCAAATGCAATGAGAACTCGTCTCATAAGGCACCTCGCTCGCAGTTATTTGTGCGTGTGGGATGTCTGATGAAACGACTCAACGTCGTATCAGAAATCAAAACCTTATCAAATTGCATATACAGAATCGGCTTCAGTGTGATAGGTGAATGAGAATAATAATTTGAATGAAGAAACATTGTAACGAAGCAACATTGTACTGCGAGCTGGGTTTTACTTTAAAACCGTACAAGTTTATCGTGAATTCGTCTTAGACTAACGTGAAGCTAGAACTTAGCGCGGACGATCTTTCGTGTAATTCTGGGGTAAAAGATAATTCTCGTTTCTGAAGAACACAATTACTGCGCAACGAAAGAGCATCTAGATTACAAGTTCTAAACATTTTTGCGGTAAGTCCCCGTGAGTAAAAAATGTTCACTATAGTGTTCACCATCTAGTTCAGGCTCTGTTTATTATTTTAAAACTGATGAGTGAATTGCAATTGATCCACAAGAGAGGCAAATTGTGATGAAAAATTTGAGTTCTTTCTTCATATTAGCTGGTAAAATTGACTTTTAAGTGATGATTTCAAATGAGAAATATTTAATAACGTTCATTTTGATATGTAATGTTTTTTCATTTAGTATTGACCTCACATTACACTTAGTAAAGTTTTTTATCCCACGTACGTTAAAACTCTCGCCAACCTCAAGATTCCACTTTTAGAATAATTTATCTATTATATCTTATCGCACAAATAAAATTGGAAAAGTTCAAAATCAAAGTGTCAGTGATAAAAAAGCGGTTCTTATTTCATTAAATAAAAAATAAAAACTAACGTGTTTAACTTCTTACAAATGACAAAGAACAAACATTTAATTCATAAAAATTTTCTTCCTATAATTTGATCTCTGAACATGATCAATTAAAGTAAAAAAGAAGAGATGATATGTTATGAAGAGATGAATCCAAAAAATGAGTTTTTCAGAACTTATATATGAAATATCATTTGATATTTACCAGCCGATTTTTGGTGAAGGAAAACATCGTGAGGAAACCGGATTAATCCCAATAAGGTCTAGTTTACCCTCTGGGTTGGAAGGTCAGATGGCAGTCATTATCGTAAAGCCAAGTGGACCCCAGGCTCCCACGAGCCGTGTCAAAATGCCGGGACCACGCGAAAAAGAAGAAGAAAAAGATATAGCTTACCTACTTTTTTCTGACGGTATTAAAATCGCAATATCACAATATTTAAAAACCGAATCCAACAATATCCGAATGCAAAGCCGTCGTTAAATAACTACTACAGCCAAATATTTGCCGTCGGGAGATATTGGAAAACCGATGTTATACCGTTAATCGACCTCACGTATATGCCGCACGAACTTTTGACTTCCAAACGCGACTCCGATGAAACTAGGCACGTTTTGTGCAGAAGTAGGATTGTTTTATATAAATTAAATCAAGTTAAAAGTTAAAGTAAAGCTAGGTCTATACCATTTTCCTGAATCGCGTAAGTAATAAAAAGACTTACGTTGCTTGCAAATATTAATGGAATTAAAATATGAGTATTTGTATTTGCATGTATTTAACCATCATGGAAGAATGGAGTTCCAGGAATCTGAGAGGCGTATGCGGAGCCGAAGCCAATATGTAGAGGCCCTTTTGACACATTAAAGTATCATGGGACGCATACCGGTGTAAGGGCTGAGGGTAGACAGGTGTCACTGGACTTTAAACAAATAGCCAACTCACTACTTAGATTTCTACATCTACCCTCGAGAACGCAACTCTTGCGACTCCACTCTGGACGGCCGGCTAAGGCAAGCCAGAGGCAGAGAATCCTGTTCCACCGGTTGCTATGGTTTGACAGGGAGCACTCGGATACGTGGAGTCGCTACTCCCCAACAGCTCGCCAAAAACTTCCCTCCGTTGATTGCACTGGTAAAACCAGCGGGCGATGCGCAGCGGTCTTGAAATGTAATTTACGCAACCTTATTGAAAAAACGAGGTAAAACATTGAACATTGATGAATTCATTTTAACTCAAAATAGATGTCATATTAAAGAAAAAGTGACCAAGATCTCCAGTGGCCAAAGTGGGAATCGAACCGGCGTCTTATCACGCGGCTAACGCCCAGAACGCGCTGAACCTCTAGACCACGCGGCCACGGCGGTACCAGGGCCAAATTCTCGAGTATATGCAATCTTTCACCAAAAGGGCGAACAGTAGCCTCATATCCCTAAAAACACAAATCAAAATATTTAATTAAATTATTTGATTTGTTCCTTACGTTACCGAGATGAAGATGCGATGGATGTGTGGCGTTGAGCGATTAGATCGCATACGTAACGAACACATCCGTAGCAGCCTCGGAATTCGTGACGTAGTAGACAAGCTACACGAAAGTCGCCTCCGATGGTATGGCCATATAAGCCGCAGACCAGTAGACTACGTCGGATATAGATGCCTCAACCTCACTGTCCAAGGCCAAGGCTAGGAAGCACTGGCTGGACGTCGTGACAGCGGACAAGGAAGAGAACAATCTCACACCTGAGGATGCCGACGACCGGGCAAAGTGGGGAAGAAAAGCGGAAAGCGGACCGCAACCCCAAGCGCTAGGCAGGGAATAGGTTAATCAGTTCATTCTGACGTCACATTTTGGCTGATTCAAATCGTCCTTTTAATTTAAGATTATGAATCGTATATCTTGTTCCATACTTTTACAATCCAGCGCCCTTTGATAAATTTCAATATAATGAGATACTAAACCACTAACTTTTGGTACTTTAAAACCACTCAGACAGACGGCGATAGATTCAGCAGCAGTTTTTCTTCCATCACAATCCAATAACATTTTTTTATCGTTTTGGTTACTTGGGATTCCCATTTTCAGTAGAGGAGTCGTTACTAATACAATATCGATTTAATTTACATAAGGTGAAAACTACAGTATTTTATAGCTTTTGTACGGTGACAGCTGCCATCTTAATACAATTTTGCATTTTAAAGTTATAAATTGGACGGAGATAACAGCTCTCACTGTACTCAAGCTATGAGAAAATTATTATAAGTATATCAGTTTTCTGGTTAGCTATATCGAATATAAGTAGATATCTTTGTATATATTTTTGACAATCAACTCAAAACCTATTATGCGGAAAAAGTTGTTATAACCTGCATTGAAAATTTAATGTTTTACTGTCTGAATTGAATTTGTTTACTAAACTTTAAAAATTTTTTTTTTTTAATAGTTATTGCTCATAAAAAACCGTTGTTCCTTGTGTAGAATTTGGAATATATAATTCCAAAAAGCAGAAACAAGAATTTGCCACTATTAGTAGAATTCACATGTAGAATATATGCTGGCGCCATCTGTAAAATACTGCGACCGTTCAACCCGATCGAAGCAAATATCTGGTCTTAACAATTCGGTCCTCACAAAACGAAGGCGTCAAACGAAATCTTAATTAGTCGAAAGCACGTCTCCAGGAACAATCGCGTGTCCCGCGGCGCGAGGTGCCCGTAGATTTAGATCTTCGGATAACGGCCCGGCCACGACTTCGCGCGGCGGTGGCAGCGGCGAGCGGCGGCCATAAGTGGGAACGAAAGGTCGGACCGCTGTATCTCGCTCCAACTTATGCTCGCCGCTCGCCGCTGCCGCCGCCGCGCGATGTCGTGGCCGGGGCGTAACAACTGTCTTTTGCGGGGGTGGGACAGGACGCTTACTCGTCGGTCTTAGAGTCACACGAAACAAAGCTGCCGCCATATTTGTAATTGAAGTTACGGTGTTACTCTAAATTATCTAAGGCTGCTGGTTTGCCTCCTATATAGATAGCCTAAAAATACTTGGCATTGTAGACAACGATGAGCTACAGTTCTTCAATAAGGGATTATAAGCAAGGCTTGGAACCGGTATTTAAAATACCGGTAAATACCAGTTTATTTCGGATTTCATCCGAACTTTTATAAGAATGCGAGCGTTTTAAGAACTTTATTGTAACCTAAAATAAACTGGTTTATTCGACGAGCGACGCATCGGCCGGTCGGCCTGGTGGTGTGCCATATTAACATAGACACCAACATAGGAAGAAACCGGTTTTAATTGTTCTAAACAGGTTAATTAGATAAGAACTGTTCTCATAAAAACCCGTTTAAGTCGTTATCATGTACTTGGCCCAAAAACCTCTTTGATTCGGTTTGACTCGAAAATCCGTTATTATTAAACTGGTTTTTATGAGAACAGTTCTTGTCAAACTAACCGGTTTAGAACAATAAAAACCGGTTTTTTCCTATGTCACTGTCTATGTTTACGTGGCACGCCACCAGGCCGACCAGCCGTTGCGTCGCTCGTAGAATAAACCGTTTTTTTAGGTTACAATAAAGTTCTTAAAACGTTCGCGTTCTTATAAAAGTTCGGAGGGAAACCGAAATAAACCGGTATTTACCGGTATTTTAAAACCGGTTCCGAGCCTTGAATATAGTTAGGTGGTTTTACGGCATTTGATGCCACCAGCGTGATAAAAAAATCGAAGCTAAGCGTAAACCAGCCCATCAGTTCATTCCTCGAATTGCCTCCCTGACATTACCATCCAAGATGCTGACTCGGTCCACCTTTTATTTGAAGATTTAACTCACTCCTCATTAGAGCAACCATTTCGCGAAAACGAATTCCACCTCCACCATCCCTGTCGCACTTTACAAGTTTGTAATACAGCCTACTCGCTCGTTGCGTAGCGCACATTCATTTGTTAAATGCGTGAGCGTGCCGTATAATTTGATCGAAAACAGACCCGCCAGCGTTTCAGTAGTAGGAATGAGTGGCGATGAATGAATTGAATATTATAATGAGCTTGAAAACACTTTCGAGTAAACGTGGAGGACGAACGAGATTTCAGAGATAAAAAATAAATTATGTTATAAATCTGTGCCTTATTCTGAGGATTCGAACTAAAATAAAATGGTGAAGTATTTGTATGTTGTCTGAATGAATATTCACATCATTTAATATGCTTAAGCGAATTGGATCATGGGTCGTGAGTAATAGCAAATGCTGAGACGACAGTTTCAGACACAAAAGACATTGGATTTAAAATTAAGTTTTATAAATCATATCTTAATGTTTTGCTTGTTTTTTGGACTCGGGCATGTTAAACTACGTCCAAAAGAGGTATGGGCATTTTGAATGTCATGTCACTTTATGTGGTAGGGCACACCACAGCGGATGTCATTCCAGATCTATACCAGAGCCAAACCGGGGAAGTATACCTAATAGAAACCCGCAGCCAAATAACACTAGACCCTACTCATAGTGTTGTGTTACTGCCGGTGAGTAAGATTGCCAGAGCTTAACGAGGGTGCAGAGTGTTAGGGTCGGCAACGCATGTAACTCCTCTGAAGTTGCAGGCGTACCTAGGGTACGGAGACTGCATACTATTAGGCGGGCCGTATGCTTGATTGCCACCGACCTAGTATAAAAAAAAATTCTAACGGCCCGATTCAAAGAATAATTAAGACACGTTTAAGATCGTGGATATATTGATAACTAAACGGCATCTCAAAATTGATGTTTATTCCGATTCCGCTGTGATCCCAATAAGATCTATCTACGATATTTCTAATGTCGTAATAACATTGGTTGCCCGAATCGAGCTGCTTCTGTCAGTTATACGACATACAAACGATATCTAAACGACAACTTACCTAAACCAGAACTTATCGTTATCGTATCTCATTCTTCGAATCGGGCCATAAGATACTCAAAATCCCGTACTTATTCACTTAAAACTGCCGATAGGACAAACAACTTAAAACACAGATATCAAGAATATAATAAAGTTCGATCCGAGCATCTTACTGTTCGTTAGTTTATGACATCTCCATATCTTCTTCAATTGATCACTGAATTGAGCTATTACGATTTTTACACATCATTATTTCGTAAAAGGGACTTAATCACGTAAAATTAGGTTGTAAAATTACCTCCTAAGTTTCAAGGACATCTTTAACCCCATGTTCAAGAAGAGGACTGACGAAGAAAGGACTGTTGACAATTTTTCTAACTAAATCTAACTTTGTCATGTTTATCAACTTGAACATTTTTTCAATTGGTACCCGGGTCCAACTACGTCCTTAAACTACATCCAAAAGAGAGGTGTGGGCACTGTGAATGTCTTCGCTTTGTGTGGTAGGGCACAGCACAGCGGATGTCATTCCAGATCTAGAGCAGAGCCCAACTGGGGAAGTACCTCCACCTTGCAGAAAATCGCAGCCAAACACTAGACCCTACTCATAGGATTATATTATAGGGAGGTTAATAGATGTAGATAAAATTATAAATTCATCAATTCAAAAGCAGGAAATGAATACCTACATGTGGATAAACTGTAAGACGTCCTTTTCATTGAAAGGAAAAGGAAGTTTAAGAATGAATGAATGAATGAATGATTGAATGAATGAATGAATGAATGAATGAATGAATTGTTTATTGCATATGGGTGATTATACAAAAATTGGGTAACTCAATGTCATAAGACAAAATAACGATGTGTTATTATATTTTGTATATATTTTTAATTTTACTTTAAAACATTTAAATGCCTTTTATTTGGTCACTCAATTTCAGCTATTCATTTTAAATGCAAGTTTATAAATTTCCACAATATATGCTCAAAACGTCAGTACTTTGGCATGTCACAATCCCAAAAACGCGCAATAAAGTGCTTGTGTGTTAAATATTAATTTTAATTTAAGCAAACTTACAATTTCACTATAATCTATGATGTAGTTAACAATGTATATCACAACTTTTATAATATAATATTCTTACCGTTGTTGTTAAAATAAAAACAAACTTTGTGTTCAGTTTTATTCGTCAGTCCGCTGTGTGTTGTTCGAATTTGAATTTTCCGCTAAATATTGTTGACTCAAATTCAAATCCGTGTTAAATTTTATCGTTAGTAGTAAAGTTAGCTGCAGTCCGCGCCATTTTACGGCTGCCATTACTGTGCCAGTGCTAGCGTTGTTTTTGTCATGTGAACACGTGCGAATCCAGTCAAAATTTCAGTCCTATGGTGAGTTATTATTTCCCTGTAAACCTGTGTTATATTTTAATTTATACATAATTAGCTTTGATTATTTAAAATGTAGCTTGGTGATATTCGAATATATCAAAACAAACATTGCTTCTAATGATAACCTCAATTTCATGTCTTTTTCGTCAGTCCGTTGGCGTCAGTCCCTTGTCTGATATTGCGCCATAGAACTGACGGGCGTCCAAAGTACTGACATTTAGCCTGTGTTAAAGCATTTATTTTCACTTATTTCAGTTTAAACATTATGCCGCCTCCTAAAAAAAACGAAATATGTCTAAGGATAGAGAAGATATATTAAGAAAGAAAAGAGAAGCCGAAAAAGCTCGCTTAGTTAGAATCAAAACCGACCCTATTAAGTTAGCCGAATACAAAGAGTTACAAAGGTTGCAGTACTTAAAAAAAGGAGAAGGGGCAAAGAAAAAAATGTAACAGAAATGACACGATTGCCTGAAAAAAATGGCGAAAATATGGCAAAGTACAGGCAAAAAAAAACAGCAATTAAACGTACTACTGATTTTGTATGCCAGAATACTCATTGAACTACTGACGATGAAGCACGAGCAATAGTTGGTAAAGAAATGAGACCTATTATTATTTTTATCATTGGGGTGTTGCGGGCCTTTGAGTGCCACGTCGAGTGATCTATTGTGACGGCCCTTTAAAGTTCATTACTAATGCCCGTGGCATCCAGGAAGTTCCAGATTCTTTGGGCCGTAATTTTCTGTACCTCATAGAGTTTCACCATACATGCCGCCCTAAGTAGGTACTTCTTTTTGACATTAGTGGTCCGCAGGAACAGAAAATGTGCATTGCAGGTCTCCTTGGACTCCTGGCAAAACCTGCATGGCGCATCTTGTTTCTTTCCAATTTGAAACACGTGTTTCTTCAACTTACAGTGTCCAGTCAATATTCTAGTCACCGCGCAGGTTTTGTGTCTTTAAAGCCCTAAAAGCTTAGCACTTTTGCTGTTAAAGCCTTGGATTAGAGCTTTCCAGTGTTCTTGTCCTTTGACGAACTTCCACCAATCGAACGCTCTTGTTTTTTCTAAGTTGCTGAGCAGAGAATATGCATCCCGTTTTGTGATTCCACAGAACAGTTCTGGGCCGACCAGGGGTGTGTCTGCGCCCTTTCTAGCAAGTTCGTCCACTTCCTCGTTTCCGTTAATGTCGGAGTGCCCTGGTACCCAACTAAGTATGACTTTGTTGGAGTTAGCCAGTGAAATTAGGTTTGTTTTACTGTTCTGGACTAGTTAGACCTATTATTAACGAAGACCAAAGAGCAGAAGAGAAGCGAAAGACACAGAAAGTCCAAAAATAAACAATTTAAAAAGATGGAAGAAATGGTAGCATAACTGAGAACCAAACTCAGCGTCAAAAATATAAACGAGTTAAAAAGCAGTTAAAGAAAGTTGTACAATCTGTTGAAAAAACTCCAAAAACCAAATTGAAGAAATAAGTGAAGACATTATTAAAAAGAAGGAATTAGCGAAGAAAGCCCTTCTCGGAGAAGTTATTAAAATTTAATTAGAAGAAACTACACTAAAATAAGGAGGCATAAGGATAAAATGTTATATATAATGTTAAAATAAACTACTTCGAAGTAGTGTAAATTAAGTAATATAATGTTATTAAAAATTATAATAAAGATAGTTTTTTTTTCTTACATGATTACATATTAATAGTTTTTTAATAGTTACTTAAGTCAATTAAGACTCAAAATATGTGCCATTATTAGATTCTAAGAGATATCTTCTAAATCGTAATAAATTTCATTACATAATCTTATGAAGTTTTGGTTTTTGTCAGTACTATGTCACCCTCGTCAGTCCCCTGGCAGTCAAATTCAGAAAAATCGAAATATCTCGGAATCTACTTGAAAAAGTGACTGGCCTGAACACAAGCAATATTATTCATTAGATTAAGTATCCTATAAACCCGAATTTGTAGGAATTTTATTAAAAAGATACCGTAAACAAAATATCCCTAAAAGTTACCCAACTTTTGTATATTCACCCATATCACAAACCAGTTATAAAGGTGGTACATATTAAGTGGTTAGATTTAGTGACGTCCTGTAAGGACACAGCAACATATAAACTAATGTTAACTTAAAACTAAGAAAGGAAAGTGTTGTGTTCCTGCCAGTGAGTAAGGCTGCCAGAGCTCAACGAGGGTGCGGAATGTTAGGGTCGGTAACGTGCATGTAGCTCCTCTGGAGTTGCAAGCGTACATAGGCTACGGAGACTGCTTATCATCAGGCGGGTCGTATGCTTGTTTGCCAACGAAGTAATATTAAAAAAAAGAGGACGGCATTGTCCCCGTCTTATCGGAAAGCACTGACTGAACTATTTCGAACTAAACCTAACTTGGTCTTGTTTATCAACTTGAACGTTTTTTCAGTTGATATCACTGTTATGTAACTCAAACGTCTGTTTGTAGGGTACAATGACAAGTAAAAATACACGCATAATGTGCTTCACAAAATATGTGAATTTTATAGATAAGTTTCTTATATTCTACCATTATGTGACGTCACCAGACTGGAAAATGGTCGCGATAATTTTATATGACGCCTGTAAAGTGAGGTGTCGTAAAACGTTAAATTGTCATTTTCGGCCGTCCAGGGCCCGTAAAAATATTAAGGCAGCCATTACTACTAAGTTGATTTGGTTTTAACACCCTTACAATATAAAATACAATGGTAGTTTATGCTACAAAGAAAAGCGGCCAAGTGCGAGTCGGACTCGCCCATGAAGGGTTCCGTACCATTAATGACGTATTAAAAAAAACTACTTACTAGATCTCGTTCAAACCAATTTTCGGTGGAAGTCTGCATGGTAATGTATATCATATATTTTTTTTTTAGTTTTATCATTCTGTTATTTTAGAAGTTACAGGGGGGGGGGGGGGGGGACACACATTTTACCACTTTGGAAGTGTCTCTCGCGCAAACTATTCAGTTTAGAAAAAAAAGATATTAGAAACCTCAATATCATTTTTGAAGACCTATTTATAGATACCCCACACGTATGGGTTTGATGAAAAAAAATTTTTGAGTTTCAGTTCTAAGTATGGGAAAATTTATTGTTTTTTTTGGTGTGAAAATCTTAATGCGGTTCATAGAATACATCTACTTACCAAGTTTGAACAGTATAGTTCTTATAGTTTCGGGAAAAAGTGGCTGTGACATAAACGGACAGACAGACGGACATGACGAATCTATAATGGTTCCGCTTTTTGCCATTTGGCTACGGAACCCTAAAAAGTTGCCGAGTCATTTTTAGTTGTGTGTTAAATTGTACATTTCAAGATACGCATTAGATCAAGTCTTCTTATCAAGCAATCTTTATTTGACAATGTACAAAATACTGGATTTCACTAACATCTCTTGTATCGAATCAAAACTTTATAATTATTGTATCTTTAAATATGATTCTAGGTTAAAATGACCGCTTTTAATTGTAATTTCAGCATATTTGCTGTCTGAATCGTCGCTTGAAAGATATAAGAAACCTTGGTAGTTTAGGTAAGTGTACATACATGTACTGGTATTTTTACACGATCACGTACCTGTAACAAAAAAAAAATTAGTTAGCATTAAACTAGTTTTCGTTTCCTCAGCATAAATCATGTTTTAACGAACACAAAATGGAATTACAATCCCCAAGTTTTTTATATGGTGAAAGTACATATTATTTCCGATTTTGCTCATGTATTTTAAGTCACAATATTATAGTCTCCATCTCCTTTTAGGGTTGAAAAGAATATATATTAAACAAAAATAGTAATCCGCTTCTACCCTTAAAATATGACTAAAGCAAGGACGCTAAGAATGAAGAATTTTGTATATTCACCTGCAATTTCCTATTTCTATTGCACGCGCATATAATAACATTGCTGTCCCGCTCGCACAGTCATCGCGCATCGGCGGGGCAGCAATTATGCACGTGAGTTAGAGATAAGCAGGGCTCGTACATTTCATTCCGTTGACGGAAAAATGACGTCACGCTTAATCCACTTTAGGTAACTGATATATATATTTGACAATCAGTACAGAAACGTCTAACCGACTTTCATCTTATTGTCACTCAACTATATAATATAGTTATTAAAATGAATTTTAACAGTGTATTTTACGTAACAAAATAATGTTTATTTTTCTACGCGTCAAAAGGCAAGTTATCTAAATTTATAGTCTTACAAAAAACTATGTTAAATTACGTCGTTTTTGCGTCAATGGCATGAAATGTATGGGACCTGGAGATAAGAAATGGCGTGTCAATGTCAATGTACGAAATTCTACGTGTTTAGCGTCCTTACTTTAGTCCCTATGTCATATAATTTTTTTTCCAAAATCGTCTTTGCGTTAACTAACTCCGCAATTTGCGGGAATATTCTCCGTTAAACTCCATCCGATATAAAAGGGAAAAAAAATTGAGAAAATTATCTAAATACATAATACGTACGTATAATCATCTAAAAAACACTCTTTGTATTCCACACATCTCTATATTTCGTCACCTATAAGCACCTAATCTACTCGACAACACCCAAATTACTCACTACTTATTTTCCAAACCTCATTTTCATTTAATCTATTTCAAATGTCAACTCTAAACCGTTGTGAATAAGGTCGCTTTTGTCAGTAATAATGAAGATATACGAGTTTGTCTCAGTATTTGTTATCCTCGGTACGTGCTAGAAATACATTCCGTATTTCTATGCAAAAAGCAAGTATTAGTCTCCTGTCGTAGTCTCTGTGGGGGGAAGGGGAGGGGGTACACTTCTGGAACTCGCGAGTTAATGACGATAAGAAATAAAAATAAAAAGGACGTCTTACAGTTTGTTCTAATGTAGGTATTCATTTAATTGTTCCTGCTTTTGAATTGATGAATTTATGACAATAATTTTATCTACATATTTTAACCTCCCTATAATATATTCGGAAACGATAAACGTACGGCTATTATTAACAAACCTGTATCTGTAGGTGCATCGTAATTTTAACTTAATAGATAACCGATACCTTAATTACATTCAAATTTAGCCTCTATTCTAATATCACCTTAAACAAGGTGCCCGTGAGCATTGCGAGAGATTTTAACGGTGCATTCCTGATGGCAACAGAAGCAAAAAATGTTATATGACTTTTTGTATTATTCGACGTAAAAAAAATTGTAACAAGTTTTTATATTTGAATCGGGTTCCGGATATCAAACGCCGCGCCTTGCAGTCGCGACACTCATAATGCGCAGCATTTTGCTCTGAAACGCTTCGTCTAGTAGGGATGTCAGGAAAGTCGTTCCTTTTACATTCGTATTTCTCTCAGATAATGTGCGAATGCGCGAATATGGAAGTTTGATATAAAAATTAACGCTATTTAAAAATCCACTTATTACAAGCTTTTATTTATTTTTATTATTATATTTATTTAACTTGCAATGTATGAAAGTATGTTCGGGTCAAATGTTGTAAGCTAAATTAGACCCACTTCTCAATATTAATTGATTGAATTGAAACTTTTCATACATTTATTATGTAAGTTGGGTGATAAGCGGAATTTAAAAAGACATATTGATATAATAAAATAATACAAAGCTTCAAAAGCTCAATTTTTTTTTACTTACAAATATAAAAAAGAAAATTATACAATTCGATTCCTTAAATGTTGTTGAAAAATTAATTATATAACAACTATATACATAAACGCAATATTTCACGGTCAAAATAAATCTTCCATACATTTAGGACAGACTAATGTAATGTGACGTCACATTACATTATCATTTTGTTAGAAGCGTTTCAATCGTCGAGTGCGAGCGTCAGACTTTAACTCTCATTTCTGACCTTAGTGTTGCTTCAATGCCACGAGTCCTATACAGTGTGTATTTTTGATATAACCTCAAACTTAAACTAGACGTAGGTTTTAGTGCCATAAAATAATTCTGAAAGATTTTTTTTAGTTTAGTCATCACTACCAGAGCATAATTATTTTTTTTTTTTTCGACCGGCAATGTATTTCGTACATCAAGATCACTTGTGACAGTTGTGACGTCGCGTCATTAATGAGACGTTTTGTTCGACGTTTGCTTGCTGAATTATTTTGTATGAAAAAATAAATGTTTACCATTTTTTATAAAACCTATGAAAGTGTGTTAATTGCAGCCTAAACTAACTGCCCTTTGATTATGTGTTCGTATCAAATATACACGCTGTATAGACATTTGATCCTCAGGAAAATCAAGATCGATTGACATTATTTACAAATAACTATCAAATAGCCAATTGTTTCGATGAGAATTAGTTGCCTATTTAAAGAAAAGTAGCTTTAAAAGCTTGTATTAAAAGTATTTTTTGACAAAAAAACTTATTTTACCATCTAAATGTTTTTTCACCCTTTTTCCATTTACTGGGCTGATGCCACCATGTTTTCGCTTTCATAACACTGTTTGTCACAGCATATCACATTCTTTTACCTTTACGAAGCATTTTAGGTACACCGGTAAATCATATTCCTAATCGGCTACGTAGCGGTGAATGTGTTAAAAATTACGCGAATCATTCGCATATGCGAATGGGAATGCGTGTTACATCCCTAGTCCAGATTACGCTCCCAGCACCTTATAACGACGAAATGAACATTTTTATCACCATATTAACTCGCTATATGCTCTTTATTAACGCTTTAATTTGGTCGGTCGCTGGACGTCTGTCCTGCTCTGTTTCTAAAACAATAATGAGACGGACACTGTTTTATGGTTTTGTACAAGTATGTGTAATGTTTCGACAAGAAAAATAAGAGATACGTCAGAAAAGTCAATAATAAGTCCAGCACATGTAGCCAACATGCCAATCTTTAACGCTCCGTAGCGAACGAAACGCAACTGTCACACTGTCACTGTCGCACTAATATGGAAGAGTGATAGAGAGAGATGACTACGCTACGCTACGGAGCGGTAACAATTGGCATGTTGGCTAATCGGGCAGGACTCCGATTTTTTTTTTATTCTCATAAGACACGGTACACAGGTGTTACATCAGAATAGTACTGCCAAACTGCGAAGCGGTTTGATGGCAGTTAGTTTCGCTCTTGATATCCATTTGTGTCAGTTGAATATAACCATGATGTATTATTTTAACTTAATAACTAAGCATGCAAAGTTAATTATAATTATTCTAATTAGCCTTCAGGGTCTGCAAAGACGGGCCAACATTTTATAGTTTTCCATAATGACCCCCCTCTACTGCTCCTGTGGGCAATTATCTATTAAATATTTTTTAACACTCATTTTAAAATTGCGTGGGCTTATGATGTACCGTCTGTTTGTTTTCTTAAAGAGTATTTTTTTTAATCGTATGTGAACACAGTCACTGCCAAATCATTGCGAGTTACGCTTTTCGAGCGTAGCCAATAACACGGTTTTTTCCCTGTTAATAATGAAAACGCCTACGAACAAAGCTCCCACCTAGCGGGTCGCTGGCAATCAATGTGTTAAAAGAAATGTAAAAATAACCCAATCGGGCAAACTTGCCCAAATTACCGAATTTGCCAAATATAACATTGCCCTTGTTTACATAAGAATAAGTTTATTCATCTCCAGTTAAATTTCACGCTGTTAAATAAACTTAGGTTATTTTGTTTCTCGTTTGCCGGGAGTCTGATAGCAACTTGTACACTTCATAGTTGAGTAAAATTTAGGATAAACATTGTTTTATGAAATAATGAGAGGAGAATCTCGCGCTTGGTGGGTGTTAAGTTTCCACTTAGAAAAATCCTCATTAATGTTATTACTTTGTTGATTTTTAGGGTTCCGTACCTCGAAAGGAAAAAACGGAACCCTTATAGGATGACTTTGTTGTCCGTCCGTCCGTCTGTCTGTCTGTCAAGGCCCTTTTTCTCAGTAGCTCGTGAAGGTATCAAGCTGGAATTTATATCAAATACTCAGGTTTACTGTCCCTTGAAGCTGTGAAAAAATCAAACTTCTAAGCCAACGCAATCAAAAGATACAGCCGTTTATGCCGCAAATTTTCGACACTCGCAAGGGAATCAAAACCTACAGGGTACTTCCCGTGAACTCAGAATCTTGAAATTCAGTACGAAGCAATGTCTTATAGCACAGATAAAGAAAAAATTGCAAAAACCGTAAATTTTTAGTTACATCATATAATATGACGACCGGTTTGGCCTAGTGGGTAGTGACCCTGCCTACGAAGCTGATGGTCCCGGGTTCAAATCCTGGTCAGGGCATTTATTCGTGTGATGAGCATGGATATTTGTTCCTGAGTCATGGGTGTTTTCTATGTATTTAAGGATTTATAAATATTTATATATTATATATATCGTTGTCTAAGTACCCTCAACACAAGCCTTATTGAGCTTACTGTGGGACTTAGTCAATTTGTGTAATAATGTCGTATAATGTCGTATAATATTATTATTTATAATAATATATACCTACAGGTTTGTACGGAACCCTCGGTGCGCGAGTCCGAATCGCACTTGGCCGATTTTTTTTTAACAGCTGCAGTACGATATTACAGTTTTTCTCAAGGTTCAAAAAAAAAAAATCATTTATTTCAGACCTTGGTCCATACAGTGTTAGTTTGACTTACTCTAGAAATTATATCAAACACACACTGACCGTAAATTAAGTACCGTAGAATGTGTCTACTTTGCTCCAAAATTAAATTCCAGCTTGATACCTTCACGCGTTACTGAGAAAAAGGGCCTTGACAGACAGACAGACGGACGGACAACAAAGTGATCCTATAAGGGTTCCGTTTTTTTATTACATTTTTAAATTTAATATGATTATATTGTGGTTGGTATGTTGATATATGTGAAGTTTTAAAGGAGACTATAAGCTATCGTGGTTTAACATTTAATGAGGCTGTGATGTAGTTTTCATATATAAAAACTGTAGAATCAAAACTACCCACTTGGAAGCAAAGTAGGCACAGCTTACGGTATTTATCTTTTTGTATGGAATGGTTTGGCTTTAGACCCCAATTTCTTCACCGATATTCTTGCTGTTTTCCTTCACCGAAAAGCAACTTGTCAAAATCAAATGATATTTTATAAAATTCAGCGACTAACAATAAATAAATAAAATAATATATTATAGGATATTCTTACACAAAATTATTAAGCACCACAGCAAGCTCAAGAAAGCTTGTGTTGTGGGTACTCAGACAACGTACATATAATATAAAATACATAGAAAACACCCATGACTCGGGAACAAATATATATGCTCGTCACAAATAAATGCTCTTACCGGGATTCGAACCCACGACCACCGGCTTCATAGGCAGTGGGGCAGACCGGTCGTCAAAAAAGTAAATAATAATAATAATAATTCAGCCTATACTCGTATACGTCCCACTGCTGGGCACAGGCCTCCTCTCATGCGCGAGAGGGCTCGGGCTATATAGTCCCCACGCTAGCCCAATGCGGATTGGGGTCAAAAAATTATTATACACAAATAACAATCAAATTAAAAATATATAAAAAGGATTATACAAAATCGATGCAGCTCTCGTCAACATTCTCGGCCATTTAATTTTAAACGCAAAATGCTCCGTCGAGATGCAAATGAACAAACTTTGCGAACAATTAGGGTCGTCTTAGAGACACTTGGCCCATATTCTCGCGAGCCCAATCTGGGATTTGCACTTTATAATTTCTGTGTTAAAAGTTGGCAATGTTAATGTTGGGGGTAGATTAACGGTGACAGTTTAAACAGCGCCACCTATTTTTTTTTGGTAGGTTTTACAAAATGTTAATAGGGTGGGAGGAGGTTACCCAAGCTGCCCAGGACCGGAGTCAGTGGAAGAAAATGGTTCGAGCCCTACACCCCAGCAGGGGGTAACAGGATGAAAAGAAGAAGAAGATATGATGATAAAATCTAGTATTAAGATCGGTCAGTTGTACTTCCATAGGAAATTTAAAAAAATCATACAAGTCCTTTTTAGGGTACCGTAGCCAAATGGCATAAAACGTAACCCTTATAGTTTCGCCATGTCCGTCTGTCTGTCTGTCTGTCTGTCTGTCCGAGGCTTTGCTCCGTGGTCGTTAGTGCTGTGGGGTATCGTTGGAAAGGTCTTTCAAAACTAATAGGGGTTTTCAGGAAACATTTTTTGATAAAGTGAATATATTCGGAGATAATCGCTCCGAAAGAAAAAAAAAAATGTGTCCCCCCCCCTCTAACTTTTGAACCATAGGTCCAAAAAATATGAAAAAAATTGTGGAAGTAGAGCTTAAGAAAGACATTAAATGAAAACTATAGCGGACATGATCAGTTTAGCTGTTTTTGAGTTATCGCAAAAAGTTTTCCCTTCATAGTAAAAAGACTTACTTTAATTAGGTACTGATTATGCAAATTTGCCTATTTGTTTGACTCGGGTGAAAGGTACCGTTTCATCCCTTGGTAAACAATTTACTATACTTTAAGCTCCAGTTTAGCTTATTGTGACGGAAGAGTAACTACGGAACCCTACACTGAGCGTGGCCCGACATGCTCTTGGCCGGTTATTATATTATTAAAATATTTTTGGCGAGTACTGGGCACAGGCCTCCTCTCATGCGCGAGAGGGCTTGGGCTATACATATCCATATATTGTTTGATTTTTACCAGTCGCTTTTCGATGAAGGAAAACATCGTGAGCAAACTGGACTAATCCCAAAAAAGCCTAGTGTCTTCACTGGGTTGGAAGGTCAGCTGGCAGTCGCTTTCGTAACTAGTGCCTACGCCAATTCTCAAAACAAGTAGTCACTCGGACCCAGGCTCCGATGAGCCGAGGCAATAAGCCAGGACAAAATTCAAAATTCAAAATTCAAAAATTTATTCTGCAAGTAGGCCTCAAGGGCTCTTTTACAAGTCAATACAACATTTATAGTAACATCATATAGTGACATGAAAAATACATAGGTAACAACATTTAGTAATACAACAGCCAATACCTGGGTAAACATTACATTATAATAATCTTAAAATAAATAATTACTACAATACAATAGAGATGTATAGTCTCTATGGTTAAAAACACATTAAATCTGGAGATGTAAAAGGTCCCCAATGTCAGAGTACTAATACTAATAAAATTTGGAGGTGTAAAGTCTCTCCAAGTGTCAAAATAAAATTTATACTAAATAAATAAACCGCGTCTGGACTGTTAAACTAGCAGTCTCATAAACGATAGAAAGAAGAATAATGAAAAAGCTAAATCCCTTTCAAGTATACTACCGTTACAGTAACTCGGAATAGCGTAATTAGATTCCATAACGATGTCTCTAGCTCTATTTTAAGCGAGCGATTAAAATATAATCGGAGTTAGCCCGTTTTTAGAGCGAGCTGCCGACGAGACTATTAAGTTAAAGGCTAATTAAACTCATGTGAAACTTGCCTGGAGACGTAGACGGTGCCAGTTGCAGGCGGAAGCGGGACAAAACACGTAAAGGACCAGGGGCAACTTTGTATGGAGCCTGGACCCAACGCCAACAGAAATGAGAGTAAGGTCATTAGATAGGTATTTCTATGCACTTCATTTTGTTCTATGGGCACCAAGCGGAATTCCATTGCAGAACTGAGATATTGGTATTTTAGCCAAAATGTCGTCACCCTTATTACCTAGGCAATAGAGTCCAAGTAAGTAAATTAATTACTGCAGGTTAGATGTTCGCGCACCGCCGGGCGAGCACACTGAATGATTTGCCGCGCTGGCCCGGCGGTGGACTATATTGCCTAGGTAATAAGGGTGACGACATTTTGACTAAAATACCAATATCTCAGTTCTGCAATGGAATTTCGCTTGGTGCCCATAGAACGAAATGAAGTACATAGAAATACCTATCTAATGACCTTACTCTCAACTCTGTTGGTATTGGGGCCATTTTGACGCATAGTCCTTTCCTTCTTCACCACTTATATAGTTGGTCGTCCTCAAGTGTGCTTTTTTCAAGAATTCCTGCCACGCACAGCTAAATTGTGGAATGAACTGTCTCCCGCTGCGCCCAAGCGTGTTGTGTTCCTGCCGGTGAGTAAGGTTCCCAGAGCTCAACGAGGGTGCGGAGAGTTAGGGTCGGAAACGCGCATGCAACTGCTCTAGAGTTGCAGGCGTACATAGGCTACGATGACTGCTTGCCATGAGGCGGGCCGTATGTTTGTTGGCCACCGACGTAGTATAAAAAAAAGACTGGTGGCCTAGCGGGAAGAGCGTGTGACTTTCAATCTGGAGTTCTTGGGTTCAAACCCCGGCTCGTACCAATGAGTTTTTCGGAACTTATGTACGAACTATCATTTGATATTTACGTGGCTTTGCGGTGAAGGAAAACATCGTGAGGAAACCGGACTAATTCCAATATGGTCGAGTATATCCTCTGGGTTGGAAGGTCAGACGGTAGCCACTTTCGAAAAAACTAGTGCCTATGTCAATTCTTGGGATTAGTTGTCAAGCGGACCCCAGGCTCCCATGAGGCGTGGCAAAATGCCGGGATAACGCGAGGAAAAATAAGACGAAGAACTGTCTCCCGCGGTGATACCGGACCGATACCGATACCGATACTTTAAACCGTCAAGAAAAGAGCGTACTCCTACATAAAATGCCGGCAACGCCCTTGTAACTCCTCTGGTGTTATAGGCGTCTACGGTTGACAGTAATTGCTTTCCATCAGACGATTCGTCTGCTCGTTTGCCTACAATATCATAAAAAAACAAATTCTCCATTTTAATTATAACCTGTACCACAAAGATAACATTCTTCGGTACTAATTAAAAATTGACCAAGCCCTTCAGTGCTTCCAGTGCAAAGCTGGATATGAACCTGCGTCTTCAGCTTTCACGGCTAATGTCAGTCTCCAGGCCACCCGGTCACGTGGACACCTGTCCCAATTTGTCGAGTACATTTATGAAAGTTTGGCTTCAAATAATTTAATTTGGTCCATGCCTTTTTAAATGATTTGATTTGTCTTTATTTTCTTTCAAAACTATCAAGGTATTAGGAATCTTCTGTAGATTTGGAAATTTACACGTTCGGTTGGCAAAAAGCTTCAAATTAGGTTAGGCTCCAAGTAAGTAAGATGCGCTCGGATCTGCTTGGTTAATAAAAAACAGGTACCTTCATTACAAAGAGCGTTGACTAGGTAACATGCCTCTTAAGTTTTCTGCAACGTACCGTGCGAGGCTATCGAGCGAGGTACAGTCTTCATCAGAGATTTAATTACCTTTTGAACTCCCTCCGTCTTAATCTCCGGTGGATATCAGAGTGCCGCTCGAGGCTTGCGCCGAATCAGTACAGTTTCATTGTCCCTGCAGGCAAATTGGCCTGTTAACATCGATTGCGTCCGAACTTACCATGCCGACGGCTAGCGCCTCGCGCTTATTAGGTTAGCTTCGGCAGCTCTGCTTCACCTAGCCGTGTATTTAAATATGTGTTTAGTCTAAGGTAATATACAGGGTAATAAAGCTTTGTCTCAGATTCCAGCGAAATTGTAATAAAACATTCCCCAACGCAGCACTCACCAATGAAATGGTAAATCAAGACGCAATTACGTACGCAAATTGAAATATTCCCCAATTTGCTTCAAAATCAGCGGCAACAAATTGTGACGGCGTACGCTATCAAAAGGAGCTCAAATATTAGCAGAGTCATGTGTCGGAAGGCGTATCACGGCCGCCGTCATATTATGAGACATGCTACCTTTCGCTATCTTCTTCCAATTTGAACGCTCCATTGATTGCAGATGCTCGGCGCGCTCGTTTGCCGCGAGAGGACGCGCCCATCCAAAAATGCCCGAGAACGAGACGCTATTTTTCTACGACGACGAAAATATCGAAAAAAGTTATCGCATCAAAAGCGCGGCGTTCGCAAAGGTCTCATTAAAAGTGCTTTGTGAAGAATTCGCTTCAATTTATAAGGCAGCCGGCGGTAGATCGGTCGGAAAGTAAATAAGGACATTCCCTATTGATTTAAAGGAGCTCACTTACATTAAGGGCGGCTCTTATTAATGCAAGAGGGCAATCCGTTGATGGAAGAGTTCCTTTGTTGTACCGGTTATGAACAAACTTGCCTTTTTGGGTATCGCATGAATGATTAAATTATTTGACGGAAACGGCTTTTACTCAAGCATAATTTTATTAGGCCGCCCTGATCCGAGCGGAGCGTGCCAGGGTGGGCTTTATTGTTATACATATAAAGGTGACTTGTCGAGATGATCGATCATGCTGAGGGGAGAAAAAATCTCAAAGATTCCGTTTTTCTATTCAAACCGTGACTAAACTTGAGCGCTGTTTACCTGCACCGTCAAACTCTGCCAATGACGTGTCCGGATTTACTTTTAAAACATGTCATTATTTTTTTATTACGGCGCGTGAGCAAAAATGTACTTATTTCTCGCTCCGTTGGTCTGAAAATGTGACATCAGCGAGTGTGAAGGCGTACGTCGCTACACCGCGAGTGCGGAGGCTATACGGGGATATTTACGAGGTGATGCCGCACTCAATATCTCGGCCTCTTCACTTTACGGTCACTGATTTTTATTCGAGTTGCGCGAATAAAACAACGGCGCGCCTACAGTGCGAGCAACTATCGGCAGTGTACTCCGCTTGCGGCTCGGGACCTTCTATGAGCAGATTTCCAAACGCTTTGCTGGCGTTTGAGAAAAACAACCTAGTTGCGGGAACTGAAATAATAGAGAGTGGCCTATTGCAGCCTTTTTGTTTATCGCATTGGCACCGTACATATCGAGAACGAAAGGTATGTAGGAAATATGTGTGTGGACAAAAGACTTTGTCGGAAAAGTTTTGTCCATTAGACAATCCAACATTAGAATACACCGTTATTATTCGCATAATTTTCTTGTATGTCCATAATTTTAAACATAATTCGCGATAGAAAGGACTATGAACTATAAAACAACATTAGGTGAGGATTTTGTGCATACTTACACTTAATGCTTGACGTTTCTAAAATCTTTGTTATAACAACTCAACGTAGGTATAATAGCTGTGCACGATTGCTATCAGCTTGAGCAGCAGCGAGATGAAGACTAAAGCGCACCTGAGCTAAGCAATTTATAAAAACTGTTCTCGTATCAAAATCTATCTCTCGCCTCGAATGATGGTCCCAATGACAGTTTATTTTTATATGAAGAAGCTGTCGCGTAAATTGCTCGTATACAGAAGACTTTTGGAAGTTTAGTGCATTAGGAAATGTAACATTTAAGTAATAAAAATACGGTTCAAACATATTTCTTTAATTATTTTTAATTTATCCCATCCATAACAGACTTGAAAGAACTGTACGGACCATCGTCATCATGTTTGGTGTATACTGTAAGTGATATAATAATAATAATAATAATAATAAGCCTGACATCGTGATAATAGATCGATCGCAACGCCGGGCCGTGCTCGTCGACATCACCATCCCCCATGACGAGAATCTCGTGAAAGCCGAGAAGGACAAACCCAGTAAGTACCTAGACTTGGCTCACGAGATAACCGCCATGTGGGATGTTGATTCGACGATCATTGTCCCGATAGTCGTTTCAGCGAACGGTCTCATAGCGAAGAGTCTCGAACAACACCTTGAGAGACTCTCGCTAGGTGGTTGGATCAAGGGTCAGATACAGAAGGCGGTGATCTTGAGCACGGCGCGGATAGTCCGCCGGTTCCTCTCTCTGCGGCCCTGACCACCGGCAGCTTGGGCCCTGCCCCGCTGCTGGCGGCACCCTAGGTTAGGTTTTTTATAATGTGTTTATATCTTTTGTATTGTTTTGTAAGTGTTTTTATATTTTACTTTTATATCCATATTATAAAAAATCCTAATCTAAGATATTAAATGAATAAAGAGAATAATAATAATAATAAAAAAAGAAGCATTCGACACTAGAGGTATGTGAGTAGATACATTCTTTATTCATACCCACAACATACATGGCATTAGCATCAAAACAAACAATAAAGAAAAGTGTAAAATAAAAACATGCAAACTTAATTTAATAAAAACATTTTTTTTAAAATGAATACGCCATGTGTCGTGGCACAGAAAAGGCGCTGACTGAGTAGGTAGTTATAAACGCTCCACACCGTAGCGTAGAGTGTGCCATCATAGGAGTGTTTTTAATATGTGATATTAGGGAAATTTTCGCAGTGGCCATCAAGCTAAAACCAATAGGACTCAAACATGGGGTCACAAGAGGAACGGAGCGGGAAATCGCTCAGATTCATTGCACGCCCTCTTTATTGCTCCACACGCACGTTAGTGTGCGTTTAAAATACCAATAAAACAGTTCCATATAAAGTCCCGGCCAGATTGACTGTGTTTTTCTGGATTCAGAGCGCCGGGTGCTTCGAATAGACACACAAAGCGCGTATTACTGCCTGGACTGCCGTTTTGTCGCTTGAGCATAGCCCGGTATTTCGGGGGCAAACACATACCAGTGCTAAAGATTAAATAAGTGTTATAGATATCGATAGCAAGTCATCTAACACATATAATGTAATTTTTAATCGTCGTTTGTTGATTAAATATTACCACCTTGGTTACGGACTCTGATAAATACTTTGCAATAGGTTGTATGTACTTTTATTCGTATTGAAATAATGTTGTAAGTACGAAATTCCCGTTTCTAATAACATATGATTTCTTCTTTTTTTATCGAGGTTCCTTGTTTCATACACGGGATGTTGAATAGGCAGCGATGTATAGAGTTCCACAAAATTATACAATAACAAAATAGCTGTTAGATAAATATATAAGTATGATAATGTTTTACTAATTTTATTTGATTATTACAAGCTTGCGCTCAAACCGCGCTCCACGCCCGCGTTTCGCGCTGTGCGGTCGCGGCGTCGGGTGTCAAAGCGCGTAATGGTGTAACCGAAGAACCCTGTCGGCCGCTTCATTACGCGATGTTAAGTTAATTATCAAGGTTACGTGGATTTTTGACGCATTTTGTTCACATTTAGGTTAAGGTATCAAAGGTGGCGCGGAATTCATGTGAGAATTTCGATAGTGAAACACAAAACTCGCGCCGGCAGGAAGGCTGGGACAGTATTTTTTTTTTTTTTATACTACGTCGGTGGCAAACAAGCATACGGCCTGCCTGATGGTAAGCAGTATCCGTAGCCTATGTACGCCTGCAACTCCAGAGGATTTATTTATTTCTCTCGCGGGATACACTACTCATCCCTTATAATAATTATTCTTCTTCTTCCTCGCGTTGCCCGGCATTTTGCCACGGCTCATGGGAGCCTGGGGTCCGCTTGACAACTAATCCCAAGATTTGGCGTAGGCGCTAGTTTTTACGAAAGCGACTGCCATCTGACCTTCCAACCCAGATGGTAAACTAGGCCCTGTTGGGATTAGTCCGGTTTCCTCACGATGTTTTCCTTCACCGAAAAGCGACTGGTAAATATCAAATGATATTTCGTACATAAGTTCCGAAAAACTCATTGGTACGAGCCGGGGTTTGAACCCGTGATCTCCGGAATGCAAGTCGTACGCTCTTACCGCTAGGCCACCAGCGCTTTTTTTACCTTATAATAATTATTACAGTTAGAAAAAGAGGGATAGTCCATCTCGCGTGCGAGATACTGTCACGAGATACTACCTTATGAAACTAAACTGAACCAATCGTTAAACCATAGAAACCCACCTCGTTTGAGTGAAACGACCGATGATAATCAAGAATTGTTATAGTAGACGAAGAATGGAAATTACATTTAAGAATTACAAGGTGTTTAATTAATGTTTGTTAATATTATGTATGCACCGAATATGAAACTTTTATCTGAGTTTTAAGATTATTGACACTAAAAAAAAAACGGACACGAGTATGTCGGGCCATGCTCAGTGTAGGGTTCCGTAATTACCATTCTTATCGTCATTGTAGCACTAACGATCACGGAGCAAAGCTGCGGACGGACAGACAGACATAGCGGCTATAAGGATTCCTGGTTAACTACGGAACCCTAAAAAGACAATTTACGGAAATGTTCACCGCGAAATATCAAAACTTTTTGATTTTAATTAAAAATAAAAACTGATGAAAAGTAGTTAAAGGAACATTTTAAAAAGCTACAATATAGTTTTCCTATTTTGATTATTTACTTACTTTCGAACTAAATATATTCCGAAATCCCAAATATAGAAGGAATTTTACATCACCGTCTATAAAATTTAAGTAGTTCATGTTTTGTCGATAAAGTTTGCTGAAATAATATTTCGACATAATTTCGCTTGAGCGTATAATTATAATTTATAAAATGATTTCGCATCCCTCTTATTAGGTACATGAAAATTTACTGACAAAAACTACTGTTAATTAATAAAAACACATTACTAATTTCGCATTATTAATAGGGAGCGTGCATGAACTGTAGGAGGCAGCACAGGAGCCGTCAGATTTTTGACGCGAGGCGTAAATGTGATGTTTTTTGTTCCGATGTAGCCCACAAGATGGCAGAACCTACTATGCACAAGAAAACACGTGACGTGTAAATTTACATGTTTATTGTTCCGATTCAGGCCACAAGATGGCAGACCCTTTAATAAGGTGAGTATACGACATGAATTCTTAAATAATTATAAAATACAAAAAAAAAAAAACAATTTACAAATGGCGGACTTAATGCCTAATGACACATGTAATGAGACGTGTATAAGTGTTTGGCTAAAATTTCATTTTTGGTACAAGTTTTCATCGCTGACCGTACTTCTCTTTCCACAGGCAATTAATCCTCATTGAAGCAATTAAAAACCCCAAACACAATTAGGTTGCGTTTTTATCACAGAGTTCCCATGGCCCCCTTCTGCCTCCTTCATCAGATTAGCTCGATGGTACCATAATATTGGATTGTCACCCGACTCACATATGCACGCAAAATTTCAGCTCAGTCGGAAACCGGGAAGTGGGTCTTTAGCTTCCATGATTTGACCTATACAAACATACATAGTAACAGGGCAAATTAAATAAAAGCTTGTAAAAATGGCACAAGGAGGCAGAAAGATAATATGAGGGGCACACTAAAAGTATTTAGAATAGAAAAAGCTGAACTAATTTGGTCGTCACTTCACGATCACGTATACAAATTTTCATTAGGATAAGATTACCCTGAAACGCATACGGCTCATTCTTCCAATGCCTTTTTGTATGGCAATTTTAGGAGGTTTTGTATGAAATTTATGAGGTACCCATCGGGATTAATTTCATGCAAAAAAAAATTCAACAGTGTCAATTGAATACTGAGGGATGTCAAAAACTGCTGATATAGGTACAATTTTTGTCAGCGCTTTCTTATGAACTGCACAGCTGCGATGAGAACTTTTGACGCCGCTCTTGTATGACATAATTGTCTAAGATCATCCATTAAAGGAATACAAATGCGATTCAATTTGAAATTTTAAGAATAAACAGACATACCAGAACAAGGATTTATTATGTAAATATAACTGAAGCCTATTGTAACTCTGTATTTGGCTGAGCCCACAATGAAAATCGTTTAAAATACACGAAAAAATCTTGGGTTGAAATTGGAATAACGCTTGACGTACAATTTCCAAATTGCCAGCAATCCGGAAACACGAGTAACGACCAGACGGCATATACCTCAAAAAAAAAATTTTTTTTTAATACTACGTCGGTGGCAAACAAGCATACGGCCCGCCTGATGGTAAGCAGAATCCGTAGCCTACAACTACAGAGGAGTTACATGCGCGTTGCCGACCCTAACCCCCTCCCGTCCCTCGTTGAGCTCTGGCAACGTTACTCACCGGCAGAAACACAACACTATGAGTAGGGTCTAGTGTTATTTGGCTGCGGTTTTCTGTAAGGTGGAGGTACTTCCCCAGTTGGGCTGCTCTAGATCTGGAATGACATCCGCTGTGCTGTGCCCTACCACACAAAGTTATATTTTCATAAATAGTATGCCTCTTTTTGTTATATGTTCTCTAGCAGCATTTTCTAAGTACTTTTAGAGTTACCCTCGTATTACGTTTACATGACACTCCCTTACTTTGTTCCGTTCAAATCCATAGAAAGTTAGCTCAGACGGACTCTAACAACTCACCTTTAACTCAAAAACGTTTGAATATCCATTTGGATCCTTTTAAACTAGGTCAAAATCCTGCAAATTCATCAGAAAATAACAGATTTATCAAACAGAAATGTTTATGAAAACAATAAAGTCGCAACAGATCGCACCATAGGACCATATCTCACCCTAATCGGGTACAGCCCAATCTAATCTGGAAATTCCCAACAATCACCTGAGTTTCGCAACTTTATTCTCCCCCCCAACCCCCTCGTTGGGCCTCATTCGTGCGTGAAAAGGTCGAACGATACTACTCCAGAGAGAGGTTCGGTTCCGAGAATTTGCAACCGAGAGACGTTCGTAAAGATGGGAACTAAACTGTTTTATATTAAGTTAAAGGGTTGAGTTTGTTGATGTGGAGTTTAAATCCATGAACGCACCCTCCTTGTCATTGCTCGACTTGTTTTATGATATTTGTGCCCAGGAGGTGGCGCGGCTGAAAATATGGACTTAACTAGTTAGTAGTTAGGTGGCGAAACTGGCGAACTTGGGGCACAATATAAAAGTATAATGCGGATACACGTGTAGTGAATGCAAATTTTTACGTATCGGAAAAGTAATCTTTAAACGGAGTGTTTTTACCATAATTTGGAGGTAATGAGCAACTTTGATGCAAAAATATATGAAACATTAATTTTTTTTCGTGATGTTGGTCTTGGAGCCATAGTAAAAATTGCTTATTATGACCTACATGACATTTACCTCGCAAAATATGGCAAAGGATTAAAAACAGCCTGTATTTAATATTCGTTAACATCATGACTGATGATGGTATTAGTTTAAATGATTACATTAAAATGGATTAGTTACATATTACATCATAGTGGTTAAACACATTACATATTATTAAATGTAAACGCTTCGCATTTTGATTCAAAAATTTTCATTTCTCATATTCTTAAAGGGTCGTTGTTGTTCTACATTAAGGTGTGCAGAAATTGATGCGTTTCTGCACTAAAGCATTTTACATTCCAAGTACATTTTTTTACGATCAGCAATTAAAATTTGGTTTTAAATGGATTTGTTGGACTGTTTCCATTCTGATAATGAACTCCTAACTCCATAAATAACGATACTTTTACCTAAATTGTTACCAATTGAAAGTATCCTTATGTAAGTTTATACTTAGTCATGTTTTTTTAATACACATGTATTTTACTTTCCATGTATTTGAAATGAAACCTTGAGTTAACTCGGGTGAAATGCACCATTTCATCCCTTGGTTAACAATCTACTATAGTCTGCCTTATCCGCCTCATATTAAGTAGAGTATTGTACATTACTAATAAAGTTGCGGAGTTTTCAAAAAGATGGAAAAAATCTCGAAAAATACGGGAAAATTAAAAAAAAAAATAAAGGTTTTTTTTAGTTTAAGTTTGTGTTTTCGTTAAGTCCCGGATAGACGTGCGAGTAAGTTCGCGAACTTACAGCTCGACGACCTTTTTCGCTCGTGTGTGAGCCTAAGTACGCGTACTTTACAAGCGAAAAAAGTCGTCGAGCCATAAGTTCGCGAACTTACTCGCCCGTCTATCAGCCACTTTAGTTGTAAATTATGTTTTTTTTTACCATTACGTATTTTACGTACCTGTAAATGGAAAATATCAATGCTACTTCAATATTATCAGAAGCCTTCGTGTAGAAATTTCGCATATTCGGGAACCTTCCAAGGGCACATCAGTAAAAAACAATAAATTCGAATCATAAAATACTCGCGCGTTCATAATCGCGAAAAGCTTATTTTCGTATTCGCGATAACGGAAATAATGTAACTGTGAAATTCATTGAATAACCGTATGCCACGCTCCGCTGAGTGTAACATGTCGAGCGGTCAAGATGGCGCCGGGACCGAATGGACTTGTCCATCTGATTCCCGAAACTTGCCGTCCACTTTGTTCCGGACGACCAGACACCGATAAATATCTAAAACCATAGAAAACATCTATATCTCAAGAACAAATATCTGTGATGATCACACCAATAAATGGCCATACCAGAATTTGAAACCGGGACCTTCTGCTTCATAGGCAGGGTCGTATTGATTGTGAACTAGGCTAGGATGCCGTTTACTATGGGATCACTCCTGAAATTGCAATAAAAATTGGTTGTTTTTTTACTGATCAGTACCCCTAGTGTAAATTTAGTCGATAGCGAAACGTGACGTACGCGTTTGCGTATTTTGTATGGGTTTTTGAACAGCGCGCCAAGCGGGACGTTTTGGAAAGTCAAAAATCTCATACAAAATGACACTTAACGCAAACGCGTACGTCACGTTTCGCTGTCGAAAATAGTTACACTAGGAGAGTTTACACTAGGGGTACAGATGTCTAGTTATGTTTTTATTATGGGAAAGCCAAAATAGTAAACTAACCATATGTGGCAGTCCAAATCAAAAGGGACCTTATGGCGCTTGCACCATTAATAATAATGCGGTACTTCGCGACGTAAGCGCCAACCGACATAAGGTCCTTTTTGATTTGGATTGTCGCTACGTTCAACCGAGGGTTGAAAAGCAGCCTGTGTTTGTAACTTAAGTTGAGGTCAATTTAAACTAGAGACCGGAGGAGCTTGTGGTGAGTGTTTTGAAAATACGTCGGCGGAGTCTATTTTTGAAGCGTTCGTCACGTACGTTTAGGGACAGGACACCAAAGAGGTTGTTGGAATGGTACAGTAAATTATGTCCATCCTTACAGAGTAATAGAGCATTAAACGTAGTAATGTTAAAAAGGTTTTGGAATGATAATTTTACGAAAAGTAGGGGAATGTGGGTTAATACGGGATGGTTAAGGAAATTAGATTATTGATCGATATATTGAAAAAAGTATTTTAATAAAAATAAGCAAGTAATTGTTATCATTTGGTAATCAATTAAACACTTAAGCAATAAATCAGCAATTACAATTACTACAACTTAACCAATCCGATAGCAAAATTTCTATGACTTAAAAACTGTACTTTTATTTTGAATAAGACGAAAGCAAATTTTTAATAATTAAAAGTGTATTGTACAAACCAAGATAACATTTTATAAGAAGTATGAGTTAATAGTAATTATTGAGGTAACTCACGAATTTTCATTACTAAAGTTGAAAAAAATATATACTGAAACATGTATCCGATATCAGCCTATTTGCTTCTCGTTTTAATTAAAAGTTTAACACAAAAAAATTAACGATCAAATTGAGGAAAAAAAAAACAGATTGAAGTTTTGGCGTATCTCATTAGCATGCATACCATTAAATGGGTAAGTAGAATTGATACGTGATAAAATTAGGTCAAACAATTTTGATTTCTATGTCTGCAACACAACTGTTAAACGAAGGATAACAAGGTCGGCCTTTTTCATGCTTACTGAGTCCTCCGTCGGTGCTATCTAACTTGAGAGAGCGAGTCAGCGATAGATGAAATGTGAAATAGAGATCTATCTGGTTTTATGAGATAGACCTTAAAATGATTTCGGCTCTGTGTAATATTTAACGCGGTCTTCACAATGCAAAGTTTTTGTTTTAGCACGACTAAGACCAAAAAGATCTTTTGTACTGACTGACTCAAAAATTAGTTACATTTTTAAACAACTGTTTATTATTGTTAATTTTCACAAACGTGTGCATTTCTGAGTCAAAGACAAGGAGCATACCTTTAATATATTTTTTTAGTTCAATTATTGCAGATTTAATTTTAAAAACCATTCTATAAAAGAAGTTTAAGAAAAAAATTCTTAGTCAACATACTTTTTTACTTTTACACCACTCTGTAGGTAATAAAATAAGAATTGAATTAACGCCTACAAAATCACTTTGTCGTTCATTTCAACTGTTCCAAGTTTATATTCTACACCAGCTTGAAAATAAGTGCTTGAACGGGAACTTCGCTTTTAACCGAATAGTGCTTTAACCATTATACTTTTCTTTATGACACGTATTCCATAAAGATATACTTCTATAGTCTGTAATACTGCTGGCAAAAATCTAACGTGGGTTTGTTGAAAACGTTTTCTTCAAAAGGAGGAGGTTCTCAATCCGGTTGTACCCGTATTGTCGAGACTTAAGACTCTTAAGTAACATATTTTGTTAAGATCCATTCTGATAATAGGTTCCATGACGAATTGTAGGAACTCAAATCTCATAAGTATATTTATTGCCTTTTCTGTATTTTTAACTCCTACCTTAATTTCGGCAACCTAACCATGACCTTTAAATAAATTGTTACCTATCTCTCACAGTGTCCTGCGCACTTACATCTAAAAGTGGTAATTTACTGGAATATGTCCGTACCTTTCTACTTGTATCTCTGTATTTCGGACACTGTTTCTCAGGAAGTTGGTATCTCGTTACCAATGTTCCGTTGGCATAGCCCGTTCTAATACATGCTGCGTCACCCATTATTATTTATTGTTATTAGAAGCCAATACCAAAATACTACTGAAAACACCTCGACACCAACTACGTAAAATAGTAGGATTAATTACAGGACATAACACACTTAACAAACACCTACACAATATGGGTAAAACAGACAGCCCCATGTGCAGAGCGTGCATGGAAGAAGAAGAAACAACAAAACATATTCTCCTAGACTGCAAACAGGTAGAAGTATACAGGAACAAATACCTAGGGAATCCGTGCACACTAGGAGAGGCAATTAGCAACCTGAAAACTTTGCTAGGCTTCGTGGAGGAGCTGGGGTGGTTAGAGTAGCGCTACCTCGTTTCACGCAAAATAGGCACAATGGTTGTCGAGTTGCGGAAAATGCCCAGAAGCACTAACTAACTAACTAACTAGGAGCCTATAGTCTCACTGCTGGTCAAAAGCCTCCTCCCACTTTTTCCAGCCGTCCCGATACTGTGCAGCCTCTGGTCATTCCTTAAAAAAATCGATCGCCAACGTGGTCTGCCAGATCCTTGTTTTAGCTTGTTCGGTTTCTGAGCTGCGTTGACTAAAGGGCACGATTTGAAGAATGATTAAGATAGATATATAGATACAGACACGTTTAAGATCTTTAAAAGATCGATAACTAAACGACATGTCAAAATTGACGTTTCCGCTGTGATTTCAATAAGATCTACGATATTTCTAACGTCAAAGTGCAAGTCCGATCGTGTGTGGAATACTGTTCACATCTGTGGGATGGTTCAGCCAAATACCAGCTTGAGGCGCTCGAGTCAGTCGAGAGGAGGGCCAAGAGAATTATTAATGACGACGATCTGACGAATGCTCGACTTCAAAGTCAGCATTCGATGCGTGGAGCATCGACGCAAGGTTGCCAGCCTAACGATCTTTTATAGGATACATTTCGGAGAGTGTGCTGAGGAATTGCACAACCTTATTCCTCCGTCCCCATTTCACCATCGGACTACCACAAATACGCACGAAGCGTTTCGCTTCAACATTCCTTATGCGAACTGCCAAGGAGTGGAATGCCCTGCCCGAGTCTGTGTTTCCGTATGAGTACAATCTGAATCTCTTCAAGGCTAGAGTAAATAGGTATCTCATAGGTAAGTGTGCTCCACCGTAGACCGCATCATCACTTACCATCAGGTGTGATCGTGGTCAAACGCCTGCCTATCCTCCATAAAAAAAAAAAAAAGTGCCATTGGTTGGCCGAATCGAGCTTCTGTCAATTATACGACATACAAACGATATCTAAACTAGAACTCATCGTTATCGTATCTCATTCTTCGAATCGGGCCGTATAATTGTTATTTAGCGCAGCGTGGTGTTCCGGATACGATCCATTAATTTTACACCTAATATGCTGCGTAATATGCTCGCTTTATTGTTCTTATGATGCCAATACTTGAAACAAGTCTGTACACCCAAAAATAAGTCCCCTGTTATTTATTCCGCGAACATATTTCAATAGGGCTTATCATTACACACGCGCGACATTGCGTATTACCCGTCATGACGTACTCGTCACGTAATAGAATGCACGCGACTCCCGCGGGCCCTAGCCAATTTACATCGATAGAGGTAACGGTGACACGTACTCGGTATTTTACGCGTACTTGCGTGGGAAGTGTTTCTTTTTGGTGGCAACACGGAGCGTAATATTAAGATAGGATATTTGGTCAGTTTAGTTGGCTGAGGTTCCTTAATGGGTATCCAACATCAAAATTTATATGGTGTTTCGGAATTACAATTAAATATGTAGCAAGAAATGTTATGTTCCTAATATTTTATTCTAAAGTAGAAGAGGGTAAGGGTAAGAGGAGGACAACTCCTTCGATACAAAGATGTTCAGAAACGACACATGAAAAGATGCAACAGTGGAAAGGTTTGGCAGCACATCGTCCTGAGTGGCACAGGCTGGTGCAGGGCAATGTGCGCGATTTCGAGGAGCAACGTAAAGTAGACCTCGACGCTGAACGCGACGAGCTGAAAGGGTGCCGTTCAATTTTAATACAAACTTTTAGCATAATTTCATTTAACTACTATTGAAACTCATAATAAACATTATGTATAAAAACAAAACATATAAAGTTGTTAGTCATACTAATTTAATGACAGAATGCTCTATCATCATAAAAACATTCTTCATAACAATCCTTAGGAATAATTTTACTTGTTATAACATACATTTCGTATAATAATTAAAATATAGTACTAAATTTTAACGAATGGTGACATAGTGTTCTATGATAAATATACTTGGTGTCAATCAAACTATTAAATTATACAACAATCTACCTATTCAACTTTAAAGCTGGTCGCCGTTAGGTACGACGACGAGCGAAGCGAGGAGGAGTGTTAGGTAGAACTGCGACCATATGGGGAGAACCATATGTCTTGGAAATTGTATTTTTGCTTGTTCATTTTCACTAGGCGTTTATATGAAGTTTATCTGAATCCTTTAGGAACCACAAAGGTTCCAACTCACACTGGCCGCTGCTTTGCGGTAAAATGATATATGTCGACTGACGTAAAGTACGGATGTAGGTAAGTTTGACGCTTAGAAAAATCGATTATGTTCCATGCAAATATAATGTTTTATGTTTTTTTATTAATTAGTAATTCAGTGTTGTTAAACTTTCTGCAAACTCAATCAAATAAAGTTTATGAACGATTTCCCGTGGTTTGATTGTGAAACCACACCTTCAATATTATGCTGTTGGTTTTCATGAATAAAAAACGTTCTGAGTATAAAATAGTATACAAAGTGAACATTATACTGGTTGCCTGTTATGCAAATACATTACTATGCTACTAAACTATAATTACTTTCGAAATTATGCAATTCGTTTTTATTGTATTTGTTTTTATACCAAATCATAATTTCTGCATTTCAAAATTATGCAATTCAAATTATGCAAAATGAAATTTCGCAAATTGTTATTATTAAAAACATTACACACCCATCGACACCGCATAAGGGTAAATAGGGGTGGGCGTTATGAATTGTATACGGGTTAAAAAGTATTTGGTAACAAAAATATTACCTATCACAAAATTAAATAGATGTCATATAGCTAAATGATGCAATGATGTATGTGATAGGTGAGGCACAAGAAATTAGGAATCAAAATTAAATAAATAATGATTGATCCTTCCGGCCGATTTCGACCAAGGCGACCACTTCGACTCCGGGTTAGCTCGACGCTCATGTGGCCGAAGATGGCTGACGTAGCCGATCTTTGAGGTAAACCCCCGTGCACATTGAGGGCACGTGAGGACATCAGCTACGTAGTGGTAGCGAATGGACGCAAGCTGACGTGTTTTCAGCTCGGGTGTGTAATGTTTTTAATAATAACAATTTGCGAAATTGGAGTCGAAGTGGTCGCCTTGGTCGAAATCGGCCGGAAGGATCAATCATTATTTATTTAATTTTGATTCCTAATTTCTTGTGCCTCACCTATCACATACATCATTGCATCATTTAGCTATATGACATCTATTTAATTTTGTGATAGGTAATATTTTTGTTACCAAATACTTTTTAACCCGTATACAATTCATAACGCCCACCCCTATTTACCCTTATGCGGTGTCGATATTACGCAGGTGAGCAGATGAAATTCGTCGAAGGGCGAACGGAGACGAGCTAAAAGATATTTTGTTTCACTCGGTATTTCATTTTTGTTGCAAATACGCACCACCTGGCCAGAATTGTGAACAAGCACTGCCGGGAATGTTCGCGGTTTGCGTCGTGTTGGAAATATTAGTGTTGTGTGTTGTGTACGGAATAAAATAAAGGAATAAAGAAGCGTTAGTGGAAAAGGGGTTTCGTTGAGTCGCACGTTAATATACAGAGTGACGAAGAATCTTGTTAGGAGTTGACGATGTTACAAGCTTACGTATATAAAACACGTATTTAGAATTTACTTTAGTCCACAAATACTTTGGAGATACGCTCGAGCAATCCCTATTAATACTAGTAGGTATTATAAATGTGCAAGTAATCCTGTCTGTTTGTGTCATCTTCACGCTTAATTCGGTATGGAGATAGTTTGAGGCCCGAGGAATAGTTTCCATTGATTGTCATTGTCATTCTAGCAGGCAAACTCGCAAGAAAAAAGTCTACTGCTAGCTACAAAACAGTCTTAAATTATTAACTGGGTTCTATGGGGGTAAGTAAGTAAGTAATAGTACATTAAGATACAAGTGCGAAAAATAGGAAATTCAAAACGAGTGGCGATAAATTAAAACACGACCGAATGTTTTAAATCGACACGAGTTGCGAATTACCTATTCGCACATGTATCGTACAACGTCTTACAGTACATATGGCCCTTTAAATGTTCGACACAGTAACGTAATATGCTAATTTTCGCACTAGTGCGGTAAAGTAGCACCATATGTACTGTAAATATTCTTTATTGCACCAACAATTATACATTTTACATATATGTAAAACTATAAATAAATTTTAAACGAAAATAGAACCAGGTAACAACAGGCGGTCTTATCGCTAAAAAGCAATCTCTTCCAGACAACCTTTAGGTAGCAGGAAATGTAGGGGGATTAGGTGTGTAAAGAATTTTGCACGATAGTTCAGAACAAATGGCAGCTATTAGGATTATGGGATTTGTAATAACAATTTATATTATGATGAGTAAACACTATCGTTAATAAATCTTAAAACTGATGATAGTTTTCCTTATTATAATTAAATCAAGTCCATAAACTACAAAAAACCTGTCAAAAACGACTACGAGACAGTGAAATCAGTTGATAAATTCTCGACACGGGTATCACTCAGTGAGGTTCGACCCCAGCGCGCAGGCGTTGTTTATTAAGCGTGGAATCCAAGACACTGCCGTTCGGCACGTGTAACTTTACAGAGTACCTTATAAAATTGAACTCACTGCCATGCACAAAAAAGAAACATTTGAAAAGTTCGATATTTAGAGAATATTCTTTTTTAATACCACGTCGGTGGCAAACAAGCAAACGGCCCGCCTGATGGTAAGCAGTAACCGTAGCCTATGGACGCCTGCAACTCCAGAGGTGTTACATGCGCGTTGCCGACCCTTTAAAAACCTGTACACTCCTTTTTGGAAGAACCCCATACTGTATACCCTCTATGCCTCTGTGCCGGCTCTATATGAAGTAATAATAGTTCAATGTCGGAAACCAAAAATGATGAAAATACTGATTCTGGTATCATATATATATATATATATATATATTTAAATATTATAGGACATTATTATACAAATTGACTAAGTCCCACAGTAAGCTCAATAAAGCTTGTGTTGAGGGTACTTAGACAACGATATATATAATTTATAAATACTTAAATACATAGAAAACACCCATGAGTCAAGAACAAATATCCATGCTCATCACACAAATACATGCCCTTACCAGGATGTGAACCCGGGACTATCAGCTTTGTAGGCAGGGTCACTACCCACTAGGCCAAACCGGTCGTCTTTATCTTTATGTTCATGAATTCGGCTCGATAAATACGACAACTAAAAATAACTCCGCGTCTCAGTAAACGCACTACCTACAATGACATTACTATCTACCTTCCCAAACTCATAACAGTCATAAATCTCTCAGAGGCTTCGGTCTCCTTATGAAAAAGCCATTGCATTGTCGCGGCCAGAATGGCGGACAAATATTCGAACATCGCCGAATAAAATCTATTCGTCGGAAAGCGAAAGTAAGATTGATCATGGGAGTTGAATAAAGTTAGTTCAGTCTACACATCCCCCCCTTTGAGGGAGGGCGAGCGGCGACAAAGGAAACAGATTTTTATTGAGTACTGACAGGGAATACTAACTATTACGACCTAAAAGTATTACAATCCGTGACCTGAGTGTCCGTCGGCTGGAGGAATATTTCGGCTCAGACTCTTGGGACTTCAACTCGATTTCACAAGAATCCGGTGGACATTAGGTAAGTTGTAGATCCCTTCTATCGGGCCAATTCGAAGGATGATTAAGACACGTTTAAGATCTTTAAGAGATCGATAACTAAACGACATGACAAAATTGACGTTGATTTCGATTCCGCTGTGATTCCAATAAGATCTGTCTACGATATTTCTAACGTCAAAGTAACATTGGTTGCCCGAATCGAGGTGCTTCTGTCAATTATACGACATACAAATGATATATAAATGAGAACTTATCTAAACCAGAACTTATTGTTATCGTATTTCATTCTTCGAATCGGGCCGTATATCGGTTTATTCTAAGTCACCGAAAATCAAATTCTTACGAATTTTTGTTTGCTTTTCTCAGCCGAGCACTGATTCATGAATGACGCGAGCCTTTAAAAATTGATTTCCTACGAGCAGCGGTCGCTAAGTTGATTTATCTATCGTTTCCCAATACGTCTAATATAACTACCATATTAAACATTCATCAGTTGCATTTTATTTATAACCCTCCACTGTGCCAAATTAGTCCGCGCAATAGCCCACAAAACAAAAAGCGTTGTAACCATCTCCGAATTCAGATACCGCTCATCGGGCGCTAAGTGGGTTAGGCGGCCCCCAACTTTGCCCACCGTCCGTTTAAAAAGACGTACGTACACAAAAATGAAAAGGCACTTAGGACGTTACAGAAAACCGAGACAACTCCGGCCCAATCACGCACGGGAGCCTGTAGATTGATATTTGATCCCCGAAGTCTGCCGCGGGGAAAGGAATGTCGCATAAGCGTAGTTACATATGCTTGGATAGAGGGTTTTATCATTGTAAATAGAGAAACGGAGGTTGTCATGGAAACGGGGTACGTTTGCACTATTCGTGTACGGTTATCGGAGGAATCTTATACAGGTTTGCACGGCTTACACGTGCGTATGGTAAATTATAACGGTGCTCGGAAAATAGTACATTACGATACAAGTGCGAAAAATAAGAAATTCGAAACGAGTGGCGATAAATTAAAACACGACCGAAGGGAGTGTTTTAAATCGACACGAGTTGCGAATTACCTATTCGCACATGTATCGTACAACGTTTTACAGTACATATGGCCCTTTAAATGTTCGACACAGTAACGTAATATGCTACTTCTCGCACTAGTGCTATAAAGTAGCCCCATATGTACTGTAAAAGTATTTATTTGTCTGAAAATAAATGATTGGTGGCTGTGTTATAATAGGCTAATAGGTGAAAATAAATACGTAATTTTTGGCCAATAGACGTAAAAAATGTAATACACATGTTTATTTGTTATCACTGGTTTTTTTTTCTGTGTGTTTCTATAAAAATGCTACAGGATAGGTATCTCGTTTTTGAAAAGGTTCCCAGATAAATTGGAATGCGTTGTAAAAATATATTTTAGAAAATACTAAATGCAACAAGAACATTAATTATACGAGCGGAGTACACAGAATATAAGCTTGTATATTTTCTTACTAGAGCTAAGTTCTGGCGCAGACGAAAGTTGGCTAAAAAGGGAAGCTCATTTATTAACAAGTAAATAACTAAGTATTGTGCTCAGTGCCGCGGGTCTAACGTTTGCTGCCATGATACTTCATCTGGTGAAAAATAAATAAAACAACGGATACATACTGCAACTTTACCATCGAAAACTTCTCTTTACTTTGGTGAGGGTGAAAGTTATAAAATATATTTTAAAGGAGACACTATAATAAACAAGAAAGTAATTAAAAATGTTAAAGACTTATAGAACATTTTAGATGAAGAAATGGAGAAATTTCCATTATAATATTGTGGCTTAAAATATATATTGATATTTACCTAGAAATCAATGTAATTTAAACAACACAATACAACAACACAACAACAAGAACACAGTTGCAACACCAACACAACACACATCACACAACACAGTTGGAACAGGTGGCGCAACCGAAAACTGCGTCGTCAAAATGACTTCGATTTTAAGATTTTTATTATTGTATGTATTTTAGTTTGTAAGGTATATATGGGCATTAGTTGCCTGAATATAAATGATATTTAATTTAAACTACCAATCCGTTTGCCCATTCGCGCTAAAAAAATCGAAATACATACAAACCAGCGGCGCTCCACAACATTTAATAACGTATTCAATCGTGCAAAAACAGTTGCATTTAATCGGGGCATAAAGTCGCGATGTACCCGTGCAAATTGGACGGGGAAATATACTCCTTAAATTATTGGGGCAGAGCAAACAGCGGGGCCAAATATTGGCGTTGCAAACGTGGCCCAGCGCTATTCATTAACTCATCCCGGGACGAACAAAAATACAACCTTAATTCGCGATCATGGCCGACAGGGAACCGCGGCACGCTGGATGTGACGTCACTAGATACATTTTAGTAATAGACATAGTCATACCCGGTTTGACGATTAATTCCAACAATATAATGTGATACTGTTGCCAGTATTGTTATTTTGTTCTCTGAGCTATGTCGACAACTTTGGTTCTCCTGCGGATCTCCTCATTTCTGATTCTATCACGCAGGGAAACTCCGAGCATAGCTCTCTCCATTGCTCTTTGAGTGACCTTGAGCCTTTCTATGAGGCCCATTGTGAGCGACCACGTTTGCCAGACTTAAGTGGCAGTGGGCGGGCCACATTGCTCGCAGAACCGATTGCCGATGGGGCAGAAAGGTTCTCGAGTAGCGACCACGTACCGGAAGACGTAGCGTGGGGAGGCCCCAGACTAGATGGACCGACGATCTGGTTTAAAATCGCGGGAAACCGTTGGTTGAGGGCAGCGAATAACCATTCGTTCTGGAGATCCTTGGGGGAGGCCTTTGTCCAGCAGTGGCCGTCTTACCACGACGGTGGCAAACAAGCATACGGCCCGCCTGATGGTAAGCAGTCACCGTAGCCTATGGACGCCTGCAATACCAGAGGCATTGCATGCGCGTTGCCGACCCTTTAAAAACCTGTACACTCCTTTTTTGAAGAACCCCATACTGTAGCCCCTCGGGAAAACCTCGGCAGGAAGCTCATTCCACAGCCGAAGCGTTCGCGGGAGGAAATTCCTCTTAAACCGCACAGTACGCGACCATTTAGGTTCTAGGGTGTGAGGATGAACACCCTGCCGACGGCGAGCGGTGCGGTGATAGAAAGCGGCCGTCGGCATCATGTCAAACAATTCTTCAGAGCACAGCCCATTGTACAAGCGGTCTTTCGGCTAAGACGGCGAATGTGATACTGATCTAACATGGATCTGACATCATTCCAATATGAGATGGTCCCAATCTCCTTTAGAGGATCTGCTGAATTGCGCACTATGTCAACCTTCAACCAAAAACGCAAATTCATAAGACTAAAATTCATAAGTGAAACTTCCTTAATGTCGATGTCCATAACATTTTGACATTGTTACACAGAACCTACCGTAATGTAATTTGAAATATTAATAAAATTCTCTGAAATATTATTCGGTGTTATTTTAATATTATCATAATTATTGTCAGTCAATGTCAGATGTCAGTATGAGTAAATCCAAGAGGTTTGGAAATAGAGATTAAGGAAATAATATTGCTTACTCCAAGGATGAGTCACATTTGTTATTATAATTTAGAAATTGCTTGATAATTTGCCATTAGCAAGCTCTGTTCAAAAAGCTATGAAACTCGAGAAAGACCTTTTTCTGTAGGCCGGCAATACTGCTGTAAACAGCAGTTTTATTATTTTATTGTATTTCATTTTCTTTATTGGGCGAAAAAACAGATACAGGCCAGTAACATACACGGATAAAATTCTAAAATGATAGATTTAGCCTACATCCTAACACAATTCCCACTAGGAGTTCGGACAGATAACGATACGATAGGAGGCAGGGGATCGGGATTTTAACCTCATTATAACTTAAATTACTGGCTAGAGTTGTGTTGAGTTTAAATATGTCCAGTAAATAATGTACCTATATACTTACAAGTGATTTTGATACTTTTACCATGGGCCCAATCAGGAAAATGCAAATAACCGATTTTTTTGCATTGTCGCATATGAGCCCATCCCGAAGCCAATCTCATATATTTCGGCGAATCACAAGTCAATGTTTTCTATGGAATGGCAGATTTGTTTCGTTAATTTGGAGTTGAATCCATAGTAAAAGTTGCTGAGTATGACACACATATTCATCCCTTAGAGTATGGTCAGATGTTATAAAACACTTGTAAGTACATAAAAAGCGGCCAAGTGCGAGTCGGACTCGCCCATGAAGGGTTCCGTACCATTTATGACGTATTAAAAAAACTACTTACTAGATCTCGTTCAAACCAATTTTCGGTGGAAGTTTGCATGGTAATGTATATCATATATTTTTTTTAGATTTTTCATTCTGTTATTTTAGGAGTTACAGGGGGGGGACACATTTTTTCACTTTGGAAGTGTCTCTCGCGCAAACTATTCAGTTTAGAAAAAAATGATATTAGGAACCGAAATATGATTTTTAAAGACCTATCCATAGATACCCCACACGTATAGATTTGATGAAAAAAGATTTTTTGAGTTTCAGTTCTAAGTATGGGGAACCCCCAAAATTTATCGTTTTTTTTCTATTTTTGTGTAAACATCTTAATGCGGTTCATAGAATACATCTACTTACCAAGTTTGAACAGTGTAGCTCTTATAGTTTCGGAAAAAAGTGGCTGTGACATAATCGGACAGACGACGGACATGACGAATCTATAAGGGTTCCGTTTTTTGCCATTTGGCTACGGAACCCTAAAAAACATAATTCTTCTTCTTCATCTTTAACACCTTAAAAAAATGATTTAATAAAAATATTTTAAATCGCAACTAAATAAGATGGTCTAGACACTAGTCTACGGTAGTTATCTAAAGTCGGTCGGTTTTCGCGTCAAGTCTTATTGGCTATAAACCGAAGTCCGAAATCGAAATGGAAAAGTTCAAACCTACCTTTAAGCCTAACCGTTACCGAGCATCGTAACATCTAATTTATGAGAATAAACACGAACCCAAGAGTCAAAATTTATTGGACCATATATTTTTTATGTCACACCGAAAAGCGGGAATTTGATAAAAAACAAATGAACACTCTAGCTGATGACAAACACCGCGCATTCGTCGCGTCCCGCCTGCCGCCCGCCGCGTGACAAAATGCAGCGAACTTCAAAACAATGCTTTGTGAGGTTTTACTTTTATTAACATTACCGTTTCCAGTATTTCCTTTGCCAATTTGAAGTCGGGGACGGAAAAAAACTGGGCTAAAAAGAATGTCCATTCAGATTTTAGCTTAGCTTTTGCTGTTTAGAAACATTTCTCTCCCAATCAACAAACATAGTTCATCTTAGTCCTACAAAGTCAAAGCAGTCAGAGACAAAATGACAAAACTAGACGCGTGTCATTAAAAGTTATAATGGCGTTTCCAGTTGTCTATGCCCAGCGGACGGGTCACTGTTTATGTCCGACACTCGAACGGCGCGCACCGCGTATCAATTTCAATATTGACCGTTGCTTTTATTAAAACTTTTATTTTAAATGCGTTAAACGTTTGTGTAAATTATTTTTTTTGCCGCTTTTGTTTTTATTAGGCACCGATCGTAAACATGACCGTAATAAAATTATTAAATGGGAAGCATGATACTCCGGTCGGTCCACGCCCGCGGGCAGGTTTCCAACGTTGTCGGCTAATATGTATATTGAGGGCGCGCCTTTGTAAGATTGGATGTGTAGGTTTGTGAATTTGCAAAAAAGGTCTAATAATGTTGTACCTACCAATAATATACTCAGTTATCAAACTCAGGGTTTGGTCTCTATATTACGTTGTTTGCAAGCAGAGATCATTCGTCAACTTATGATCTAATCAATACAAGTAGGTTACTTTATCGCGCAACGCGGGGAAATGATTGATGAGCCCGAGCCTTTGTCAATGACAACTTAAATTGCTTATAAACCGCATCATAAAACAATTTAACGCATCACTGCTAACTAAACTTTGCAATAGATTTTCTCGACTCTCCGTAAACACCATTACTCCAAGCGAAGGTTACTATGCCCTCATTTTCACTCAAAGGGTTGGAAATCGTTCCGAAAGATATTAATAACGTTAAGATGATTCAACTGTGACGTCCCCTCGGCGGGTAATCTAGATAATAATGCTCGCGGGACAGCGAAGTTATAATTACTTCTCGCCCGTGGGAAAGGCTCGAAAAGGTTAATTAAACATCGGGAATAAAGTGTCGTTTTGTCCGTCAAATGTAGCGCTGATTTTGCGGTGCGGTCGGCAGGCGGCAATTGGAAAATGCGGTGAGTGCGGTTGAACGGAGAGGATGCATCTACGCCACAATGCGTTGAAGGCAAAAGGGCTGCAGATCAAACTTTGGAAGGGAAATTACGTTGTGTCTAACTTTGATACGTATTTTGGCGATACAAACATTGACACCGCGATCTGCAAGAGAAATACCAATTGACATGCTCGCTGCGTTTTGTATAGGCGTGTTTTAACAAATATAACATCATTCGAAAAGCACGGCACAATTATAAAAATTCTCTTTATTGCACAGATGTGCCGCAAATTTTAACGAACGATTATTACAATTATTGCAACTTACTCATAAGAATTAAATATTCATGTCACTTTAAGGCGATTACACACTGCTACAGTGACGCGATACGTCCTGGTGAGCGGAGCGACAGACTTTAAAACGTATCCTCCAGCCACTCACGTATCAAAACGTATTACTTATTGATCTCAAAATGGTACAAATAATAAATTTAAAAGTAGAGGTTACACAATCGGTGGCCTTATCGCTAAAAGGCGAAAATACACACTAAACTGATGTAATATCCTGACGCCACCCAGAGACCTATAAACAGGTCTTCCATTCTTATAATTTGAATCTTTATTTTGACATATCAAAATAAATTTGTCTGGGCAAGTTTTGATACGTGAGTGGCCTTTTTTCTACTACGTCGGTAGCAAACAAGCACACGGCCCGCCTGATGGTAAGCAGTCTCCGTAGGACGAGTTACATGCGCGTTGCTGACCTTAACCCCCCCCCGCCTCGTGGAGCTCTGGAGGATACGTTTTAAAGTCTGTCGCTCCGCTCACCAGGACATATCGCGTCGCGGTAGCAGTGTGTAATCACCTTAAAGTGACTTGAATATTTAATTCTTATGAGTTAGTTGCACTAATCGTAATGATCGTTAGTTAAAATTTGCTCAAAGAAATTTTGACGGATACGTTTTAAAGTCTGTCGCTCCGCTCACCAGGACATATCGCGTCGCGGTAGCAGTGTGTAATCACCTTAAAGTGACTTGAATATTTAATTCTTATGAGTTAGTTGCACTAATCGTAATGATCGTTAGTTAAAATTTGCTCAAAGAAATTTTGACGGATACGTTTTAAAGTCTGTCGCTCCGCTCACCAGGACATATCGCGTCGCGGTAGCAGTGTGTAATCACCTTAAAGTGACTTTAATATTTTATTCTTATTAGTTAGTTGCACTAATCGTAATGATCGTTAGTTAAAATTTGCTCAAGGAAATTTTGACAGTTCTGTCTTCCGTTCCGTTCACTTGTCGCTTTAATCATTTTAAAGAGGTACCGTAAACTTAATTTTTTTTTCAAATTTTATTCCTCTTTCGATGTAAGTACCGGTAAACTGCAGTTATTTTGAACTGTGAGCAAACATAGATCATCGATTGTTGAGAAATATAGAGTTGAATTTTTAATGCAGGTTTAAGAAATTTTATGATGTGTTTGTCAACCTTCCTAATAGTTTAAAATTCAATGATCTACGCCTTCTCACAATTCTAATGTAATCACAGTTTGGCACCTATCCCGAACAAAGAATAAACGCTTCGAATAAATCACAATTTTGCCACCCGAAGATCAAAGGATAACGCCCTCCGATCCCCAAACTAAATCTTAATTAGCTGCAACCGCAAATAGTAAACCAGACCGTCAGTTCTGAATCAAATGTCAGAGCTCCGCACCGGAACCCAACAAAATAAACACAGCCTTAATTACTATTGGGACGATCGGGTGACCGGCACGCACTGTTTTTATTTGTCCGATGATACACGAGAAATGAGTATTTGAGCGCAGTGTTTGCCGTGATGGACTGTATGGGCACGTCTGTGTTGGATTGCTTATAGGTCTTTGGATCACGCAAAATAGGCGCGAATTACGACGTCGAGTTGCGGAAACCAAGCCCGCGAATACCAATACCAATAGGTCTTTGGATATAGGTATGATTTGATATACGTATTCAGACTTCATTTGTTTTGGTTATTAAACAAATTGCGATTAGATTTTGTTATTACAAGCTTTTATTTAACTTGCTCTGTTAGTATCTATGTTGGTTTGTTAGTTAGTGTGGGTCAAATCTTAAAAACTTAATTTGACTGCCCGATTTCCGATTGAGCCGAAAAATTACACACATATGTAAGTCAGAAGACTATGCAATATTATGGTACCATCGAGCTGATCAGATGATGGGGACAGGAGGTGACCACATGAACTCTGTAATCAAACAACGCAACTTAATTGTGTTTGGGGTTTTTTTTAGAATTTTCTCGATGAGTATTAGTTGCCTATGGTAAGTAAAGTATAGTAAGCGATAAAAGCTTGTACCAAAAACGAAATTTTTGGCAAAAAATTATTTCCCATATCCAATGAATGGTCAAGCATATTCAGCCTATTTCAAGGAGAAAAACTTCCGTTAGCAATTTAATTGTATAATTTTTTTATATATATATTTATCTTTGCCGCACGTTTTTCTGGTCACAAATTGCAAGGATTTTCTACTTGTATCAAAAATATACCCCTGCTCTAATTATTATACTAGCGACTAAGCTAAAGGGACGCTGTACAGCTCGCGAAGCCCCTCGATAACGGAAAATTTATATACTGAATTATCGACTCAGCTCACCAAATTTCACGAAAATTGGTTAAAGAATTTTTGCCAAAGCTAAAACAAAAGCCTCAACTTTCGCTCGGTCAAATACAAAAAATAAATTAGAATATAACTCCATGTTTAACCGAAACCGGTAACTCATTTTTAAAAAACAAAAACACAACGACATTCCACTTATCTTGTCTCGATCGGTCGTAAAACTCGTCATACCTGCAAAACAACAAAACACGAATGAGTACACGCGACTAATTTGTAGGCTAGTCGTTGCGTCGTTAGTCACTAATGGGGAATGATTATGTGCCGTGTCGTCACCCCGCCAATGACCAAACGGGCAAAACGCGGTCAGCTCCCCGAAGGACATAGGCCGGTTTAGACTGAAGGCGATGTATGTTTCAAGTAATAAACCTTTTTAAAATGCCCGTAATTCGGCCATATTCGTTGCCTTTTATTGTTCCGCGCTTTTTTTGTTGTAATTTGAATGAATGTTATTTTGAAGTTAGCGGGTTGATGACTTTGACAATGGTGTGGTAATAATGATATAGACTAGTCAAGGAAAATATGTGTATAAAAAATATTTGATGGTTTTTTTTTTTATAATTAATTTCACTCTTTAAAGAGAACATAATAATAATATAACATGATAATTTATTAACATTGCATTATTACATATGCTAACAAATTTGAAAGTATGCAGAATTTCAGATTATTATTATCGCTGCATTTTTTTTTATACTACGTCGGTGGCAAACTAGCATACGGCCCTTCTGATGGTACGCAGTCTCCGTAGCCTATGTACGCCTGCAACTCCAGATAGTTACATGCGCGTTGCCGACCCTAAACCCGCCCCCCCTCATTGAGCTCTGGCAACCTTACTCACCGGCAGGAACACAACACTATGAGTAGGGTCTAGTGTTATTTGGCTGCTGTTTTCTGCAAGGTACTTCCCCAGTTGGGCTCTGCTCTAGATCTGGAATGACATCCACTGGCTGTGCCCTACCACACAAAGCGAGATGACATTCACAATACCCATACCTCTCTTTTGGACGTAGTTTAAGGACGTACCCGGGTCCAAAATCATCATTGCTTGTACTACGCTTTTTTTACTAACATCCCGCATCCAAGATTTTTCCACATCTTTATTTTAGATATCTCCCAGTGTGACTTTCCTAGGAATCCTAGTGCTTTTATGCTTTTTTTCTTCCTAGGTACCTCTGGAGAGAACAAATGCAAAAAGGGCTTATGAACTCGGACGTCGATTGGACAGAGAAGCACGGTGGTCTTTTATGTCGGAGGTCAAGATGCACTTCATCAGGGACGTCATGCTACAGCAGGAAGTAAGACTCCGCAGGTTTTTTGGCATATATTTATACGTACATACCTGTTTTAATAGATATGGGACATTTTCTATGAAAAGGGACCTTATTGTCGGTGGCGCTTACGTCATTATCAACGATGATCCCATATTATAAACAACGCTGCGCTACGCAGTGCGGCGTAATCGCCATCGACAATAAGGTCCCTTTTCATAGATAATGTCACATATTTGAAACCTATGCCTATTATCATTTCAACGTTTATTGATAGTAAGATCAAATACGCTGGTGGCCTAGCGGTAAGAGCGTGCGACTTGCAATCCGGAGGTCGCGGGTTCAAACCCCGGCTCGTACCACTGAGTTTTTCGGAACTTATGTACGAAATATCATTTGATATTTACCAGTCGCTTTTCGGTGAAGGAAAACATCGTGAGGAAACCGGACTAATCCCAACAAGGCCTAGTTTACCCTCTGGGTTGGAAGGTCAGATGGCAGTCGCTTTCATAAAAACTAATGCCTACGCCAAATCTTGGGATTGTTGTCAAGCGGACCCCAGGTTCCCATGAGCCGTGGCAAAATGCCGGGAAAAACGCGAGGAAGAAGATTGATAGTAAGATCATATAGACAATAAGTTCCGATCAGACTCGGCGTCACACAGTCTACGTTCTACAAACTAATCTCGATAAATTTAGTCGTTATCTAAATCTGCTCAAGCGAATCGGGCCCAGGTATTACTTTTATCGAAGTTGCGTTTACTCTAAACGATCGACCTTAAACTTCGGCTCCTGATTCAATTATTGTAGGTTTCTAGTTAGGACTTAGATTAATGGAGGTGTAATAATTTGATTAGGTTGATATTTGTCGCCTTATATTATAGTACTTATTCTATAATAATAATTCAGCCTATATACGTCCCACTGCTGGACACAGGCCTCCTCTCATGCGCGAGAGGGCTCGGGCTATAGTCCCCACGCTAGCCCAATGCGGATTGGGGACTTCACATACACCTTTGAATTTCTTCGCGGATGTATGCAGGTTTCCTCACGATGTTTTCCTTCACCGAAAAGCTAGTAGCTATCAAATGATATTTCGTACATAAGTTCCGAAAAACTCATTGGTACGAGCCAGGATTTGAACCCACGACCTCCGGGTTGAAAGTCGGACATCATATCCACTCGGCCACCACCGCTTTTTTACTTATTCTATAGTCAAGGTAATAAATATCGGGCGAAGTGTGAAAAATATGTACCTTACTGTATAGGCAGTAAGATCGTGTATAAATTTTTTTGCACTTTGTCCTTGTCGATATTTTATATCTTGTCTGTAACTACGATGTAGTTTATATATTTTTAGGAAATAAGATTTTATCGGTTGAAATTATGTAAAATAATAGAAAAAACGTGAGATTCGCTGTAGTTATCCTTAATAACATACATAATATATAATAAGAAACTACATTTTATTCCTAAAAAAATGTCCAGAAGAAATGAACAGCCAAATAAAATTAAATTACATAGGAATTATTTATTTATTTATTTATTTATTTAAACTTTATTGCACACATAAAGAAAAATGTACAAATGGCGAACTTAATGCCAAAAGGCATTCTCTACCAGTCAACCATTGGGTCAAACAGAGACATTTGTGTATGTTGGTGCAGGAAAAAATAATAACAAATAATAAGGAAAAAATTAAACGTGAAGTCAAATAATATTAAAACTATATAATTTTAAAACTATATTAAAATAATATGCTTTTTATACATATTAATATCTGAACTAGTATAGTGTGTGGTAGTATAGTGCTTATATAATGTTAAATTGGTGGTCAAAAATCCTGGGTTCAAACCTTGATGGTGCTGTATAAAGCGGAAAAAATCGTATTCGAAAGAATGCAAAAGAAATGACTTAAAAATTCTGTCTTCAGACACAGACAAGAAGTTAAACATCGTGTGGCATATTTAATAAAAAAAACCGTTACACACAAGTTTATAAAGTAAACAGTAAGTGAGTACAGTGAGACAATTCTCCCTGAATCGCGACACGATTCGATGGAGCCCTACCTAGTATCAAATTACATGCGATGCTCGGAGCGAATTTGTAACCCTTGCGTAAGGGCCCGCTTTGGAGAAAGCGCACCGTAATATCATATTAAAGGTAAAAAGTGAAACTAGGGAAGAAGTCTATGGATAAGCTATATGAAAAAAAAAAGAAGTAGGCAGTGTGTGGACATCATGCGGCGGATCCAAGTGTTTGTTAACCGGTGCCTTCGACAGATTTTCGGGAGATGCTGGCCCGAGAGAATATTTAATGAACGCCTATTAGATACCTGGCACGAAACTCCGATCGGTCACTAGATCGTGCGCCGCAAGTGGACCTGTATCGGTCACACTCTTAGAAGGCATCCCGACCTAGAATGGACCCCGCAAGGCAAGAGAGAATCAGGCCGTCCCACACAATCCTGACGATGTTCAGTGGCATCCGAGTTGACAGCAATCGGGCTATTATGGCCTGAGGCGAAGCACGCGGCCCAAGACAGAACAAGATGGCGGCGCACTGTGGACACCCTCTGCCCCACTTAGGGGACGTAGGACTTTAAGTAAGTAGTAGTAAGTAAGTAGTAGGTAGTTTGAAAGGATTTTTTTGGGTTTGCAACTCAAGACATAGTGTTTTGAAAGGGATCTTGAATTTCGGTACAAATGCAAAATGTTGCGATATTTTTCTGCAGTTCGGATGTAGAAAATTGTTTCCAACTGATTCGTTATTGTTTCCGGGTTAGAATTAGAATCACATCGAATTGTGTCAGTGGGGACACTCAACGTGTCTGTCCATTTTATCTGCTGTTAAATTTCAAGCCAAAAATCTACAAAAATGCATCCTACGCTTTTTTTCGTAGGAAAAAAAATCGCTCCGCACGTCCAATACGGGCCCTTACTCGCAAGTAACTCAATGCATATATCTCTAGAGATAACCGCGCACTTAGTCTTTTCCCGAAACACCAGTAAAGTGGGGGCCCTTTAGATTTATCACCTGGAGGCGGTATAATGTGCACACTATTTATTTAACACCGCCCGGTGGCGGTTTATTAGTTTTTCAAACTTTAGTTGAGAAAGTTTTAGTTTTAGATTTGTGTTAGTGGGTTTTTTGGGCTTTTTGTTGGGGTTGTATTTAGTGTTGTTATGAACTTATGAACCTTCCAAGGGGATTTAATGTGACAGGTACATATATATAAAGCCTTGTACACAACAATGTTTTCAATGATTTGAATGCTATCCAATCAGGCCCACGAAAATTAGCCCTGCAGATCGCCAAAGTATTATGCTAAGTGTGACCATAATTAAAGTGTCTAACTCCATATTTTTTATGTGTGTAATTTTGATATACTATTAAATTTATTCAATCTAATGTTTGCAGCTATACTGTGCTACAAGACCGCTAAAACGATAGCTCCCTTCAACGCATGGCCACGACCTGTAGATTGAAGTTGGCCCAATGTGTACAATGGGTTTTATATTCAACACATTTTAATTTTGTCAGGATCAGGGCCGTACATTTCACGATAAAATTACGTCACGCTGCATAGAGTAGAATCATACTCATATATAATCATACAATTAGTCTTATCGTAATAACTAATAATTTCTCAAATTCTTTAGTAACGATATGGATCATATGAATGAAATAATTAGTACAGAACGCCTAACTGACTTTTATCGTACTGTCACTCAACTAAACAATAGATTATTAAATAATACATTATTTTTGACAAATTTATTTTTGATTTTTAACAGTGTGTTTAAAAAAAAACAAGTATTTATTTTTCTACGCGTCCATAGGTTAGTTATCTAAATTTGTAGTGTTATAATAAAACTCCTGGATGTTAAATAAAGTCATTTTTGTGTCAACGGCATGATGTGTACGGGCCCTACTCAGGACACTGCAGGTTGTATGGCTATTCTTTTTTTAACAGTGGACTTTTATCGTCTAAAATAATGATATGGACAACTTGATAGGACTGAATTTTTTAACCGTTTCCCGCAGTATAATCACGTAATTAGTCAACGGCCTACATTTTGGGAAGCACCTGACTTAATTAGTTTTACGACTTGAATTAATGTAATAATGTAACGGCTTCGCAGTAAGGGGGTTAGTGTAATCGTCGCAGCAAACGGTACGGAGACTTATCGCGTTATTTATGTTTAAATTACTTTAGCGGTTAGACAGATAGGTAGTTTAGGTAATTTAATATTTGGAATTTAGATTATTTAGTGCCATAATTTTGGTATTTTAACAAAGACACAACAATTTCAAATTTTGTACATAACTGTCTTTTAATGTTGGACATTCTGGTCTATTTTTATAGTATCTAGAAAGATAACGTATTCTACGTTATCTTTCTACCTTTCTGTCCGATGCCTTTCGATTTCTGGCGGTTCCGATTTTTTTTCCATATTTATGCCAAGTGCGAGTCGGACTCGCGCACGAAAGGTTATCTAAAAATCACTTTTGTGTATTTGTTTTTAGTATTTGTTGTTATAGCTGCAACAGAAATACATAATCTGTAGAAATTTCAACTGGCTAAGTATCACGGTTCATGAGATACAGCCTGGTGACAGACAGACGGACGGACGGACAGCGGAGTCTCAGTAATAGGGTCCAGTAAAGGGTTTAACCCTTTGGGTACGGAACCCTAAAAACTAACAAAAAAAGTCACACATTTTACCTGGTGTGGCGAAAGAAGAGGATTTCGTTATACACAAAGGTGTCGTAACACATTTAAAATATTGAACAAACGTTAAGCAGATAATCATTTTATTTTGCTCTGTTATAATTTCCCTCAACCGCAAATGCTTTCAACTCATTTTAAAAAGCTTACAAGCAAAAAATCACATTTAACTCAACCGATTTTCTTTCAAAAGAATTCTATAATAAATCAGGAGAACTCAAGACTCCTCGAGACGAGAATGGAATCTGCAAACAGGTCCAGACTTTCGTCTTTCAAATTGAACAGACCGCTTCAAATTTACAAGCGAAAAAGTATATTTCATTCGCGCGATGTTAAAAGCAAGTTCGGTGTGACGATTCTCACATATTTTGAGCAATTTGAAAGCGCAATGTGCCCAAAACAAGGTGCTATCGCGCACGCCGACTCTCCCTTCAGTCGACATACAGACTTCACTTTACTAGATATTATAGGATATTATTATTATAGGACATTATTACACAATTTGACTAAGTCCCACAGTAAGCTCAATAAGGCTTGTATTGAGGGTACTTAGACAACGATATATATAATATATATAAATATTTATAAATACTTAAATACATAGATAACACCCATGACTCAGGAACAAATATCCATGCTCATCACACGAATAAATGCCCTTACCAGGATTTGAACCCAGGACCATCGGCTTCATAGGCAGGGTCACTACCCACTGGGCCAGACTGGTCGTCAGACTAGATATGCGCGGAATTAGTATTTCTCCTACTGTTTTAATGGCCTTCTAGCCTAGTGACTTCGGTAGATTACAGTAGGAGCTCGGTAATCCGGCGCTCGCCAATCCGGCACGTCCAGTAATTCAGCACTTTTTGAATGGGTTGGCCCGCTCTGTAATCCGCGGAATTAGAGAGCGGTTTTTTTGTTTGTGATTTTTCTCCCGGTCATTAGATTTTGGGCAGTTGAAAACAATGCTTTAGTTTAGTTGACACTTTATTGACTTTGAGGAAGTTAAGAGGCAATATTGTTAACAAGGTTAAATTTGAACAACGAAGATTTTTCTGTATTCGAACTTAATCCTTGTCACTTTGACATAAAGTGCTCATGTCGAGTACTAGTGCAGCGTCGAGCACTAGTACTTCTACCTTACTGTTTTTAAAGGGTCGGCAATGCACATGTAACATCCATGAAGTTGCAGGCGTCCATAGGCTACGGTGACATGCTATAAAAAAAATAAATGAGGCATAGTCTAGGTCATCCCTGTCCTAAATTACCAGTTACCAAGACTCAGGGCTAAAAGCTCGTTAAAAATGAAAATTAAGCTACGTGCCTTGAATATTCCCAAATTATTATTTCTTTCTCATAGTTCTTTATTAAATATTTTCTTTTGGAATTCATCAAAGGGAGCAATTTCAGTTAGGTATTGACGTGAAATATGTGCATTTCATTATGTATATTATATATTCAGTTTGTGTTCAAAATGGAACAAATATTTGGAGGAATAATCATATTTTATCTTTGAAGTTGAATATATAATGCAGTATTTGTCATTCCAAAACGGCCATGCTTTTCATTTTTTTTTAATATTTTACTGGCATGTATTGATGCTTACATTCATAATATAGGTTATAGAACTATATTATGTATGGTTTGATTTACCTAATGGCATACTCACCACAATACAGTAATTTACAAATAAATACCTAAGACTACTTTGTTGCCTAAAATGTCCTATTTAAAACTTAACCACTTCAGCGCTAATCACGACACGTTGTCGTTATCAATTCAATTCAATAATTTTAATTCAGAAAATAAATTCCATACATTAAAATACAATATAAATTAAGATAAAAATTAAAATTAAAATTAAATATGTTAGTAACAATGGGTAAATCCTTAAAAAACTATGTTAGTAATAAATTGGCCTAAAAAAATTATTATTTCCCCGCTGTGGTATGGAGCTGCATCCATCGCCTCAGTATCGGGGAGTCCCACCTCTCGGCCAGCGTTTGTAGGATGGTGTTCGTGGTTATGCCTCTTTCCGTTACATACCGGGAAATCCATGCTACCGATACGATCGTAGCTTAGCAGCAAATGTGATAAAATATATTAAAATGGGTCACTTATACAAATTTCGCACCATAACTAGTATCTGCAACAGGAGCCACGCGTGTTGTCTGATCGACGCATTATGCGTTATGTAAAATAGTGAGTAATTTTTGACTAAAATTTTTTTTTAATTCATTTAATATACTGAGCCAGCCCTTTTGTTTTGCTGCGACGAACACAACATTTTCTACATGTATGGAACGGTATTTCAATGTATTTTTTTTTTCTACTTCTACTTTGTAACATTTATCTCGTTTGATTTTGTATTTTTTTGTAATTTTATTATTTTCTGTGTGTATTGTGGCAAACAAATAAATGGATTATCTATCTAGGTATTTATATAAAGTATTATTGTCACCAAATTCGATTCAGCGCCGGTATCATGGTCGCATTTTTATCACCTGTCATGTCATGCGTCACTTTCGCACTTACATACTTGTTAGAACGTGACAGGCATGGTGACAAATCATAAAGAGCCGACCATCTTAGCCCTACAGATTCAACAACTTATGGATTTGATTTTATATTGATATGACTTTGAAGATCGCTCAGGCTCATTGGTGCATGCCAAATAAAGCGAAAGTCGTGAGTGGATGCCCCAATCACCAAGACGATCGTCAAGGTCATATCAAAGCCAGTTCAAACCATAACAAGATATTAAATCTAAATTGGGTTCCTTGTACAGTCACCATCAGATATATCGGAGCTGTCGAGGTGCTCAATAATATCTGAACACGCACACCTCTATTGTCAAGGCGTTAGAGTGCGTTAGAGTGTGTTCGGATATTTGTGAACACCTTGGCCGCTCCGATATATCTGATGGCGACTGTACGAATACACAGTAAAATTACATAAGCATCCAGCCAAAGGCATCACAAAGCCCAACATTGTAAAACAAAATCGAATCCGTTTATTATCCGATAAATTGTTCCCCGTATTATTTGTTCCGGAACAAATTAGTGTACAATTACTGGAATTGTTCAAATCGTTCCATCGTATTGTACTTCCATATTACATTTACACTATTTCATTCGTTTGAAATTGGTTATTATTCCTTTGAATATTCTGCTTTAATTGAGTTAACATTTAATTGCATATTAAAGGTTTGGAAAATAATAACATGATTGTTTCGAGGTAATGTTTGTTGTGTATAAGGTAGAAGTACTAGTGCTCGACGCTGCACTAGTCACCGACATGGGCACTTTATTTCATGGAAATATAGGTTAAATTTGAACAACGAATATTTTTCTGTATTCGAACTTAATCCTTGTCACATTGACATAAAGTGCCCATGTCGAATACTATTGCAGCGTCGAGCACTAGTACTTCTACCTTATGGATTATTTTTTATGGATTGATTTATATTATTTTTTGCTTATTTACAGGGAATGATGAATTGTTTATATAAATGTGAATGAAATTAGTAAATCAAACTAGTTGTATTTATGTAATTGAATAATATATTCACATAGTTTTCATACTTGCTGTGCATAATAGTTAGAAACTACTTGCGATAAACTCAAAAGTAAGAGAAACACGTCAATGCTATACACACAATTACATGCAGATTTTTCTCGTGTGCCGGCTGCGTGTGTACGCGTGCGCTACCTTTTTGGAGCCGTGCACGCACACGACACGCAAGCGGTGTGCCATCTCTCATAAGGATCTGTATATTACAACACACACACGCATTTGCAGTCCATTGTGCACAAGCCTATAACGCACATATATCTGGTGTCCACAGGCCTTTATTAAGTTACAGAGGAGCTACGGTTTCTCGCAGTACTTATTCAGTGCTACGTGGAATGTTCTACTATATGTTTTCTGGATTGGTTTTATGGATTTAACACCAACATGATATATCAGTATGTTCCTCTCGCATTATAAATGTAGATGAGACATACAGGTTAATTCTATATATCATTATATCTAACATCGATGACATCATTGCAATAATGAGATGGTTCCAATCTCCGTTAGAGGACCTACTGAATTGCGCATAATGTAAATCTTCAACCAAAGACGTCACTTTTGACACAGACAGATAAGTATCATATTGGAATGAGATTAAACAAACTCGAAATGGCCTGTTTGACTAATTTTATGTTATGTTGATAACATTTATTTTTTATTTTTCATATATGCCCTTATATAAATAGATAGATAGATTTATTTATTGGTACTAATCATACACTGTCAACATTGGTCAAAAAATACAATTATGATCAAAATTCAATATGTATAATAAATTATGTCAATATTATAGGTATATACAATTACAACTATCAATTCGGAAATTAATACAATAGGAAATGAAGTCAGTCAAATTATAAATTAAAATTAAAAACAATAATAATAAAAAATATTAAAATTAAATACATTTGAAAACCCATTCAAATGTACACCCTATACTTATTTAAATAAGTTACACAATACTAGTTTAAAATCACAGGATATTAGAGCTTCACATATTCCGTATGTAAATAAAAACAAGGGAATTGAAGTCAAACATTCATTTTACGTTCCTTTTCAAGTAAGTACGTAACAAAGTTAACACGGAGCTGGAATTCGGGATGAAGTTGGGAAAAAACAAACACACAGTCGGCGGTTCTCAAGTATTTTGGGTAACAAAGATCTGGGCTTGGAGTTCCTTGTATGCGACGTTTGAGTTATGGGGGAGAGCGGGGTAATTTGGCAATGTTTTGTAAATATGTGTTATTACATGATGACATCAATATTGATAAGATATAAGAATTTGGTCAAATAATAATGATGTGCAGTTCAAGAGGAATCGCTCCGGCTGTAGAATGAGCTCCTGCCGAGGTTTTCTCTTGGCTACGGTATGGAGTTCTTCAAAAAATGAATATACAGGTTTTTAAAGGGACGACAACGCGCGTGTAATACGCCTGTAGTTGAAAAAAAAAATCAACGCATAGCTAATATGTAAAGGTTTTAGATTACAATATCTCCGATGTTTTACTTGAAATAGGTTTATACAGGACTTTAAAAGTTTAGGTAAGAAACATTATAAAAAAATATTTTTTACAAAATGGACTCAATTCAACAGGTGAGGCAACATGACAGTAATAAAGCAGCATAGGTGGTTTAGCAGAGTTCTAAAAATGAAGAGGCTCATTTTTAAAGCCAGTTAAAAATGTAGCCTCATAAAAAATGCTACAATAAAATACCGGACACAAACTCACAAACAAAAAATACATAGGTGTCTAAATGTTTATTGCTGTAATAAATGCTTATCATTACCGTATTCTGGTAACAATGGAACTCAATCACGAAAAATAATTCTATCTTCTCACTCATAAGGTCGATTCCAATTTAATAATGTATTATGCGCATGCACCAATCAGTGTGAGCGATTTTAAAGGTCATATCAAAATAAGATCAAATAATAAGTTATTAAATTTGAAAGACGGGTAGATTTTATAAGAAACGCCAAGATCCTCACAAACTTCATCAAAGAGTCCCGTATGCAATGGCAGATCACACGTCTGCTATATAAAATGGTCATCGAACCCACCATCACATACGGGCTCAATTGTACGGCCTTAACCAAAGCTAATAGATCTAAACTTAGACGATACGAACGAAATCCGACCTAAACAGAAACTCGTGGCTCACTATCACATTTATCAAAAGCCAAACCACTTCCAGAGTCTCCTATACAGAAATTGGACCACGAATTTATTTTATTCGATTCCACATCCCGCTGCCACTCGCAACTCGGCGATTTCTTTTAAGAGTGTCATTTTATTAAGCCGTCCGATAGAATCTGGGCCGGCTGACATGTGTCGCGCACGTGCCGAATGTTGCCAGAGCATTGTTCTCCCATCCCACCCGAAACGTCACAAACGACGATTTTATCTCTTTAAAACTAGACTTTTTACAACCGTGCCGATGTTCCCCAGTTTCCTCACTTTGTCTTTAAAACCGAATCGATTCGCGTGCTGCGGCATGTGTTAAAAGCTATGATGTAGAGTCCTTGTCAATTATTAAGTGTTCTTTAAATTTTGTCTACTTTTAACAAAGTCTCTTTTACGACGGAGTTTTATTCACTTATTCGTAATTTCGTCTATTTTAAATTGAAAATTCCCGTGAGAAGAATAAAGCATCACGAAATTCAGACGAAGGGAGCGAATACATTGTTTAGCGTTTTTCAAAGAGGTTAATGGTTTTATGGAAAAATTTGTTATGATGACTTTCGCTCTCCATTTCTGCTTTGATACGAGTAGAAAACGACTTTCGCAAATTATGTAATATACGGACGTGACTTTAAGTAACCCATAATCACACATCATCATATTTGTTATGATGACTTTCCCTCTCCATTTCTGCTTGGATAAAAAACGACTTTCGCAAATTATGTAATATATGGACGTGACTTTTCGTAGCGTCTATCATCCCGATATATATTTTCTATTCATTTGTCGATGTACGTTAAGTCGTCTTCGCTAAAAATCCAGGAAAGCCCTGAGAGGTTACGAAACCACTTTAAATGTAAGAACAGATTAGCCAGGATGATGCCTTCCGCACCATAACCCCACGATCCACGCTCACCCATAACTGTCTAACCAGTTTTTTTACTGTTAAAAAGGCCAATTTCGCCTCACAGATAAATAAGGCCTGATTTACAGCGAATACCTGGGGTAATAGAAACCCGTGGGCCCGCGGGCTGCATACCAACGAGAGGCATTGATTCTTTAAGGCTTTCAACTTGAATACGATGTTGTTAACTTGTGAATCTTGTTGTGGATGAGATGGCAGGTTTAAAGTCGGTGCAGTGATTTCTTAGGACTTTTAAGAAATTGCTTTTAGATACTAGATGATCATTTTAAGACTTGAAGTTTAGCTGATGAGCTCGCTGCTAAGGGGAACCTTTGATACGATGAGAAGTGGAAATGTGACGATGTTTTGGGTTCCAAGATTTTTGATCCAAGACGAGCAAAGCAAAGCGCAAGGGCACTACCTACCTTTTCTCGAAGCGCTTCGTCGTTTTATTGAACCCTCATAACTTGGGTTTGGATTATACCATAAACAAAATCCTCGGGATATAATGTCAATAGTGGACGTAATAGAATAGTAACGCTTTTGCTGGCCATTAGATGACTATGGTACACTTGATAAAGTGAAGATGTTAATTTTCAAGGCGTTACGTCAAATGAAAATTAAGAAATATAAACAGAAGCATTTTTAAGTAGGTAGTCTACAGAATTAGGAAATCTTTCCCGTTAAATTATGACACTTGTTATCAAATAAACTCTTTTCAAAAATTCAATAAAAACCTGTGCAACATTGTTAGTTTGCCTTAACAAGTGTAAGTGTTTACCTTAACAAACCCCGTTATCAATGCAATTGATTGGAAACAAGGATTGGCAGAACTATCTAATGTAGGAAACTCTAACTTTGTTTTATTTTGACCAAATAAAATATTATAAATTCTAAAATAACCTAACTTTTCCTCCCGTGCCAAACTTCACCTACATTTTTTTTAATAATAAAATTTTTACTTAATCCCAAATTGATAAATGTATCGATTTATAGTTTAATGCTAATTACGAGTAGTAGTAATGATTTAATGCTAATAACTAAACTGCACTAATACGAGAACACATTCGCTACTAACGTTTTCGTAGCGCTACGCTTGTAGCCGATCACAGCGTTTTCCCGCTTTGTAGAGGAAAGCCACGACGAACAGATAATCTGCTCGGCTCAGCTCATTTGTCACCATGCCTGTCACCATCTAACAAATGTGTAAGCGCGAAAGTGACGGGCCTAGTGACAAGTGATAAAAATGAAACCATGCTGTCACAGGTCCTAAAATTAACCTAAAATTTCACCTGCCGCAACATTACCGAAAACTTGGCACTTTATTAAAAAGGGACCGTTAGAAATAATAGACACCACGCACCTAGTTCCAGCTCCGTATTAACCTCGTAAAACGAAAGTGCCCCCGTAAAACCAAAAAGGTACGTAACATAAAACCGAATGGTAAATCTGTATTAAGAGAGTGGGGGAATGGGATAGCATGCTGTGATTATGGGTTACTTAAAGGCTGCTTGTTTCAGTCTTAGTTATGGTTTTTATTAGTTAATATGGGCGGTTATGGCGGACGGTCATGTTCAAATAAGGTAGACGTCTGAGTATCTAGTCTTCACTGTTCATACCATCGTGTGCATACCATCTTTAGACACTTCATTATCAATAGAGGTGACAATAATTAAAAATATGACAATAAATTATGCCGAGGTTTTCCGGAGGATAAACAGTATAGGGTTCTTCAAAAAAGGAGTGTAAAGGGTCGGCAACGCGCATGTATACCTCTAGAGTTGCAGGCGTCCATAGGCTACGATGACTGCTTACCATCAGGTGGACTGTATGCTTGTTTGCCACTGACGTGGTATAAAAAGTAAAGCCAGCGACGTCGGGTGAAGTACGACATTGCGCGCCTTACATATGATGTCGCCCAACATGTCGGGTGAAGTTCGGCAACGTCGCGGCACTTCACCTAGCTAGCGACATGTATCGAGGATCAATTGGACCTATACTTGCCGCAAAACTAACTGGCCACTGAGATCATAATGCTATCTCCTTTACCCTTGTTAAGACCAACCAAGAGTGAAAGAGATGGCATTATGACCTGACCGGCCAGATAGTTTTGCGGATAGTATAGTCTAGCCATGGCTTTATTTATCTTGGGGTCAGTTTTAAATTCGATTGCCTTTAAATGTTTGACGATTGCTTATCTTATCTTATCTTCTAATTTCCGGGGGCCCTTGCGGATACACTTCGACCCATAGGGATCTGATGATCTTGACGATTGCTTACCTATTGTGATAAGTTTGCTATGGAGGTGACAGGAAGCCTATTTATTATACTAGAATAGCCTTGGATAGCAGCTTAGTATCGTGGGGACCGACTGCTTGTTTTCCTATGACGCGGTAATGATATCAATACAAAGGTTTTATGACAAATGTTGATATAGTTGGTAACATCAAAATTACACTAATCATAATTATACAAATGACTATCACATCGGCCATCAACTTGCAAAACCAAAATTATTAGCATTGCTATTTACTCTTAAAAAAATAAATGGCAGATACACATTTAAGCTCCGTTACACAATCGCTATTAATTCGGGTTGACACCAACACAATAGTCTTGCTAAAACAGGGCTCCATTTACCCTCAGACGTCTAGATGTAAGCTTAAAATAATGAACACATACATCGTGTACCATTCAGAGCGCACAAACACCGTGCCCTTCAGTAAACACCGCGCCCCGTTTTGTAGTCATTAAAGGGAACGATGAGATCAACTGTAGTGTTTAGCGAAACATTTAAAGCGGCGTTTACACTTGGGTAAATGTAGACTTGAAGTAGCAGTGGGGACTTACAAATGAAGTTATTTGGGCGTGAGCCTTCATTACTACATTACTCAGCTTCAAGTTCAATCATACATTTAAATATTAACATTAAATATTAGGTTAACAAGTCTCGATTGTAGTAATTTATGTTGCTTAACTAACACACTTATCCTTCCACTTAGCCGTAGGGGACATGACTGACAGATTGACTAACGAAAATCCCTGGTAGCTAAGGTTTAATAGTAGTATCTATATTTTTAGGCATAATTCTCTAGTTTTTAATTCATTAACAACCAGTCTGGCCTAGTGGGTAGTGACCCTGCCTACGAAGCTGATGGTCCCGGGTTCAAATCCTGGTAAGGGCATGTATTTGTGTGATGAGCATGGATATTTGTTCCTGAGTCATGGGTGTTTTCTATGTATTTAAGTATTTATAAATATTTATATATTATATATATCGTTGTCTAAGTACCCTCAACACAAGCCTTATTGAGCTTACTGTGGGACTTAGTCAATTTGTGTAATAATGTCCTATAATATTTATTTATTTATTTAATATTTATTTATTATTAACTGGTTGCCCAAGATACAGGCTATGCCTAGTTTGGGGACCCCTGTTCAAACGGTTTATTATAAAAGTATCGCTGTCGCTGTATGCACGCAACCTCAACTTAGTGTATATTTCCCACTGTTGAACCCATGCTTGTGTGTGCAATAATAAATTAATTCCGTAATAAGGACCGAAATACATGGAAATCGCTCCACCGACAAGTCTAACTCTTAAGTATATAGTAATGATGATGGATATGGCCCTTCTGACGATATGCGATCCTGGTAGCTTACAGAGATAGAATTGTTACGAGTATATTACCGACTCCGTGTAGTTAGATATTATAGGTAATACCTAAAAGAGATTTATTCAGGGACAATAATTATATATCCGCAACGCAGGCTTCGTCAGATGAACACAAACTCAGAATCAGCTACAGGCGTCGCCACAATTGGGAGCGTGCACGACTGTCACGCAACCTAGTGTCCGCAAGTTTAGGGGAAAACGTCAATTCACTACATCTTATAAAACTACTCCAGAAATAAAAACTACTGAACGGATTTTCATACGACTTTCATCTATCAATAGAGTGATTCTTGAGGAAGACTTAAGTATATAACTTGTTAAGGTATTGTGTAAATTGTTTGAAATATAACGATGTTGTCGGAAAAAATCACGCTGGCTAGGAGCTTTAATCGAAAACACTGCCTAATCCGTTTGAGCTATAACAACACAATGTATGGTGGGGTTGTTTCTCATTCATAGGTCTACAAAAAAGTCCGCGATGTTAAATGTCTATCTTTTAAGGATAACTTACTATATACATTCTTAACTTCTAGAAAAAGATCACGTAATATGTGGCATTTGCAAAGCTATTTACATGGATATATTATTAACAATTATCAAAATAAATACGTTAGTAATTTGATACAGATTACAATGATCCCTTACACCATACAATTTAAATGAATATTTCTGGAGTAATCGTAAATCAAAGTTTCATTTCGAGCCATATAATTGTACGAAATGTTAAAGACGCTATCCGCAGTTAGTTCAAATTTTTACCACCTTATGCGCTGGGATCGCTTTACTTACCCCCACCATGCACTTCGCACGGTCCCAATACAACGGTAAAATCTGCAACAGGCTTCGTCAACTTACTCTAAAAGTATACATAAAATGAACCCTGCAAATAAACAGTAATACAGTGTTTTCAAAGTGAAAATACCAACTATTGCAGGTATTTTTTATTGGACCCGGGTACATTCTTAAACTACGTCCAAAAGAGAGGTATGGGCCTTGTGAATGTCATCTCGCTTTGTGTGGTAGGGCACAGCCAGTGGATGTCATTCCAGATCTAGAGCAGAGCCCAACTGGGGAAGTACCTCCACCTTACAGAAAACAGCAGCCAAATAACACTAGACCCAACTTATAGTGTTGTGTTCCTGCTGGTGAGTAAGGTTGCCACAGCTCAACTTTGCCAGGGTTTAGGGTCGGCAACGCGCATGTAACTCCTCTGGAGTTGCAGGCGTACATAGGCTACGGAGACTGCTTACCATCAAGCGGGCCGTATGCTTGATTGGCACCGACGTAGTATAAAAAAAAATTGCCCTAGGTACAGTGAACTTCTATGAGTTCTGGCAACGTTTTTTTGCCAAAAAGACTGTCTATTAATATTGTCAAAACTCACAAAAAAAGTGCAAAAACATCAAAACATATTTGTTCCTAAGTTATGGATGTTTTCTATTTTATTTGGATCTCCATACTTATATTTGCTATTAAATAAAAATAAATAAATAAATATTATAGGACATTATTACACAAATTGACTAAGTTCCACAGTAAGCTCAATAAGGCTTGTGTTGAGGGTACTTAGGCAACGATATATATAATAAATAAATATTTATAAATACTTAAATACATAGAAAACACCCAAAACTCACAAATATCCATGCTCATCACACGAATAAATGCCCTTACCAGGATTTGAACCCGGGACCATCAGCTTCGTAGGCAGGGTCACTACCCACTAGGCCAAACCGGTCGTCCAACGCTATTATATCCATGTATAACTTATATATGATAATATATCATCATCTAGTACAATAACACAAGCCTTATTGAGCTTACTGTGGAAGAAGGTCAATCTGTCTTAAATTGCCCTTTAATATTTATTTATTTCAATAATAAATAAGTACCACTGATTGAAAAACGTGCCAAGCCGTTGATCCATTACTATTGTGAATTCACTGTTCATACAGCGAAAAATAAATAAAATATATCGAAAGCCTTTATCAATACGGTATATTCAAATATTATTGGATCGTACAAACTAGGTAAGTCAATATCAACAATCGTCAAAAACATTGTATGTTGTTATGTCTGATCACTTATCGAATTATTTACTTACATTGTTAGTAGGTAAATATTGACACCTTTGTTTTTTCTACATCGCAGAAAGCTTTGACGGCTAAAATTGGGAAAATAATGCGAGCTGTTTTTTTCGGAACTCGATCTACAAGGTGCCCGTGAGCATTGCGAGAGATTTTAACGGTGCATTCCTGATGGCAACAGAAGCAAAAAATGTTATATGACTTTTTGTGAAATTGGACAAAAAAAATTTTTTTTTTGCCTTTTTTGAACACTCCTGTACATATAACGTAATTTTTATTGATAAACACATAACCTAAAATTAACTAAAAAGTTTTTTTTTATTTGGGGGTAGTCTCTCGAATACAATTTTTAATTTTTGATGTCAATTAATAGGTTTGTCCAGACTAGACCTCAAAGTGGCAATACCGCAGTCAAAAATGTGTTTTGTACCGACTTATGACGAAAGAATGATTACCGCTGGAGAGACGAAGTGCAAAAATACCTTAGCGAACTCGGCGCCATCGACTGGACAGAAACGGTTTTGTACAGAGAAGCATGGCGGTCTTTGGTGTCGGAGGCCAAAATCCACATCGGGTCGCTGCACCACAGCAGTAAGTAAGTAAGTATACATTATTTAATAACAATATGAGTCGGGATTACAATCAAAATTTAGAGCTAATTCTGGCCGCTAACTGAATAGGTATTACGCCGTGGCTTACGTGAGCGAGTAACTCGCGTTCACAACGAGATCGCCCACGTAGGACACTTCCATAGGTATCAAAGGATTGAATTCACCCGCGCCGCGCCGCTTCGCGTTCGCGAGTTATTCGCTCACGTAAGCTGACACCTTACTTACTTATGTACAGTCAAATATTTTTTTAGTACCATTTGGTACCTTTTCACAGTGACAATCAAAATGAAAGTTATAACCTCATACTGTGACAAGGTACAAAATGGTACTGAAATTGAATTTTTTGACCTATTTGGGGTTCACAGCATAAATATCAAAAGTAACTGTCTATAGATTGTGTCATTCACGACGACGTGTGTCTTGACTCGTATTGTCATGTTAATAAACGTTAGATTTGAAAAATCTGCGCGTCATCATTAATGACACGATCTATATTTATGATTTGTTCTTCTTATTAACTGGACTAAGTAGAAGCTTCTAAAAAGAACTCCAGTGTCAAAACAAGTCACATTAATAACAATCTTCTAAAACAACAAACTTCATTTGAAAAGTAAGAACCCCCCACAAAAACCTAATGCACTGCACATCATTATCAACTCCAGAAGCAGCACCAACTTAAATGCTTACCCGACATTAACAAACTTGGAGAAAAAATACACAAAAAGTACTTCCGAGATACAGTAATCAGGGGGAAATATAGTACGGCCCACGTACGAATCGGAGGAATAAAGTTTTGATGTAAAAAGTTCGTATTATTTGGCGCCGGCGCGATTCGACAGACCTCATTCTCGAATGTATATTTTAGGAAAACCATATCGATGAGATATCTGTTACAGTCGCTCGCTCGCCCTAGAGCGTAGCTACATATTATGAGCAAGTCAGATATATTCACAATGAATTGATGTCGTTGGATTTGATTTTTCTATTCTGAATAAGGGAGCTGGTGAGAGGAAGACGTTTGGATGCGACGCGTCATTACCAAACCTAGGCGCTTTATGTGATATTCTGTCACGTGTGGGAGATATTCTGTTTTCTGTTTATTTTATCACTAGAACATCTGAATAAAACGTGAAAAGTGAAAAGTAGACGAGATGACAAATGAAAATGATATTCAAATGTTATTTTATAGTATTTTTGTTGACAAAACAAGGTAAATAAAAGTTTAATAAAGACCGTAGTCAAATTATTGTTAGAAATAAAGCTTGTTTGATATCATGTGAGTACTTTATAAGTTCGTAATGGCTTTAAGAGTCTTTCAAGGCAATTTTGCTCAAAGTACCATTATAAAACTGAAATATTACGTTTATTGGGATGTGAATATTATTCATTAAATAATAGTAATAATTTTATTATAGTTAATATGGATTTAGAAGAACGACAAGAAGAGCCGACCTCAAAAGATATGAGAAAAGGCTAGGCAAAGAAGAAGAATATGGATTTCCGCAAAGCAATGCCTGATTCTATTAACTATTTCCCTTTACTCCAATATCACTCCTGTTTTTTTTCTTTACAAATAAAATGAAAAGTATATAGAATAGAATAGAATAGAATAGAATAGAATAGAAGAGAATAATTTTTATTCGTAGACACAAACAAGACATTAAATTACATGATATAACAAAAACAAAGGAAGTATAAAGTGCCACGAAATGGCCTCATCTCAGCATGTTGCTGGTGGCTTCCAGCGCTGATCTTCCGATGAGACCATCAAGTGAGAAAAATCACGAAAGGTAACAGACAATAAGAAAAAAGACATAAAATAATATAAGTAGGGTGAACAAATTGAAAAATAGATAAAAGATAACGACTAAATTAAGTAAAGATATCAAATCATTATTACAAAAATCAAAACAAAAACTACTTACTATTATCAAATTTCAAAAATATGAACAATGCTTCACCTAAACAATACGCCGGCGAGTGAAACGACATAACCCACGTATCCAATAATACCGATACTTACAAACAAAAGCCCAGTTTTCGGGCGCACATCAGAGGCCATTGTGTAAAAGTCCACACTAATGGATTACCATTGATGTCATTGCTATCGGTTATAGAGCTGGTGCCTCGTTCATACCAGTAAGGCACATTGAAGTCTAATAGAGGAGCTACCTATACATATACTCACCAATACTTAAATTCGATGGTCTTTAAATTTTACTGTAGAATGTAAACATTCCTTATCGAATTTTAATACTGATATTGAATTAAGATCGCTATTTTTTCATTATTTTTTTGTTTTTCAGACATATTTTACTGATTCATTTCTATTTACTGATTAATTTTCATTTGGGCTGAAATTGAAACAAATCAAACGGCGATACATTAAATAAACTGTTTCATGTGAATCTCTAATCTAACACAGTTATAACAAATGCTGATTGAAAACCAATTTTATAACGGATATGTGATGCTTCTACTCACATGGTTACTCTAATCTATTACTAATGCAACAGGCACAGATCTTCGCTCTTCCCGTAGTCATTGTCCCCCAACACCGAACGGGTTTCATGTCCAATTCTTTCACTGTCCAGGCAATCAGACTTTGGAACGTTCTCTCACTCTCTATCGGACAAGCGTCAACTAAATTCACATTCAAGAGAATGTTGCGCAAGTATTTCCTTGACAAACTTTCTTCTTCATCAACTTAATGATTCACACTTGGTATAATTATGTATGTATTAATATATGTATGTTTATTTGTATTAAGTATATGTGTAAGTTTATCAATATATAGTTTATATTCATATATAGTCTCGGTTACAAATTCATTTACTTTAAAAGACACTGCACCTACTTAATCTTTCTGGTTTAACCCATTGGTTGACTGGTAGAGAATGCCTTAGTCCGCCATTTGTACCTTCATGTATTGTGCAATAAAGATTAAATAAATAATAAATAAATAAACAATGGAGGTACTTGCCGGTAATCTGACCTAACCAGTCCTTTACGATGCGTCCTCGTTGACGGCCCCAAGCCAAGTGAACGAGTATCCCCTCTACCTACCGTGTTGCCAGTAGAATAATGTTTTAATCGGGGTAATAATAACGTTGCCAAATTATTATTCAACTGCTATCTTTAATGTCAACATAAACAAACCATGATACATAAACAAATACACTATATAAAATAGACTTTTTTCTACTGATCTTAAATCTTCTCGAAGTTATACTAAAATTAGTTTTCCCGATACGACAGTCCTCTAGGTGCTGACAATGCAACGCCCCGCCATAGATGCAACTGGATGGCGCCGCGGGAATTGTTCGGAATTGAGGTTATGTGGTTACTGCACGCCGTTTGATCTGTCGTCGCGTCGGACATTTTCATTAGCACAGGTATTTCATATTGTGAACGACGGATTGACATGGCAAAGCCAAAAAGCTATATGGGGATGGTAATTTGTGGGAGGCTTTTACATTAGGGGGAAGCTGTGTAGACATTGTAAACTACTTTGGTATGTATTAACAAAAACTATGAAAAACTTTAATATTGGAAACGTTTGTTTCCTAAAATATTTCGTAGGTACGGTCACGTATGAACATATAGATATGGATGATAAAGAGACAGAGGTCGTGTCGTGTATACATATTTTTGGGACTTTGTTCGTATCCATATTTTCAGACATGATTGTACTATCACAAAAATATTTGCTGGTTCTCTATAAAAAAAAACTTGCATGGCAAAACGGAAAATTAATATTACAACTGGATTCTGTACTATTATAGTATAATAATCTTTTATTAGTATCTAATAGAAATAAGACCACTACTCCTAGTGTAAATTTAATCGATAGCGAAACGTGACGTACGCGTTTGCGTTAAGTCTCATTAAGTATGGGATTTAGAAACAGCGCGCCAGGCGGAACGTTTTGGAAACTAAAAATCCCATATAAAAATGAGACTTATCGCAAACGCGTACGTTACGTTACGCCATCGAATAAATTTACACTAAGGGTACAGAACCCCTAAAGTAAATTTATTCGATAGCGAAACGTGACGTACGTGTTTGCGTTAAGTCTCATTTTGTACGGAATTTAGAAACAGCGCCCCACGCGGGACGTTTTGGAAACTCAAAACCCCATCCAAAACAAGACTTAACGCAAACGCGTACGTCACGTCTCGCTATCGAATAAATTTACACTAGGGCACTGAGCTCTAAATTAATAATAAAACAGATGTCACATACTAAATAAAAAGTTACCAAGCCCAAGTGGCCGAGGCCGGAACCGAATCAGCGTCTTCAGCCTACATAGCTAACGCCTAGACCACTAGGATACCCGGCTACTTGGGGTTTGAGGCTTACTCAACATTTATTTCAGTTAATTATTTATATATAAAAGAGTAAAAATTTAAAAACATCCATTAAAAATAACTTGTATTGATCCTTTGATATAGCTGTGCTATACACGGTGTTTCACGAGAATCCCGAAAGATTTTAATTATTTATTCCTGACCATATTTAAAGAATAAACTGTCCTATATTTTTTTTTCCTGGAATTTAGTTTCAGAATTAATGTCGATTGAAAAAAAAAACATATTTTTATTGTTACTTAGTGCTAAACGCCTTTATGAAGGTGATGTTGCTACAATTAGACGTAGTCTAAATATCCTCATTGATAGATGTAAATAACCTTGCTTTAAAAAGTGGCTAATACCACTTTTCAAAAACTAGGTTTTTCGAAAAAAAGTAAAAATTAATTTCGAGTAACTAAATTTAGTAATACTTATATATTCAAAAAGCGAAAAATAAATGAATTTATTGCCGAAATTGATCTAAACTCATTTATGAAAACTTCTTTTGGCCGCAGAAATGCGTGGTTGAAATCATTCGGGTTATTCGTGATCCACCGTGTATATACCTATTGATGGACAACTATTTTTTCACTAATTAAAATCCAATGCGTGCAATATACAAAACGTGTACGCAAAAACGATACAATAAAAAACACATTACACAAATCGCAACCATTAAAAACGACAACGAAGCGATCACCAACAATGTCATATCCAGCCCTGTTTAATTTCATAACACGCGACCCGTTTGTATGTATGTATGAATGTTATATGTATGTATGAACGAGTCATTAGTGGAAAAGCACTCCGGGTATTGTGGGTCGATCGGCGCGGTTTGATGGCGCATAAATTCCATTTTAGACTTTTAATGAACACTTTAATAAATGGATTTGAATGCGAGTAATTTAGAGGTAAAGTTATTTTGTTGAGTGACAGGAGTGACGTCGGTTGTCATGGGAGGAAATGGTACATTTTGTATTAGGGCGGTAAAAAAGAATTTACGATTGAGTGTTAATTGAAGGCCGAAGGCAAAGCCGAGGGTTAAATTAACACGAGTTCATAATTCTGGTTCCGCACGTGTTTTTCATTTACATATGAGGAAAAAAGAGGCCAAAAATTAAACTTCTGCCTAATTTCGGACGTAAACCCTAGGTCAACATTTAGGATTTGCGGAACGCATCGACGAGCAAGTGTGATGAAATTGTATATTTGTTTAACCTTCCTGCTGTAAAATTTTGACTGTTTAAAACGTGGACTTAATGTTGGCATACTTAAGTTGAATGTAGTGATCAGTCCGAAAGCAAGAGTAATAAATTATTATCTTAAGAATGATAGCGGATAAGCCTGATTGTCCGCTAATGCTACACTGTGCCTACATTCCGCTATGGGCTCCATCCTAGCTTGTAGGTTAAGTGTGTAGGTTTAGGTATAGATATAATTTTTAGGCTTAGGTATTAACCCTTTTGAAACTGTTTTTTAATAACAAAATGTGTCACAATTACATAACAAGGGATATAAGATGTCTATATAATTGACAGTTGGTAGAGTATCAACTTGGTACTTATTACTGTTATTTTTTTGTTATTATTTTATTATTATAGTCCCTAGACCCCAACGTTGAAGATAACAATTTTGCTTATTTGAACATGAGGGAGGTAGGTAGATAATTAAATTTCGAAGTTTGATGTTCGCAGTAGGCCTTTTCATGTAATGATACCCACCATCTAAATTGAATTTTGTATTTTTATACACATTTGATTTTTACCTACAATGAGCCTGCTTTAGTGTCCCACTGCTGGGCGAAGGTCTCCCATCGTTTTCTCCACTCGACCCTGTCATTGGCATTTTCCCACCATTTTGGACAGAATGCGTCCAAGTCGTCCCGCCGTCTGTTTTTTTTATAAACAATAAATTTTAATATTCTAATCCGCAAAAATAATTTTCGAGAAACTCAATGGTATGTACCTATTCGCACAAATGAAAATACTCACATTACCCTCACAATTCATATACAATATAGCTAAACAAGTACATACACACAAACACACCTTTGCTACCAATAAACTTACTCGCACCCGTCTAGGAAGCAAGGAACGACTAATAGTAGCACCCCACAGACTAAGCAAGTCTTCAAAGACCAGGAATGTCTTAGGCCCTAGGATCTAAAATGCCCTGCCTAATGATATTAAAATATCAGAGAGTTGCAATATGTTTAATAATAAACTAAAAAAATGGCTTAATGATAAGACCTTTTATACTGTTATGGATTTCTTAGTGTTTGACAAAAATAATTAATGTATTACCAAAATAACAATGTACTCGTATTTGATGACATGATATTCATGATGATCAGAGTGTGATCTGTTTGCAACAGGGATAGGAAGGCTAATATCTGAGTGGAAGGGAATGCTTGAAAGGATGCACGACAGATATTCGTAGATGTAAGTTAGTTTTTAATTAATAAAATAAGTAGTTTTTAAGTAATGAATCTACGTAACGCTTTGGCGTAAGCTGTAATGTTAATGTTATAACTTGATTCAATAAATAAAGAAGATTTAAATGACTTACATATTGGTTTAAATTGTAAATTTTAATTTATTGGACATAACGATTTTATTGTAATTTTAATTCTAAATATATATAGATATTTCTTATTTTTACTACTTCCAATGATTTAAATGTATTTTCTGTTGCTGACATGCAATATTTTAAGAATATTATCAATAAATGAGTATGAGTATGAACCACGGTTTGACAAGAAATTAACAAAAGAAGTGGCAAAGGAAAATAATAATTATTAGGACGCGTCACTTTTAGTTTTCCAACGAAAGTGTCTTCCAAGTTTGAATGTTATCCGAGCGCTGCTAATTGGAAAAAGTTGACAAAAAGACCGAAACGAATGAACGAACGAATGAACGAACGGATGAACGACTGAGCGATCACAAGGAGTCTTGTAATTACTCAAAAATTCTTACGAAGTGTTTACTCTTGATCTGAAGATTGGAGCGAAGATTGGGTCTTGGGATAAATTGTTTGATTTTATTGCTAAGACAGTTTTATACCTACTTATTATTAAGTTAATATAGATATTAAAAGTTTTTCGTTTATCTTTCATAATTTATATAACTTGAATTAGTACCTATACTATAATAACATTGTATCTACAATTAGAAGCACTGCAGATACTACGCCACGTATTACCGTATGAATTTTGTACTTTTTATTTACGTGGCTTTATAGTACATTCTCGATAATTTCTTTTACATGAATCATATAATATTTTTTTAACTGCTGATTCTTCATGTTTTCTAGAAATCAGTATAGATGTAATTGTACGGTAATTTGTACTTTACAATTAAAATTCATCGCGATAAAAACATATATGAATAAAATGTAAACATAAGATATACGAGCACAATTTGCGAAATACGACAGATAGATCGGTGTTCATATTTCTCCTAGTATTCCTAAAATCTTTTACATGATATAATGCTATTTATTAAGATTAGGGCTTTTACGTCCTAGGTGATAACATGAGTAGCTTTTATTAACCTTCCAAAAGCGAAACGACACAAATGCATCGAGAAAACATAGATTTAATAACAATTTTCATTCGCATCGTAACATTTTGCCCTCTTAATACAAAAAGGTCGCAAGTTATTAGAGATTCTTTGTTACATAGGACTCTTTCCAAGTAAACAACACCGTTATCCCTTACAAAATCACTGTTACGGCCAAGCCAGGCAGTTCAGCTACAATAATGGCATATAAAACCTTATTCGCAGACTTGGGTGACCGGCATTGGCATAAACAAATATTGCGTGCTTATTTTGGCTATACAAAACAGTGTCGTATTATGGGGGTAATACGTCGTAAATTCAAATGACAGACTGAGCTTGGTGAACGTGAACTAAGAATTTTGTAGGGTGTATGAATGGAACTCCGTTGACTTCTGACGGCTAAATTACTGAAATGATTTTGGGGTAATTAGGCATGTACGAGTAGTGTGCTTATGCTCTGGCAATAGACAAACGTTTAAAAAATGATATTGAACCACTGAGGGGAGGATGATAAAATGTCATATTTAACGAGTATCGGAGAAAACCGTGGGCAAAGCTGGTATTAAGAGTTTTTATTTTGGGGTTTTTTAAACGTATTGTGGACATGGAAACCAGACTATATTTTCGAGGGCAAACTCTAAGAAAATCTCTAAAATGTTAGAGTCCGATCATAGTAAAAAAAATCACAAAAACGTCTAATTCAATTGTATATCATTACATTACTCTGCAAATGATACTTTCGGAAATATTAAGGATAAACATTAAAACCCGCGAGATCGCGAAATCTTCCGTCGCAAGTTTCGCGCGAAGCGCCTAATGCTTTGTTCCTTTCTAATATCCTGGATTTACGCCTCCTAATACGTATCTGAATGATACTTTGTAAACCAAGGTATGATTACCTTACACATTGTAACAAAATGCGAAACGAACAATACAGATATATTTCTTATAGTTACAGCAATGAATATACTGGGTGAGATCAAAGCGCATCGTCTCCGGCCACCTCGAAAGGATGAGTGAAGATCAGGAAGTCAAAAGACTTGTGTCGACCAACTGGACGCCGTCCTGTTGGTCATCCTAAGTATCGGTGGGCGGACATAGTGGAGGTAGACCTCTGTGAGCTCAGCGTTGTCGGCGTCGGCTCAGGATCGAGTAAAGTGCTGGATAAAGTGTTGGAGGGCAAGACTCATTTTAGGTCCTCGCGCTAGCCAAGTAAATTAAATTAAATAAACATTTATTTCAGAATTATTTAAGTAAGTAAGTATAGTTTTTTTTGAAGTGAAAACTTCTTTAGCGGCGCTGTGCACTTTTTGTGATGGGGAAAAAATGTTAAACTCGCGACAGGTGACGTGACCGACAGATTCCACACATTGAAAATTCGTAAGACGGACACGTGACATGATCGAAAAACTGTTACAATGTCATTGAAGCCAGTAGTAAAAAATTTTGTGGAATATAAATTGTCATGTTTGTGTACGATGGCGCAATAAATGAATATTGTATTTTACCATTTTTACCACGTAAATGATAGTGCTTTTATAGTGATCATTAAAGCAATTCGTGCAAAATTATTCCCTAACCATTCCAAAATATCAAAAATGCACAACGTTAATATTCAAGTTTTCACTTCTGCCGGCACTCCCGGAGTGCAACCCGTTGTTTTTTATACTACCTCGGTGGCAAACAAGCAGACGGCCCGCCTGATGGTAAGCAGTCTCCGTGGCCTATGTATATACTCCAGAGGATTAAGTATAGTTACGAAAATGTGTACAAAATACAAAACTGCTAATTCACTTATGATTTTATTACCGATTTCAACGGTAACATCCGATGTTAACGCGATGTTAAGTGGGAAATTGAAAACCGGTAAATATCGGTAAATTACTTTGGTGTACAGTGAGCAATCCGTACAGTCTGAGCGTCGGAATTGAAAAATAATAAATTTTACTTGATAAACTTAATTATAATAACCGTTCTTTATTATTATTAATAATAAAGAACGGTTTATTCATTTTTGAAACAGAATTCGTGATTCGTAAAAATAGAAGGTTGATCACAATTAATTAACATTTCAGATGTATGTTGTGGTCAAAATATAATGTGTTCAAACCTCCCTTCGTCCAATTTACCATACGATTTAATACGTACCAAAATTTTGACTATTTACTGTATATTTACAAATTTTTATCAATATTTGTAGTACAATATTTTATGTGATGAATTGTACAGTCACGTCCAAAATTATCGATATGAACAAAGTCCCAAAAATATGTATACACGTACTTATTTCCCATATATTAAATAAAGGTGTATACATATTATTGGCACTTTGTCGCTCGTATATTTTCAGACGTGACCGTACTTGATACAGAAAGCCAAGGAATGCCAATCATGCTTGTAATGGATTTATAAAAAGTTGACTTTATAATGTTTTTTAGCTTTTTACTGTTTAATATCTTATGTAAAATGCCTTTGTTGGATCCCAGGTGTTGGTTGTTTATCTAAACATAAATCTAGCAATTATTTTATGTACAGTCAGCTGCAAAAATATGTATCGAGAGAATCGTCTCATAAATATGGTATTATTATTATTATTATTTTAAACTTTATTGCACATAAAAAAGAGTACAACAGGCGGACTTAATGCCAATAGGCATTCTCTACCAGTCAACCATAAGGCAAAACAGAGAAAATTCAAGGTGGGTGCAGTGAGAACTACGAGATATGGTACTACGTTCTTATTCCAGAATAAGTTGCTATGGGACATATTTTTGAGTAAGATGTGTACACCCATATTTTTACATTTGACTGTACAGATATTATTAAGTAGCGAAAACATGGTAAAATAATACTTAGGTAGGCATAGCAATCTGATATGACGACCCTCGGTGAAATAGAGCCTTAATATTGTGCGTGCCTGAAAAAAAGCCATTTTTCAAGGAGCCACTACGCTTTTTATAAATTCCCTTGCATCGTGACGTTATTAAAAACATAAAGAACCTTAACGAAACCGTTTCGACTACTGCATTATATATAAAAACGAGACGTGACTTTATAAACAAATATTATACACGCCGGGAACAGCACGAAAAACGCCCAAACACATGTTCAAAGCTAAAAAACTGAACCTGAAAATTATGTGAAAAGCACAGCGCAAGAGACTTTTATTAAAGTTTAGTGAAAAACGTCAAAAAAGCTACAAGCCTGACAAACAGTCGTCGCATAATAAAACGGTACAAAACGCCGCCCTTATAGCGGAGACGTATACTTGTTCTCATTTACGTCCTAATTACGCCCCCAGAGCCCGACGCCCGGCGCGGCCCGCAGCGCCGCGGAAATTTAAATTTAAATCTCGTACGTTCCAAGCTCACAAATTGCGATTTTTCACCAATAAAAAAAGGCAGCCGATTCGAATTTTTAAACGGTTATTGTTTCCTTTTTATGTTAATGGCCAGTATTGAAATTTCGCAACGGATGTTCCGAAACGGCCGTAGATCGTTTAACTTCGGCTGCGCGGGACAAGATTGAGTTGCCGTTTTATTGTTGTTACTCCCTTTGTTGCTTCCGTAACGACCCCCGATTGTTTTTCTTTTTCAACTCCAGCACTCCTTATCTTATGAAAAGAGACTGCGATTTTTCATCAGGCCGCCTTTAATAAAATAATAATCCTCCATGAAACACTTCGTTAAAATATTCAGAGGCTCAGGAGTGATTATCAGGACGGATAACATTTAGGACGGCAACACCATATTACATTAAGTATTTTTTTTCCGGCAAGCTTCATCTTTGACCGCGGGGGTGGGCGACCCTCGCTCACTTTTCATAATTACTGTCCCCGCTGTCATCAAACTGGTTATCAGCGCTTGTATTTTGGATCCTATTGCTATACTGTAAGGTTGGTAATGGCTCGGGACGTGATTGAGGTAAAGGTACGGGAGGTTGTCACTTGTTATTAGCGCGCGTAAGTAATAAACTGTTGTGAGCCTCACGCTCGGTTCGGTTTTCGAGCGGTCCCTATTTACCGTTATATTGCCTGAATCGATGGGTTGTTGAGCCAGAATATAAAACTCGCTCAAAGTTTACGAGATAATATTCAATTTCTTTTATGAAAATTTCTATAAATTCAATAAGTATTTAATGTTGCGTGGAAAACGAGTGACGCTGATAACAACTTAGAAGATCATAAGCTACAAAAATGTAGTAACTAATTTTACAGTACATATGGTTCTACTTTACCTCACTAGTGCGAAAATCTTCGGTCGTGTTTTAATTTATCGCCACTCGTTTCGAATTTCCTATTTTTCGCACTTGTATCGTAATGTACTATTATGCTTAGGTATTAGTATTTACGTAAAAATTACGGTTTTAAGACCAACTGCAATAAAGATTTCGTCTAATACAAAATAATTAACAAATATTTTATATTTGAAGCGTAAACTTTAACTTCTCATGACAAATACAAACTAATTAATGGCTAAATTATTATAAATTCGCTAGTTATTACCAGTCCTTTTGGACCCGGGTACGTCTTTAAACTACATCCAAAAGAGAGGTATGGGCATTGTGAATGTCATCTCGCCTTGTGTGGTAGGGCACAGCACAGCGGATGTCATTCCAGATCTAGAGCAGAGCCCAACTGGGGAAGTACCTCCACCTTACAGAAAACAGCAGCCAAATAACACTAGACCCTACTCATAGTGTTGTGTTCCTGCCGGTGAGTAAGGTTGCCAGAGCTGCGAGGGGGGGCGGGTTTAGGGTCGGCAACGCGCATGTAACTCCTCTGGAGTTGCAGGCGTACATAGGCTACGGAGACTGCTTACCATCAGGCGGGCCGTATGCTTGTTTACCGACGTAGTATAAAAAAAAAGCATTATTGACAAGAAAAATAGTATTTTGAATATTATTTTGCCAACTATCTAGTAAATGCGTGCCATACGCATTTTAGTCACAGTACTAGCAATTGTTCGCTCTCAGTCCTCGCGAACGAATTCTCGCTCCGTTCGGTACGCTCCAGTAGAATGGAATTATCTCTCAGAGACATAGCACAGAGCTTGTGTATTTACTACTAAACATGTTGTATTCGACTGTTAACTCTGTAATAACATTTGTACTGAAAGTGGTTACTACTGCATTATGAGACGTATTGTGATGAAAGTGTGGGACACCAAGTCAAAAATGTCTGATAGGAGTTCCGAAGTATAACCTAGCGCAAAGTATATCTCCCGCACAATAATGAAAGAACAGCATTTTGTTATAGATTTCGGCCAGGATACCTATTAAACTGCAAAAAACAATCTGTAGACTATAGATGGTGAAAGGGGTGCAGGGAAGAAGAGTAGCAGGAGAAAAACAAGTAGGTATACGAAAATGAAATAGCTATAGCGGCCGCGAGGGACAGCGTCTGTGTGTGACAGTGGTCAGTTAGCAACTGATTTGGCTTCGATACAGGTACATATGCATCTATGTATGTATATATAACGTTGCATGTCGCTCGTGCTCACTATTCAATGCGTAAGTATAGATTTATTTATATAAGAAGTACATCATCATACAAAATAGGTAAGTAAAAAAGGTATATAAAGATATAAGTATAGGTAAGTATTAGTTTTAAGTTTCTTTTTCAGATTCTGTAATCTACACAATCTTATGTTGACGTCAGTAGCTCTGCATCTTGCTCGTACATACTTATATAATACGAGTGAATTGCACAGCAAGAGATGACAAAATGAGCTCAATTTCAAAAGTTCAAATTAGCCTCCTGATCATTTCCCGGAGTTGTAGGTGCAGGAAAGATTTCGTGTATTTATATCTTTGCTAAATATAGATTATACGTAGTATATATATAGGACATAGTTATATATATATAAATGTATGTTTAGGTATGTCTATTTGTATTCCTTATATTTGTATGTTTACGTAGGCTGCATAACGTTTTAGCAACACCTACTTTTTCGATTAACTTCTTTATTTCCGCTACCCAAAGGTTGTCTGGAAGAGATCGCTCTTTAGCGACAAGACCACCTGTTGTCTGCCTCTACATTTAATCAATTGTTTCTTTTTTCTTCTTACTAAGGTGTGCCAATAAAGAGTATTCTATCTATTTATCTAGGTATCTATCTATTATAGTTAGAGAGCTGGTAATTAGACATTTTAGAGAAAGTATTTGAGGCAAGCTGAAAATGTATATCATACTTCTCCTAACCCTATACCTATTTGTTAGCGTGTGTATAATATTCCCGCACCAAAACCCACAGGGTACGCTCCTGATTTAGTCTTATGCCTGCCTTTAGTAATTACGAATATATTTTGAGAAATCCGATATACTGGTTCAAACGAAATGTGTTTAGTGTGCTTCGCGAAGAGCGGTTTTAAAGAGAGCGGTGTACGTACATAGATACATTGACTGAGTAAGATGTGTGTAATCTAAAACAATTTCGTGCTGCGAATTTGACAGGTAAACGAGATGGCGCTGTACAGCTCCATAGATTTTCCGGTAGGTAACTCTGATTATCAAAAGTTGTCGTTTAACAATTCAGTGACCGCAAAACATATGGCGCAGCACAGCGCCATCTGTTTTGGATGTCAAACTAAGTGGCATGTTTTTTACATAGAATTTCCTTCTCTATTACAATCCATCCGCTTTGGTACAGAGTACGTGGCTTGTCGAACGTTACATCCTAATATACCCGTTTATAAAAAAAAAAGTCAAAAGGCATGGAATTTCTTTTATGGCCTAGTTATTTAAAAAAAAACTTGACACTAGCCCTAAGGTTATCTGGAAGATCGTCTGTACCATATTATATACTACATTGTAAATCAGTTTTTCAATTCAATTCAATTTGATTTATTTCGTCATCACAGGTAACAGTTAGCTGGCAGTAAATTAATATAGAATTATGTACATCAACCATGATGAGCCGTTTAGGCGTACGAAATAACAAAGCGTTTAAATTCGTCTTATTTGTGGTGCAATAAAGAATATTCACTGACTTACAAGGATATTAAATAATACTAACTTTAAGTTAATAAACACGACTTTCCACTAAGGTATAAACTTTATTAGCCGTTTTTAAAACTTCGCCGAGACTTCTACGCAACTTCGCTTACATATTTCAATTTCCACCGGCGCGTTGTTTACCCCCGTTCATTTGTATACAAACTCCGTTCGAGATAATCCCGTCGAAAGTTTGCCTAAACAAAATATCTTCAAAATTTAATATCCTTAAACTTGATTTAAACACCAATACATTAACGACGGCCCGACAAAACACATCCGACGGATGGTTTTAGATAAAGCGGGGCATTCGCGGGCGTATGAAAGGAGTCGGCGGCAGTCGGCATAGGTGAGAATCGGGGCGTGAACAGCGAGTGGATCCAGTTGTCAAAGCGCGAACGAGTCCATCGCTCAGTTTAAACATGATCTTTGACTACGGTGTAGCTATTACGGAGGTCCAGGTTATCTACATTGGTTGGAAGAGAATATGAGGCTCCATAAATGAGAATATTTGTCCAGGAAACTGGGGGACATTAAAATGTTACGCGCGCTCGCTTGCCACGCCAAGCGTGCTGCGCGCTCGGCCATATTTTTTTAAAAATCACTTTTTTTTTTACATAAAACACAGAAGCTCGCCGCTTTGTGCCGTGTTTTGTACATTTATTATAAGGAATTAATGGACTGCGTTTGTTTTGAATGCAAATTTGGAACAAAACACATGTTTAATTTATGTTGTCAGAGGGATGACTAGCGGAAATGTAACGAGTAACATGTTACAATTGTCATTGTGGTAAAAAGCGTGAGTCGACGAAAATAGGCATGTTGTTGGAAGGGACCCGAGATATATAGAGTTAATGGGACTTGAAATTTTCTTTGACATAGGTGAATAGGGTTCTATTAGATTACGACCCTCTAAATGATGATTAACAAACATTATTAAATTGGAAATTGTTTAATGAAGTAATAGAATATTTTTTTTTTCCTACGACTACTCTTACTTAAAAAAAATATATATATATATATATATATATAAATTAATCTGTTTATTTCATAACAAAAAACATGCATTTTTATAACTTAACTACTAACCTTAAATTACTTACTTACACGCATATATAAAACTGAACTGCTATTGAAGCCACTTTCTTACCTGAAACAATGTTAATACAACATTATTTATTATGAATAATATCAAGTAAGAAAAATGGGGTGAGTAGTCACGAGGGCAGTTGGGTTATGAATGGGGTGAGGAGGGATGACAGAGGGGTGAGTTGGTTTTTACAGCCTACTGCTACGTAATCTATATATTCTAATAACAAATCAAGTTATTATAATATTCATAATCCCAAAGTGTCTATCCAACAATTTTCAAAACTCACCTTAGTAGGAAATCCCTCCTCACCCCTACTACGGGGTGAGCTGGGATTTCCTTCTATTTCGTATTTATCTTTAATGAAATGGAACTACACAGAATCATACAAAAAAACTAAAATTCAACTGAACGGAAATTCAAGTGCCAAAAATATAAGTTCTCGTGGCCCCATACTTATATACAGTTTGACAATGTCACCTGTCAAATTGACAAAACATTTTTAGGAATATATTCTGACTTATACGTCTTTTACAAAATGTCATTAAAAATCATAACTATAATCATACATTATAACTAACTAGCTACCCGGGTACGCACGGGTTACACAAAACCTTTCCAAATTATACACCTAAACCTTCCTTAAAAATAGCTCTATTGATAGGTGAAAACCGCATGAAAATCGGTTCATTAGTTTTTGAGTTTATTGCGAACATACAGGCAGACGTGTCAGAGGTCTTTATTTTATAAAGTGTAATGAAACCAAATCCTACCTCTAAATTATTCTCCTTTGGCTTCGACACACAAAAGAAAGCATTGTTAATATTATCATTAATAATAATAAAAGAATACAACGTTTTTTTTTGGACCATAGAAGCGCTGGTGGCCTAGCGGTAAGAGCGTGCGACTTGCAATCCGGAGGTCGCGGGTTCAAACCCCGGCTCGTACCAATGAATTTTTCGGAACTTATGTATTAAGCGCTGTATATACAGTCGCTTTTCGGTGAAAGAAAACATCGTAAGGAAACCGGACTAATCCCAACAAGGTCTAGCTTACCCCTTTGGGTTGGAAGGTCAGATGGCGGTCGCTTTCGTAAAAACTAGTGCCTACGCCAAATCTTGGGATAGTTATCAAGCGGACCCCAGGCTCCCATGAGCCGTGGCAAAATGCCGGGACAACGCAAGGAAGAAGAACGTTTTTTGGATCATCCTGTAATGCCAAAAACACTAAACGACCGTCTCAGTCACACATAAAGTCAATAAACAACTACGGTATATTTGGATATATCACAGAAAACGTACAAGAATAATTCCTGCTAAAAGAAAACAATGAGGGTATCTTCACAACCCCAACATATAAATTACAGCAGGCATATCAACGGCAATCAGCATCCACTGCTCTAATTTATCTTTTAATAAATATGTAAAAGGCCCTCATCTTGTGGGTTTATCTAACTGCTTACCTAAACACGAGTCGAGCATCAAGTCGAGTCGGGGGTTTACGTATCTATCTGTCCCTCTAACATTGCTAGAATGATAGAAATGGAGATAGACGATATTTGAATTTCGATGTTTGCGCAATATCTATTTGGGTAGCAATTAATTATTAGGATTCAAGTTCTTTTTAGTCAAGCTCCATGAAGATTCGAAAAAGCTTTACTTACTACTCAATATAGTAAAGATTTTTAAAAGACTTACCTTTTTATTACCAAGTAAGAGACACGTGAATAAGTTTTCGGCTAAGATTAAATTTTTGGTACACGCTTTTATCACAGGCAACTACTCATTGCGACAATTCTAAGAACCCTAAACACAATTAGGTTGCGTTGTTTTATCACAGAGTTCACCTGCCTCCATCATCAGATCAGCACCACTTCATCATAATATTGCATTGTTATCCGATTTATATCCTACATATATATGCAAAATTTCAGCTCAATCGGAAATGGGAAAGTAGGTCAAATTTAGTTTTCAAGATTTGACCCATACTAATAAAATAACGTAAAACAGGCCAAGTTAAATAAAAGCTTGTAAAAAGAAGAGACGTTACACGCAAGAATAAAGATGACAATGATTTATTGATAATCGCCAATCTTGGGACCCGGACATCTCCTTAACCTTTTCAACGCCAAAGTCCACTAAAACGGTCATCGTCTGTCGTGCCCGCGACGCCAATGACCATTAAAAAGGCTATGGCGGACGTTGTCAAAGTGACTTTCCTACTGTCAGTTAAGCTTCATATTCGCTCTTCACCAGTTAACTTTTTGGCGTCCATGGCATTTCTTGACACGTGTGGAAAAGCGTTGAAAAGGTTAAACTACGTCCAAAAGAGAGGTATGGGCATTGTGAATGTCATCTCGCTTTGTGTGGTAGGGCACAGCACAGCGGATGTCATTCCAGATCTAGAGCAGAGCCCAACTGGGGAAGTACCTTCACCTCACAGAAAACCGCAGCCAAATAACACTAGACCCTACTCATAGTGTTGTGTTCCTGCCGAGTAAGGTTGCCAGAGCACAGGTAACTCTACTGGAGTTGCAGGCGTCCATAGGCTACGGAGACTGCTTACCACCAGGCGGGACGTGTGTTTATTTGCCACCGACGAAGTATGAAAAAAATATCTAAGAGTCATGAATCGGTATGACAGAACTTCATACCGATTCATTCTTAAGATATATTTTTTTACACAGAAGCGTCTACATTGGCGTTTTTTTTATGCAATGTTTATAGAATAATATAGAGACAACATGTAGGATGGTTATCTTGGCTAGGCCCCTCGGTCCCCATGAACACTCGACTCTCTCGACATGGGAAGAGAACCAACGAAGAATTATACTGACCGAATAATACAGTGAATTCCGGACATGATTCCGCCCGCGCCCAGGGGCACGAATTAGTGAGCTACGTGATCCAACTTGCCGATTTTTTTACGGAATATTACTTGGGCGTGTTTTTACAACGGCTCCGTGACGACTCCGTAATGACATTTTTATGCAGTATGATAATTGCACTTGTACTTTGATCACTAACATGCAATTTGCTGAAAAGTAATTAGAACGCAGAAAGACCGACCGGTTTGGCCTAGTGGGTATAGTTAAAGGGTAAGTAAAAAAATTTTTTTTGAGACTTTGGAACTTTGTTTTTTTATATAATCTCAATATGTCTTTTTAAATTCCACTTTTTTATAATAGATGGCTCATTTTCTATCCATTTATCTAAATTTTGTTATAATATTCAACATGTCTCAAATACCCAATTACGGCGAAATTTTTGTAGCAATTAGTACCCTTGTTTCAAGAAAAAAAGGTCATGTTCGAGTTTCTGGTCTAATTACGACAAGACCACGTAATTAGTAAGATTCTGAACTAAGACTAGGGAGACATAGTATGAGGTTCTTAGCGACTTCCATATTGGCTGTCACTGTGGCAAGGTCCGAACGGAAATTAAATCCTTTGGTCGTACAACACTAAGAGGAAATTGCTCAAAATTCGCTAACAAGGAAAGGTACCCAACTGTCCGGTTCCGATTTGATTTATATTTATATATGTTATAGAGTAGTCTAAAATAACGGACACGTATTTTTTTTAGCTGCCCAAACTCAATCAATTGGGAGAAATTGTCCTCCAAAGTACTAAAAAGTTACTAAATCTTCTAACTCCTATAGAAAGTGATGCTCAAGCAACTTGCTAGTTAATGGCTTGTTTGAGTATATGTTTGAGAACAGGAAAAAATAATGTGCACGTGTTTTGTTATATCTGCTTAAACTCAAGATTTCCTAAAAGTTGCTGCTTTCAAGCATATACTCAAACCAGCCATTAACTAGCAAGTTGCTTGAGCATCACTTTCTATAGGAGTTAGAAGAATTAGTAATTTTTTAGTACTTTGGAGGACAATTTTCCCAATAGGTTGAGTTTGGGCAGCTATAAAAAAATACGTGTCTGTTATTTTAGACTACACTATAACATATATAAATATAAATCAAATCGGAACCGGACAGTTCCTTGTAAGTATGAGTATTTTAACTGGCTAAAGCATTGTACAGTCAGCGTCAAATACTTTGTAGCAACCAAAGTAGCCAAATAGTTCGGTACACCATATATTTAGTATGGTGTACCGAACTATTTGGCCACTTTGACTGCTACAAAGTATTTGACGCTGACTGTACGACACTCTTTGACTACGCGTACAGAATCAGACACTCGAACATGACATTTACAAACTCGGTTTAAAATGCTAACGACACAAACTTTAACGGGAGTTTTATACAAATATAATTGGAGTTCCTGGCACCTCTACTTGAGTAGTTATTTTCAAAAGGGCTTATTTCGCTACGTAAACCATATCAAATTAGGCCCTTTTGAAAAGACACTTAGTTGGAGATTTATCGGCACTGATAGTCCGCTGTTTGGTTGTTCGCGTTCGCTGTTTGGACAGTTGTCTTCCGAACTTTGGACCCGTAGCTCTGTTCTATTTTCAAATAGGCGTAACTATACAGCTGTCAAGCAAATTTCAACCTTATAACTATTTGAATGAGTTTCGTTTTTAAAAGAATCGAAATTGGACTTAGCGCATTTTAGAGAAAAGATATTGCATTGATGGAGTGGTAGAGAGTTTGTTTTTTCAGTTGATAACGATAACGGCCCGATTCGAAGAATGATTAAGACACGTTTAAGATCTTGGCAAGATCTTTAAATGATCGATAACTAAACGAGTTGTCGATGTTTATTTCGATTCCGCTGTAATCCCAATAAGATCTATCTACGATATTTCTAACGTCAAGGTGACATTGGTTGCCCGAATCGAGCTGCTTCTGTCAATTATACGACATACAAACGATATCTAAATGATAACTTATCTAAACCATAACTTATCGTTATCGTATCGCATTCTTCGAATCGGGCCGTAAGTAACTTTTGACTGCACGGAATAGTCAATCTGTATATTAAATGATTTAAATGCTGTTTAAAAACCTTATAAAGAGTTATTTATTCATAATTAATTTTATTCCGTTATCAATAACTACATAAAAACATACATATATATAACATCCGTAACTCTGGAGCACACAAATAAATGCCCTAACCGGGATTCGAACCCGGGACCTCTAGCTTCGTAAGCAGGATAACTACTGGCTAGGCTACAAGGCGGTTAAATACTATGCTACTAAATACAAACACGCATGCCGGTGTGCTAAGCTAATGGTTTTGTTGACTGACAGACACTGAACGCACACATCGAAAATCATTGAACATGAAAAAACCATTTTATCCATGTTTTACAAGTTTTTTTCGTAGTATATAAATGGTGTGAAACTATATTTTTAACCGTCGAGACAAAAAGAGATGTATTATGCGTTTGCCGCCAATGTCTGTATGTGTGTCTGTCTCTTGCATAATGGCTCTGTTGGCGTTTTTGGCATAAAATGGTTTAAAATTTTACGGGATTTTTTAAATTTTCCTTCACAGAAAAGCTAGTGGTAAATATCAAATGATATTTCATACATAAGTTCCGAAAAATTCATCGGTACCTCGAATATTGGTTGGTTGGTCTCGTGAGGAAACCTGCATACACCTGCGAAGAAATTCAAAGGTGTATGTGAAGTCCCCAATCCGCATTGGGCTAGCGTGGGGACTATAGCCCGAGCCCTCTCGCAGATGAGAGGAGGCATGTGCCCAGCAGTGGGACGTATATAGGCTGAATTATTATTATTATTTTAAATTTTAATATTATAGTTATTGTACATTAGACGTGCCTGTTAACTCACAGGTGAACAATTTTCACCCTACAGTCGGGAGCGCGGTGACGCCACTGCACATCTGTCAAACGTCATTAGCGATGACCACGATTAATTGCACCCAGGTATACCTATAACTGACTACGTATATCGTGGAGTATGTTATGATACAGCTATCAAAGTATAAATTTTCAGGTACCTACTTCATTATTAAAGAACGGTATAAAAATGGTATTAATATTGATTTTTTTTATTATGTACCGTATATTTATTGTAACTAAATTTGCCATAGGATGATAAACTAATAAGACAGGCTAACTATGGACATTTTTGACAGATTTTCTGCGTATTCGTCTTTTCTAATTCTGCTTGTATAAACAAGGTCATCGGTCCCAATACTTATTTTCTTTTCCCGAGTAAAAGTTTCCTAAAGACAATGTATTTTATAAATAAAAATAGCTAATAATATAAAATTAGGGATATTGACCTCGATCGAGCCGCCCCGAGCGACTACTCGAGTAGGCAAACAGAGCGGACCAAGAATTTCGTTATTAATTCGAAATTCAGACTTCGAGATCTTTAGGAACAAATAAGAGTAATAATGGATAAAGTTTTTGTCGCACTGAAATAAAATAAAAATATTGTTGCCTAAATAAATCTTTACTTTTTCGATGACAGTTCTGGCCTAGTGGGTAGTGAACCTGCCTATAAAGCCGATGGGTCTAATTTCAAATCCCGGTCAGGGCATTTATTTGTGATGAGCACAAATATTAGTTTCTGAGTCTCGGGTATTTTCTGTGTATTTAGGTGTTTATATACATTATATATATCGTTGTCTGAGTAATCACAACACAAGCCTTCTTGAGCTTACTGTGGGGCTTAGTCAACTTTTGTAATAATATTTATTTATTTTTATTAATAAGTATATAATTTAATTGCTTACTGCCTACATGTTAGAAAATTTACATTTATGTAACATTATTAATTTGGTATTTGAATCTGCAGTAGGTACATAATGTCATTAGTTTTACAGGTATTTTAAAATAATAACCAAAGTCGACTACAGTTTTTAAACTAATTATAGCTACTAATTAATAATAACGGATTTTAAAACTATTTAGCCCTCTATGAGCAAAGGTTAAAACATAAATTGTTTTAATCTTTGTTACAACAATCAATAAGAATAAAAATCGTTTATTGCCAAATAATATAGGTACACAAAATAAAGTTACTTAACAGAAAAAAAAAAACAATTATGATAGCCATTTCCGTCAGTAGAAAAAAGCGGCAAATTTAAACAATGTAGGCGCGAAGAGTTAACGTCCCATGGAAAATTTGAAATGCGCTCTCTTTTTTACTGACAAACTTGTTTGGCAGGCTATATTGGGCAAAGGGTCCCAGTCGCAGTGTGTGCTGGTCCTACAAGTAGATGTCCAGCGCCGGTTTCCAGACCGGTTCTAGTCAACCTTTAGGTAAGATAACAAATTACTTTCTAATCTGTAAGGTCTAGCCTAAACACTCCGCCTCCCGCACTACTACGCAAAACTTTTTTAATTAAATGCAGAAAAATGTTCCCCCTATATTTATTAGCATAAAAAGCCCCGGGTCGCTATCACTGTTTACGTGACCCGAGTTTATTAAATCCCTATTTGGAACTCACTTCGTCTGATTTTTATTTGACGCTGTCGGGACTTAATGAATTCTATATTTTATATATAACTTCGGCTGCGCTACAGTATTTGACGTTTTTATACATTTTTTAATTTATTTTTTATTCCCATTTTAACACTCAATTATTCTATTAACCTTTTCGATGTTGTGTCAAATATAAAAGCTGTCACTCAGACGCAGTAGTGTCGAAACTGAAATTAAACTTTATGTATATGCACGTAGGTATATGTTGCTCTGTGGTCTGTTCCTCCGTCGGTGGCGTTGGACCTGCGATTCGGATATATCTATCGTTGAAAAGGTTAAGCTTGGTGTAAGTACAACTTACTGTCCAAAATATGTCTTATTACTAAGAACTCAGTATAGGAGTGCCCTAAAATGCGTTGACAACGAATTCTTAGCAACATTTTTTTAATTTATACTTCTTTTATAAAAAGATATATCTATACTGTTACACAAACGTGTGTGAAATTGAGAGAAAATTGAGTCATTGTTGCAAATTGAACCGAGAACAACCGTAGAATGTCACTTAAGTAGACATTTGAAAACTGGATATTAACCGTATTTTCACGCAAAATATTCCTTTGAGCAGATTTTCCAATGTCACTTACAGGTTACGGGGTAATTTAAAATATTTATTGATTATTTTATCAAAAACATCATACAAGGGACTGTTGAAGCAAAGACGAAGAATAGGAGATCAAGAGCACACATGGATCAAGTAAAGGAAGAACTCAACGTCGTTTCGTATCAGCCTGTCAAGGAGAAGGCAGAGGACTGACATACATGGAAATCACTCCAACGAAAAGAGTCATATTATGATGACGATGATGGTGGCCAAAAAGCACGGCCCTTCTGATCATATGCGATCCTGGTAGCTTATAGACCCTTGAAAATTTAAAGGTGTCACGAGTGCTTTACCAACTCCGTCTAGGGTATTATAATCGATTCAGTGTTTTTTAAAGTAGAAATACTAATTAACTAACGCAGGTATTTTAATGCTAACGTACACAGTGAATCCTTATGAGTTCTGGCAACCTTTCTATTAATAACTGTCAAAACTCACAAGAAAATTGCAAAAGCCGGCTAACTGGCAGGTAAATAAATCTTTGGTTATTAAAGAAAATACACAAATAAGTCTCAGATTAGGTTTTAAAATAACCAGAAAATTAATACTATTACAAACAACTATACAATTTTTACCTGCCTTCTTATGAAGTATCACTTTGAACAAAATTAAATCATTAGACTAGAATTACATTAAATTAATACAATCAGAATTCTGCGATTTACAGTAAAACAGAAAAATCACCAGAGCAAACACAAGACGCGCGGAAAAGGCTTAGATTTTATTACCACCGGCCAGTGATTATGGTGGCTGCACCATGAAGGCTTGCCATGTTACAATATATGATGATGATTGAATGATAACCCCTGAGCTATTCCAAACGTTCAGTGACACCTTATAAATTATAAGCAAGTTCAAGGCCGATTAACGTATTCGTTGTTTGTCATTGGAGCTCGCCTCACCTGTTCCGAGTCGGGACCTGGCGCTGAATTAATGATTAATAGCGAAAGGATTAATCAGGATCCGATGAGATTAACTTGAGCACTGTTAACAAGAATTACTAGATGGGTGTGGCTTTGTAGGAATTTGTAGCCGGTTTGGGGAAACGAGAACAGTTTATATGGTACTACGGTTCTTGATGTTGAGTTTCTAGATTTAAGTGGTTGTAAGTACACAGTAGAACTAGTAGCCACTGGGACGAAAAGGTTTTTGAGTGACGACTAGGTAGGAACTTGAGTCTTTTGAGTATTGATTTAGATAAATCAACTCGTTTTTACGAGACTCAGCGCTTAAGAAACTTCTGAGTCTTTGAAGTCCCATGTTGAGTCCTTTATTGAGTATTTTTTAAGTAAAACTCAAAAGTAGTGTAGCCTCGGAATAAAGACTTCATCAAAAATTTTATAGGCTTTGTAATTCGTTATTCTATGATTTGTGTTGTGTTGGTACCCATGAATTCTATATGAAGAGAATGCATTTGAATTATGTTTTTTAATATTGAGTTCTCTGAACAAAAGTCAAGTCTCTACAAACTCGGGGCTTTCACAAATGAACAGATGAAGTGCATTGCCAGACTTTAATATGGGAATACGCTCTTTTCTTGAAGGTTTCCGTTCTGAAAATACCGCGAGCGACAGTTCTTTAACTGTGCCAGGCAGGAATTTTCTGGAGAAACGCACAGTAAAGTTGAGGTCTGCCACCCATCTAATGTTGTCGCGTAGGGCGAGGAGCGATCTCGTCCACTTGATTATATTATACTTTAAATTGGTGATATAGTTGTATACTTTCTCATAATCTGGAGTGTACCGCACAAAGGCTAAACACGTTTGATATTTAAATAGGCTGCTTTAAATTTGTCATGCACGGTTTGTTACAAAAGACAAGATTATTTTAATACCTTTAATTATAAAAAATATATGTAGAAAATTACTACCACGCTATTTTAGTGATTATTTTAATGAGAAAACTTAATTAAGAAGCCTGCTCAAGTAGCTGAAACTGAAGGTCAGATTTTTTAGAACGATATTAAACATACCATAAAATTAATAACTATCCAATAATTTATATATAAAAAAAAAAAATAGGTAGGTACACATTTTTTATGTAGCGATTCTTCTAATTACCGGGGGCCATTGCGGATACACTTCGACCCATAGGATTACTACATGCGATGAAATCCCCTTAGTTAAAATAAACTTAGAACCTATATGTATTGCACAAGACCAAATCCGCATTCGCCATCATTAATCAAAACATCAAACGTCTAATAAACAGCATGGCTGCGAATTTACTCAAATTTAATAGTCCATCGATATCAATACATCGGTGTTTGGAGCGCCTCAATGGGGGGTGACTTGCTCGGAGTTTGAGTTTTCATCGTGACTCGGCGTTCACGGTACGGCGCCCTTGTAGGCTGAGAGCTACGCAGTTTATTTATAGGTTAACGGGTAAGTGTAGCTAATTATTTTATTATCAGCATACCCCTGGGTACCGCCGGTTTTGGGTGCGGGAATGTTTTACACCATTTAGCCAAAAATCAGAAAAAAAAACTATTTCAATTCAATTCAATCAATTTATTTCAGAAATATCCATACTGTTGTTAGTAACATAACAACAACTTTATTTTAATATTCGTAAGATTACTTGGAACTTAATATCTATTTTCACATCAGAATTTGTAACTATTTTACAATTAAAATATTTTAAATACATGAAACCATTCCCGCACCCAAAATCCCAAGGTATGCCAATCAGTTTCCGCAATGTTGCAGTTGCAGCCATAAAAAAGCCAGGATTTTGTAGCGATGTGTTGTTTCTTGGATTTGAACAATTTAAATTTATACATTTAACAATGTGAAACAAAATCCTTCGTAAGTGACAATATGGCGGAATGCTTCTTGAGTTAAAAATACGATCTGAATGTGCTCTCCTGCTAAAGACGAAAAATTGCATGGACACATCATGAATGGCATTCATTCATATAGTGGCCTCGCACTTTTGCAGCTGGGTTTTTTTATCTTTTTTATATTAAAAACTGTCTTATATTAAACTGTATTATATTAAAAAATGTCTTTTTTTATATTAAAAACTGATCGGCGATTGGCTCTAGTCACACCTGATGGAAAGTGAATACAGGGCCTAAGTTGGAGCTCCCCGGTTCAGTAAAAGCCTATTCACTCTTCCTTTAAAGAGACCGAGGTCATATTTATCAGGGAATACAGATGGCGGGAGCGCATTCCATTCTTTAGCCGTCCGTACCAAAAAAGAGTAGGCAAACCGTTTAGTGCGAACAAATGGAATGTTTACCACGAACGGGTGCATTCGCTCCCCATGCCTGGATGTTCGATGATGGAAAGGGGAAGGTGGGATCAGATCGTGCAGTTCCTATGCGCACTCCCCGAAATGTATCCGATAGAACACCGATAGGCTAGCGACTCGACGGCGATGCTCAAGGCTCTGTAATTTTGACTTGATAGATGGGTCATCGCCAAAAAGTCTATGAGCCCGGCGTTCTATCGAGTCCAGGGCTGCCAGCAGTCTTAAAACCTATCAAGCCGATCCAGGCGCAAAGTAATCTTTCACTTTAGATATCAAGCAATATGTGTAAGGTTGAATTATGGCTGTTAAACGGCAAATTTGACTGCTTGCTTCAAAGGCAGGAATTTAATTAAATGTTAGCTGCTTTTGTCTGTACTTGATAACGTAGTGAATCCACCGTAGCCTCCCGGTCCACGCGCCCTTACGCTTCCTCGCCGCCCAGAATTAATCGCTACTTCGGACCGTGTGAAAGGGCTCTGACAATTACGTTTGTGCTCAAGGAAGCAGTACTTAATTTGAATTATTTCTTGTAAAGCTGTAGGCAAGTTACTTGCTAAGAGCAAAACGCACATTTAGGCGCGGGCTGATGAATGTTTGAGAAATGTTGAGCTTTGTAACAAGTCCTGGTTTATTGTTAGGCCGTCTGACGCATGTGACGTGGCGTAGGTAGGTCTTGTAGGTCTTATTCTAAAGCATGAGTGGCGTATTGTGGGTAGACTGCCAGATGAACAGACGTAGGTTTGCTGGGAGCGTATTGCATAGGGTATATCTCGCGCGATAATTATTATTACCTGATTTTATTAAGACGTTATCGTAAACGCCTGTCTAGAAAGCCCTTGATACTCTGTAATTTTAACATTTTTGTTTGTTAGAAAGGAACACAATTTAACGGAGGTTTGTTTAGTTTTAAAAATAAGGTACAAAGTGTACAGCCCCGATATTCAGCAGTAGACTACCATTCTGTTGAACGAGAACCAACTATGGAGTGTGGAATTAAGAGGAGTGGCATCTCTTATGGTAGAACTGTTGCAAAAGTGTCCAGCTGTCAGCTATAAATAATAGTTCCAAATCTCTCCAGAGTAGCGCTAGAGTAGCTAAGAACCTAGGCGTTATTGAAGGAGTGAATTGCGCTGTCTATGATTCGATTTTTTTGTTCAAGTACTCTAGGTATTGTAGCGCCACCTATTTAAAGTTTTTTTGATGACACTTTTTGGTACATGGAGATTTCGTTCCTTATCTCCACCTTTCGTAGAACCAACGTTTAAATTGGCCAATATCATAACGTCATATATAGTCGGTCTAAAAAGTTTGGCAGTAGAAAAAGGCGCGAATTTCAAATTTTCTATGGGACGATAACCTTCCGTGCCTACATTTTTAAAATTGCCGCTTTTCTCTACTGATGGAAATGGCTTAACAGACTATACCTACAAAATTGATTACTGGCCTAATTTGAATAATGCTTATAAGATGTCACAGAGATCTGATACCGATCTGTCAGTGTCAAAAGTGACGTTTCTTCAACAAAAAACGTCACTTTTGACACTGACAAACCGGTATCGTATCGCTGTGACATCTTAAAAGCATTTTTCTAATTAGGCCGTATGTCTTACTTTTTGACTTGGCTTAAACATTACTAGATAACAAAAAATAAAACTGACTTCAAAAATTACCAAAAGCGCCATACATGTACCTATAACATTTGAAGAGTTCCCCCGATTTCTCCAAGATCCCATCATCAGACCCCAACTTGGTGCCAACGGACCCATCTCGGGGTTATACCCTAGCGATTAAAAAAAAATTTTTGAAAATCGGTTCACGATTGTCGGAGATATTGAGTAACATACATACAAAAAAAAAACAGTCGAATTGAGAACCTCCTCCTTTTTTGAAGTCGGTTAACAAAGCAAGGCTACATTTGTTATTTGCATTCAATATATACGTCGGTATGATTTTTAAAAATAATTACATATTTAGAATATTATAACTAGCGTGCTATAACGGACGATAAATAAATAATAAATAAATATTATAGGACATTAAATATTACACAAATTGACTAAGTCCCACAGTAAGCTCAATAAGGCTTGTATTGAGGGTACTTAGACAACGATATATATAATATATAAATATTTATAGATACTTAAATACATAGAAAACACCCATGACACAGGAACAAATATCCATGCTCATCACACGAATAAATGCCCTTACCAGGATTTGAACCCGGGACCATCAGCTTCGTAGGCAGGGTCACTACCCACTAGGCCAAACCGGTCGTCCAACGATGTTAACATATTTTCCGTGTTTAACGCACATATTTCACTATCAAATATAAATAAACCATATTAAAAGCTAATGATAGCTCTGCTTATAGACGTATACTTTATTAACACTATTAAAAATTACAATAAAAAATAATAGCTCAGGTGGAGTTCAATACAGATATATACAAGTTTTCCAGCCAATTTAGATAATGACATAATTTGGGTCAAAGTATCAGTTTTAATGGTGACCTCCGATATTGTCCATTAGGATAATTAAGACACGGCCGGGTTGGCTCGTTGAAGTATTATGTTAAAGTAACTTAATCATAATTTAAGTCTAAAGTCAGAAAGTAGCATGAGCTAAAAATCTGAATAAGTATTTGTCACATAATTTAGATTGAGGTACTAATACTTTTTTGAAAAAAAAAAAAAACTTTTTACCTAAAGTAAAATTTGTTAACCGCAAATTGTGTTTGCGTGTATGTGTGTGTTGTTTAGTGCTTGTTAGTAGGTATTTGTTTACAGCAAAAGTCAACCAAAGGCCTACTTATAGGTGGTATAGGTACATAACTCAACTTAAGGACGCACGACTATGCCATAGAGTTCTGAGTAAAAGTTCAGAAAAAATAACAAATTATTTATTTATTTAAACTTTATTGCACAAAATATATACAGCAATGTATAAATGGCGGACTTGATACCAAATGGCATTTTCTACCAGTCATCCATAGGGCCAAACAGAGACACTTATAATTGATGCAGAGAGAGATATTGGTGAAATATGTTACAGTTGGGGAAGTAAGTCAAACAATCTCGTCTATAAAGTTTAAGTCACCATAGGAACTTAACTCAAGTACAGTATTTGTATAAAAAAAAAAATAGGACATTATAACACAAATTGACTAAGTCCCACAGTAAGCTCAATAAGGCTTGTGTTGAGGGTACTTAGACAACGATATATATAATATATACATATTTATAAATACTTAAATACATAGAAAACAGCCATGACTCAGGAACAAATATCCATGCTCATCACACGAATAAATACCCTTACCAGGATTTGAACCCGGAACCATCAGCTTCGTAGGCAGGGTCACTACCCACTAGGCCAAACCGGTCGTCAAAACCTTTATGGAAGTTGGTTAAACTATAACGATGTCATACGAATAAATAAAATATAACCGATGTAAAACGATAGACGCATACATTTTTTTTTTAATTAAAAAAATCAGCTTAATGTACGGTACGGACGGTACGGAGCACGCGTTAAGCCGGCCACTGACTAACAGTCCGACGGACGATATTGGCATGTAACTTGTTTGGTACTGTCAATTTTTTGTTCTAACTGACAGGCCGATATCGTCACGGCTTTACATCATTATCTACCAATCCAATGCACATTATACCGCTATTTATCGTAGTTTTTTTTTGCTTTAACGTAGATAAAAACGGTGTAAGCGAGTTAAGACAAAATCCAAGCAAAGTCTATGCTCCAGCTTAATACTAGACGGTATAATTAGGTGTTTTATAGGGAAAGCTCGGAACAATAGGGGCTTTCAGTGGAAGTAGGCGGACTGGCGCAGGCTCTTGGGCTTTTTATACGGAGGCTGCTGGTACATTCAACGACGAGGTAAAATGTGATTGAAGTTTATAAATCGATAATTAGAATATAATAGAATAGAATAGAATAGAATAGAATAGAATTTGTTTTATTCATAAACACACAAACAGTAATAGACAAACATAAAAGAGAACATAGTGAGAGTAAAGTGTCACGAAATGGCCTCATCTCAGCATGTTGCTGGCGACTTCCAGCGCTGATCTTCCGATGAGACCATCGAGTGCGAAATAATCACGGAAGGTAACAGAAAAAAGGAAAGAAACATAAAATAAACATGACGAACATACTTAACACTAAGTTTAAATAAAATTGCACGGACGAAACGAACGTACATCAGTCTGTACCGGTCCGGTCGGATCGTATCATGGCGCGGCATTAAGCGTGCATAACTAGCGCCAGGTCAGCGGTAGCTACATAAATTAAATCCAATGACAGATTTGACAAACATAATAATAAGATGAAACTCATAATCTCAATCCGTTTAATTAGTATTTATTAAAATAACTGTAATGTACATTTAAAAAAACCGGCCAAGAGCATGTCGGGCCACGCTCAGGGTAGGGTTCCGTAGTTACTCTTCCGTCACAATAAGCTAAACTGGAGCTTAAAGTGTAGTAAATGGACCCTTTCACCCGAGTTAAACAAATAGGCAAATTTGCATAATCAGTACCTAATTAAAGTAAGTCTTTTTACTATGAAGGGAAAACTTTTTGCGATAACTCAAAAACAGCTAAACTAATCATGTCCGCTATAGTTTTCATTTAATGTCTTTCTTAAGCTCTACTTTCACAATTTTTTTCATATTTTTTGGACCTATGGTTCAAAAGTTAGAGGGGGGGGGACACATTTTTTTTTTTCTTTCGGAGCGATTATCTCCGAATACATTCACTTTATCAAAAAATGTTTCTTGAAAACCCCTATTAGTTTTGAAAGACCTTTCCAACGATACCCCACACTCTAGAATTGAAGCGAAAAAAAAATTCACCCCCACTTTACGTGTAGGGGAGGTACCCTAAAAAAAATTAAATTTTTAGATTTTATTGCACGACTTTGTCGGCTTTATTGATTTATATATCCATGCCAAATTTCAGCTTTCTAGCACTAACGACCACGGAGCAAAGCCTCGGACAGACAGACAGACAGACAGACAGACAGACAGACAGACAGACAGACAGACAGACAGACAGACGGACATGGCGAAACTATAAGGGTTCCGTTTTATGCCATTTGGCTACGGAACCCTAAAAAGGCTAAGCTTTTTTTGTAAGCATATTATATTATGTATAGTTTATTAAGTAAATATTATTTACTGCAATTAAAACTGCACGAGGCCATGCGCTGGGCGAGGAATAGAAGCCTATGCTGGAATCTGGTCTTCAACAAAAGGACATGATGTCACCTGCAAGTCTTCATCCTTTAAGTACTTAAATAAAAAAAGCATTGAGCGAATATCAAACGAAACGGCCACTGCACGTCACCCATAAAGACAGAAAGTACTTCATTAACACAAAATTATCCCCCACAAATTACATCGTTGCTTAACTTTGCCAGGCGTAATCTACCCAGCACCTCATCACCGTTATGGACTGGCGTGCTATTGCAACCACTTAGAAACACCAGCGAGTCAAGGACTCAATATAAATGGTATGTACAAAAACTTAAGTAGATAATCTACTTGACAAATATTGATGCTTATGGCCCGATTCGAAGAATGATTAAGACACGTTTAAGATCTTGGAAAAATCTTTAAAAGATCGATAACTAAACGACATGTCAAAATTGACGTTTATTTCGATTCCGCTGTGATCCCAATAAGATCTATCTACGATATTTCTAACGTCAAAGTGATATTGGTTGCCTGAAACGAGCTGCTTCTGTCAATTATACGACATCCAACCGATATCTAAATGAGAACTTATCTAAGCCTGAACTTATCGTTATCGTATTTCATTCTTCGAATCGGGCCGAAACTACTTCACAAATATTAATGCTTAGGGCCTGTTTCACAATGTCCAAGTAAAGTTCTGAATAAGCTACTTGCCACTTACCTGACGAATAAAGTCATCGTTAGCGTTTCACCTTTAAAACTTAAGGTAGTTTTATCAGACAGTTTATTTTATTGGTATTAGCTATCCAATACTTGTACATTGTGAATCAAGCATTACATAACAATTAAATAAGCTAGATGACAAGTTTTTTTTGAATGCCATTAGTCGATCCGATTTGTTACAAGCTTTCATTTAACTTGCAATATATGTTTGTACCGGTCAAATCTTGCAAGTTAAATTTGATCCGCTTCCCGGTTTCCGATGAAGCTGAAGATTTGCAAATTGAGTGACGATGTAATATTATGGTATTATCGAGCTGATCTGATGATGGAGACAGGAGATCGCCATAAGAACTCTGTGATAGAACAATGTATTTCGATGATATTTTCATTGTTGTTCGATAAAATGCAAGGAATCAAATTATTAGGTACCATTATCTTTTCATTTGGAGAGTTAAAAAAATACTTAAATTTTGAAAGTGAGTTCTTGTATTTTTTTATAACTCCCATTTTTTACAGTAGTAAATTGCTTATTTTCTATGTACAGTCGAGTTCATAAATAGGTATCCACTTTTTCAACTTACTGCAATGGATTAAGGTGAAGAAATGTACAATTTGTAAGAAAAAAAAATGTGTCCCCCCCTCTAACTTTTGAACCATAGGTCCAAAAAATATGAAAAAAATTAAATTAAAACTATAGCGGATATGATCAGTTTAGCTGTTTTTGAGTTATCGCAAAAAGTTTCCCCTTCATAGTAAAAAGACGTACATACACCCACAGTTCATCCCTTGGTTAACAATCTACCATACTTTAAGCTCCAGTTTAGCTTATTGTGACGGAAGAGTAACTACGGAACCCTACTCTGAGCATGGCCCGACATGCTCTTGGCCGGTTTTTTTAATTTTAAAACGTAATAACCATGATACTAAACGATGATAATTCATTAATTTGTATCTACTCGTATATAATATACATAGATAGTTATTATAATAATATGTTACGTGGGTGATGTTAATATGAACTGAGTCTAAAGTGAGTCCTCACATGACGTAATTTATCGTGTCGTCACCGTGGTAATATAGCTGTAATGATCCGATCCCCGTGAAAGGATTACTGACGTAATAACGCTGGAGACGACGCCGAGACAATAGTGGTGATTACTTCTAACAAATGCTTTAAAAGGAGACAAGTTTGTAAAACGACTGTCAATCTGTAAACGGCATATTGTTGTTGAAGATGGCGAAAAGTCAGCGAGACCTCAGTTTCATGTCAGGAAGTTGTTTGCTGATTTGAGCGAGGTGTATGAACAGGTCATACGGAATGGCTTTTAAAGTAAAAATTATTTTATAATTGTGAAGAAGAAATTGTAGAATGTGTAAAATAACTATTGAGTGCAATTTCAAGATTTGTGTCGTAGGAAAAGTTATTCAATCAAACATGGGTATATATTTACATAAGTAGCTAGCTTTTTTTAGTTTAGTTGGCTAAGTTTTTTTTATATATTTTGTTTAGTTTGGGCCTTTGTTTAATTTAACACCAAAACACCATTTAGTGCGCGCACTAAGGGTCAGTTGCACGTCCCAGTGTTAGCAAAGTCAACTAACTCAATGTTATACAGGGCTAAACTGTTCTGTGTAAATAGTTAACTCCAAGTTAGTTGACTAACTTTGGAACGTGCAAGTGGCTTTAAGTAGGTTAAAATATTTGGGATTGTTGAATATTTAAGTTATTAGTCATAATACATTGGACCCGAGATATCGCTAATGAAATTCCATTAACAAATAAATAAATATTAAACACAAATTCTTACACAAATTGACTAAGTCCCTTGGTAAGCCAAGAAGGCTTGTGTTGTGGGTACTCAGACAACGTTATATATAATATACAAATACTTAAATATCTGTGTTCATCACTCAAATAAATGCCTGGGATTCGAACCCAGGACGATCGGCTTCATGGGTAGGATCACTAAGCACTAGGCAAGACCGGTCATCGTCAATTGTTAACAAAAACAATGAACACTGCGACTATATATATGATTGATGATGATGATGATGATGATGAAATACCAGTCTCTATTATTCACTCCCTCTCTGCCTGCAAGATGTTTTGGGCCATTTCTGCCAGCGATGACGCGTTAATGGGACAAAGGTCGCATGGATCGTCATCTACACAACCAGCGCGTATTGTTTGAGTTTAATGTCTTTTACACGTCTTAAGTGGCCGTTAAGGTTTTTTGAAACATCGTAAGTGTCACCAGTGAGAGTTTATTTAAATCAACAACAACATTGTTAGCTTTATTTGAGAGCGCACTTAGATAGAAGTACTAGTGCTCGACGCTGCACTAGTCACCGACATGGGCACTTTATTTCATAGAAATATAGGTTAAATTTGAACAACGAAGATTTTTCTGTATTAGAACTTAATCCTTGTCACTTTGACATAAAGTGCCCATGTCGAGTACTAGTGCAGCGTCGAGCACTAGTACTTCTACCTTATTCGTCAATAAACTGTCCTCAGTTTGGCGAAAATATGTATACCTACCACTTAAGTTTTCTCATGAAAAAAAAAAATTCGTAGCCAAGCTTATTGTGTTCTCAGTTCAATTGTGTGTATAATAAATAGATCACCGAATAATTTGTAAGCATGTATGTATATATTTCGTACATAGAACGGGATAACAATATCAATTCGAACTCACATTTTGACATAAAATTCGCCCGTGAGTTTCGCTCGGGCCAGTGCATGTACGAACATGTAGGTACGAGCAAAAAATAACAAAGTCCTCCTGGTTGCACTAAACGACTTGTTAATGTAAATTGTATTTAGTTTCGTCAAATCGTAAAATATAGCTTTTACGAACACTTGCTTTTGCTTTAATGTATGGAAATTGATTTATACTCAAATTAATAATCAAAAAAATCGAAAAAAGTCACACAAAAGTCAAAGGGCATAGATACCCTACTCATAGTGTTGTGTTCCTGCCGGTGAGTAAGGTTGCCAGAGCTCAACGAGGGGGGGCGGGTTTAAGGTCGGCAACGCGCATGTAACTCGTCTGGAGTTGCAGGCGTACATAGGCTACGGAGACTGCTTACCATCAGGCGGGCCGTATGCTTGTTTGCCACCGACGTAGTATATAAAAAAAATAGAATAGGTATGAATAATATGTTTTTCATAATGTCAATATCCAAGAAGGAAAATGGGGACTACCTTTGTACGGAGAACCAATCGTCCAATATCCTGTAAACAGTTTCATTGGCTAGAACATTTTGGTATACTTAATTTATCAAGATTATTTTCCTTCCAAAAGAAACTAACTGCTAAAGCAAGATATGTATCCCTACAAACCCCACTAATTTTATCGTCCAATTTGCCATCTCGCAATATAACCTTAATTAAATTCGTATTTCATATCTCGGGGGTACAAAGCATAGAAATTCTTTTTTCCACATAGTTAAACACTTCCCCGCCCCGGGGCAAATGTTTCATGTAACGAGGAGGCCGAGGAGATAGCCGGGTAACCGGGTAGTAGGGATGGCCAAACTGGACTAAATTATTATTCCTCTTTAAATTAATCGTGAATAAATATACCATACTCTCTCTGGCTATCCCGCCTCACAAACGCCGATCCTATCTAGTCTTTTACTGTGTACCTACTCTGTCAAATTACGGAATTCCTTACCGTCAATGGGTCGCATCGCTAAAGGCGAATTTAAAAAAGTTGTGGCTTTCGGACGGAACTTAATCAAAAAGATGGGTGCGGTTAGGTAGTAGTTTTGGATATGTGTATTATATAGTGTTTAATGTATTATAACTATATATGACTATTTACATATTTGTTTTATTTTATATCCCATTTATATATCGTTAAATATAGGTTATAGGACTTCAATTAGGAAATTATTTTTTTCTTTTATACCGTCCAGTACAGTTTTGATGTCTACCGTTCTCCAATTCTATCTCAATTGCTCAAAGGTCAACTGGAAGAGATCCCTGAAAAGGATGAGTTCGCCTTTGTACAAATGATGTGTGTTCTTTCCTGTTTTATGTTTCTTTTTGTACAGTAAAGTGTTTTACTGCTACTACTACTAATATACATATTTTTGAAACAGTATTTAACCTGGAGCCCGATTTAACGATTTGTTCCTTTTTTTTCTTACTTTTATAAGAGTTTGAAGATGACTCACGCTAATTGGTGCATGCTAAGCATGTCGTGTGTGAGATGCGCACCAATCATCATGAAGATCGTCAAGGTCCTATCAAAACTAATTGTAAAGAAATAATTGTTAAATTTGAACCTACAAGTAAATATTAAAAATCGGCATTATTTGAATACATATTTTTTTATTTCTTTATGATTTGAGACTAATTTATTCAATCGTATTTTTGAATAACGAATAAATTGGAAGTGATAGTTAGATATTAAACAAATCCGGATAAACTTTAAGAAAATGATACTGTTTAATTTTCATTCTTATTTTTTATTAGTTTGGCCAATTTTGGTTCATAAAGATCACAAATTTTGCAAAATAAAACATATTATTAGATTAAAAGCGGACCAAGAAATAAACATGCCAAATAATTAATTAAAAAGATTAATCCATCTTTCACAAATAATTAAATAAAGGTTTTCATGATGGACGAATAAATATTTTTATTCATTATTCGTAATGTTCAACATTCTGCCCATCCCTGCGGTATACCGGGCACAAACAGAAATCTTTAATAACATTACCGGGCCTTATAAAGTGGACATGCCTCGGAGTTCATTGTTTCAGTGAAGCTAAGTTGCTTTTTTCATAAGATTGTTGCTTAAAGGAGAGGATTTCAATTAAATTGGATTGTCTGAGGAGCTCCAAAGCGCAGGTAAGGCGGCTTCACAAAAAATAATGCATCGCTTTAAAAGCGTTTTACCTAATGAACTACGAAAGGATTTCAATTCGATTGTGTTTATTATTACAAATACGTTTATTTAATTACTTTTTACAGCAGTTAATAGTAGGTATAAATATTAGGTAGGTAAGTAGTCCATCTTAGGTACAAAGTGTAGGTAAGTATTTATCTCAACAATGTGCAGCAATTTGATTATTATTATTGTTTTTATAATGGATAGCGGCTATTATTCTATTTATTGTTGATTTATTCGTCAAAATTTAATGAGATTTGGTCAGTTTAAAGAGCTTCTCATTCTAGGCGGAGAAAACACCACATACCAATTTATGACAGCAAAATGTGTGTAACTTTTCTTTAAGTTACGAAATTAAGAAAATTAGAAGAAATGTTATTTTAGACACTGACATATCCACAACACATTCAAATTAAATTTTTACTTTATTATTTTTACTCTACTGGCTTCAATGACATTGTAACAGTTTTTCGATCAGGTCACGTCCGTCTTACGAATTCAATCTGTCGAATCTGTCGGTCACGTGACCTCTCGCGAGTTTAACATTTTTTCCTATCATAAAGAGTGCACAGCGCCGCTAAAGAAGTTATCACTTCAAAAATATTGTTAACTCTTCAATTTCGACATTGTGCTTATGAATGTAAAAATAACTACCACAGATTCAAAGTCCGCAACCAAGTAAGATCGTTTCGATGACTTCCCTTTCTCCCCGTTACGTAACGGGCCGGACACGTGCTCGGGTCTCGTGTCGCGCCGCGTGCCGTGTTGCAACGTGTCAGCTAAGCTTGTGCCATGATTTTTAAGGGTTAAAGGGACCCGAATCCCTAGTGTAAATTTATTCGATAGCGTGACGTGTCGTACGCGTTTGCGTTAAGTCTCATTTTGTATGGGCTTTAGAAACAGCGCGCCAAGCGGGACGTTTTGGAAACTCAAAATCCTATACAAAATGAGACTTGTGACGCACGTCGTTATAATTCGAACTTTCGGTATCATGGCTCATCTAATTCGTTTTTGATTTATTTATTATTTCATTCATTCTGTATTCGTCACTCTTCTTTATTCGTCTAGTTTGTTTTTAGGTTCCGTAACTCGAAAAGAAAAAGCAAAACCCTTATAGGATAATTTTTTTGTCGTCCGTCCGTCTGTCTGTCAAGACCCTTTATCTCGAGAACACGTGGAGATATCGAGTTAAAAGTAAAACCATAAATATACTCATGTCTCTTGAAGCTGTGAAAATATCAAACTTCATAACGTAAAAAAAGATACGGCCGTTTATCCCGCAAAAAAACGTAAATTTCGTCACTCTCAAGGGAATCAAAATATATATGAGGTACTGCCCGTTGAACTACAACTATGAAATTTGTCAAGTAATATTGTGTTACACTACAAATACATAGAAAAATCAGAAATCTATACATGTGTACAAAAAAAAATGTGACTATAGGTATAAAAAAGTCTTACATTCCATAGGTACCAGTGGCGGATCGTTCAAAGAACTCGATTCCCACCGGATTGTCTGAGCCAGTTGAGTACTTTCACGATCGGTTTATAGAGAAAAGGAAAGCAAAATTAGCTCCGGGTTGCCTACGAATATTTATGACGCGCCGCCACTGATAGGTACTAAGACCATAGCCTACCATTTTAATGGTGCACCATATTTGTTACTTAAAGCTAAAGCCCTTGCTGCCCTTGGTGGGCGAGTCCGACACGCACTTGTCCGGTTTAATTCTTCTCTTACTGTGGGGTCAAGTTCGACACAATTATACAAGCTTTACAACCACGCCACCATTATTTTCTGGTACATTCGTTTGGTTTCATTTCCTTCCTATACATGCCTGAACTTGTTCAATATTGTACCGGTGGTCACTTCGAACACCTACTATGATAAATTAAAGTATGTCAAAACAATGCATTTTATTCATTTTAGACATCATCTTTCTTAGAGACATTTACAGCTTAAGACCTACACAATCGATATTTAAATAGAAAAAGTGTAAGTTTATTTTTTCAAAACAACCGGGTTCGATTCCCGAGCTGGATACAGTTTTTTTTCAAATGTATGAATGCAGTTTTTCTTTTTATCAAAATCGGTGACATGGTCCCTAAGAACAAATCTTCGTATGTCTTATAGTTTCAGACATTCCCATACTGACCGATTTGAATGAGCCATCCTGTATACCTAAAACCTTATTCTTTTTCTATACCAAAATTAACTAAATATTTCAAGACGCAGAGGTTAGACCAAGACAACCGAGACCAAGAGGTAACATAAGTTGACTGCAAACACAATCTGAAGTCACCACGTGTAAACGTGCCGCGTGAGCCGCAAAATTGACACCTCCAGAGGTGACAGGAATTACGGGAGGTGACGGGGACGTAGACCACCATCTGTAGACTGGGCATTATTGAGCAGATATGAAAATCGACGTGCCTTAGCATATGGCGTCACCTAATGTCGCAAACCTCCTAACTACAATTAAGAATATAAGGAAATTGTGACATAGCGAAAGATTCCAAAAGTAAAGTTAGTAGTAGTTCCAGTTCGTATAATGCAAAGTGAACATGCGAATTTGCGCGATTTGCGCACCAACGAACTGGCCCTTCGTAGTGCCCGTAAGGCCCGTCTTAACGAAGTTATCTATAAGTCAACGTACTTAGGCCGAAAATACATTAAGTTGCAAAACTCTTAAAATACTGTTCGAAGGAGATAAGAGTATATTGCCATTTTAAAGAGCCGACGATAGATGCTCTTCTATCTATATTTAGTTGCGTTTACCACTTGGTTGCATCAAGAACATTCGTCAGTAGTTACATCCGGCCTATGTTTACTGCTAGAACTCAATTTGTTGATATATTAATATGAGTACACGCAAATATCGACGTAACACAGGGCCTACTGCATATTCGAGTAATATGTAGAGAGGCAGATATCAAAATTTCGATTATCGATATTTGCGGTAGGCCGTCTTTTTACGTCAGTGTGTTTTTCAACTTGGGTTAAGTGGGATAGGGTAAAAAAATCTTACAACCAACGCTTTGCTCTTTCGAGTTTTTTTATTGGTTCATTATGTTATGACCTACTTGATAGCTCGTTAAATATGAATAAGGATTTCTAGAGTTAAAACTTGAAAGACATCCTGTGTCCCGTCTAGTCGTACGATCTGTGGGCAGAACTGACGGGAGGCGAGGTGACGGAGTAACCGCAGGCCGCAGAGCGCCGGCATTCCTCGCGGCGCGCAGATGAAATTGCGATATTTCGCCGTAACATCACAGGAAACGTGTGCATGTTAATAATAAAGAAAAAATAGTTAGGACTATTTTTTCTTATCTTCTAAATATTTGTCACACTAAGGTGAACTTTTTCATTATGTTTGTGTTTTACTTATGTTAATTTTTAATACATCTATTTTATTGTGAATGGATGTAAATAGAGCGAATGAAATTATTTGTGAAACAAATTTAACCACTTTTTTAAAGACAAAGAAAATGACACATGGTCATAACAACGATGTACATTATGGTATAAGATACGTTAAAAGGAATATACAGTGTTTATTCAGTCACCTGCAATAATTTACGGGATGAATATATGTATAGGTCATACAGAGAAACTTTTCGGATCCCTTTGTTTGGCATAATCATTGAAAGTCATAATGTAATGATAGTCATATTATCATTAGTCATAACTCTGAAACAGTTAACTTTTCAGGAATTTCCTTAGGTTATCCTATAGATAGGTTAGGTTAGGTTCGTTTTGTTTTATGGCAATCCTAAAATGTTACGCGTTTCTGAGAAAAACCAAATTATGGCTAACGAAAATGCGGACAAACAATACATTATGACTTAAAACTTTATTGGAAACAATAGAGACCCAATATACAAATAGTTATATACATAGAAAACACCCATGACTCAGGATCAAATATCTATTATTTATATAATATATATTTTTTATAACGTAAGTATCTTCTGAAGCGCTGGTAGCCTAGCGGTAAGAGCATGCGACTTGCAATCCGGAGGTTGCGGGTTCAAACCCCGGCTTTTACCAATGAGTTTTTCGGAACTTATGTACGAAATATCATTTGATATAACCAGTCGCTTTTCGGTGAAGGAAAACATCGTGAGGAAACCGGACTAATCCTAAAAAGGCCTAGTTTACCCTCTGGGTTGGGAGGTCAGATGGCAGTCGCTTTCGTAAAAACTAGTGCCTACGCCAAATCTTGGGATTAGTTGTCAAGCGGACCCCAGGCTCCGATGAGCCGTGGCAAAATGCCGGGACAACGCGAGGAAGAAGATAACGTAAATATCTTCTACTATTATCACATTGGAATCATGAAAAACGGACACTTTCATAATTTAGGTTTCGTATCTGAACATTAAAAATATTTTTTCACGTCAGCAGCTCGAACAAGGGTAATTTGCTGCTTAAAAACAGTGAACAAAATCGCATTTTGCTCACTGAGTGAGACAAAATAACATTCAAGTGACCTTTAGATTCGAATGTCATTTCAACGTGCGGGGCCTAATACAAGTTCGAAATATTTGGATTCTATTGTCTTTATCCCTTTCACGTCATTAGCAAAAAGAAAGAGACAAAAAAAGTGCATACGTAATTCAACGGTATATAGACGGTTTATAATAGACCCCCGAAATATGTCAGACCGCATCGTTCCAAAACACCCTACGAGTCTTCATCCGTAATAATTAATTAATGAAATAAAAGTTTAAAATATAATAAAACACCATATTTTACGTATTTTATTATACAATCAAAACAATGAACTTATACAAATTTACGCAATTGTTACGCAGTAAATAATTCTACTTAACTACTTTTAACGATCTCTACTATAGTTGACAAATAGTAGTATCCGCAATTCGGACCGTATCTAACAAAGTTTTTTTTTTACAAAAAAAACTGGTCGTATGAACTGTCAATTGATGTTCGGTAATTCATTATTTTCGTATTGTTTTATTGAAATTTCTTTCGTTTTGTTTTATTGCGGTAATTAAAGTTAATTGTTAGAATACCTTCAGAAAACATGAGTGAAATAGTGTTCCGTCCGTCTGGATTACATTTTTTCAGGTTGTATTTTTTGATGTCTGACTGACGTGAAAAATTTTGTGTACTACACGAGATCAAAGTTATTTACATCTCGTGCGCTTTTGAGTCCCTTACTACGCTCAAGATTCTAAATTATTATAGAATCTTTCGCTTGCACGGGACTCAAAACAAGCACTCGAAGAAATATCAAACTTTGCTCTCTTGTTGTACAAATAACTATTTCCTTTTTCCTAAAGTCAATGCTTATAATAAACTTTTAAGTACAAAGTAAGTGAGGAAACTACCTATTAAATTTAACCCATTGCACACCCAAAACATAACCCCTGACCACTCATAGTTTCACTCGGTTCTGATTAATGTTGCGGGCGATTGGGCTGTCACGCCGCGGCCGGCCGTGACGGGCAAAAAACCGGTTATTTTTACCGGTTAAACCGGTAAATGCTTCGTAAGTTGGAGCTGTAATTGATTTGGGGGGTTTTTAAGTTTAGCGGTAGTCGAATTATGTTTAGTTAATTCTTGTTAGTTTTCATCCTGGTGAAGTTTGGAATGGAAATAGTGTTGTATTTTTTCTAAATAAGTAAAACTTGTATAGATTTTTGTAACATGTAGATCATCTATCTCCAAAATTAAAGGCAAGGAAATTGCGAATTAGTCCCTTGAATCGTTGATCTTTAATAGACACCGATCGCTACGTATAGGTTCATATTGTGAAATGTTCTGAAATTTATAATACAGAGCTCAACGAGAGAGATAAAATGTAACTCCTCTGGAGTTGTAGGCGTACGTAGGCTACGGAGACTGCTTACCATCAGGCGGGCCGTATGCTTGCTTGCCACCGATTTCGTATATATATATATATATATATATATATATATATAAACAAGATTCTGCCCGCGACTTTGTTTACGTGGGATGAAAATGATCGATAAATACTATCCTTTTTCGGGGCCCAAACTAACCCCATACCAAATTTTGTCCAAATTGGTTCAGCGGTTTAAGCGCGAAGGTATCTTCTTCGCGATTAAACAGTATTCATAATATTAGTATGATTTAGCAGAGGTCATTAATATTCATCATTTAAATGTTGATAGAATGAACTGTGTATGTTAAATGCAACGCTACAGCGTATGGCGTCATCATGAGACCGAGTAAATAAACAGACAGGTTAAGCAAACCCAGTACCATCGACCATACAGTTAACTGACGTTTCGTAAACCTTATTGCAACGACATAAGGCCCATCGATGGTTAGTTACATGCGTTAGGCAGTCGCGGTCACAGTGCAAGCAGAGCGGACAGTTTCCCGATAGTGCGGTGCGCTGATTAACGCCCGTCAGGTGTTCGGGAACGTTTACACTTCGCTTTAAATTAGGCAGGAATCGAAACATTTTCAAACCCCGACCCAAACCGCTTGATGCAGAAAAACGAAGTTCTATGTTTGGGATCTTATCTTATCTTATCTTCTAATTACCGGGGGCCCTTGCGGATACACTTCGACCCATAGGGATCTTTTGTGTAGTTGCCCCCTAAGGAAAGACCCATTAGCTACTCAAGAGCCTTTTTGACCATTTCCATGTGTCGGATGATGGAGCTTATGGGTAGCCTTTTGAATTCCTTTGGTTCCAGATAGCCTGTTCCAAAGTCATTCATTCTTTGTCTGGCGAGGGCGTGACATTCACACATTAGGTGTGTTACTGTCTCTTCCTCTTCACCACACATTCGACAATCGGTGTTGTCAGAGTGTCCCATCCTGGCCAAAATCCCTTTGACCCCATAATGGCCCGTAAACATGTTTGGGATAATATTTAGGCACAACTGCATTTTAGAAACTTATTTTTGGTGGCAATTTCTGCTGCTGAACCCGCCGCCTTAACCGTGTGTCTTAAATAGGATGCAGCAAATGTACTAATACATGTCGCATCCCATAAAAGACTTGACTTGCTCACCCGTCGGGTCTTTTACCGTCCGACCGTCACAAGCCTGGTGGTTCCAATACGCACGGGATATTGGCCGACACCGTTGCCCGCCGCACAATTTCATTTAAAGAGTGGTGCCTAGGGAAACGACTGGCGCACCTCTGGTAACCACGTACCATGGTACCACGCAATGGACGTTGGTATTACCATAATTTTAATGACAAAGACAAAAGTTTTCATTGACGCACAAGCAATTATTAAATTTGGCGGCATCTGTCGAAATGTCTGAAGTATAATCTTGGAATCCTAGGTTCCTCGTGGCCTACTAAAAGTCGAACGAACATGGCTTGTCTTTTTACTTTAAGCGTCATTCGATCTTTACGAATTTAAATTTTGTCTCATTTTGATATCGTTTTTCGTAAGTGGGTGCGAGTTAAATCCAGTTAAACTGATGTTTCCATGAGATTATAATTAAACCAATTTGTAGAGTTCAATGCGATTCTAGATTAGAATAGAAGAACAAATGAATATCTATCGTTTTGCAGTAACCCATATAACGAAAGAGTTTAACCAACTTTTCATTTAAATGTCACAAACAATTCAATTTGCGAACGTCCATCACTCCCACAATGCCACAAATATATGCCACGCTTACAATTTTGCACCTTGTCCCATCGCTACAAGGTGGGAAATAACATATCACACCTGGGCGTCACGTTGTCACCACGTGACGTCGTTGCGTCATGTTGGGACACGTGACGAAACGCGAACGCGTGCAAACCTTTGCAGTTTTCTCGGGAAATTGTATGTACAGGCGTGGTTCGAATATTATAAGTATTGAATTAAAAGAGGCTATTGCAAAATGAAATAGTTTATCCCTGATTGTACTTTTAATACCATAGGTAACTAATGCTCATCGAAACAATTCTAAAAACTCCAAAAACAGTTGGCTACTTGACAGTTTTTTGTAATTAATATTAATCGATCTTGATTTTCCTGAAGATCAAATGTCTGTGTCGAACTCATAGCATTTAAGCAACACAAAGGTTCGAACCCCTAGTGTAAATTTATTCGATAGCGTGACGTAAACGTACGCGTGTGCGTTAAGTCTCATTTTGTATGGGATTTAGAAACAGCGCGCCAAGCGGAACGTTTTGGAAAGTCAAAATCCCATACAAAATGAGACTTAACGCAAACGCGTATGTCACGTTTCGCTATCGAAAAAAATTTACACTAGGGGTAGGGGTAGAAATGAGAGATAAAGTCTGACGCTCGCACTCAAAGATTGAAACGCCTCTAACAAAATGATATTGTAATGTGACGTCACATTACATTAGTCTGTCCTAAATGTCTGGAAGATCAAGAAAATTGCTGTTTTGACCCTGAATTGCGTTTATGTATATAGTTGTCATACAATTTATTTTTTAATAAAATTTAAGAAATTGAATGGCCTTGGAGCCTTGTTTTAATGTATAATCTCAATACGTCTCTTTAAATTCCTTTTTTTTTATAATAGATGGCTCATTTTCTACCCATTTAGCTAAATTTCTTTATAATATTCAACTATTAAATAAATTAAGCCTCTATGGCATAAATGGTTCAGCACACAAATTGTTTGCATCATTCTTGACTGACCGTCAACAAGTAGTGAAAATGTTACTTAGTGGCAAAAAATACGTTTCAGACACTGGTTATGTTGATTTGGGCATTCCTCAGGGGTCAGCAGCCGGTAATACACTGTTTTTATTATTTGTGAATGACCTACCCTCTGCCATCACAAATGGGCTATCTGTGTTATTTGCAGACGACACAACCGTTGTCCTGAGGGCAAAAAACACATGCGCAGTTGGCCGAGGGAATACATGAGGCTTGTGACCAATTACAAACATGGTTTTCATCGAATGGCCTACTGTTAAATATAACGAAATCCAATGTGATGATATTCTCGGGTCGCAGCACCACAGTGCCTCCATGTATTAGTAACGGTCCAATGCCACTATGTAATGAAACAAAATTTCTGGGTTTCATGCTTGACTCGAATCTTAACTGGAAGTGCCATGTCGATCTGCTTTGTAACAGGTTGAGTAGTTCTATCTTTGCATTAAAAAAATTACAACCTCTGATATCAAGGAAGTCACTTAAAGCCGTATATTTCTCGCACTTTCACTCCTTGATGTCATACGGTACACTGCTTTGGGGAAATTCCACAGATGCAAAGAGAGTATTAATTCTCCAAAAACGTGCGATCCGTTTACTAGCTGGAGTTAAACCAATGCACCATTGTAAGGAACTTTTTAAAAATAATGGTATAATGACGCATTATTCGTTATACATGTTTCAAGTTCTGATGTTCGTGAGAAAAAACTTCTCTATGTTCAAACGTGTCGAAGTCATGGGCAAACAAATCAGATCGACGGGAAGACTGCGAACAGTGCCGCGTCGCATGGCACTTTCATGTAAGAATCCGCGAGTAATAGGCCCAACTTATTACGAACGTCTACCCGCCGAATTAAGAACTGAAATATCTGACGAAGCATTTGAACGTCAATTGAGGAATTTTTTATTGGAAAACCCATTATATTCAGTGAATGAATACATGGAATTAAAATTATAATAACTGTTTAACATTATAGTTTATGTAAAATTGATTTAAGATGACATTTGTTCTAGAATATTATTATTACTGCTCTTAGTTTTAATGACGATCATTATGTGATATCTACTAAATATTTAGTTTGACATGTATTCCATTATTTCTTTTTAGTTTTCCTGTTTCTTTTGTTTCGTAGTTTTTAATTTGACGGTAATTTCGAATTTGTTTTTTTTTTTTTTTTTTTTTTTGATAATTATTATTGACGTTTTATAATTATATGTTTGCATGCCAAATCATTGACGATCATAATGTAAATTCATATAGATTAACATAAGAATAATTTATACTGTAATTTATCATTATGAAAATAAATAAATCTAAATCTAAATCTAAATCATGTGTCAAGTACCCAATTAGATTGTGTTATTTTATCACAGAGTTCCTATGGTCCTGTCTCCATCATCAGATCAGCTCAATGGTACTATTATATTACATTGTTACCCGACTTATATATGCAAATTTTCAGCTCAATCGGAAATCAGGAAGTGGGTCAAATTTAGCTTTCAAGATTTGACCCACACTAACTAATTAACAAACTTACATACTAACAGGGTAAGTACAAAATAAAAGCTTGTAAAAAGTGAACACAGCCATTGGCCCGAGGCAGGCTGGCCAATTCAAACATTCATTGGCTGAAAAATTCGTCGCCTTTAACAATAGAGGTTAGGTTAGGTTAACCTAGTATGTTGCTTATCCTATTCGAATCACTAAAACCGAGTTAATACTAGAAGCTCTGCAAGCTGAAGACCTCGCATAACTCAAATGGCTTCGCTATTTTGAAAAAAAAAATCAAAAACTGAATCTACATAAAAAACTTGAATCATCAAACCTGCTCACAAAATTTCACGAGAACCGGTTGAGAATTGCGGCCTGTAGAGGAGAATATCCGGACATACGAAAGAATTTTTGCCCGAGCTGAATCGGAAACCTTCGTTAACGCTCGTGGTGCTATAGATAAAATATTTAAATTCTTTGGACTGCTAGAGGAACAAAGTAGTCAATATAGAAGGAGCTACAAATAAAGGTCACTCAGGACGTGCTTAAAAGAAGCATCATACTAAGTTTTTTTTTTATGTAATAGGCTGCAAACTTTTTTTTTTAAACGAGCAGACGAGCCGCCTGATGGGAAGCAGTCATCGCCGCCCATGGACATAAGCAACATCGGAGGAGCCACTTATGCGTTGCCAACCTTTGAGAACCCTAAATACCTGCTTCTTGAAGAACCCCATGTCATACCGCAAGGGAAACACCTCAGAAGGTAGCTCATTCCACAACTTGCACGTTCTGGGAAAAAACGAGCGAGATGCCCTTTTGTTCTAAAGCTTGTTGTTGTTGTTGTAGTTTCTTCTTCTTCTCCTTGTCCTTTTCCCATTATTTGGGGTCGGCTCTCCTAGTTACATTTCGCCAGGCTTCGCGGTCCTGGGTCATGTCAGGTGAGATTTGGGCTTCTTCCATATCCCTCTTCACTGTTGCCAGCCATGTCAGTCGGGGTCTTCCTCGTCGCGACTGTGTTGTTGTTGTAGTTTAATAAAGGATAAATCCACCAAAGGAACCACACATACCAAAGCCATCAAAAGGGCTTATAGCAGTCGGTCAAGATAGAGAAGTGAAATTTGACATATCATCATACTTTTCAACGGGATACCTACCCACATATTTCTCAAGCGCCCATAATTTGTACCTTTGAAATATAGGCACGACGGCCGAGTAATCCGCGGGCCCGGCACATTTATTACTGTCCTTTGTGATGGAAAACGAATGAGGATAACCCGAAACTGTGTTAGTTGGACACACGGTTGGCCAGAATAGGACACGTTATAAACAAATAAATATTATAGGACATTATAGGGCTAGGGAGGTTTCGTAATTCTTTAAAGTAACACAAATAGCAGAAACACCAATATTCATCAGGGCTATATGATTTCATTGTATGTCACCGACTAAATAAAGCTAATTTCCGATTTAAAAAAATGCACGGCCGCCATCTTGGTGTTCCTCAGAAAGCTGCAAAATCGACTACCATGCAAGAAAGTGCACGAACACCTTAAATGTACGGTAAATGGTCCGTTTCTGATGTTTCTACACAAAAGCAATTCAGAAAATACACTAATAATAAATAATTAAATAAATATTATAGGACATTATTACACAAATTGACTAAGTCCCAGTAAGCTCAATAAGGCTTGTGTTGAGGGTACTTAGACAACGATAATTATATATAATATATAAATATTTATTAATACAAATACATAGAAAACACCCATGACTCAGGAACAAATATCCATGCTCATCACACGAATACATGCCCTTACCAGGATTTGAACCCGGGACCATCAGCTTCGTAGGCAGGGTCACTACTCACTAGGCCAAACCGGTCGCCAAATGGAAAGTTAAAAAAGTTAATGTTAAGTTATGGAAAGTTTAAATACCTAAGCGTGATAAATGCGTGCTTTCCATAATGTTTATCACACAACGCTTAAAAAATTAGGTATCTAATTACAGAAATATTAATTGAAAAGGAATTGATATATATTAGCTAAAGTGGCGTTAGGCTGGACATGCAGACATGCACTCAGAAAGGTGGGGCAAAATGGCGACTGACTGGGACCCACGGAACAGCATAGATGATGCAGGCCGGAGTGCTGGCAGACCGAGGCAGGACGACTTGGGCGCATTCAATCCGAATTGGTGGGAGAATACACACAAAAGGGTCGAGCGAAAGAAAGGGGGGGGGAGGCCTTTGCCCAGCAGTGGGACACAATATTTAAAAAAAACTATCAGTGTTTCGCGGCACACCAAATTTAAAAGTTTAAGCGTTACTCGAAAATATACAATAATAAAAACTTTTTTAATTTAAATTTCACTCGCAAGAATTATTGGTATTTATAAAAAATACGTAAACGGAGACGGCGCGGCGGGACGACCTATGTAGGATACATATTGTGAAAAGTGTCGGGTGCATTAGACAGGTGCAAATGGCAGAAAGGTGTCCCAACGAAGGGTTTGCCCAACAGTGGGCAAACCCTTTGTTGGGACACCCTTCGCAAACTGTAATGTTGTAGACTAGTAAAAAAAGTTCTGTGGTTCATTCTACTCTCATTCCCCTGGCTATAACTATTCGCAAATTTCCAGGAGACTCCGCTTAGCAGCTGTTTTGGTTGTAGATGGAACTTGGTTATACATCACCAAAAATGAAATGTTAATAAAGCGGAATTTCCTGGGAATTTGCGAATAGATATGGCCAGGGGAATGAGATTTTTGTAGAATGATCCCAAAGCATGTTCTGTAGACGATTTTTAAGCGCCTAAATCATTTTTTAATCCTTTAATGAGGCAACTACGCCTACTTTATAATACAAGTATTGCGTAATTATTAGAGGCCTTAATTTATTTAAACTTTATTGCACAATTTTACAAAAAAGCGTACAAATGGCGGATTTAACGCCTTAAAGCATTCTCTACTAGTCTAACCTAACTATTGGGCTAAGCAGAAACAGTTTGGTGCAGGACTGATTTATTTCTACACTGATTGTAATTTTCACGTAAAAAAAGAAAAATAAAAGTATGGAATTATTAAAATCTCTTTACAAGTCGTCATAACTCCATCACAGTGTGTCATATGTAAAGTCGAATATGTGGAGTGGGGAAATTGAAATCGCATCGGCGGGGACAGGGGTCGCTGGGGCTGATTCACAGTTCCTTCGGTACCGAGTGCGGATTAGGGTTGTAGTGATGTACTTAACGCGGGAATTAATTGTTTAGTTTTATTTTACAATTATAAAAATGTTAGTCTGTAATTTTTGTAATATGAATAAAGAATATAAGAGATGCCCTCAGCCAATGGGAACAATATGTTAGTAACAGCATTTTAACTTATTTGGAAAATAAAAATACGTACAAATCAAGGATTAAGTATCTCGACTCTCTAGCAAACAAATAAGTATAACCCAAAAATATAATTTTATTTCTAAGGGAATTGTGTCTTTTAGCAGATACCGCAGCCTGTGGATGCTTGTTTTTTAGTGGGGTCCTGGGTACCTCTGCATAAACATAAGTTTACGAATAGAAGTTATCACAAATCCGCAAAGGCATACTTTATAAATATATTTTCATTTTTTTTTGCCATGAGCAATGTTTCCACGTACATAAAAATACATGCATGCATGCATGTAAAAATACACAAGTAAGTATAACGGGTTGGCACTGATTAACTAGCACGTTATTATCGCAGATTAGCAAAGTAATATTTTTGTTTTAATTTTTATTCCCGGAACAGGAAAGTTTCCGCGGCCCATCACTAGAGCTCCCCGTGTTTCGCTGACGCCGCATATCGGTCCTGTTTCTCTTTATAATGCTCTGTATTTATGATACAGGCTGTGAATTCTTCGAGTATTATTCGTATTCAGGTTTTCTGAAGGGCTAGGGAGGTTTCGTAATTCTTTAAAGTAACACAAATAGCAGAAACACCAATATTCATCAGGGCTATATGATTTCATTGTATGTCACCGACTAAATAAAGCTAATTTCCGATTTAAAAAAAATGCACGGCCGCCATCTTGGTGTTCCTCAGAAAGCTGCAAAATCGACTATCATGCAATAAAGTGCACGAACACCTTTAATGTACGGTAAATAGTCCGTTCCTGATGTTTCTAAACTAGAGCAATTCAGAAAATACACTGTGTTTATCTTAGGTTTTCTGTGTGCATAAGCTACTTTTGCCCAAATACGTTAGCATGTAATCAAATATGCAAGAGCAGATAAGTTATGGACCAAATCAATATTAACGCCAAAGAATTATAGGCCTATTAGTTATCCCCCGCAATGTAGCTAAGCCAAATCCTGTAATTTAAGAGATCGAAGCCTCTCAGTGCCATAATTAGCGAAGGTGTGATGTACGGCACGACACTTTACGGGGATTATGGTACATGATTCCATATCTTGTGAATTATATGGATTTCCTGGTTGCACTCTAATGCCCGGGTCAACTTTGGCAATTTGGCATAGAAAGCAAATCTAAAACCCTAAAACGGGCCCTCCGTTTTGGAAAAACTACTGATCAAATGATAAATTACATGAAGCTATCAGACGTTTTAATGATGATTTGCGATGTCAGTAATTGCAACATCTTAACAGTTTATCGCTACATAAGGTGTAAAAAAGGTTGTAGCTACTAGCCACATCATAACAGGTTTCGGATTAAAACAGGCATAATTTTTATTCCAGGTTATTATCATATCCTAGTTTTATGGGACCGCGATGAAAACAGTAGAAGTGACTAAATTCTTGGGTCTATACATTGATAGTCAACTTACGTGAAAGTACCACGTAAATGAAATTTGTAAAAAGCTAAGTAAATCAACATTCGCTCTACATAAGCTTTCGAAAATAATAAGTAAAAAATCTTTACCTACTTGTCGCTTACCACGGACTGGTTGCATCAACACTAAGATATGGCATTATCTTTTGGGGCAATTCGGTTGATAAAGTTAAAGACACAGACAGCGTTTATAGTACAAAAGAGATGTTTACGAACTATGTGTGGCCTTAACATGACAGATAGCTGCATTCCATATTTTAGATCGTTAAATATACTGACTTTGCCCAGTCTATATATTTTGGAAATTGCTATATGTGTAATAAAACATGTAAAACTGCCTTAGTACGGAAAAGTATATTGGGAATGGCACCACAAATATTTAATAAAATTCCAAATTATATAAAAGATCTAAAAATTGGAAAATTTTAAAAAGAGCTGAAATTCTTATTAATTAAAAAATGTAATTATAGTGTACAACAATTTTTAAATGATCTTCTTCCTCGCGTTGTCCCGGCATTTTGCCACGGCTCATGGGAGCCTGGGGTCCGCTTGACAACTAATCCCAAGATTTGGCGTGGCACTAGTTTTTACGAAAGCGACTGCCATCTGACCTTCCAACCCAGAGGGTAAACTAGGCCTTGTTGGGATTAGTCCGGTTTCCTCACGATGTTTTCCTTCACCGAAAAGCGACTGGTAAATATCGAATGATATTTCGTACATAAGTTCCGAAAAACTCATTGGTACGAGCCGGGGTTTGAACCCGCGACCTCCGGATTGCAAGTCGCACGCTCTTACCGCTAGGCCACCAGCGCTTCTCTTACAATTTTTAAATGATATTAGTTTATAATTTATTGCGCTGTATAATAATATCAATATTATTGTAATTTTATATTGATCTCTCTTTGACATTCAAATATGTATTATTTTTAGTTATTGTAAATCATTTTAATGTTAATAGTTATTCTCTCTTAATCTTATTTGCATGAAATTCTTGTATTTTGATTAATTTATTTATACACTTTATAATTATGCATGGTGAAAAATCGTACGCAAAAACATAGTGTTCCTCGACTTGTTTATAACACCATTTATTGTACCTATGTTTTACGAATAAATGATTATGATTATGGAAACCTCACTAGACCACTCAAACACCGACACAGCAAATAATACCTTATTTTCATATATTAAAGATTCAAATAGAACACCTTGCGCGCACTTTCATAATTAACATCTAAACTCAACCTTATTAATGTAAGTATAAGGTATAAATTTAAGTGAGTTAAACCACTAACGCTGAAACAGATCACCTCCCACTAACGGCTCATAAACGCCTTTTTAATTTGCAGTAAACTTTTTACAATCACCTCACTATACTATATAGCTATAATATAACGTTAGAACTATGCGATTATATTATGTAATATTACGATAAACTAGTTTTATATAATGGTCATAAAACACTCATAAACAACTGTCCATGGAGCTTAGTTTATGTCCGTAAAGTAAATAAGAAAGTTCTCAAATGATGATAAAGTAGGAGGTCCCTAGTTGATGCCGAATGACGGCCAAGAACATAGGAAGGATACACTACGTGGAATGCAGTAAGATATTGAAGCACAAACCTACTGTTTAGAAGTTAGTGGCAGTAGTAGTGTGTAGTTTAGTTTAAAAAACTCACCCGTTCAAGAGAAATGAAAAATAAATTAAATAAGAGTAAGGGATTAAGGCTCGCTTTTTCATTCTTTGGCATCATTTTTTTCGTTGAAGTGAAAATTTACGCGTTGGGCAACAATACGTTTTAACCACCGTATATTTTCCAGTAAAATACGTATTTTCTGAAAGTTATTATAATAACAAAAACAACTCATTCTGTCTCCCAGTAGCGTCCGTGCAGAACGTGACTGCCATACAAGACTCATCCACAAAGTTAATACAGGTGGCCAGCGTATATTTGATCTACACATACCAATCATTGCTAAGAATCCACGGCTCAAATTACAATGGATAGTTTGAATGACTTGAAAGGTTTGAGAACATGTTCGCACCTCATCTTGGTGAATAGTGGCGAGGGGTGGTTAAAGTTATGGAGATAATCCATTTGGGTCATAGAAAGAATGAAAAACAAAAATGACTTGCCTTTTTCTTGAAGTTGCATTAGGGTGACGAAAAGCAAAGAAGCAAAGCAAAAGTCCTGTGAAGTTTTCAGACTCATCATCATTATTTTTTTGAGCCTTCTATTGCCCATTGATCAGCATAGGTCTCTTCGTGTGCGCTACTTTTCCCGGTCCCCGGCTAGCCTCGTCCAGAAGTGCCCCTCGATCTTCCGAATGGTGTCCACCACACGAGCTAACGCTTGGCGCTTCTTTCATCCAGAAACGGCCACCAATCCCTTAACATTTTGGTCCATCTGCGATCACTCTGCCTTGAAACATGTCCCGCCCAATTTCTTGAAGAACCCATAATGTATGTTTACTGTACACCGTCCCCGATATCGTGCGGTCCGTGCGGTTATTTGCGCAGGACTGTTGGCTAGTTGAGATTGCTTCCACCTTGTAAATAAGGCATTGAATCCGAACACAATTTGGATTAGTGCAAGTTCGGTTAAATAGGGCTTCCAAACTTACATGCTACATACAAAACATCACATCTTACTATGTGTGTTATGGTGGGTACGTCGTTTTAGATTAAAGTGGAGTTTACGTGTACGTTGTACATTAATAAAGTACTTTGTAAGCTGCACGGTACTTTGTTATTTGTACAAAAGCGGTGAAATTTTATCGGCTTCTAGTTATATTGGAATTTACTGTACCTACTGTTCACAGCAATACAAATACATATTTTAGTAAAAATAACCAAGGAATTTAAGTATAGTTCTACACTTTGTTTATCCTCGATTATTACTTACGACTACACTTAAAATACTCATTACTTATACCAAAGAGAATTTGAAATAGAGGTGGATTTTAAAAGAAAATTATGCCACAAAAAATTTACTGCCATCTTTCGACACATGATCAAAACTTTTAAAACGCTATTTGACTTTGATCCTTATTCTTTCACTGATATGTGTTAAATTTGTTAAATATCAAAAAGTGGCGACTTCTAATAGATCATAGGCCAAAGATAAGGCGGCATCGTGCATCGTTTCGAGCGCCACTTTCAAATAGCGTTCAGAGTCAAATGGCGTTCTAACAGTTTTTTGTCATGTGTCGAAATTTTACTGTGGCCACAAAGTTTACTTTGACAATCCACCTCTATATTATAAATTATCTTTGTCTATAGTACCTGTGGAACAATTTCCTTCCCCTTCGATTTCGACTAGTCCTGGTCTTAAATAATTTTTGGCCAATTATCCAATTGTCAGTTAATAGCGTGGACCATCGACCACAGCTTTTTTTTTATACTACGTCAGTGGCAAATGAGCATACGGCCCGCCTGATGGTAAGCAGTATCCGTAGCCTATGTACGCCTGCAACTCCAGAGGAGTTACATGCGCGTTACCGACCCTAACCCCTTCCCGCCCCTCGTTGAGCTCTGGCAACTTTACTCACCGGCAGGAACACAACACTATGAGTAGGGTCTAGTGTTATTTGGCTGCGGTTTTCTGTAAGGTGGAGGTACTTCCCCAGTTGGGCTCTGCTCTAGATCTGGAATGACATCCGCTATGCTGTGTCCTACCACCCAAAGCAAGATGACATTCACAATGCCCATACCTCTCTTATATTACTAAGAGAAAAAATGTGCACTGATGTTTAGTTAGTTTTGTACATCCAGGTCGTCCCATAGCCTCCATCTAGGCCTAAAAGTACGTAATATTATCTTGGGGCAGATCAAAGTCTGATTGATCCGTCAGGACCATCTTTTTTTTTTTTTTTTTTTTTTATTTATTACAACATTAAAATATAAAATATGTGTACCACAAAACAAAATATTCGCCAAACTGCGAGACAGTTTGTTGGCGATGAGCTCGCTCGTTATACTTATAAAAAGGTACATAATTTTGCACTGTCCTACCGTCCCGGCATGGCCAATTTTTATGTAGGTATTACAATTATGAAGTAGGTATAACGTAGGATTGGTGACTCAATACTGGTGGCGCGGGCGCGGGACAGGAGCACAGCGGTGCGTAAAAAACTACCTTAACGCTAATTACTACGTTTGTTTATAAACTAACAACTCGTTAACAAATCTCGTCTAGACAAATCTGACAGATAAATTCACCGCTTCGGGCAAAATACGAACTTGCGACTTTTTGAAAGACAGGTCCAATCGTTCTTAACCAATTGAACCACCGAAACTTACTGAAAGCGTGTGAATTTTTCCTGTCCTGATAAAAAATAAATTTTGTCGACCGGTCTGGCCTAGTGGGTAGTGACCCTGCCTATGAAGTCGATGGTCCCGGGTTAGAATATCGGTAAGGGCATTTATTTGTGTGATGAACACAGATATTTGCTTCTGAGTCATGGGTGTTTTCTATGTACATAAGTATGTATTTATCTATATACGTATGTATATCGTGGCCTAGTACCCATAGTACAAGCTTTGCTTAGTTTGGGACTAGGTCGATCTTTGTAACATTGTCCCCAAATATTTATTTATTTAATTTAAATCTGACGGATGTACAGTCAGAATCTTCATTCTGTAACAGCTTAACAAAAAAGTGATGTCTTTAATATAGAACAACTAAGACTGTAAAAGATATACTTTTGAGCGCGAATTTTAGAAATTTATCTATATTTGGAAAAGTTATCCGGAATATCAGATACTTTTGGCGCGTTGTTTCATCCGCTATTTTTGATGCTGACTGACTATATACCCCTTATTGTTTATTTTTAATATACGCTAAAAATAAATCCCTCTTTTTAGTGTTAGATAGTTCATATTCCTTGCCAATAGCATCTAGCGGCTAAGTGTGAACTAAATTGGTGATATTTTACGATCTAGTCATTACCCGGGCCCGTATAGAATCCGGTTTGCGGCGCTTTTACGGCGGCGACGTGACCCGCCCTTATTACGACAAACTAAACGACGTTGCTGGCTGTCACTCAAAAAAGTACCTTGTTTCAAGGTCGACATAGTTGTAAATTCAAGTGATGATGCGTGTGAGGTTTTGATACGTAGCTGACAGACACTCAAAAAAGTACCTTATTACAAGGTCGACATAGTTGTAAACGCAAGTGATGATAATGTCTGAGGTTTTTGATTGTCGCTTCGTGAAATAATGCTTTATGGGTTTTTGGTAAAGTTGATATTGCTCTGATAAGTAGTTTGGTATCATGACATACAATAAATAAACATTTCAAAATTGATTAGAAGATGTGGATAGCTATCATATCAATTATCCCGTGTGAATGTCATGATATTCATGATAAGAATTGCCACTTGAGCATGCAGAATTGCCCCCCTGAGCTCCTTATCTCTTCAGTGTGTCCAGAGTAAGTATAAAATCTCTAAAGACAACTGTTTATAAATACTGACGTATAGATAAAATGTCAGAGACTTGTTAAATAGTTATTACTGTATGTGAGGGTACAGTTAATATCAATAGTAGAGTATGAAACAAAGCGCTAAAAGTATCTACAACCCTGAATCTGTACAGATACATGTCTATTTATGTTAAACTGTTAGATAATCTTATAAATATATCCATAAACATAAACATATATTTGCATACCTATATTATTTTCTACACAAACTAAAACAGTCTTAGCCATACAGTTTCCGACAAGCAGCAAGTAATTTCGTATTGTACGAAGGGTCGGCCTGAAAACCAGCGTTGTAGTAGGTAAGCCTGCTGCAACACATGCTGAGGTTCGCTCCTTTTTAGCATCATAATTTTAAAAGTTTTTTTTATATCTACATGTAAACATAAATTTGTGCCTAATTAGTTTCATTTTAAGGCTTGTAATGTTTTGTAGTATTGCCTGTAAACATGTTTCAATGTGGTGTTAAATAAATAAATTATATGTCTATGTCTATGTCCATAATGATCAACACTTTTAACGCATAAGTAATCTGACCCGCTACTTTTGGTGCTAACTGTACCTCGCCATTTTAAAAGGTCCACGTGTGAATCTAAATCACTAGTTCCTAAGTGTATGGAGTTTTTATCGTCATCTGGAGGTTCGGTAGTGCGAAGTGCTGTAGCTCTGAAGGCTGCTGGCGATATTTTACTTCGGCTCGTATGTTGGGAGTTAAAACACTGCTGGGGTCAATATATCGAAATCGGAGTTAAGACCTATGTGGGAGAGCACTTATATAAAAGAATCAATGAAAATAGTGAATATTTTTTGTAAAGCTGTCATGATATCCGGTTGAAACATTTTCTGGATATAAAAACATGAATTATTTAATTTTAAGCAATGTTTTGTAGTATTAGAATAAATTCACGGCCCGATTCGAAGAATGAGATAGGATAACGTTAATTTCTGGTTAAGATAAGTTCTCATTTAGATATCGTTTATATGTGTATAATTGCCAGAAGCAGCTCGATTCGGGCAACTAATGTCACTTTGACGTTAGAAATATCGTAGATACGTCGATAACGTCGATTTTGAAATGTCGTTTGGCTATCGATCTTTTAAAGATCTTAAACGAGTCTTAATCATTCTTCGAATCGGGCCGACAATTAATGTTTAGTAGTATGATCTACGAGTACAAGTTGACATTATTTTGCTTATCCCCACTATATAAAATTATAAATGCGAAAGTAACTAAACGGACTGTTACCCTTTCACTTTTAAACCACTGAACCGATTTATTTAGGTGATACTCGATCGTAAAGGGCGCACTTCACTGATGAAGGTTTGACTATGAATATAAACAACCAGTCACAAATATAGCCAATGGTTTAAAATAATCCCAAACTCTTATATACAATCCCTATAAACATTTCATGAGCGCGATGTAGAAATCACCACTCCCGGTACAGCGCCATCTAACGTGTTATTTAGTAAACTGTTTTATATGAAAATACTCAGAAATCGGACTCGAACGTATAGTTTGAGACTTGGGAAATTACATAGGATTGTTTTTATCAATCATTGCCATAATTATATAAATAGAAGTAGAAATTATTTTTTTTATACGCAGATGCTAGCTTATCATAAAATTCCTAACGGCTACTGGAAAACTCATCGAATTATTTACGGTATTGTCGCGCAACAAACTTAAAAGTAAAACTTGTTTTTATTAGCTGTTCCGACTGCTATGCCTGGTCAAGCTATGGTAGGTAATAACAAATCAATGACTGATTTTTATAGTTCGAATCAGCTCCTAGTTCACCTTGATTATTGACGTTCAATTCACTGGCGAGCGATCTTCAAGGTCGGGTCAAAATAAGATCAAAACCGTAAATCCGAATTGGTCTCTTTGTTAGAACTGGATTGAACCAGTTGCAGAGCAGCGAAATAGGCAGCCCATAGTTTATTCATAGCGAGTTCACCGCTTTGCTCGTGCATATTCATTCGCTGCATGTCAAGAGGCTAACCAGGTGGCTCCTGCGTTACCTTTTAAATTTTGTTTTCCATGTTAATTTATATCAAAATGTATATATACATGTATATAAAGTTTGTAACTATGAACTACTAGTTTCTAGCCAGTTGCAGTGCAGTGAAAAAGGCAGCCTATAGTTTATTCATAGTGAGTTCACCGCCTTGTTCGTGCGTATTCATTCGCTGCATGTGAAGAGGCTAACCAGGTGGCTCCTGCGTTTCCTTTTAAATTGTGTTTTCCATGTTAATTCATATCAAAATGTATCTATGTATAAATATTATACAGTTTGTAAATATGAGCTACTAGTTTCTAGCCAGTTGCGGTGCAGTGAAATAGGCAGCCGATAGTTTATCCATAGTGAGTTCACCATCTCGCTTCTGCATATTCATTCGCTGCATGTCAAGAGGCTAACCAGGTGGCTCTTGCGTTTCCTTTTAAATTGTGTTTTTAATGTTAATTTATAACAAATTGTATATATACATGTATATAAAGTTTGTAACTATGAGCTACTAGTTGCGGTGCAGTGAAAAAGGCAGCCTATAGTTTATTCATAGTGAGTTCACCGCCTCGTTCGTGCATATTCATTCGCTGCATGTCAAGAGGCTAATCAGGTGGCTCTTGCGTTTCCTTTTAACTTGTGTTTTTAATGTTAATTTATAACAAATTGTATATATACATGTATATAAAGTTTGTAACTATGAGCTACTAGTTGCGGTGCAGTGAAAAAGGCAGCCTATAGTTTATTCATAGTGAGTTCACCGCCTCGTTCGTGCATATTCATTCGCTGCACGTCAACAGGCTAACCAGGTGGCTCTTGCGTTTCCTTTTAAATTGTGTTTTCCATGTTAATTTATATCCAAATGTATATATACATGTCTATAAAGTTTGTAACTATGAGCTACTAGTTTCTAGCCAGTTACGGTGCAGTGAAAAAGGCAGCCGATAGTTTATTCATAGCGAGTTCACCGCCTGGATTCGGCATTTTAATTCCACACTTCATATCTGAAATGATTCAGTTGTCATCTATTTTATTATAAAGGCGTTTGCACGCCAGCTTTAAAACGCCAAAGTACGTTGTAAAGAAGTAATTGAAACGAGTGAAACCTTATCACAGCCGCCGTCGGCAATTAAACGGAATTAACAATTTTCTGTGTGATCCGCTACATCTGTACGACACTTAATAAATTTACTACGACCGTTATAGAGAAGGGTTGTAACTCAAAATTTGATTAAAGGCACTCAGGATATTTATTAAAATCTCTTTCGTATCTTGTCACGCTGACAATCAATATGAAAGTCGCTAGGGACCTCATACCAATGCCACCGTGACAAGGTACTAAATGGTACTGACACTAAAATTCCTTGGCCGTACATTATTATTCTTAAATAATAATTAAAGCTTAAAGAAAAACAATTGATTAGTGATAGAGGCAGACAACAGGCGGTCTTATCGCTAACGAGCGATCTCTTCCAAACCGCCTTTGGGTAGTTAACCAAAAAGAGTAGGTGTTGCAAAAAAAAAACGTTATGAAGCCTACTTTCATATACACAATTTAGGTCAATAAACATACACGTATAAGAAATTAAAATAGACAAACATAAACATACATACATTATAGGTACATATATAAAACGAATTGTATAAATAAATACATTACAAATAAACAAGTCTGAAATTATTTTATCATCAATAAATCAAATTCAAAATTCAAAATTCAAAACTTTATTCTGCAAGTAGGCCTCAAGGGCTCTTTTACAAGTCAATACAACATTTATAGTAACATCATATAGTGACATGAAAAATACATAACAACACTTTATAAATACAACAGCCAATACCTGGGTAAACATTACATTATAATAATCTTAAAATAAATAATTACTACAATACAATAGAGATGTATAGTCTCTATGGATAAAAACACATTAAATCTGGAGATGTAAAAGGTCCCCTATGTCAGAGTACTAAAACTAATAAAATTTGGAGGTGTAAAGTCTCTCCAAGTGTCAAAATAAAATTTATACTAAATAAATAAACCGCGTCTGGACTGTTAAACTAGCAGTCTCATAAACTAATGCTACATTCTGTACATAACTAGTATGTACCAAGTCAAGTATATTATACAATATGACAGAGACGTATAGTCACCACGGTTAATACATTAAGTTTGGAGATGTATAAGGTCCCCACGGTCTGAGAAAAATAATAATACACAATAATAAGATTTGGAGGTGTAAAGGTTCTCCAAATGTCAAGAATAAAAAATAAAATAAAAAAAATGTATGAAATACATATTTCACGATCATATTTCGAAATACATAATCGAACAAATATATTTAACATTTATTTTTGCCAAACCCATGTTCTATTTTAAAAAGTAAATATAGTAGTGATTCAACCTTCAAGTTTGTTACAAATATAGCAAACGAAAAAGACGAAATAAAGTCCAATTTGTCCCCTGAAACAGAGAGGCACGTGGCAACCTCCGCACCGGAAAGTTTCCATAATGACATTCCCGAAGTTTTGGGAGCGCCCTCCCGTGGAGATGTTATAAAATAATAATCACCTAATTAGATTCCCTTCAAAAACATTTTTATGTACGAGAATACTCCTAGTCGCAATTCCGATTGAAAAACTACGAGGGAGATTTGAGTACGTTGAATTTATTTTTCAATAATCTGTTATAGAATTAATAATAATTCGTGTTATATATTTTTTGGAATTCACTATAAGAAAATTAACACTCCATTAAAAAAAAAAAAGTTCGAACACACGACTGGGAGGTGCAATGCTACAACTGCCAGGGTAGAGGCCATACCCAGCGGATGTGCACTGCGCCTGCCAGATGTGTTAAGTGCCCCGGCCAGCACCCCACCTGGAAATGCCCAAGGAAAGAAGGTGATCCGGTGGGGTGCTCGCTATGCGGCACGACTGGGACCCACCCTGCCAGCTTCAGAGGCTGCCCCAACGCCTCAGGACCAAAACTTACCCATCAAAACTCCCAAACAGCTGCCAACCGACCCCCCCTCCCACCCCGCCCCCAACTGTCACAAATCTCCGCCAGCAACTACCCGCAGCTCAAAACAAGGACCCCCCCTACTCCCTCCACAAACCCACTACCCTCTCCCCCAGAATCAAACTGCCTGGGGTACTGCGAACAAAACAAATACCAAGCCAAATCACCCGCTTCCCCTAAAGCCGGTCGGCAGTGGCAGCAGCAGCCCGATGCTCGACAGGGCGCGTGCATTCCGCGCGCGCATTGTTGAGATCGAGACAAGGCTTGCGGTCGCTGACGGCCAGCAGACCCTGCTCATCCTGGAGGAGTATGAGCGCGAAATGGCAACATTCAACGGCCAACGCCCCTCATGCCTTTAAATGGATACAACATCAAACCTAAAAATCACACCCAAAACTATTAACCTATGTACATGTAACCTTTCTTCAATATCGTTTTATAGTTTTCGTATTTCTAAAATTACTCACAAATTAATGTTGTATGTAATCTACGTTTCTCATTTAAAACTGTGTCGTTTCAAACATAGACAGAGAAAATCTTACTGTCTTTGTTTTACGCTAGTACTATCACCTAAAAGAAAGGGATAAGTATAATTTTCTTAGTTCTTACTGAGTGACAAGTTGTGCTAGCCAGACTATAGCTATGGAATGTGTATGTTTTTTTATACTTTTTTATTCCCTGCTAATAAAAAAGAAAAACAACTAATATTTTACAAGAATGCGATTTCAGAATTAAAAAAAAAGTCACCTAAGAATTTTAAATGCATGTAATTTCACATTCCACAATTTACTTATAAAGCCATTCCTAATACAATCAAAATCTCAGTTACGGTATTATGGCGAGCGTTCGTCGTAAAATCTTAACGGTTACATAAAAGGCGCTTACGCGACTAGAAGAGACCGCGTTACGCCATCTCGTGGCAAAATGGCGTAAGTTGTAAGCATTTTAAATGTGTGTTGGGTCTTTTTCTGGGTTAAACAATGTTGTTCTTTACGCCCGTAGTAAAACTGTTTCAGTTTTGTTAATGAAGATTGAAGAGTTACGTCAGCTTTTTATAATTAAGTAAAGGATAATAAATTTAATGAAAAATGTGAACCGCTTAAGTATATTTATTTCATTAGCATAGGTACAATAAATTTTATATTAAAGGATAAAATTGTAAAATTTACGCTTTCGACAGGACGTGGAAAATGTGTAGTATCGCTCTCAGATGTATTTGCTTGATAAAAAAAAAATCATTAGCATATCTAGAGAAAAAAAGTACCTCTTTTTAGGTTTCCGTAGTCAACTAGGAACCCTTATAGTTTCGCCATGTCCGTCTGTCTGTCTGTCTGTCTGTCTGTCCGAGGCTTTGCTCCGTAGTCATTAGTGCTAGAAAGCTGAAATTCGGCATGGATATATAAATCAATAAAACCGACAAAGTCGTACAATAAAATATAAAAATTTAATTTTTTTGAGAGTACCTCCCCTACACGTAAAGTGGGGGTGAATTTTTTTTTTGCTTCAACCCTAGAGTGTGGGGTATCGTTGGAAAGGTCTTTCAAAACTAATAGGGGTCCTCAACAAACATTTTTTGATAAAGTGAATATATTCGGAGATAATCGCTCCGAAAGAGAAAAAAATGTGTCCCCCCCCCCCCCCCCTCTAACTTTTGAACCATAGGTCCAAAAAATATGAAAAAAATCGTGGAAGTAGAGCTTAAGAAAGACATTAAATGAAAACTATAGCGGACATGCTCAGTTTAGCTGTTTTAGCAAATTTGCCTATTTGTTTAACTCGCGTGAAAGGTACCGTTTCATCCCTTGGTTAACAATTTACTATACTTTAAGCTCCAGTTTAGCTTATTGTGACGGAAGAGTAACTACGGAACCCTACACTGAGCGTGGCTCGACATGCTCTTGGCCGGTTTTTTTTTTGTTCAAACAAAATTATCATTCACTGATTAGTTCATAGGCTCGTATTTAAGTTGAGGTGACTTGTCAAATGAGCTATTTACCGGTCATATATCCGAAATAAAGAAAAGACGCTTATCATAAGGAATATCGTACACAGAGCCGTCTGTTGCTATCTCTATCCCACGCGCATAATTATTTTACTGTCCCGCTCCCACAGTGTAATATCGTTCGCCGGCATAATGAGCGGGACAGAAACATAATTACACGCGTGTGATAGAGACAAAAACCTGGAATTCCTTATACTAAGCGTCATTTCTTTAATAAGAATGAGTTCATTTTAAAGTTTAAGACATGGCCGTTACGTCACTCCAAAATGGCGTCGTAAAAGCCTTAGCACGCGGTATAGTTTACTTCAGTTTAAAGGCGGTTTGAGCGCTCTGGATTAAATTAAAGTTGGTTGACTGTCGCGTTTGTACGTCTGTATACTTACGCAGGGCTGCCCAAAATACTGCCAAGATTTCAGAAAATACATTATCTTAAGTCAAAATGGAGTTGGCTACTGTCCTATGCTGTCGGCTGTAAAATACTTCAACCGACCAACCCCATCGATGAGAAAGTCCATATTCAAATAAATTGCATGTTCATAACAATTATTTGTTTTGAGATTTTCCCAACTACATTCTAGTATTCAACGACAAGTAGAAAATATTATACCAATCATTCTCATTGCGTGTGAAAATCATACATCGACATTGGCGAATTCACCTCGTGCAAATTGGCAGCGAGTAAAAGCTAGAATAAAAGAAAATAAATCGGCCAAGAGCATATCGGGCCATGCTCAGAGTAGGGTTCCGTAGTTACTCTTCCATCACAATAAGCTAAACTGCTTAAAGCTTAAAGTATAGTAGATTATTAACCAAGGGATGAACTGTGGATAGTACGTCTTTTCACTATGAAGGGGAAACTTTTTGCTATAACCCAAAACTGCTAAACTGATCATGTCCGCTATGATTTTTTTGTATGATTTTTTTGACCTATGGTTCATAAGTAAGAGGAGGGGGGGGGGGGGGGGACACATTATCTCCGAATATATCCACTTTATCAAAAAAAATTTGTTGAAGACCCCTATTAGTTTTGAAAGACCTTTCAAACGATACCCCACACTGTAGGGTTGAAGCAAAAAAAAAATTCACCCCCACTTTATGTGTAGGGGAGGTACCCTAAAAAAAACAAATTTAGATTTTATTTTACGACTTTGTCAGCTTTATTGATTTATAGATCCATGCTAAATTTCAGCTTTCTAGCACTAACGAACACGGAGCAAAGCCTCGGATAGACAGACAGACAGACAGACAGACGGACATAGCGAAACTATAAGGATTCCTAGTTGACTACGGAACCCTAAAAAACATGTTGTTAAGACAATAGTGTGAATTCATAAAATGAAATAACACTTGTAATACAACCCGGGCCACTGGTTCAGAAATGTTTTTATTTTTTCTATTATTTGGACGATAACAGATCCTTAATCTTCGAGACCTCATAATTTTCATTGACTTGAGTTTACACGGCTTTAATGTTATTTTTATTTATTCAATAACCTATTCCTATGAGCGGTGGTGGCAGACTGGATATGACGTCCGATCGTCGTGGGTCCCCGGCTCGTACCAATGCGGGTTTTTCGGAACTTATGTACGAAATATCATTTCATATTTAACACTAGCTTCTCGGTAAAGGAAAACATCGTGAGGAAACCTGCATAAATACATCAGCACGGAAATTCAAAGGTGTATGTGAAGTCCCCAATCCGCATTGGGCTAGCGTGGGGACTATAGCCCGAGCCCTCTAGCGCATGAGAGGAGGCCTGTGCCCAGCAGTGGGACGTATATAGGCTGAATTATTATACAACCTAATTGTGTCAACCCTGACGTATGTATTTGAAAGCAAACATGTTGTTCCGTCGAATCTAACTTGTGCTACAATTATAATAAGGGCTTTTACAGACGCCGCGACTGAAACGACGATTAGTATGACTAAATATTAAAATCCAGTCGCAAGATATTATTAGTCATTCGTAGATTATAAAATAATAAGTCCTAGTACAATCGGGAATGGTTGTAAAAGTTATTACGGAATAAAATATTATGTTTTGAGTTAATTTGAATTTATGATTTTAGAACGTACAGATTGTAAAGTGTCAATTTTGATGGCTACTACGGACTTTACGACTAGGATGTTTAATTAATTGTAACTTGAATATAATTTTTATTACTTTCAGTATATAAAATAATAAAATATGCGTTCTAGAATGTACTTACTTAATGTTTATTTTTACGGTCGCCTTCATTGTACGCGATAAGGATGACTATGTAGATGGCTGAGATACGCGCCATATTCGTGAACGGGTGCTGCTGTTTGTGGAGACCGGTCTGTTTAAGCTTACATGAGCTACATTATTAACGTGAGACACTTCATTCTGTTTTTGTCTTTCGATTACTTATATAAGAATTAAGTATCTCCAACTTTACTGTATACCAATAAAGTATCTAATATTCCATTGGTTTCATATTTGTAATTTTTAGATTATTTTATTGCTTGTAAAAATTTGACATGCAAAAGTGCCCCTGTGGCGTAGTTGTTGAATAAATGTTTGAGTTTTTTTGAGTTTTTACTGACCTTTACTGGCGCCGTCGGGTCCGCGCAGTATGGAGCACTCCTCTATAGTGCCGAAGGGCGTGAACAGTTGCCGCACATCCTCCTCGGTCTGTTGTTTACTCAGCATGCCCACGAACAGCTTTCGATCTGTGGAAAACAATAACAAATACTCACGTGAGACTTCATCATATTGTTTTGTCGGGCTTCTCACGTTTGAGGCTAATTTTACGGTTAACTCACGTGTTTTTAGTCACTTGCGCGACATGTCGGCTTGTATTGTGGCAGTACGTGACGTGCGCCAATTGTGAGCGCTATGCACTGTTAGTGCTTGAAAATGGAGACCTAGGCTCTCGGAAACATGTTGCGCGAGTGACTAAAAATACTTGAGTTAAACCGTAAAACAAGCTTCATGTTACAATGTCTCATGGGAGTTCAAATTCGGTTTCTCACTTATGATTAAGTCGGATCATGTCGTTCGACATGTTCCGATCCGATTTTTTGTGGATATTCTACTAGGAGCACCGACTATACTATATACATTGAATATCACGTGAGTAACCCATTTTACATAGTTTTATAGGAACAATATTTTCAACAGGACGTTTGAACCGACTACGGTCTGAGTTGTAGTTTAAACTACGTAGTTTAATTTAGTGGTTAAGATTGACAAAGTCTGTTGTGGATTACATTTGTTGGTAGGTGATGAAGCCTAAAACCTGAATCAGATTTCTGTTTGTGACGAAGCATGCGTCGCTGGCCATAAACAATATAATAATGGTGTCCAATAAATATTTTAATAGGTAAAGTGTATTTAGGACCGAAGGTTTGACTGCCTTTGAATTTTATAATTAAAGAATAGACCCTTTTTTGACGTTCCGACCATACCTTTATAATTTTTGAGTACTGTCTAATTTAGAAAGTACAGTAAAAGAATTTAATTCCAGTAAATTGTACTGAAATTAAATTCCTTGACCATACGTACGTACATATTTTATTTTTCTGTAAGATATTTCGCAAGTACATAATTATTTAGCGCCATTTTGTAATGATAATTACATTTGAAAAAAATCTAATTTTTGGCTGTTATTTTATATTCAATATCAAGAGCTATGTACTTTAGATTTTACTCATAAAAATCCGCTGTCAAATTTAAAAAACATGTAATTGTCAAATAAATAAGATTTACTAAATTTATTACGTGTAAAAAAAAAACACTATACATGGTGCCTGTGAGCATTGTGATAGATTATAACAGTATATTCCAGATCACATTTAAAGACTAAACTTTCCTTTAAACTTTTTTGGAATTCGCCTAATTTCAGAGTTAAAGCCACTTACAAAAAAAAAACATTTTTTTATTGATACTAAGTTCAAAGCGCCTTTTTGATGGCGATGTTGCCACTATGGGACCTAGCTCAAATATCCTTATTGATAGATGTCAAAAAGTGACAAGTAACACTTTAAAAAATAGTTTTTACAATAAAATACGCTTAAAAAAGTTTTTTTTTTTAATTTTAGATTTACAAATAGCGTTTATGTACAAATACATACAAAAACTAGAAAAAAATAAAATATTGTTTTTTTAATTGACCTAAATTCATATAACATTTTTCCTTCTTTTGGCCTCATGCATGGTTAAAATTTCTCGGGTTCCTCGTGGGCACCTTGTATATATATTCTCTACTTGCAAAAGTATAAAACCCTTAAATTTCAACTATACCAGTCGTTATGAAACAAAACGTGTATTGAAATTCCTGTTTGTATGTGACAGACCAAATTTAAACTTTCAACTCAATTATTGTTAGTCACTCGCGCGATATGTTTCGGAGAGCCCAGATCTCCATTTTCAAGTACCTACTAGCAGTCCATGAGTAGTTGAGTAGAGGTCACGAAAATGTCGCACGAGTGACTAAAAATACGTGAGCCATATTTACCTTAGAGTACATATATGTGATGGACTTGGCAAGTCCATTTTATTTACAAGTCATTCTGCTGTTAGCGCTTTATTTGAATTAAAATATCTAGGAGGTAGATTCTAATTAAACAATTTTTTATGTGTTTTATCTTTCTTTTTATATGACCTTGACGATCATCATGGTGACTTTTACTACATTTCGCAAGCAGCAATCAGTGTGAGCGATCTTCAAGGTCGTATCAAAATAAGATAAAACCTTTAGAAATGAATTATTATTTAATCTTAATCAAGGTCATTGGAAAGTTCACTTTAGGTAGTTATTGCATATTGGACGATAAATGCTCGCTCTACAGACTGATCCGAGACACCACGTCCGTTCCGATTCCGACACGAACTAAAAGATCATTTAAGTTCATAGTACGAACTTTAAGGTTGTAAACTTTAAAGTGCAGGTGTCGCTAGTGACGTCACAGTTGTAATGGTTAAATTCGCAGTGAATGACGAATGGTCAGCTGGCGCAATTGGTAACGCATTGGACCGGCAATCCAAAGATGTGGGTTCGAGTCCCACGTTGACCAGAGTTGATCATCGTTAGACATACGGGGACTGGACGTTCGGGGCAATGGACATTCGGGGACTGGACGTTCGGGGCAATGGACATACGGAGACTGGACGTACGGGGAATTGGACATTCGAGGCCAGAATGATTTTGATTGATTGTTTGACATCTGTATAATATACATTGTACGAGTTTGTTAGCTTCCAACTTATATACGATATCGTAACGAAAATACACGAGTGATCGTGTAAATTCCACGTATGATATCGCACACTGAAAAAGAAAATAATCATCCTATCATAGGATAATTTTAATTACAAGCAAGCAAGTAGGATGTATGTATGTATATTTGTGGGGGTCAAATCTTGGCTAACTGTTACTACTTCCCGGTTTCCGATTGAGCAGAAAAATTTGCATACATATGGAAGTCGGGTCACAAATTCTGTAATAACACAACGAAACCTAATTTTTTTTGGGGTTTGTAAGACCGTAGCCAGCCAGTGAACTGGGGGGGGGGGCAGTTGATATCGCCGCCGCAGATGGGCATACATTATATGTAAAATTTGAGCTCCAAGGGGGGGGGGGGGCTGTACCTGCCTACGCCCATGTTTGTAGAATTGCCTCCATGAGTATTAGATGAGTGTGGCAAGAAAAGTACAGTTAGCGATAAAAGCTTGTACCAAAAATGATTTTTGTGCCGTCCGTTTCGCGGGCTGTCTAAATGAGCCCTTTCTTTGTGGACCTTTGTCTTGTAGGGCTACTGCGTTCGCGTGTCGGATCCGAATCGGACGCGGCTCATGGCGTATTCGAAGTTTGTCATGTCACACACAAAACCGTGATACATTTTAAATTCGAATGCAAATATTAGCCCTTCAGTATGTGCAATTGGGTACTTGACACGTGTTGAATATTATAACAAAATTTAGTTAAATGGATAGAAAATGAGCCATCCATTATAAAAAAGTGGAATTTAAAAAATTATATTGAGCTTATAAAAAAATACAAGCCTCCGTAACCTCAAAAAAAAAAAAAAAAATTTGTACCATTCGATTCCTTACATTTTATTGAAAAATAAATTGTATGACAACTATACACATAAACGCAATATTTGAGGGTCAAAATGGCAATTTCCTTGATCTTCCATATATTTAGGACAGACTTATAAGATGTGACGTCACATCACCTTATCATTTTGTTAGAGGCGTTTCAATCGTCGAGTGCGAGCGTCAGACTTTAACTCTCATTTCTGATCTTTGTGTTGCTTAAATGCCATGAGTCCTATATAGACATTTGATCCTCAGGAAAATCAAGATCGTTTGACATTATTTACAAAAAACAGTTAAGTAGCCAATTGTATTTCTATATACATATTGTTGACTTCGTTGTCATGTTTAGTCTAAGGGTCTATTGCAATTTGTAGATTATTTTGTATCTTTCATAGTAACATAATGCGTCACGTATTCAATAATATTTTTATACTCTATACAATGACCCTCGAACCTTTGAGACGTTCATGACATAAGGGCGTGCGCACACGGCGCTTCTCCTTAAAAACCGCTAGTCTGCAACTGCAAATAATCCCAATTCTACGCAAGAAAATGGCCACAAATAATCTATACATTTGTTTGAGAACATATTGCGAAAAAGCAGCTAATTGGCATATATTCATTAAGATGCCTCTTGCATCAAAGACGCATATTTAAGTTAAATGAAAATGGATCAGAAGAAAATACCAATCACGTCTATTCGTTAGCCATTTCCTTTTCAAAGCCCGAAGAACACTTATAAGGCTTGCACAGAACATCAAAACACCCTGCTTATCGGTGTTATTCGGGCGTAACATTTTTTTTTTCATAAACGAGAAATAGGCACCGTAACCGCACACACAGCTGCCGACAATTTCACGGATGACTGGCGCCTAATTAGCGACCAATTACAACAAAATGGCTGCGTATAGACGCGTGTGCGCGGTTTGCGGGCGTTTCCAGCGCCGTATGCGCGCGCACTAAGTTTACTGTTGTCAATGTTAGAAGAAGAAAGAGTCTAAACATATTAGCAAGTACTCGCCACTAAGAAAAAAAATCGTTTAGTGGCCAGTATTGCGTTTTTTTTTTTCAGTGGACGAAAGTTGACCCGACGCTACAGCTGTTATCAACAAACAACAGCTCTATAAAAACACAGATTACACACAGTTTTAGTTAAAAAAAAAAACAACGAACAAAATCAAAACCCAGTTCAACACATAATTAGCACATTACACTAACGTTGCAGTGATTTCATGAATGAGGAGGGTTCCGCAGCGGGCAGGGTAACACACAGGGTAAAACCGATTAGTGCACTACGGAATCCTCTTTTAGCTTTTAAGGGAGCTGTTATTTCCAAGATTTCTGTTCGAGCTGCGATCAAACCCAATTTTATCACTGTCCAAAATTTTGGGCGCTCTTTACAGAAATCGACGTTAAAAAAAAGAAAATAACATAAACCACACTAATTACTTCTCCAAAATGAATACGAAAACAAATCTCTTACAGCACGACGATAACTAAGTGCACAGTGAGTGTGTATTTCCAAGTCGAATCCAGTTTTCGAACACGCCTTATGAACTACGTGGCTCTTAGTAAAAACAGCTGGCAGTCTAAAACATAAAGCTACGCTACGCTCGGTTACGGAATACTCCAGTCATTTTACGGACCGCGAGTAATTGCAGTTATAATAGCAGTTTTTTTTGCTATACGACCTAGAATCCAACAAAATATGATTAAACGCTTACCGATACAAGTTTGTATGCACAAATTATAAACATTTTTTGTTCTTGGTTTTTTATGAAAAAGTATTATCTAGGTCGTAACATGTTAAAAAAAAATTGTTAAAGTAAATGTTTTAGCAAAATAAGACTTGTATCGGTGTATCACCTGCGCTATATATTTGTAAATTTAGTGTTTTTTTTTTGTAAGTTTTCTTTTTTTTTTTTTTTTTAATAAATTAAGACAAAAGTGTCGCTATGCTTGCAAATAAAACTACCAATAATTCATTTCTTTCCGATTGCTATTTATGTAGACTAATATAAACATCTCTATAGCCCTAATCCAAAAATAATCTCCAGATATTGACTTTAAATAAAAAAAATCAGGCTATTATAATTAGTACGTAACCGTATCTTTTCTGGGCTATCACAAGGCGGCTCGTTAGATTCGACGTGGACACTCCGCGCGCTATTAGACAGACAGTGACAACAGTACAGCCTAGAGCACGCACATTAAACGCTACCTGCGATCGCCTACGCACGCCTCCTCGCAGCGCCCCCTGGAACACAAGAACATGCTACACATGGGTCGGAACGGGTAGATTGTATCTTGACTCCTGTAGGGCTAAGATGGTCGCCTCTTTATCGTCTGCCTCGTTCTAACAAGGTAAATGCGAAAATGACGCATGACAGGCGATAAAAATGCGGCCATGTCGGTGCTCCAGCTATTCGAGGTGTACAATCAGGATATGAAACGTTATGGATTTGATCTGTCAGCTTTCAAAGGTACCGATTCTGAATCAGAAATTCCACTTTTGACAGGTGACAGATGGAATCCATTACAATTTAAGATCAAGAAATTAAAATCTGAATCGGGCTCCTGGTTACGATATAACGGGATAGAATCGCGTACAAAAATAAAATAATAAATAACCCCCGCTGTGTGAGATTTGGATGCCACACACGTCCAAATCTCACAAAATAAATATTAAATAAATAAATATTATAGGACATTATTACACAAATTAACTAAGTCCCACAGTAAGCTCAATAAGGCTTGTGTTGAGGGTACTTAGACAATGATATATATAATATATAAATATTAATAAATACTTAAATACATAGAAAACACGCATGACTCAAGAACAAATATCCATGCTCATCACACGAATAAATGCCCTTACCAGGATTTGAACCCGGGACCATCAGCTTCGTAGGCAGGGTCACTACCCACTAGGCCAAACCGGTCGTCAAAATGTCGTTGATATTCGATGCTTATAAGTAAAACAACTGTAAATTTTAAATAAATTTGTGCGTCAATAATTGACGCTTTCGAATGAATTCAACCATGGGTTAGCCTCCTAAATCTGAGTCCAGTAATTCGGATTTAAATGACTCGAGTTCTTAGTTACGTTATCCCAGAAAGGGTTTCAATCTGTGGACCAGCAACCTAAACATAAATCCACGCGAATATAACAAATTCGTACGAGTATTAAAGTGTAATAACATTGTCTAATCAATCACGCATTGTGCCGCGATTTATGGGGGTCCGTATTATTGATGGGTTACATGCGTCCAGTTTGAACAGTTTGGAACCCGGTCCGTAAATATGGATGTAATTCTAACTTCAGAATATGATTATATACTAAATTCTAAATAAAGCCGCGTTATATAGCCTCGGAAAAATCACGGACCTACTTATTTACTTATTAAGTTTTATGAAATTGTATTATTTTATGCAACCGTTATATAAGAAGGGTCAAAAAAGGCGAGTGGCGTGAGTAACAGCATTTCGTTAGGTTGATAGCAATTAATCGCAGTATCATTTTAGCGATTTTAAAGCACGAATGCTGTTATGAGGAATAGACAATAAAGACTTTTCTTCAAACCTATTACGTAGGTTCTTATATTACTGTTCATGTATAAATGTATAAATGTACATGTTATGTGTATGTATGTGTTTACCCTCTGGGTTGGAAGGTCAGATGGCAGTCGCTTTCGTAAAAAACTAGTGCCTACGCCAAATCTTAGGATTAGTTGTCAAGCGGACCCCAGGCTCCCATGAGCCGTGGCAATATGCCGGGACAACGCGAGGAAGAAGAGGAGGAGAATGTATAAATGATAGATATCAGTAGAGGACTAGATTAAATAATTATCAATTGGAATAGAGTTGCATTTGTTGTCTTTCGTAAAATTTTCACCCTGCCCAAAATCAACTCTATTTCATACTATATAGGTTCAAATTCACTAGCAAATTTTGCACCAGTTTCTTGTAATAGTATAACTGTGCCTTAGAAGGATAAATACTGACAAATATTGCAGAACTTTTAAACCACAGAAGATGCCAAAATTGGAAACCTACGTTTATTCGGATAATATTTGAAGAAAAAAAAATTCAATTTCAATGTCGTCCTACGGTTTAAGCTATGGGTTGTCTGTCTGTTAAAATAGGATATGCGTTGTCTATGAGTAAAAAAATATATTTTGAGTACCGATTTTTCAGTCCCCAGTTTAAGACGGATAGGATTTATTCGATTGATATATTGTGTCATTCATGAAGACGAGTGATTTGACACGTATTTTTATGTTGTTAAAGGTTAGATTTGACAAATCTACGCGTCGTCGTGGATGACACGAACTAACACGATTCTCATGAGCCATTCTCAAATGTTAACTGGAAAATGGGCCCTTAATTAGTTTAAAAAAATTGAAGTTTGTCTTAAAAGTCTTAAAACTCGTACCTTTAATAACCTAACGCTACACCAAAATTAATAGTAATAAAACTGATGTCTATCTCTTAATTAGTCGTTTATAAATACCAGTTACCTATTTGCTAAACGCACGCAATTACTGTAGTTGGTTCCATTACCGGCGTTTCGGTCAAACAGTAATGGCCTTGTTAGCCATATTAACACGCCTTTATGAATACGAGGGAGTAATCATATGTTATTAATTACCAATCGAATGTTACGAAATAAAGACATTTACTTGCACTTCGAAGAATGAGATACGATAACGATAAGCTCTGGTTTAGATATCGTTTGTATGTCGTACAATTGATAGAAGCACCTCGATTCGGGCAACCAATGTCACTTTGACGTTAGAAATATCGTAGATCTTATTGGGATCACAGCGGAATCGAAAGAAACATTAATTTTGACATGTCGTTTAGTTATTGATCTTTTAAAGATCTTTCCAAGATCTTAAACGTGTCTTAATCATTCTTCTAATCGGGCCGTTGGTCAGATAAATGCGCAACTGTAATATGTAAGCAAGTTTACCGTATTACTATGAACCCAATTCGAACGTAACTAATAAATAAATAAATAAATAAATAAATAAATATTATAAATAAATATTATAGGACATTATTACACAAATTGACTAAGTCCCACAGTAAGCTCAATAAGGCTTGTGTTGAGGGTACTTAGACAACGATATATATAATATATAAATACTTAAATACATAGAAAACACCCATGACTCAGGAACAAATATCCATGCTCATCACACAAATACATGCCCTTACCAGGATTTGAACCCGGGACCATCAGCTTCGTAGGCAGGGTCACTACCCACTAGGCCAAACCGGTCGTCGAACTAACATCATAATGATGTATGTTAGTTATCGTGCGTCTCGCTCGCGGTAATGTACGGATAAGTACGAGTGAATGCACGATATCTGTATAACATCCTTTTAATATCAGAGTACGTTAGAATTGGCCTGTTTGTAATTTAGGTGTAACGGCGTCCGCAAGCTAGTGCGGGTGCTCGTACGCGGGTGTCATTGTAGGTCAAATCCGACGCACGCGCCAAATCCGCGCCAGTTAACATCGCTCATACTATTTTTCGTCAACTCGCTCAGTGCAAATCCACCATCTAGCGGTCGCCCAAAGTTTAATTGAAACTGTATAAGCTACACTTTCTTATTTAAAACTGTTCGACGTAATTGGCACCTGAATTCAGAGTGTGATTGCATAGTGAAGCACCTCTCAGCAAAAACTGCTTAGCCGTAGGCTTAACGAGTTGCGGTTTGGGTGCGGTTGCGGCGCGGTTCCGAGGCGTTAAGCTGGGGTCGGTATACGGTCGGTTTACTTTTTAAATGCGTGATAATTTACATAAGAGGTTAAAAGTGTTTAAGAAGTGTTAAAATGTTCTCCGTTGTGTAAATAGGCAGGTACAGTCAAGTGTAAAAATATGGGTGTACACGTCTTACTCAAAAATATGTCCCACAGCATCTTATTCCAGTGTAATAAGAGCGTAGTACCATATTTATGAGACGATTCTTTCAATACATATTTTTGCACTTAACTGTACCTATAATCTATTTTTTTTACTATTAACTTATTAAGTATTGCTTTAGGAAATAATGTGGATCGCTCATTTGTTACACAGAAAATATATGGCGTCGTACTTTATATTTCTAAATTATATAGCGAATATACGAAACCTCTAAGTGTTAACTACAGGTACGTTTAATAAAGCTATTATGTTTTAATCTGAATTATCTAAAAGGTTGGTCGACTTCATAGGTGACCGAAGAGCTGGCAGCTTTCTCGCACAACGTATTAGCATCGCTATACAGCGGGGAAATGCTGCCAGCATCCTCGGCACCATGCCAAAGGGGCCAAATTTTTTAGAAATATTTAATTTTATTTAGTATTAGTTTTTAGTTTTAATTTAGTTTTATTTAATAAATTAGTTAGTTTATTTTTATTGTGCCCTCCTCGGATTGGTTCTCAAAATATAAAAATCGTATTTTAATAATATATATTTAGGTAAGGTTCCGTCAAAGTTATTCTACTTTCAACAAATTCGTTTAAAAAAAAAACTTTAGGACCTCCACACAACTGACATAACTTTGTTATACCTTTAAGAACCCATCTTTATTAGAAAGCAGAAAATAATCTAAAATGAAAAAAAGAATCACCCAATCCCATTCATACCAATTTCCCTGCTGTTAAAAAAAAGCTAATTCCCGATGTGTACCCAGCTTTATTACGAGTAGCAAGCTGGAAATTATCTGAATTTAGGTGGTCATTAGGAGAGTCGCGCGGGAGAGATATCCGGCCGGCCGTATAAATCTGAATTTAATGACCAGTATGGTTCTAATATTTCCGAACAATGTTGCGGGTTCGGGACACGTTCCTTGTGTTCCCGCCTTTACGCTTCTGTTTTTAGTTGAATTTATAATTGGAATGTGCTGTTTTTTGTTTTTTAAACCTATTCAACGGTGCTCTGGAATGGGTTTTTATGATTTGAATATTTGGTGTAATTAATTATATTTTCACCTCAGCAGCTCGAACAAGCCTACTCTCGTCACCCCGGGAAGTGACGAAAGTGCGACTTTCCTCACTCCAGGGAGTGAGACAAGCTTTCTCACTACTGAGGTGAAAAGTTGTATATGTCATACGAGAGCAAATTTATTTTACATCTCGTGTTTTTGAGTCCCTCGCTACGCTCAAGATTCTAACTTAGAATCTTTCGCTTACTCAGGACTCAAAATCAACACTCGCAAGAAAAACCAACTTTCCTCTCTTGTTGCACAAATAACTATTCAATAATATTTTTATAGGTACGTGTGAATGTGTGATGGTATATTACTGCATGACATTAGTGCAATTGTAAGTATTATATTATTATATAGTATGTTTCTAACATCGAAGAAATACCTCGAAAAAATAAATTAAAAAATATCTTTAACTCCAGAATCCACCTTAACGGAAGTATTTTACAAGGGGATTAATTATGCTGTAAACATTTTATATTAAAAATTGCTTTTAAGCGTAGTTTAAGGGTGCTTACAAAAAACGATAAAGTTGAACTACGGGCAGAAGAGGGCTCTTAATAATGATTTTATGCGAAGCGGAAAATAATGACTTTCGTGATTAGGATGGAGATCATTACCCGACCAATGTTATAAAAAAAACAGGTAGTCGGACCAAGATAAGTTGGCAGCGGTGTTGATAGCAAGTGTCAAATAACGTCATAATGTAATAGAAGTTTGACGTTTAAGCCCGTGCAGTGTTTGGGTTATCAAAATCGCTGCGAACTTCTCTCGGTTTGACTCTAAGAGTAGTCTGTAGATCGGGTCGTGTCATGTGTATTATCATGTTAGGTCTCTCTTTCCTTTCTTTCTTTCTTTTCTTTCTTTCGGAAAGAGAGACCTAAGCCCTCCTACGTGTACACGTTCAACGCAGCTGGCCAACTTTATTGTCACGCGTGCAATAGAGTATTTAAGAGCAAGTTCGGCCTGGCCAGCCACATTAGGGCTCATGCTAGACAACGTCTATAATGTGTTTATTTGGGGTCGCCGTCATCGAAAACGATGAGGAGGACTATATATATATATATATACTTTATACTCAATATAATCCGTTTTCATACTTTTATTTCATGTGTATCGCGAAAATCTAGGACAATATTAATGTTCTCATATGTTGAGCTCGATTAGGAGTAGACAGGAACTATTCTACAATAACAGAATCAGAAAAGTTTTTTAATGAAATATATTTATGACCTAAAATCTAATTATCATGAGAATAAATAAATAAATAGTATAGGACATCATTACACAAATTGACTAAGTCCCACAGTAAGCTCAATAAGGCTTGTGTTGTGGAGAATTAAGAGTAAAATAATTAGTTTTAAAAACTCAACATGAATACGTTTAAACTGTACTAAAAACTCAACTATAAACTGACAAAATTCAACTAAAAACTACACTCCATTCCTTAGCATGCCATAATAACACAATTACAGCCAGTAGCTTAACAACCGAGCGCAGCGAAAATTTCAATGTACAGTTGATTCCATTAATTAGGGATGCTGTGTTCGCCCCATCGCGCCAAGTTGAATAGCCAATTACATTGGTAATTGGGCCGGGGCAGGTGTCTCCTCACAAAGCAGGCTCGGAGCAGGCACTTTTCATATTTCGACGTTGTTGTACTGTGAGTTGTTTTTGATTGTAGAGTGGACATTTGTATTGGTGGGTTGTTAAGGAATGTTTTTAAAAGCTAGTTGACGTAAGTATGGTTTATTGGTATGGAGCATTAGTCTCTATTTAGAAAAGTATATCAGGCAAGAAAAAAACAATTTAAAAGTAAATATTATTCTTCTCATATGTTGAGCTTGAAAAAAATTAAATTAAACTAATTTAGGAGTAGACAAGAGATATTGTACAAAAACAGAATCAAAAGTGAACTTTAAATAAAATATATTATAATCTCACGTATAATTATAACTTTAGTTTCGAAGTGAATAATATATACTTAATTTATTTCCTCTTAAAAAACGTCAAAGGTGTATAGGTAAAATATTTATTACTTCATTCCAAAATCACAACTTTAGCCACCAAACATAACAGATTAGTTTGCAAAAAATAAAAGCAAATAAAACTACTACAGATTTACAAACTGGAGTAAAAAAAGAGTAGGTATCTCCTTGTACTACCATCACTATAGCCACACCACAAACCAAAACAATGAAATAACAAAACGCATCATTATTTATACAAATGACAGCTGATAGTCAATTCAAAGGGATTCCGCGCTCATCAAGGCCTTATCTGATTACGTCATACGTAACGAGATGGGTCTGAAAGTGGGCCAGTGGTGGGAGCCGTGGGGCACCTACCGACCCACCTACCTACCCTAGTCGGAATAGTTGTAGTTGGTGGAGTTCAAGTTCTAGATTAACTTTATCTTTTGTTTTTTACGAGTGAGCAGTAAAATAGTGTAATGTGTTCTAGGTTAGTGTACCTATGTTTTTTTATATTGTAAGTTCAGAATTGTTCAACCAAGTATCTTTTAGTTTAATAAAGTACAATTTTTAGCAAAATTACTTTTATTAAAAAGCTTATATTTTCAAAATATTGACAACAGTTTTATGCTTTAATTATTCAGGTAATTTTGTAATCTTCTGAAGCCTTCTCGGCCTTAGTACAACTCTATAATAAGAACAATGGTACCACGGCGATTTCAGCCTATAAATAAATAAATATAATAGGACATTATTACACAAATTGACTAAGTCCCACAGTAAGCTCAATAAGGCTTGTGTAGAGGGCCACGATATATATAATATATAAATATTTATAAAAAAAAAAATATATTTATTTCAGATCAAAGATCCATATTATGTTAGTACTTATACTCTAGACTTAATAACTATGTTAGTTTGAGAAAACACATAAAATAAAAACAAAAACCAAATAAAAACAAAAAAACTTCCTATTTGGCCCTTCCAATGGCGACTTCGACCCAGTATTTTGTTGTAGGGCAGTCTAGGCTTTCCGACAATAAATACTTAAATACATAGAAAGCACCCATGACTCAGGAACAAATATCCATGCTCATCACACGAATAAATGCCCCTACCAGGATTTGAACCCGGGGCCAACGGCTACGGCATAAACAATCTGAATATTTTTTTAGAAATATATTAGTTTAAAATCCAAAACAGAAACCACATTTTACGTTAGCTTTCAGAACGTTAAAATACCTTTTAGTTTTCGCAACGACGCTCCCTAAGAATTATTGCTACTAAGATTGAGTTTCGATTGAATAAATAATAACACGTCAAACCTTGTCCATTCTGACGTGTTGCGCGTTGGAATAGGGTTTGGATCAATGGTGGACGGCGTAATTTGTGGAATGAAAGATAAATCTTACAGCCTTGCGCTTGCGAAATATAAAGAGGTTAAAAGTTGTGAGCTTGTGTTACAACTTAGAAAAAAAAAACCAACGAAGTTACAGGTAACAGCTACTTTGGAATATACGAGTCTGATGCATATGTTTTCGTCTAGTCAGACCATTTTTTGAGGTTCCCAAGCTTATACAAAAATTATGTTTAGTTTAAAAATCACTAATTGTTAATGCTAATACTAATATAGCTTAATTTTATTTGTGTAATGGTAATTTTATACAGTAGCTAAATCCAATACAAAAATACCGTTTGTACTAAGAGAAAACAAATGTTATGTGTAATAGTACACTACTATAGAGGCCGGGAAACGTAGGGTTGCAGGCCATGTAGATATAGACGGCTGAGCGTAGCGAAGCCGGATAGAGATACGCGGCCGGCAACCCCGTTTCTCGCCGAGATTTGTATAGTGCTTTTCTCAAACTTGCAATTAAAACAAAAATGTAGTCAATTTGACCTACTCGGCTCGCCACTCTACCGCCGGTGTACAACCTTACGCGCGGTCCGCGCGCCTGCGCGATGCGCCACCACCGTTGCTTAGCAACGAATATGCACAACAAATCACTGTACCGTACCTATATTTGTTGATGGTTGAATGCCAAGACGTTGTGTCACAATTTGATGTTAAAAAACAAAAGAAAATTGCTTTACAGTCTTAGGTGTGTAAGGCAGTATGAAATTCCTTTACATATCATCTTCACTCGTCGCACCTGATATGTAGTATTTCCAGACCTAATTTGACGTAAGTCATGCCATAATTTCATAGCAAGTTTGAGAAAAGGTTTAATACTACGGAAAGCAATACGGCTCGCGGGTCTGCCAATGTAGGTACTAACAATTTTTTTTCGAGCCCATACACGCAGAAGTATCTGTAGGAGAGGACCATATAATTTGGACAACGTTTATAAAATTTATTTTTTCTTTCAGATATATAAGTCTCATGCGATTTTATTACACGATCGAAATAAACTAGATAAAACATTACTATTATGGTTCCCATTACTGAATCAATTGATCTACATGTATATTTTTTTTAGAAAAAACCTTTTTTTGCGTGAAACTAGACGAAATAATTTTCATCGGGGCTCGTAAAAGGTAAAGGAAAGCATAGAAACGTGTTGCAAATACAAGCAAATCTTCTGTAGGAAAAGAACTAGCATTCCATATTTAATATTCCCCATATTCATATTATGTGTCAGCGTTTATGTCTTGCAATATTACCCTTTCCAAATACGAGGATGAAGTGATTTACCTAAAAGGAAAGGTCGAGGTTGCCACGTGTAGCGATGAATCACGTGTAAGCGGTATTCACATTTTACAATACAATAAAGATTAGATATTGTTATAATTCTAACTTGACATGAGTCGTCGTGCGCCTTCCACGCGCACCAACCTTAACGGATTATACAGCTCAAACACGGTAGGAGATTTTTTTTTAGTAACATAAGCGTGTCAGATTAAGATATGATATGATGGTATATGTTATATATATATATTTGTTTATTTATCATATTTATATATATATTTATATGTTATACATATATTTGTGCTGTTTTATTTTTTTCCTCTGTTCTGGTTCTCCATTTATATTTGCTACCCTTATACATATTTCTTCCTTACGGTAATTTCTACTACCTGAAGGTTGTCTGGAAGAGATCGCTTTTTAGCGATAAGACCGCCTGTTGTTGCTTAGTTTTTTTATGTTAATTGCTGTATTTAATCATGTGTTCGTTATGCACAATAAAGAATATTATTATTCCCTTTATTTATTTTTGGTCTTAGGCTAGGTCATTTATAATATGAATATAAAAGTAAAATATAAAAACACTTACAAAACAATACAAAATATATATAAACACATTATAAAAAACCTAACCTAGGGTGCCGCCAGCAGCGGGGCAGGGCCCAAGCTGCCGGTGGTCAGGGCCGCAGAGAGAGGAACCGGCGGACTATCCGCGCCGTGTCCAAGATCACCGCCTTCTGCATCTGACCACCTAGCGAGAGTCTCTCTTATTATTATTATTATTATATGAGTGATATCTTTCTACCCGTGGACCATACCATAACCACTTTTAGCCGTCTATGTTGGTCCATTGGTTGGTGGGCAATCAAAAAATCTTTAAGTAATTTTTGAATTTGGTTCATTTGGTCCACGTTGATGCTATAATTGTAATAATACTTAATCTGACAATTATTTGCACGTGTTTTCTTAATCTGACGGTTACAAGTTCGAAACACATTACCGCCAGGTTTCGGGCATAATGTAGTTTATTTGTTTTGTACATACCGTATTTCGCAGGCACGTGTTACGAGCCAATTAAGTTCAAGGGTTCAAGGACGGTCAGAGTTCACTTCGTATTGAACTGCTTAAAAATAACTTTCTATAAATGTCCTGATTACGTCACGTCCACGCGTATTCCTCTGTTTTGCTTAATTAATAAAAACGGATTGTTTTTCAATTAACTGTTAATAATTAAACAAGCTACATGATCCTGCTTTTCAAAAACACATTGCTTTGATTTTGGACCCGGGTACGTCCTTAAACTGTCCAAAAGAGAGGTATGGGTATTGTGAATGTCATCTCGCTTTGTGTGATAGGGCACAGCACAGCGGATGTCATTCCAGATCTAGAGCAGAGCCCAACTAGGGAAGTACCTCCACCTTACAGAAAACCGCAGCCAAATAACACTAGACCCTACTCATAGTGTTGTGTTCCTGCCGGTGAGTAAGGTATTGCCAGAGCTCAACGAGGGAGGGGGGGGGGGGTTAGGGTCGGCAAAGCGCATGTAACTCCTCTGGAGTTTCAAGCGTACACAGGCTACAGAGATTGCTTACCATCAGGCGGGCCGTATGCTTGTTTGCCACCGACGTAGTATTAAAAAATAAAATAAGCATTTACTATCAAATTATCCTCATACTTAGTATTTGAGTTCAAAGTTGTCAAAGTTTGTTTTCAAATTAATCAGCTTCTGGTATTAATTTCATTTGTTGTCCAAGCTTCAGTCGCTAAAAGTTTCTTACCACGGGCAACTGTTACTCATCGAGACAATTCTAAAAACCCGTAAACACAAGTAAGTTGCGTTGTTTCATCACAGAGTACACATGACCAACTCTTGTCTACAACATCAGATCAACTCGAATAATGTGCCATAACATTGCATTGTCACCCGATTTATACATGTAAGCAAATTTTTAGCTCAATCGAAATCGAGAACAAAATGACATACGAACTAATACGGCAAGTTAAATAAAATTTTATAATGATAGCTGAAGAAACATAAAAATACTCTAAAATACCATTTAGAATGAAAAGACTGTATTAGATATTTTTTAGATTCGCATCCACCAATCCTATTACGTAACGAATGGACAACGACAGGCCGAAAACGCACCTCTCCAATCCGACCATTCATTAGACTCAGCGTATGGAGCGACCCCCGTAAATGCACTGTCAACACCAATTTAAAGTGTTTATAGAACCTTGTGCAAATAACTACGTACCGCCGCGTTTCGCTAGAGAATTAAGTTATTTGCTGAACGAGTCGAGCCGTTGCCGAAATTTCGAGTCCGTGAACGCTATATGAGTGTGACTTTAGGGACATGGGTGGGTTAGAGGGGTTTTAGTTCTAGGTTAATTAGGATGAAAGTTTATCATAATTGCTAAATTAGAAAAGTGATATCAACTAGTTACAACTTTTGTAAACAACTAAAGCTATTATTGAAACTTGCTGCGTTGATGATATCGCAAAAAATGTTACTTGACATACATCTCTAGTACAGTCACGTCTGAAAATATCGATGCGAAAAATGTGCCAAAAATATGTATTCACTACCTTAAACGTATGGGCAATAAAGTCGTGTATACATATTTTTGGAACTTTCTTCGTATCGATATTTTCAGACGTGACCGTACAAGACATAAAAAGTATACGTAATTACTGGGTATAAAAGTATGAGATTGTTTAATTTGTCTAAGGTGTAGGGTTTGTGAAGTTAGGGCTTGTAGAGTTAGAAGCTTGGCTCATCAAGAGATCTGTACCCCTAGTGTAAATTTATTCGGTGGCGTAACGTGACGTACGCATTTACGTTAAGTCTCATTTTGTATGGGATTTTGAGTTTCCAAAACGTTCCGCTGTGGCGCGCTGTGTCTAAATCCCACACGAAATGAGACTTAACGCAAACGCATACGTCACTTTTCGAATCCGAATAAATTTACACTAGGGGCTCTGATAACTTTTTAACAGTGCGAGCCTTGTATAGGCAACATGAAAATGTTTTTGGTGGAATATAGTTTTTGTATTCCTCTACTGTTATCTGTTATTTATACAATAATGCACACTAATATAAGAACATACATAATAGGTTTGAAGAAAAGTCTATATTGTCTTTTTCTCATAACAGCTCTTGTGCCTTGTGCTTTAAAAGCGCTTAAACGATATTGCGATTAATGGCTGCCAACCTAACAAAATCAAAATCAATACAGTTTTCAAACTAAGCGCATCGCTGCCAACTCACAAAAACTATTTTTTTAATGTCTAGTGAACGACAATTAAAAACAAATTTCACCATAGACAACGTTTTCTATTTTGATGTATCCCGCGCTCGTAGTTTTTTTTTTTTAAATAATTTTACTTTATTTAAAAATTAGTAGGCATTGAAAAATTATTGTATTTAACGTTATATAACTAGGTCAAAAAATGCTCGTGATCCTTTACAATGTTCCTTCACATTGTAACCCACGCCACTCGTCTTTTTTTATCCTTTTTATGAAATGGTTGACTAATAGTATTTTATGCGACAGTTGTATAAGAAGGGTCAAAAAAGGCTAGTGGCGTGAGTTACTATATGAGCCGGAGCCGAAGGCGTAGGCGAACATTGTAAAGGAATACGCCACGAGCATTTTTTGACCTACTTATACAACGATTTTCTCGGTTTTCTCGATTTTGGCCACAGTAGTCTATGGAGACTAACAAGCAACGCTAAGCGGTCTTCGTAGTCTATGGATGTTGCTATATTACGGGTGTCACATGCGTGTTTCTGACTTATGAAGTAATTGTTTTTTTACTATGCAACCAAATGAATATTTTGTAAGTTGGCAGCAATGCACTTAGTTTAAAACTTTATTAGTTTTAATTTTGTTAGGTTGGTAGCCATTAATCGCAGTAACGTTATAGCGATTTAAAGCACAAGTGCTGTTATGAGGAATAGACAATATAGACTTTTCTTGAAACCTTTTATGTATGTTCTTATATTTGTATTAATGAATGCATAACGTAAAAAGAGCGTACCTGGGTCGCCTAGCAGGAGGACGTCCTATCGGACGCCCTAGGTATCGCTGGAGCGACATGGTGGAGGCGGATCTGCGCGAGCTTCGAGTCGACAATTGGCGAGAGGTCGCACAGGACCGAGAAAAGTGGCGCTGTCTTGTGTCGGAGGCCAAGTCTCATTTTGGGTCGCTGAGCCAACGGAGTAAGTAAGTAAGTAATGCATAAATGACAGATAACAGTAGAGGAGTAGGTAAAATACTATTTTATTCGCTTGCGTCACTAAGAAAGAGGATGGGATTGAATTATCAATGAAATAGGATAACTAATACTATAATATAGGCGTAGACAGCCAAGTGATACGAATTAAACGTCCAATTTCGTAGCTCAACAAATAGGGTAACAGCACCAGTGGCCAGCCAGGGACCAGTAGTCAGCCTTTTAAGTCGTTTATTGGTCATAAATATCTGGTATATTCGATTAAACAAATCGCGTGTAGTCAAATAGGAGCTCTGATTCCTTATTCGTTAATACGTAACGCGGCAGGTGCGGTGAGGTATCGGGGAGAGGAAATATACTCGTTCATAAAGGTGATGTTTGTTGACGAGAGCTGGAGTGTCATGTCCGCCATATTTTTTACTGCACGTGGTGTTCTTTTAACGCGTGAGAAAAAATATGTTTTAATATAAAAATTACTGTTTTTTGTTAATGATGGGTTTATTGGATAGTTTATCTATTAAATTGCGTTACATTTAAATAGAAATATCAATATTTAACTTATAAATTGAGGAGGTTGACCACTGGATACCACTTTTTTACAAAAAATCCAGTGCCCAGCCTTCCGCGGCTGACTTTCGGGTTATTAGTTATTTTTTTTATTTTCGATCCAATGCGACCGTTAGGACCGTTACATTTACATTTTCAAATTTAGTTAGGCATGTCTCAGTCAATTTAAAGTAAAACCCAGTAGTCAGCCGCATTTGAAATAACGTTTTAATGCGGCTGACCACTGGGTTTCACGGATCCAGTACTCAGCCATTATCTTCCTTGGTACGTCGCTGCCAAATATTATGAACTTTAACTCATTTAAATAAGGTTCAAAAGTGTATACATATTTTTGTTGAGAAATATTCCAATATCTAACGGACCCCTGCACGGGTTTCACCAACATTTAATCCGATTTTTAAAATAATGAATTATATTCAATAAACAGATTCATTAATAAAAAATAAGAAGATAAATATAGAGTTTATTAGTTTGCAAGAATAATTTTAAGCACCCTATGGCCTACAAATTTCGTGGCATGAGAATTGTATAGGTACCTAGACCTACCTATACTTTAGCTTCCTACCTAGGAATGATAAATATTATAATATCGTTAACTTTAATACAAATAATAGTGTTTTTTTATTTCATTGTTATTAATAGTTCATAAAGGCTGAGTACTGGGTACACAAAGGCTGCTTACTGGATTTTAGAGGCTGACTACTGGAGAAAAGTGCCATTTTTTGTTTAATCTTAATTATAGATATTATAAAGAGGATTGTTATTTTTTGACATACTTTATTTCAAAACTATAATAAACACTTGATCTAACCATGTCATGCGTTTATTTATCCGACTAATCCTGTAGAAACGTCGAGAGTACAAACTTTAAAAATGCGTTATAAGGCTGACTACTGGTGCGTTTACCCTAACTAATCAATTATGAAATTATTTGATTCTGTTTGAATTGCATGTGACACTAATTTACACTATCAAATAAACTAGTTTATCATACGTGTTAAGGCAATTTCAACTTTAAAAACATTACCATAATGTTTCTTATTTAATTTTCAGACACAGTTTACATGTTTTGTAGTGCAAACAATTAGAGTTCAGTTGATATTGAGGTGAATTTATTGAATTGTATTAATTTAGATAACCCATATTGAATTGATTCCAAATAGATTGGCCACTATGAATGAACATTTTAATTGTTTGAAGCCTAAATTAAATTTACAACATCATTTTCATTAATTTTGTGGGAAGGTGTATTCACGGCCCGATTCGAATTTTCAGATAATTATGTCATAAAACTACGATAGGATATATGGTTTTTTTTAATACTACGTCGGTGGCAAACAAGCATACGGCCCGCCTGATGGTAAGCAGTTTCCGTAGCCTATGTACGCCTGCAACTCCAGAGGAGCTACATGCGCGTTGCCGACCCTAATCCCCCCCCCCTCGTTGAGCTCTGGCAACCTTACTCACCGGAAGGAACACAACACTATGAGTAGGGTCTAGTGATTTGGCTGCGGTTTTCTGTAAGGTGGAGGTATTTCCCAGTTGGGCTCTGCTCTAGATCTGGAATGACATCCGCTGTGCTGTGCCCTACCAAACTAATGTGGCAGTGTGCAGTAAATGGAGAATTAATCTTGAATAATAATGTAAAGTTCAGCCATGGCTTTACATGAGCTGATAAAATCACCGTACACTGTCTTGTACTAACCGTAGAATTGTAGTCGTATTTAAAGCTCCTAATACCTTGTTAATGGCGAAATAGTCCTGCTGATATGAACGCAAAATTTTAAAATATATATATATTTTTAATTTATTTAGGAAACAACAGTCACATATCAATAAAATATAAGAATACATAGTAAATAACAGATCGAAAGAGGGAAGGTGTTAGGCATCTTCTTGTCTGTCACGCATACAGGGACTTCAAAACATCGGTAGGTAATTAATAATGCATCGTATATTTAGGAAATTTTTGACGTATCTAAAAGTTTGAATCAGACTGACAGTGAAAGAGAAAATGATTCAGTTTAGTTATTGTTTGGATGTACAATAATAATGTTAATTTGTTAGTAATCTGTGTATCACTACATCTTATAAAACAAAGTCCCACGCCATGTCTGTCCGTCTGTCTGTATGTTCGAGATAAACTCAAAAACTTATAAACAGACGATGCGGTTTTCATTTCTATCAATATAGTGATTCTTGAGGAAGGTTTAGGTGTATAATTTGTTAAGGTTTTGTGTAACCCATGTGAAGCCGAGACGGGTCGCTAATATTACATACATGCGTGGCCAAATAGTAGTATTTTTAAGATGCATCTTTTATTAGTCGAAGACGTAAATTTCCAAGTGGTCTACATACATTTATTAAATTATTATGTATCAGTTTTTTAAGAAAACAATTGTTTAGTAGACTTTTTAAAATGAAAAGAGAGAGAGAGAGAGAGAGAGAGAGAGAGAGAGAGAGAGAGAGAGAGAGAGAGAGAGAGGCAACTACAAAAACTAACAAATGTCAGATTTGGTCACTTTTCCCGGTTGGTCACTACTGCATGCTGTTACATTGATGAAATACACAACATTGCAATCTTTTCTTATAATGAAAATCGATTGAAAACATGCAGCAGAATTATACTTATATTGGTTATAAGATGTCCCGAAACAATCGTACACGGAAACCAAGTACTTAAAGGTTAAAAAAGTAATTAAATTATGCCGACGAGGTATTGTAGCCATGGCCACAAACAGTGACGGATAGCCTTGTAGTGTGGCGAGTGACGGGCCCGGTGTCTCGCTTACACAAGACAGAGCAGTCTGCACGTGGCTCTAAATAGTTTACTGGAAGATTCATCTTGTTTAAAGTTATTTAAACGCTTGTGCGGTGCGATACATGTGATAAATGTGCTAACTATTGATTGTGTCTAATATTGTAAACTACCTACTCATTAAGTGAAATGTAATTTTCTTTTGAGTAAATAAATGTCTTTAACCAGAAATGTGAAATCTTATAAGAAATATTACTAACTTATAAAACTTTGAACCAAAATATAAAAATAAATAAAACTTATCTTGAAATGACTAAGAACTATCCCCCCGTGCCGTAGATGCTGGAAGCAATTCTTCGCTACATTGCAGCAGTAATTCTTTGGGCGAGAAAGCCAGCTCTACGATCGTCGGTGGCGTCTGATATCCATTTAGACAATTCTTTAATAGTTAATTATGTCAATTTTATGATCGCAAGTTCTTAGTGGCGGAGAGGAAAATTCTGGACCTATCAGAGATGAAGATGGAACTTGGAGGCGTAGGAAGAATAGGGAGCTAGAGGAGCTGGTTGCGATGCCCAATATAATTGGCGAGATCAAAGCCACACGACTCCGCTGGCTCGGTCAGAGAGGATGGGAGGGGATCGTGCTGTGAGAAGAGCGTATGTGGGGCACCCGGGTGGAAAACGTCCGTCTGGGCGTCCCAGATACCGCTGGAGTGACGAAGTCCTAAAAGACCTGTTCGCCCTCGGAATACTCAACTGGCGTGAAGTGGCGCAGGATAGGGCAGAGTGGCGCTCTCTTGTGTCAGAGGCCAAGATCCTGTTTGGGTCACTGAGCCAGTGAAGAAGAAGATGATCGCATAAGAGTACGATAACCGCTACAACTAAAAACTGCCTCGATGTCGTTGTGAGTGAGTATTGTTGGAAGGTTTTAAAAGCATAGTTTGTGAAATTGTCAGATTAGGTATCTTACGTTGTCTAGTGGCCCACCATAAAAAAAATGACAATCTATTTTCAAACAATGATAATAGTAAATAGTATTGAACTTATTTTGTTTTAAAATTGAACAAAATAAAACAAAAAGGAAACTGATGCTTTGATAATGATTTAAATTTCATCGTAGGTAATAAGCATTGCATTACTTCTAAATATTAGGAAGGTTAATCGCTAGAGGTTAACAACAGTTTGACGTCCAATATCAGAATTGGCGAAGAGCATTTGCTTTGCAGTCCTATTGGCTTCGAATTTTGCTATTGGCATATAGTTTTTTTTGTGATTAATATTAAAAAAAATTGTGCTATGACGCTTATGCACTTTGGAAAATATCGTTGGAAGTTTTATTCGAACATTTTTCAGTAATAGATTGAAATAAATGAAATCGATCTCAACATTTAGAATCAATTCTTTATTAAGCAAGTACCTATGAGTTTATCGCTTTAATCATAAGTGTGTGTATTGTGCCGCCGGAAAATTTCCAAAATTGCGAAATTCCTACTTTAATATATTTCGGAAACTTCTAATATCTGATATATTCCATTTTAAAATGAAATTTTCCCATGGGCTATGTGAAATTTTCATAAAATTTTGTCAATTTTCTCAACTTTTCGGAAACTTTCCGCCACTTGCACTTCAGTAATCACACGTATCATAGAATCTCTAAATCGCAGTTCACCCACAACATCGACACCAATAACAAATCATCTCACTGTCCCGTCATTAATAAATGACACTTCCATTCATTAAGCAGCACAGAAGGTAGCCACGTAAATTAATCAGCCGGGACAGGGGACGGGATAAGAGGCATGCTCCAAAAGTTTCACTCCTTAATGACGGCTTAATGAAAATTGCACGGAAAACGATGACAGTTAATCACCGGCAGAAATATAGCTTTAAAACGCTTGGTGTGATTGGATGGGTGCGTTTCTGTTGTTGTTTGGTTTTGTTTAATGGTGGGTCGACTGAAAATATTCAGCGTAATGTCACTTTGTCATAAATATTAATGTTAATGCGGAAAGCGGAGGTTGCGTTTTGTATACAACATTTTAATGGGAACATATTGAATTATATATCGTCTTCTTCTTCCTCCTGCCCTTATCCCACGTTATGTGGGGTCGGCACAACATGTTCTTCTCTTCCATTCTCCTCTATCTTTCGTCACTTCAGCACTCACTCCTTTCTTTCTCATATCCTCTTTCACACAATCCATCCATCGTTTTTTGGGTCTACCATCCGCTCTCCGTCCATCAACATTCATTCCTAACATTCTTTTTCCTATATGGCATTCATCCCTCCTCATTAAATGCCCATACCACGCTAACCTACCACTCCTTATCTTCTCCGCTACCGGTGCTACTTTCAAATTTCCCCTTATATACTCATTCTTAATTCGATCCTTTCTCGTCACTCCACACATCCATCTCAACATTCTCATTACCGCTGCGTGTACTCTTCTTTCATCCGTCACTTTCGTCGCCCAGCATTCTGATCCATACATTACAACAGGTTATAGGAATATTGAAATAAAATAAGGCTTATATAATTAACACGCCTTCGTCATCATCGTCTCCTAGCCGTTTTCGGTCACAGCAACTGCTTTCTGGTGACTGACGTAGCCAATCTTAGCAGCGATTGTGCGGCTACACTCGCACTGCGAATCACACGATCTATATCGCAAAACAGCCTCGGAGAAATTTTTAAACTCAAACGCTGCCAGCATCCTCGGCACAATTTTAAAGGGGCCTAAATTTTTTGATATATTTTACTTTTATTTAGTATTAGATTTTAATAAATAAATAAAAAAGTTTATTTATACTGTCGTTTATTATATTTACTAATATTTGTACTTTATTTATTACTATATTTATTCACAGTTTGATGCTGATATTATACCAATTTCATTTTGATTTGAAATGAAGTTATATTTTCAAGTTCTTACTACTTTTATATACCCTTCATGTATTCTACTGCATTTTTATTATCAACACAGATATCCATTTCGATCCGAGACACTTCAGAAAATGCATCCAAATATTTACGTCATCGTTTTCCATAAACAGAAATAAATGTAATATACGACCGGTCTAGCCTAGTGGGTAGTGACCCTGCCTATGAAGCTGATGGTCCTGGGTTCAAATCCTGGTAAGGGCATTTATTTGTGTGATGAGCATGAATATTTGTTCCTAAGTCATGGGTGTTTTCTATGTATTTAAGTATTTATATATTATATATATCGTTGTCTAAGTACCCACAACACAAGCCTTATTGAGCTTACTGTGGGACTTAGTCAATTTGTGTAATAATGTCCTATAATATTTATTTATTTATTTATTTAAGCGGTGGTGGTCGAGTGGATATGACATTCGACTTCCAATCCGGAGGTTTTTCGGAACTTATGTACGAAATATCATTTGATATTTACCACTAGCTTTTCGGTGAAAAAAAACATCGTGAGGAAACCTGCATACATCAGCGAAGAAATTCAAAGGTGTATGTGAAGTCCCAGTCCGCATTGGGCTCGCGTGGGGACTATTATAGCCCGAGCCCTCTCATGAGAGGAGGCCTGTGCCCAGCAGTGGGACGTATATAGGCTGAATTATTATTTTATTATTATTCTTTTTTATGAAGAAAAAGTGACCAAGGCATCCAGTGCCCAGCGCTGGCAGTGTACTCTACTATTGTAGCAGGTGCCTAAGCCCCTCGGCCATCTGGGTCACGGCGGTATAAATCGAATCTTTTCAAGATATCCAGTTTCATGAGAGCTTATAGCGGCCCCTGACATTGCACAAATGAAAATATTTTCAAAAACTAATTTAATTTGTTCTTAAAGTCATTTTATTTACGATTCACTGAATTCGCCTAATTCCTCATTCAAACCCTCAATTAATTTAACTGTCTGAGTTGCGTGAAAGTAAACAGCTTAAAGTGGCCAGAGAAGTTTAGATTGTAATCAATTAAAATCTTGGAGACAAAGCGCTGTATTAATCTACGGTTTACTGTTTAAACTGTTGCTATTGTTGTCCAAGTTTGTAGTGTTTGGTAATCTTCAGCGAAATAGAGGCATTAGTCAAGAGATATGATTGAAAGGAATAAATTATTGAGGCATAGGAATAGTTAAGTGTGGTGGGAGAAATACAAGCAACAAGAACGCACAGAATAAGGTGGAATTTCATAGGTCGACATCTATACAATATTTGACAGATGTCAACTGTCAGAGGGGACATAAAATGACAATATACAGTAAAATTTAAAATTAAATAATTGAACTTATCAATAAAACTAAACTACATTAATTGTAAAACTTAAAATAAAATTATAAATAAAAAATGCCCCCAGGTCGCTATCATATGTTATGGTGCCCAGAAGACTGGCAGCGTTACCTCTTTGGTTGGCCAGACGTTGTCTCTGGCCGAAAGTAGCTGTCAGTCTTCTGGTCACCAAAGACAAGGCGCTCGGAAATTTCTTTGAATAGGGTTTCGCACTGGGCCCCCGCGGTCCCGTGTTTCGACTCCAAACGGCGCAAATATGTAGCCCTCGCCGAGGACGGCATGTTTGCGCCGCTCCACTAAAATGTCTTGCACTTCAGTTATAGTTACTACGACAGGGACTGCAAGTTACCTTATCTTTTTTATTTTATATTTAGGCAACAAACAGTCCTATACAAAAAATAATGTAATAATAAGCAATGTGTTAATAGACCTTGAGTGCCCTACCTTAATAATAATATGTTTTAATCTAAAGTAGCTAGTGTTGGAGCAGTAAGCGGAAAACAAAGTTATCAGTAAGTAACAATAAAGTTATCAGTAACTTGAGTGAATCCGTACCCCTAGTGTAAATTTAGTCGATAGCGAAACGTGACGTACGCGTTTGCGTTAAGTCTCATTTTGTATGGGTTTTATCCAATGGGTCGCCAAGCGGGACGTTTTGGAAAGTCAAAAATCTCATACAAAATGACACTTAACGCTAACGCGTACGTCACGTTTCGCTGTCGAAAATATTTACACTAGGGGTACTGTATTCATTCATCCATGTGTATGTATGCACGGGCAGGTTCGTTGATACTCGAAAATATTTTGAAATTTGAACATCATTGTGATCAATTTCATAGTTAAACTACTACTCATTGCCGTGATGTAAATAAAACATAGTCGACACACAACCTTTACAACAATAACAAAAACCTTGTCTCTTGAACTACTGATTGTTGATTATAATTTCGCTTTAGTATTTACAAACCAAACTAAAAACATATCTACACGCAGTCCATCGGTTCCTTCACAGCCCTTGCGTAAGTAACTCAGACCAAGCCATTCGTCACGGTATTTGTCTGTCTTTGTTGACCGGCGGTTGTAGGCCGGTGGGTAAATAGCACTGTTTACTTGTGGCCGGACAGATTGGCGTTGGGACTTTTGAGGGAGAATTAGCATTCCCTGGCGTCTCGGATCATTTTCATATTTTGTTTTTGGTTAACAAAAAGGACATTTCATGGAGTTAACATTTTGACGGTGTAATAAAACCATGGAATGAGGCCTTTGTTTACGAATTGCGACTGAGCTGCTGGTGTATATGTCACGTCAGGTGTCACTGTCGATTTCCTTGATAAATTACGTTACTGTCGATGTTGTATTAGTGTAACGATTAGAACGTTCAATCCGTCACTCATTTTATTAATGAGATTGATAGTGACATTGCCGTTTTTGTCTGCTTCTAAAGCATTTTGCAGCAGTAATGATACATCAGCAATGCTTCTGTATTGCAATCAAAATGTAACTTTACAGACAGATTTTAATGCTGTGAATTGTATACTGATAAAATATAACAAACTAAAAATAAAAACCTAATTTAGAAATTAATAACTATCGTACGTTAACGATGAAGCCTTCACTAGTTATGTAAAGTTCTGCTATTAAGCTGTAAGTCATCTGTACTTAGATAGATATCAATGGCTGCCTGCTTCACTTCATGTAACACTATATTAACGCAGCTCAATCATGAACTTACATTCAAGACCTTACGTGCTTGTGTTACAGTTTAAATTCCAATGAGTCGCGACGCTTTGATACGAGATTTTGGAGTTAATTTCATCGAATATCTCTAGTGGGAAGTGTTCAATTGAATACTTAATTGATCCTCTTAAATCTGATCGCGTATCCCTCTTCGATTAAGTGTGAATTGCTGCGGAAGCGAGTGATATGTAAAACATTTACATAACATTACTGATATGATAAAATTTTCAAACATTAATTGCATGTATGTAATTGTTACGTCCTCGTTTTTAGCGTAAATATGTGTGATAGTGAGGTAATGTTTAGATTTAACCATACTTACAAAACATTATAAATAGCATATAATGTTAGTAATAAATTTTCAAAATTTAAATTTTTAGTCCTTACGTCGGCCTCAAGGTCTCTAACATAAGTCAATACAAGATTTACAGTGACATCTTATAAGGAAATGAAAAATGCATAGAAACATTTATAAAAGCAATAGCTAATACCAAGGTAAACATTATATAATATAAATATTAAAATAAAATAAACATTCAGTGGAGGAAAGCATGGGTAAATGTATAAGTACATGCCAAGGTAAAATTTTGTCAATTAGACAGTTTGAACTTTGAAAATTTTAGCGCACAACAAGCAACACAACTAAAATATTTCTATTTAAACACGTCCATAATTACACTCATCTGATCGTTATCACTATCTTTACGTCCAAAGTTATTCAAATACTCCGTAACTCACAACTTTCCCCATTTACTCTCTTTACCCCGGTGTCCCGTTTCAATTTAAACCGTCATAGTTCTGTGCTCAAAAAGGTAGCGTCTCCAGGGACGCGGAGTAAGCTAGGTGGATTGAATCACGGTACAGGCTCGATTTGAGACAAGAAAGCTTTTAAGAGTTAAGGACGCGAATAATCGAGCTGGGTTTTGTAGCAAGAGTTCTAGATGCAGATAGTTTGTAAGAAATATAGTTTAATAAAATAGTAAATTTAATACAGCACCGGACTATGAGTGGAATATTGGCCGTGGAATATATGCGTTATATTTATTAACTTCATAACTTCTGCGTTATATTTATCTGACTTGATTCATACATTTTTAAATATTGGAAAATTATTTTTAAGTTTTATATTTAAAAATACCGCAGGGAGGAAGGGATCGAAAAACGCTCTAAGAGGCTCGGCATCGTTCCATCGAGTTTTAGTATCCAAATTCCATGCTGATCAGTAGAGCGACCAAGATTCGAGTCTACAAGACTGTTACTAAGCCAATTTTGATGTACGGGTGTGAAGCTTGACTCAGAAGAAGAGAGCAAGCTCTTAGTGGCGAAGACGAAAATCTGGCGGAAGCTTCTGGGGCCTATCAGAGTGAACTTGGAACTTGGAGGCAAGGAAGAATAGGGAGCTAGAGAAGCTGGTTGCGATGCCCAATATTATTGGCGAGACGACTCACACGACTCCGCTGGCTCGGTCACAAGGAGAGGATGGAAGAGGATCGCGCTATGAGAAGAGCGTATGTGGGGCACCCGGGTGGAAAACGTCCGTCCGCCTGGGCGTTACAGATATCGCTGGAGTGACGAAGTTCTAAAATACCTGTCCACCCTCGGAACACCCAACAGGCGTGAAGTCGCGCAGAATAGGGCAGAGTGGAGCTCACTTGTATCAGAGGCCAAGATCCTGTTTGGGTCAGTAAGCCAGTGAAGAAGTAGTAGTAATATATTTTAATATCGGATAATTCGCTTGCTCTCATCCCATTCATTTTGGGTCAGCGCAGCATGTCTTTTTCTTCCTTACCTCTCTCTCGCCCGTCATCTCATCATTCACTTGCGTTTGTTTCCTATCATCTCAAACACAGTCCATCCACCTTTTCCTCGGTTTTCCTCTCCCGTTACTTTTCTCCAAATTCATTCGTAATATCTTTCTCGTCACATGCCATGCATCCCTATTATCTCTCGCCGTGTTTGGAATAATTTTAACTGTCAAAAGACCCCTCATCTGTAGTGAAAAGTTTTCAACCCACTTCAATTTCCAGATGAAGGAAGTTCCGTTAGTTATTTTTCCTAATTATTAATCTTGTAAATTTATGGACCCAAAGTCTGAAATAAATACATTGAAAATTGAAATTGAATAAGCCGCCGTAATAAGATAGTACAATAAACGATTCCAATGTAAACTCAATACACATGTCATCCCACAACCGTTTAAACACAAGCTATCTACTACACACGCAATCTCAACGCCAGCCATTAAATTTAATAATGAATCTCGGTATCACCGGGTGCCCTTAATGGCAAAGTTAATTCGAGAGAGCCGCAAGCAACTAGTAATAATGGGCGGATGGAACCCTGTTCGATTAAGCCGGCCCATTGATTGTTTGATGACGTCGATGGGATCCGTATCTTTGTCCGTGGGCTTAATTACTTTATTTGTGACACGGTGGTATTGTCTCCGCGCTATTGGTGACCTTTGGGAGTCTTTAATACTGTTTAATGTTGTGTGGGTGTTTAATGGAATCCTTATCGTCTATTTTAAACCATTTGTACCTACTTATTTTTGCTACTATTATAATTAGTTACTTGTGTATTGGGGATTTGTTCGAAGAGATTTGGTAAGGTATTTTAGCTGTGCGTTTTTTGTACCATAGCTTGGAACTTTGAGTTAAATCTTCTTTGTTCCTTTGCTATACGTACACAGTGTTAAGTATTCTCTATCTCTACATTTACACCAGAATTTATTTCTGGTATAAATAATACTGACGTGCCTTTCGAAAGTTTCTAAAATTGCGAAATTTCCACATAGAAACATTTCGGAAGCTTCTTAAAATTTTGTATGGGGATCGAATATATGCATTTCTGAAATAAAACAAATAAATACAAATTGTTTATTTGACAAATATAAGTTTGAACAGTGTTACATGTTATACTGACCTCCACACTAGGCATAGCCTGTCTCGTAGAGGAAATAATAAGATTAACATATTGTAAGCATTAGCGGCTAGTAGCAACAGTAAGTACTTATTCTAAAGGTAATACATATAATTAATTTAAGTAGCAATTAAAAACAGATAAGACTTATGAACTAGGTAAGTAACATGCTAAGAAAAATGAAGTTGTATTATAGCACAAGCGTGTGTGTGCGTGTGCGTGTGTGTGTGTGTGTGTGTGTGTGTGTGTGTGTGTGTGTGTGTGTGTGTGTGTGTGTGTGTGTGTGTGTGTGTGTGTGTGTGTGTGTGTGTGCGTGCGTGCGTGCGTGCGTGCGTGCGTGCGTGCGTGAGTGTGTACTTTCCTTTATTTGCTGTGAAACTTTAGACTTCCCTCTAGGCCTCTCTTACTTGTCTAAACATAAATTAATATCCTGATATTTACTGAAATAAATGCACGCGGGACCTTGAATACTAGGTAGAAGAGCCGAAGGAAAACCTCACATTTTCATCGCATCACGTGTTTCCCTTTCATACTCCACAATTATTTTAGTCGGCTATTTCATTATTAAGTAATTATATCTTTAGCTCCTCCTTCATTTACTGTTGAGGCTTTTAATTTTTCTTTCTGAAAAAGATAATTAGTTTTGTTCCTCGAAGCCAGAGGCTAGCCTTTTGTGCTTCGCATCCCAAAAAATAACATTTCTTTCCTGTAACGGACTAATAATGGGCGTTCGTTTTTTAAACTTTTTGGCTTTAAAAATGTCTGCGGGTCTAAGAAGGTCAAGCTTTATCGTCTGTCAACGTAGTCACTTGTTATATTATTTTTCAAACAGCTTGGTTACGATGCCAGATGTTATCTCCATACAATATATAACCTTAAAATCCAAAACTCACAAAATTGTTTTTAGGTGACATCTGTCACCGTACCCAAGCTGTCAAATATGTACTACAAAGTATGTAGAGTGAAATACGTAGGTCACTAGATAAGTTTTGCAATAGACAAATATGAAACAATGACGCGGCCTATCACATATATTTTTTTAAACTATATTTCCATAGACGATGTTTGGGCGGAAAATATTTACTTTATTTTTAAATTTGCTTATTAAAAAATTTATTTAAACTTTTTTGGGCGATTTAGAATCATAATTTATACAACATTTTCATTTAATACAAAAGTTAAGATTTTTTAATAAGTAAATTTAAAAAGCAAGTAAATGATTTCCAGCCAATCATTGTCTATGAAAATATAGTTTTAAAAAGTGTATGTGATAGACCATCTTTTTGTTTCACATTTGTCTATTACAAAACTTATCTAGTGACGTATGTATGACAAGGTAGATAATAAAAGTGCAACTAGAAGCTGTACTGGTTATTTTTAAGTAACATCATGTCAGTATGCTCCAATGACAGAGCGTCTCGCGGCTAACTGCAACGGTCCATCATAGGTTCTAATCATAAATTTGCAGCGTAGTAGAAACTCCGTTAAGACTTGCATCTCCTAAAACTGGCGACCTTGCGCCCTTGAGGAATCTCGACCTACGTTCAGGCCATAAAAACGTTAATGCCGATAACGTAAAAAAAAGCTATAAATTGCGCTAGCGTTTTAAAGCTAAAATGTCTTAAGATTCGTTAATAATCAAACGAGAGTACAGTCCTGTCTGAAAACATCGACACGATCGAAGTGCCAAAAATATGTATGCACGACCTTATGGCCCATATATTGGGGTATAGTGTATACATATTTTTGGCACTTTGTCCGTCTCGATATTTTCAGACGTGTCCGTACCACACTAGATTAACATTTTTGTATTGTTATTTGCTGATATAACATTTGCCCTAATCAAAGTATTACCAGCTTTCAATGCCAGAAATTTAACTTTAGATTGACTGTTGAAGCTTACACGGACTTTATGTTTTAAAATATGTAACTCGGTTCTTCGGTTTTTGTCTGATTTAATCTCTTGTCTTTAATTAGGTATTTATTCTTTAGCTTAATTATTTCTTATTTTATATAAATTCAAGTCTTGGAGACCTTTTACATCTCTAAGAATAATTTTATGATCTTTTTTTATTATATTTTATCTCTGACACTCTGAGACTTTTACATCTCTAAAAATTGTTAGTATTTTTTGTTTGTATTTTTTATCATAGTTTTTTTTGTGTAATTCGCCATTTAGAGACTGTATACATCTCTAATAAAATATCTAATGTTTCATTGATTCCATATTTGTAATTGTATTTTGTTATTTTTTATGTTTGTAAAAAAATTACATGTAATGCCTCTAGGGCTTATTTGCTGAATAAATGGTTAATGTTTGATAATTGAAATTGACGCACACATCTAGGCTCTCCGAAACATGTCGCGCACTATGAATATGCGACTGACTAACCCGTAAAATTTGCTTGGCACCTCAAGAAATGAAAAGAAAGCGTTATTTTCCGATTATCATTTTAAAAATTCAACGTCACCGCTACGAAACTATTGACCTCATAATACTTGTGCAATAGAAATTGAAACGTCTCCGATATAAATATGTTCGAAGGCGGTAAAATGTCAAACCGTTTGATAAAGGTCATCTGCCATCATTTATTATTAGTGGCCAGGACGCCGGCCGAGCAGATCGTGAATTTATTATGCGACCCCTGAATTAATGATCCAAGTGTCCACTTTACTGCGTTATTCCTTTAAAAAAACGTTAATCGAATAGGTGTAGCAATGAAGTTTTTTTAATGGAAAATATGACTTGTATACGTTGGTAATACTGAAAGTTTCTGGAATGAGCCATTGAGACATCACGCAATGAAAATGTTATTTGTTGTAAATATAACTTATTCTCTATTTTTAGATACAATTTTTTCGATGATGATTTGTATTTCAGGAATGCTGTTTGAAAATTATATGTCAGGGATTATTGAGAGATTTTTTAAACTTTTTAAGATTCCAGAAACTTTCAGTATGTCCTAAGTATAAATTCATTTTGTAATGGAGTCTGAAATAATTATGACGTAACATTCTGCTTGAAGTGGTGATATGAAAATTGTTATAGCGGTTTGGGAATAGACTGTGTAGATAACAATTTTGGTTTTTTAGATTATGTTTATATTATTAATGTTAATTGGAAAAAGGTCGAGGATGACACTTGATTCAACCATGAGACCGCCTTGCCTTAGGTATAGGAAAAATTGCATCTGTCCAAATTAAATTTTTGTAATGTATATGTACCTTCGTAAAACTAAGTAGCGTACGTAACTTAAAAGATAATTACGTTCGATTTTTATTTTGTTGACGGAGTTTTTTCGCCAGTTTTTTATTCAAATTTGTCTGGTTTTAAAAACTCCTTGGGTGGAAAATCACGACTCATCTCGAAAAAAAACGAAGAAGAGGAAGAGTGTTGAAGACATACGGTGAATTTGCTCTTATATTATGAGAATAGGCAACTTTATCTATACACCATTTTTTATTCGAAAGCCGACGAAATAAAATTAACAACAAGATTAAAATCGTCCCAATAGGTACCCGATATAATTTAGACGAGAAAAACAAAACGCTTGATACCAAAGCCAAGCAACTGTTAATCAAAGGGAGCCTCACTGACTTAATGCAAGGCTTTGCAGTCAACACTGAGATACCCGATACTATATAGTATATTATTATTTCCCGACGTCCTCCCTTCGAACATTGTGCGCTCTAAACCCATAATAGTCCAAGATTTATCGACGCCATTAACATGGAAATAATAATTCCACACTTTATCGTCTATAAAAGCATTTTAATATCAGCTCGTTTGATTTATCTCGCAAAATTCACTTACCGTCGGATTATTGTTTAGCTAAACATCTGAGTTTAATGCGGCAGTTATCTTCAAATTGGTCATAATTCGAAATTATAACGTCGAATCGCAACCACTGCTGTCGGCAGTAAACGTGCCGCGATCAAACTTTGTTTATATGTGTTTGTAGTTACTGAGCTATAGAATAGATAACATTAGGTATCTAGCCCGCCGACCCCCTAAAGCACATATCAACCATACCCTCACATCCTTCAGCCCCTCATCCATTCCCTTCAGGGTATGATGGAAATATTCGCAGTCAACGGATAAGTCTCGGTAGTTTAGTTGGTAGAGCGGCGGGTTGGTATCCTGGAGTCGTCTTCATAATAGGCATAGTCACTACCAAGTATAGTATGTATCTTTAGATATTGAAAAGAATGTAAACAAACTACAATTAGGTATTTTATCGGGCTAGAAAATTCTTTAAATCAATTAACTTAACTCGATGTGCCAAAACGAACAGAAGATTTACTACGATATATATCTTACTTGACGTAACAACGAATGATTTGATTAATCAACAGAGTACATTTTTTTTTGTAATATTTGCTATTACTTCGCCCTAGAAAAGAACCTAAAACAAAATCGAATATTTAGCCATTACACGATTAAATGAAATAGGTTAGAAACCAGAATGATGAGGAACAGATCGAGACAGTTTTCTATTTGGTTGGTTAACCGAAAAATGTTTCAAGTACCCGAAAATGTAAAACACACACACTAAATTCATTTTTACATTTATTTACATTTATTTAACAGTCTTAAAATACGGACTATACTAGGAGACCGTTAAATCCATTAAAGCCAAGCTCCAAATAAATTACATGCAAAACTAAACTGACAGACGCAAATTGCGAAATTAACACGATAAACACTGCACATCCCCACGCATCTTAAAAATGTACCAGCGAACCTTCCGTGAGGGCGCCACATAACTCAGCCCGAGATGGTTCGTGCCACGCCCCCATCAGCCTCATGGACATTCCTTATCATTTATTAACCGGCCATAAGTGCTAAAATGTGTACATTCATACCGTCTACGTGTCTATGTATTAATAATTCAATATATCTGGGCTCAGAGGCTCCTTGAGCATGCGATGGCCGACATATTTATCGTGCAATTGGGTCGGTCAAATTATTTATTGGAACGGAAATTTGAATGCGGTCGGGTTTTTTCATTTGCGGAGTTGTGCTGCGTGTGTGATGTTTTCTATTTCTTCTTGAATGTTATGGCGATTGGCGTAGAATTATTTTTGAGAAGCAGCACTTTTGCGAAGTAACCTGTATTTTAAGGCTTTCTGTTATAAGTTTTAAGTATTCTTTAACATAGTTACTATGGTGATCTTATAGTTTGTAGTGATACTTTGGTATGTAATTTTAGTTTTAAGTTAATCACGAATAAAATATTTGACATTTTAAATAGTTGATTGAATCGCATCATAGCCTAGACGGTAGTGAAGCAAGAGCCTTTGAAGCAGAAGGTCCCTGGTTCGAATCGCCGTAAGGGCATTTATTTGTGTTAATCACAAAGATTTGTTCGTGACTTATGGTATGGATGTTATCTATTTATTTATATTTTTATCTATTTCTATACATTATATGTGTCGTCGTTTAGTACCCACACTACAAGCTTTAATAAGCTTATTGTGGGACTATGTCAGTTGTGTCATGTATGTTGGTAGATGACAGTTGCGAATATACCTTGTTATGGAAAGCGTGTTTCATTACCAGCATTCCAGTATTTCCCCAAAATATTTTACTGGCGACGACGAATACCAAAAATCCGTGCGTGCTACGTATAGTTGTAATAATAGCAAACAAAAGAAAGTGCAAATACGATGTCGGTCGGCAAGATAAGTGAATTTAAAATCCATACGGACGATTGGAGGTTATACATTGAGCGGCTCGAACAATACTTTTTGGTTAATAAAATTGTGGACGATTTAAAGGTTCCCACACTAATAACAGTTATGGGAGCCGAAAGTTATGAACTATTAGTGAGTTTGTGTACCCCAACGAAACCCAGTGAAAAAACATTTAAGGACTTAACCGCCATTATGGAACGGCACTTACAACCGAAACCGAGTGCATTAGCCGAGCGATATAAATTCCGCCATAGGAAGCAGGCTACCAACGAAAGTATAGCGGAGTATGTAGCTATTTTGAAAAGGATGTCGAAGACATGTGAGTTTGGACTTTGGTTGGAAGAGAGCCTCAGGGATCAGCTGGTATGCGGGTTAAGTAGTGAAATGATACGACAGCGGTTATTCGCAGAAGAAAACTTAGATTTTGCCAAAGCGTACAGCTTGGCAGTCAGTTTAGCAGCGGCTGAAAAGGATGCGGCCGTGGTTGAGGGATCGTGCAAAAAGCAGGCTGAGGTCAAGGTGGCCGATTGTCAAGCCATGGCGGGAGCATGGCAGCGTAACGCAAGCGTCGCGACAGGCGATAGGGCGCAGGCTAGCAGCGGGCAATCAGGAGTAAACAGGCAGTTTGGGCAGCGCGCGCATTTCTCGACACGAGGGCAGCAAACGAACGGGCAGCGTACGGGCGCGGCCGCGAGGCAGCCTGCAGCGGCAGGACAGCGCGGGCAGCGACAATGCTCAGTTTGTGGGGGCTCCCACCCGGAAGCGCCGGCGCAGTGCAAATTCGCGCGATATGTGTGCAGAGTGTGTAATCGCGAGGGGCACCTGCGACGTGTTTGCCCTAACGTGACGGGGCATCATAGGGTGGAAGCGATGACAGACATGGACACTGACGACAGCGACGAGGTAATTGTAGTTAGCATGAATCATTTATCAGTGTCTGACTGTAAACCAATAATGATTCCAATTAATGTGCACAATAAATCTTTAAGTATGGAATTAGACACAGGCTGTGCAGTAAGTTGTATAAGTTTGGAATTGTATCAGCGTGAGTTTGCTGATTTAGAATTAAATAAAAGTAATGTAGTGTTAAGATATTATACTGGTGAACTCGTTAAACCGCTAGGAGTAATCAACCATTAGTTAATTACCGAGATCGGAAGTCATATTTAAATTTATATGTTATCAAAGACGGTATAACGCTTCTTTTAGGTAGACAATGGATAGCGGCCTTGAATATACTTGACTTACCCGGCTATGACGAGTATATGTTAGGGTATGTCAATAGCGAAGATGAAGGCTTTAATAAGAGAAGGATGAAAGATTTGTCCCAATAATATTAATGAATTAATTATTTATTTAAATTTAGATTTTTTATGCTTCAGATTACATCTAGAGAATGCACCTATAGTTTTACAACAGAGAGTGAAATCGCTTCGTCAAATCATTGAAAGCATATCTGTCAGTAGCAGTAACAATCCGAACACCCAAACAATCTTTAGTCTGTAGTAAAAATAGCTGACGTTAAACAGCCCACGTGTGGCACTTCTTTGTGGTAATTAGCAGGAACTGTCCTTGGCGCTTAAAATCAAAGTCTACAATTCACGACACAGCAGTTTATTAGCACAAGCACAGAAGAAAGTCAGCACACAAGCACAGAAGGTGGAAGGAACACAAAACAAGCAAAGCAAGATAGGATCACGTAAAGGTTTCGGAGCGCAAAGCGACGTGCGTTCAGTATCGAGCGGTTAGATCGACTGGCCGCGCCGCGCTAGAGGCGCAGGCGCGTTGCGGCGGACAGCGCTCGCGCAACCGGTTGGGAACTAGAACAAAGGATGACGTCCGGCGCTCTGTCTCCACTATACGTAACTACTATGTACGGATCTCGTCCGTCAATTAATACTAGATATGAAACAGACTATAGATATAAAATAAAAACTACACAAATAATAACATGGCCCCCACATCACTCCCCTCCTGAGACCGTCGCTACGGGCGATAATAGCATGGCCGGCGTACTTCACGACCTGACCTTGTTCTGGTTACAACTGGATCCTTGGTCATACTTGCTCTAGTTTCTTCGGAATTATTGTTGCTATCCATTATGTAGGCCGGTTTTAACCGATCTATTGATACGGAAACCTGTTTTCCTTTAATCATCAGTTTGAAAACCTTGGCATCTCTCTCTAGTACTTGATGCGGTCCAGTGTATGCAGGTTGTAGTGCGGCGCGCAATGCGTCTTCCCTCAGGAAAACGTGGCTACATGTGGCTAAGTCCTTAAAAACAAATATTGACTTATTGTCATGGCGTGAGGCTGGCAGTGGTCGAAGTCTTTTAGTTGACTGGCGAAGACGAGCCATGTAATCAGTAATATCTGTAGATCCTGACATATGTGGCTCAAAGAATTCGCCTGGCAATCGTAAGGTTTCGCCGTATACTATTTCGGCTGACGATGCCTGTAGATCTTCCTTGTATGCGCTTCGGACACCCAGAAGAACTATCGGTAACGACTCCGTCCATTTTTCTGCCGAGTGACAAGAGATTGCTGCCTTAAGTTGTCTATGGAATCTCTCCACGATACCGTTGCACGCCGGATGATATGCAGTGGTTGTCTTGTGTTGAAATCCGGATATTTGGGCAAGATGCTTAAACAAAGACGACTCGAATTGGCGGCCACGGTCTGTGACTATTTCTTCAGGACAGCCGAACCTCGAGATCCATGTGGAAAGTAAGGCCTTGGCTACGGTCTCTGCAGTTGCATCTGTTATCGGTACTGCCTCGGGCCACCTCGTGAACCTATCTACCGCAGTAAGGCAGTATCGAAATCCTTCTGAAGGTGGTAGTGGTCCTACGAGGTCTATGTGGATGTGTCTGAATCTTGCGCGAGGCAGTTGGAATGTTCCTATAGGTGCAGAGACGTGTCGCGATATCTTGGACCGCTGACAGGGCAGGCAGCACCGTGACCATTCTCGGCAATCCTTCCTCATTTCAGGCCATACGAAGCGTTCTGTTACTAACTTTACTGAAGCATTAGCCCCTGGGTGGCTCAGACTGTGAAGGCTGTTAAAAATCTGTCGTCTAAAGATCTTCGGAACGTATGGCCTCGGGTTTTTCACACTGATATCGCAATAAAGTTCAGCGTGTGTTCCAGGAACCTTGGTTTTTATAAGTCGTAATGACGTGGTTTGTTGCAAGAGTTGGGCCAGTTCCGGGTCTTCGGCCTGACTTTTGGCCAAATGCTCAAGGTTCACAGGCGATGAAATTTCTTCGATACGGGATAAGGTATCAGCTACGACGTTATCTGTACCAGCTATATGTCGAATATCCGTTGTGAATTGCGATATATAGTCAAGATGGCGGTATTGGCGAGGTGGGCATTTCTCCTTGCGATTGTGAAACGCGAATGTTAGAGGCTTGTGGTCGGTATAAATGGTGAAATTACGTGCTTCGACCATGTGTCTAAAATATTTTACGGCTTCATAAATCGCTAGCAACTCTCTATCGTATGGTGAATATTTTTGTTGAGCTGGGCTGAGCTTCCTTGAGAAGAATGCTAGTGGTTGCCAAGAACTGTCCTTGAATTGTTGTAAGACCGCCCCGATTGCTGTATCTGATGCGTCACATGCCAATCCGAGCCTTGCGTGGCAGTCAGGGTGAGCCAGTAATGCAGCCTGGCAAAGACTCTGTTTGCAGTCATTAAAAGCTTTTAGTGCTCTGCCCGTAATGTCAACAGGGTGTGAGCCTTTTACAGGGCCAACCAAGAGGGAGTTAAGTGGTGCTTGAACTTGAGCTGCCCTAGGAATGAAGCGTCTATAAAAGTTCAACATTCCTAAAAATCTTCTTAGCCCCTTGACGTTCTTAGGTACTGGGAAGCTGGAAATGGCCTCGACCTTGTCGTTCAGGGGTTTGGTTCCTCTAGCAGTTATAGAATAGCCCAAGAAGTTTATCTCTGACACGCCGAAGATACATTTCGATGTATTTATTAGCATGCCGTACTCGGACAGTCTCCTAAAGATCTGGCGAAGATGGGTCTCATGCTCTTCGCTGTTTCTTGAGAAAATGAGAAAATCATCGAGGTAGGCGTAACAATTGTCTAATCCTCGCGTGATTTCGTCTACAAATCTCTGAAAAGTTTGCCCTGCGTTTCGTAATCCGAACGTCATATACGGGAATTCAAATAGTCCGAACGGTGTGGTGATGGCGGTTTTCGGTATGTCTTCGGGGCTGACCGGTATCTGGTTATATGCCTTCACGAGGTCTAACTTCGAGAATATCTTGCATCCGGTAATGTTATGCGCGAAGTCATGTATGTGGCGTATAGGGTACCGATCCGGTATGGTTCTTGCGTTCAGCATCCGGTAATCTCCGCAAGGTCTCCAACCGTTTTCCTTCTTGGGCGCGAGGTGAAGAGGAGATGACCATGGACTTTGTGATGGCCGTGCAGTGCCATCCTTTAACATGGCTTCAAACTCTTTCTTTGCTATCTGCAGCTTATCGGGTGCTAGTCTACGTGGGGAGGAGGAGACTGGAGCCCCGGGAGTGGTTTTGATAAAATGCACTGTATTGTGTTTTAGCTCTCGCTGTACGCCTGATGGTCGTGTTATCTCTGGGAATTCATTCAATATGTCGTGGTACTTGCTGTCACCGCCTACTACCTTAATCGAGGAAATATTTTTAGATGAACTCGGTAGAAACCCCGCGACATGCAATGAAGTTGTGTTGTCGACTAAACGCTGAAGTCGGATGTCGACTAAGAGGTTATAATGACCTAAGAAGTCGGCTCCGATGATGGCTTTAGTCACGTCGGCAACGACAAATCGCCAAGAGTAATCGCGGCGAAGGCCCAAGTCCAGAGTAAGGTGGACGTAACCGTACGTATTTATTATCGATTCATTAGCTGCGGTCAGTTGAAAATCGGTCTTTGGCCGGCGTTGTTTGAGTGCAGAATGCGGGAAGACACAGAGGTCACTGCCGGTATCAATGAGGAACCGTGTCTTCAATTTACGATCTGTTACAAACAAGCGGCTAGAAGCTTTGGGGCAATCATTGGCCGCCACTACTGATTGCCCGATAAGTTTTCCGACCCGAAATCACACGGTTTAATGCATTTGGTAGCCCTTTTCCCGTATTTAGCGTGAACCCAGCAAACTGGGAACTTGCGGTAGCTTGAGTTAGATCGTTGCCCTGACTGGCTACGAGATGGCTGATAAGATTGCGAGCAGCGTGGGTAGCGGTTGTTGCGGTCCAGCTTCATGTGCATTGTTTGCATTTGTTTTTTGAGTTCGGCTACTTCGTTGGCTAATGATTCCATGTGGGATCCAGGCCCGGACGTAGATGTGGAGGCTACTTGAGGTGAGGTTGCCAAGTCTTTTATCCTATCTGCCCGTTCCGCGAGATCTTCCAAGCTGGTATCAGGTTGTCCTGCGATAAAAGTCTGGATATTCATAGGAAGACGCGTTGTCCACAGGGTTTTTATAAAATCTTCAGGCATGGTTGGGCCTCCCAGGCTTTTTAGCTGTCGTAAAAACTGCGATGGTTTTCGGTCCCCAAGCTCTTCGTGCATTACCATCTGTAGCTGCTTCTTTTCCCTTGAAGCCGTGAGTCGCTTGATTAATTCCGCTTTTAATTTGTCATATTTTTCCGTGGCGGGAGGGGAAATGACAATGTCTTTCACTTCTTTTAAATATTGTTGGTCTAGTTGACTTACGACGTAGTTGAATTTCGTCACGTCCTGTGTAATGTTTCCAACGTGAAATTGTCCTTCTATCTGGGCGAACCAGATTTCCGGCTCCTCCGGCCAAAACGGTGGTACTTTGACGCTGACCCGGCAAATCTCGGATGCGTCAGTGGAAACGCGCAATGTCGCCCGCGTGCTGCGCGGTTCATCGTTATTCTTTTTTCCTGCTTCAGACTCGTTATCTGACATATTCCGGGTTATTCCCTGTGTTCCGTTTACGAATGTTTTCGTGTCCAACGGGGTCACCAGTGTGGCACTTCTTTGTGGTAATTAGCAGGAACTGTCCTTGGCGCTTAAAATCAAAGTCTACAATTCACGACACAGCAGTTTATTAGCACAAGCACAGAAGAAAGTCAGCACACAAGCACAGAAGGTGGAAGGAACACAAAACAAGCAAAGCAAGATAGGATCACGTAAAGGTTTCGGAGCGCAAAGCGACGTGCGTTCAGTATCGAGCGGTTAGATCGACTGGCCGCGCCGCGCTAGAGGCGCAGGCGCGTTGCGGCGGACAGCGCTCGCGCAACCGGTTGGGAACTAGAACAAAGGATGACGTCCGGCGCTCTGTCTCCACTATACGTAACTACTATGTACGGATCTCGTCCGTCAATTAATACTAGATATGAAACAGACTATAGATATAAAATAAAAACTACACAAATAATAACATGGCCCCCACACACGCACTCTTAATTCACGTTTACTTTTAAATAAAGCCCTTAGGGATGCCGAAGTTAGAACGCATTAAGAACCCTCACCAAATCAAATTACGGTAACATTCCGTGCCTAAGCTGTTTCCACGTGGTTAACAAGACCTCTTTCAGATAAAATTATAATTGGGGCGAGGAGGTTCAAAATCGGTAACCCCGGCCGAATTCGAACCTTAGAAATCTGTATAGCATATCCTTAATAAACAATATTTACGATTTCCACAATATAGTAAACAAATGGCATAATAAACTAAACTTATCAATAAAACTAAGACTAAAATATATCTAAAAATGGCCCTTACGGCAGTGTACCGGAGAATAGATACAAAATTAATTGGCTAAAGCTGCCAGCCCTTCGGATTCCATGATGGCATCACTTTGAAGATTTTCAGAGAGTCAGAACCCAATATACAAAGGGCCTTGGTGATTTGGTTTAACATTTCACGCGCACCGTAAAAGTTTGAGCGAGATGGTATGTGTGTAAAACCAAATCAAGTTTAGATTTGTAACGTTCAAATTGTAATCCTTGTTCAACACGTGTACTCAGTTCAAGGTTAACCCTTTGTTTTTGGAGTTGAGATTTTGTGGATTAAGTTAAAGTGAATAAGTGCAAACAGTAACAGATTAAGATTAAATTTATAGAGGCTCTTCTAATTTTTAATGAAAGTGGCACTAAGAGGCTTTTATAGGACACGCCAATGACAAAATATACTATTTAATTCTGTAAGTAAAACCTGTTTGTTACTGTTTAGAAGTTTTTTTTAGCTAAGTGACTATATTGCAAGCTTTGATCGATGTGTGAATCGAAGATGACAGAAAATATATAGTACGTAGTAGATACTTAATATTTCATGGTGTGTAGTACTTAATTTATTTATTTATTTAAACTTTATTGCACAATATAAAAAAAAGTACAAATGGCGAGCTTAATGCCTAAAGGCATTCTCTACCAGTTAACCATCAGGCTAAACAGAAACGGTAGTACCTGCATGCATTAAACAAAAAAAAAAAAAACAGAATAAGTAACTTAAAACAAGCAAAATAGCGATAAATAATATATACTAACGGTAATAAACTTACATAAATATACTATAATTAAATATACATACATATATATTAATTTATGTACCCAGTGCAAAAAATACCTAATTAACCAGAGAGCTTGTCGAAAAAGTGCTTGCGTAACATGCGCTTAAACGAGAACTTGGTTTGAGCTTAATATTTATTATATTTATTTTTATTTAAACTACGTCGGTGGCAGACAAGCATACGGCACATCTGATGGTAAGCAGTCTCCGTAGCTTTGTACGCTTGCAACTCCAGAGCAGTTATATGCGCGTTGCCGAACCTAACACTCCGCACCCTCGTTGAGCTCTGGCAACCTAACTCACCGGCAGGAACACAACACTATGAGTAGGGCCTTGTGTTATTTGAGTGCGGTTTTCTGTAAGGTGGAGGTACTGCCCCAGTTGGGCTCTGCTCTAGATCTGGGATGACATCCGCTGTGCTGTGCCCTACTACACCAATCGAAATGAAATTCACTGTGCCCATACCTCTCTTTTTTAAATGGTTAAAAAAAATATTATCTTAATAAAAATGTGAGATACGATATGACATATCTAAAAAAATACCGATATAAAATATAAATATTATAGGACACTATTACACAAATTGACTAAGTCGCACAGTAAGCTCAATAAGGCTTGTGTTGAGGGTACTTAGACAACAATATATATGATATATAAATATTTTACAAATACTGAAAAACATAGAATACACCCATGACTCCGGAACAAATATCCGTGCTCATCACACGAAAAAATGCCCTTACCAGGATTTGCACCCGGGACCATCAGCTTCATAGGCAGGGTCACTACGCACTAGGCCAAACCGGTCGTCAAAACACCGATAAAACTTATTAAGCCTTAAAGATTATTTTTACTATTACGGTAATGAAACTTAAGAGAAGATTGAATGACGGCTGGATGACTAGAGGCAAACACATAAAAATTTAAGCTAGTTTTCGGTACGTTTATCTAATAAATTTAAATTTTACATTCACATAAAATTTTCACTGCGTCCATTAAGACGACCGACATTCCGAATCTCTCCACGCGTTTCCTATATTCACTTCAAACCTACATCAAATACAACTTGCTTACTATACGAAACAGTTCACAAACTTCCACCCATACACAAAATGATACTCAGCCCCGAACTATCCCTGGGGAACTCGAAAAATATACCAACGCGAAACAAACATTGCCCGCAAAGTCTCCCATCGAACTTATATTTCAAGTTCGGCAGGGACAGGGTTATTTTCTACCAATGGTCGCCGCTGCGTCAACACAAGGTGTCAGTTTCTTCCGAAGTTACTTTAAAATATTTACGAGTTTCTTTGGATTTTTCGCCCGAATTTATAGTTTGCGAAAGTTTGGCATTAGATATTATATTCGGCATTTGTCAGGGATTTATATGTGTTTTATAAAGTGCAGTCGTAATGGACTCAGGTTCGGGTGAACTCAGGTCGGTTGAGGTTGTTTGTGGAGAGTCTTAACTGTGTCAGAAAGAATGATTTAAAAGTTCACTTCGATATATTGTACATATATCTACGCCAGAACAACAATGTTATTGTGATAAATTTAATATGAAACTAATAAAATACCAAGGAAGATACAAAATAGAATTTTATTATATTAGATTGTTTTTCTACTACTTACTGGCGCGGCACCAATATTTATGTATTTACTTTTATCGCTCACTAATTTAATTTGTAATGGATTGTTGTTTTTTCTCATATAAGTGAATAATTGTTATTCTTTTGAGAAATAAAATCTTTAAACGGAAAATATACTATATTTTCGTTTGTATTATTATTTTGATTTTGTTGGTACATATATTATGTAAAGTTTACTTTTGTAAGCCGATGTACAGGGCGACATCGGAGGCGTAATCAGAAACCATTTTTTTTCGACAAGTGATTGATGGCTATTTCAATGCAATAATAGTTACAAGAAACAAACATTGTATTTTTTTCTAAATATGTTCCTTAATTAAGTCGCGGAGTCACTAAATCATGGTTACCCTATTTTAAATTTATATCCTCGCTAGTTTCTATTAAAACTATTTTATTTTATGACAATACAATATATATATATTCAATATTTTTTAGTAATTTTTTGTACATATATATCATATTATCAAATTAAATTGATTTATTGCCATTAAATCTTCTAACTAAAATAATAATTAAACTTTCGCTGTCAAAATAAACTGTAACATACTCGTTTGAGTGGAATCATCCGATTTTGTATTTCAGTAAAATACAAGAAATATTGGTATTTGTATTACTTTTGGACCATGGTCTTCTAGTCTATATTATCTATGCATTCCTGCTAGTATCAATGTTAAAAATTAATTTCAATAGTTCGAACAAAATAGTCTTATTTTAAAAATGAATATTAACTACGTAATTAAAAATATGGTCACCAACTGCGATCCCCTTACATTCAAACTCCACAATAAAACATATTGCTACAAAACGCATGTCGGCCCATCGGTACTGTGGCAGCCATCGATGGCAGATAGCGTCCGGTGTTTTATTATCTGTGCTGTCTCGACTGACGTTGACAAACGAGCGGTAGCGAGTTGCGGGCGGCGGCGGGCGCTAGCAGGCGCTAGCAAGCGCTAGTCGAAGCTAGCAGACGCTAGTTAATGTGAGCACTTTTAGACTTTAGCAATGTTTTACGCACGCCAAGTAAAGTTAATCTTACATCCAAGAGCGTAATTTTTACTTATTTAGTACTCATACCTAAAATTAGCTTTCAATATAATTGATTGCTCTTCTAGAAGATTTTCAAAAATATTATTTCACAATAATCCTTTTTACTTCTTTACCGCTTCCATGAAGCATTTACTTATAAGTATGTTACATTCGCTTTTAGTTCCATCTCTTAAATAATACTTAAGAAACTTACTTCCTCTCGATTCTCCGATAAAATACAAAACGGCCCAACTCTCAAAATAACACCAAATATTATCAGAAAATGTTACAACATTGTCACAAAACATTACTGTTAAGTTCCCCTTATCCGCCATCTTTAACATTCAGAAACGCTGTTGTGTTTGTCAGCGATAAGGTTCATTGATCGAAAAACGATTTAAGTCACAAAACACTTCCTGCGATTGTAGACTTTCTTTAGATCGGAATAAAGTCTCAATTTTTTTATTAAGTTTTGGAGATGTTACTCTCCGCTTCTGACTTGTGCCGATCGGTTATTACGGACATGCAATTTTGTGATTAACACTCCTTTTCGGTTTTCAACGAGCTGTGACTTCTGTTCACTAGTTGCATGGGATATTATTGCGTAAAATTATGTATGTCGCGTGCCGTTCTTTAAGAAAACTTTAACTTACATTATAAAACTTCCGTAAAACTTTCAAATAATATCAATAACGCTTTGAACAGATTTTAATTTTTTTTTTTATAATAGGGCATTATTACACAAATTGACTAAGTCCCACAGTATGCTCAATAAGGCTTGTGTTGAGAGTACTTAGACAACGATATATATAACATATAAATATTTTATAAATACTTAAATACATAGAAAACACCCATGACTCAGGAACAAATATCCATGCTCATCACACGAATAAATGCCCTTACCAGGATTTGAACCCGGGACCATCGGCTTCATAGGCAGGGTCACTACCCACGAGGCCAGACCGGTCGTCAAATTGAGATTGAATGATACGATTCATTATTACGACCCGATTCGAAGCTTAAGATACGTTAAACATGTGCTAAAGATACGAGTTTCTTCAAACAAAAACGGCACTTTTGACACTGACATATCCAATTCATAACGTATCTTTCTATTTTGGGAATCTCAAAACGGCTCTAACGATTTCGATGAAATTTGCCATACAATCTAGTGTGTCTTTGGGAACATTATTTGGGTTTTTATACGTTTTTTGAGCAAGCTACTTTTTCAGGTACTTTAACTAAAATAGTTAAATACATAATCTTGGTGATTATTCATATATGTCTATTAATATCATATACAAGCATGTACCAATAAATGTATATTGTATATCATGTTTGGCTCGTTCCAAATAACCTCGCAGCATTGTGTTGTGTTCGTAGCGCTACAAAACTTTGCTACGAGCCGCTACGCCGTAGCACCGCTACGCCAGAGGTATACAATTTAGCAACAGTCTTGCTATTGTTATTTTGTCAGAAACTAAGCTGCGTTAACTAAAAACAATTACAATACAAAAGTGACGTTTGTTATTTAAAGTTAGTTAAAAGTTAGTTTGTTGTGCAATTTGTAGACTTTGAAGTACTACTTGTCTCGATATAACATATCGTAGATAAAGATTTCAACATATTAAAGAAACAATGTTGACTATTTATTAATAAATTAGTACATAACGATACAAGTGCGAAAAATAGGAAATTCGAAACGAGTGGCGATAAATTAAAACACGACCGAAGGGAGTGTTTTAAATCGACACGAGTTGCGAATTACCTATTCGCACATGTATCGTACAACGTTTTACAGTAAATATGGCCCTTTAAATGTTCGACACAATAACGTAATATGCTACTTCTCGCACTAGTGCTATAAAGTATGCCCCATATGTACTGTAAAAGTTTTTTATGTAGTTAGTTAATTTCTTTTGTTTCTGTATTCGACTTAAGGATTCATAAGGATCTAATTGCTTGAGCATCACTTTCTATAGGAGTTAGAAGATTTAGTAACTTTTTAGTACTTCGGAGGACAATTTCTCCCAATAGGTTGAGTTTGGGCAGCTAAAAAAAATACTTGTCCGTTTTTTTAGACTACTCTATAACATATATAAATATAAATCAAATCGGATACGGACAGAAGGGTAACTTTCCTTGTAAGCTGTACTTGCTAAATATAAGTGTTTTTTTTAGATACTCTATTTTAGTATAGTTTTAGATTTAATTATTATTCCTCATTAAATATACGTGTGATTTGAGATTGAATACATATTGTATTCACGAATAAATTCAAAAGTAGTAATCTACTAAGTGTAATTCCAAAAATGTGACTTATAATACTAATTTTAATTTCCCCTCCCTTGAATATCAACGCAGCTTGTAACCGTATCACAGTACAGCAAAACTATTACCATAAATGGAGATAACAACATGTCGGTATGTATTACGGCCTGATTCGAAGAAAGATTAAGACACGTTTAAGATAAGATAAGATTTAAGAGAGGTATGGGCATTGTGAATGTCATCTCGCTTTGTGTGGTAGGGCACAGCACAGCGGATGTCATTCCAGATCTAGAGCAGAGCCTAACTGGGGAAGTACCTCCACCTTACAGAAAACAGCAGCCAAATAACACTAGACCCTACTCATAGTGTTGTGTTCCTGTCGGTGAGTAAGGTTGCCAGAGCTCAACGAGGGGAGGGAGGGGGTTAGGGTCGGCAACGCGCATGTAACTCCTCTGGAGTTGCAGGCGTACATAGGCTACGGATACTGCTTACCATCAGGCGGGCCGTATGCTTGTTTGCCACCGACGTAATATAAAAAAAAAGATATTTAAAAGATCGATAGCTAAACGACATGTCAAAAACGTTCATTTCAATTCCGCTGTGATCCCAATGAGAATTGGTTGCCCGAATCGAGTTTCTTCTGTGAATTATCATACAAACGATATCTAAATGAGAACTTATCTAAACCAGAACTTCGTATCTCATTTTTCGAATCGGGCCGATAGGTTCAAATTGCGGCCGTATGTTAATATTGGTTCATTAGCTAAAGTATTATTTGTACGGGAAAAATATAATTTATTGATATAAGATAACAACATGTGGTGTTCTAAAAGAAATAATTACTTAACTTTTAGAAACCTTTCTATCTGTTCATAAAAAACATGTTCAAAGCGATCGGTACAAATAAATATTTACACATAATTATATCAAATGTATAATTAGCAGCCCCTTTGATGTGGATCAGACATACGATAAAATAATATCGTTAAAAAGGGTTACCTGATGGAATGTTTCAATGGAAACCTTTTGATGTCCGGTGGAAAAATTAAGCTCTGATTGAGCAAATTCATTGAATTTGCGATAAATTACTTGTATTAAAAGTGGGGGTAGATATAATATGGAAAAAGCTATGCAGAAAAAATAACAAGGTACATATCGCCCAGAGTAGTTAAAACTTAAGTCTGATTTAATTAGCAACTTTCAATTTCTTAGCTAAGCATTTTTCTAATTACTATTTTTTATACTACGTCGGTGGCAAACAAGCATACGGCCCGCCTGATGGTAAGCAGCCTCCGTAGCCTATGTACGCCAGCAACTCCAGAGGAGTCACATGCGCGTTGCCGACCCTAACCCTGCCCCCCCTCGTTGAGCTCTGGCAACCTTACTCACCGGCAGGAACACAACACTATGAGTAGGGTCTAGTGTTATTTGGCTGCTGTTTTCTGTAAGGTGGAGGTACTTCTCTCTGAGGCTCTGCTCTAGATCTGGAATGACATCCACTGGCTGTGCCCTACCACACAAAGCGAGATGACATTCACAATACCCATACCTCTCTTATGGACGTAGTTTAAGGACGTACCCGGGTATTTATTACAAATGTTTATTATTTCGTGATTATTAATTAAATAGAGCGCAGCGTACGGCGCTTGGCTATCGTGAACGCTACTCATGCACTGAACGATACTCGTGCTTGAAAATGGAGACCTAAGCTCTTCGAAACGTTAAAATACGTGACTAAAAACAAAAACGTCATTTTTGACATTGACATATCCGATCCCCGCTGGAATTTTTTTTATGATTTCAGAGTTACTGCTATAATAAAAGTTGATTATAGTAATGTATACAATCGCGTATATTATAGAACATTATTACACAAATTGACTAAGTCCCACAGTAAGCTCAATAAGGCTTGTGTTGAGGGTACTTAGATAACGATATATATAATATATAAATACTTAAATACACAGAAAACACCCATGACTCAGGAACGAATATCCATGCTCATCACACGAATAAATGCCCTTACCAGGATTTGAACCCGGGACCATCATCTTCGCAGGCAGGGTCACTACCGACTAGGCCAAACCGGTCGTCAAATCAAATGGCATGGTCAAGTCTAATGGCGCTCCCACATCGGCTGTTGTAAAAAGTTATACAGTATGCTTATTTAATCACCTGCAATAATTTACGGAGTGAATAGTATACTTAGTTGATACTGAGCAAATGTGACTATAGGACCAACTCCGAAATTGCGAAAAAAAACCCCAACAAGTGCAAGTCGGACTCGCCCACCGAGGGTTCCGTACTTTTTTAGTATTTGTTGTTATAGCGGCAACAGAAATACATCGTCTGTGAAAATTTCAACTGTCTAACTATCACGGTTCGTGAGATACCTATAGGGCTAAGATGGTCGGCTCTTTATCATTTGTCACCATACCTGTCACGTTCTAACCAGTTTGTAAGTGCAAAAGTGACGGGCATAGTGACAAGCGATAAAAATGGAACCATGCTGCCACTGCTGGTGACAGACGGACAGCGGAGTCTTAGTATTAGGGTCCCGTTTTACCCTTTGGGTACGGAACCTCATAAAATTTTTTTCGTTATTTCGGGGTTGGTCCCATAGTGAATGTTGCTCAGTATGACCTATTTATACAACCCTAAATTATTGCAGGTATAAATAAACAACCTGTATCACTTCGAGTGAAAGGGGGACATAATAAAACACTGTCAATATTATCATGCTGTCCTCGTCACACGATGCTGTACAACATTTTAACAGCCAATGTAAGCACCATTAAAAACCAAGTACTACGAAATCACATGAAATAAATTTTCTCAAAATGGCAAACTAAAATCACTCTTCGTGCTGTCATCGCGGCACTGAATTTAAATAACAATTTAGCGGGGCAATAACGTCCGGAGACGTGCACCAACTGCTAATTGTTCCCAGCTATTTAATAACGCTGGCCGCCCGTTCTGAACGGGCCTAAGTGCGCCAGCGAAGGCATTTATACTTGTTATTATGGAGTAATAAAAATATTCGTATTAAATGTTTTGATTATGAATAAGCGTCTAAGTGTAAGGCTTGAGTGGACGCTCGAGTTGGGCGTGCAGTGGAGCGTGTGGCGTTCATGTTAAACAAATGAAAACGTATAGGAGCGGTCTCTGTGCACGCTGCTCATATCGCTTGTGAACCCGACGCCATGCTGCACGCCCCGCCGAACGCTCCGCTTCGAGCGTCCACTCAGGCCTTACAAAAAAGGTTGTTTTGCATGGTTAGTCATTTTTGTCACTCTGTCCGTTCTGAACGGGCGTCAGTGCGCTAGCGAAGGTAATCTTGTTATTATGGAGTAATAAAAATATTCGTATTAAACGTTTTGATTATGCATAAGCGTCTAAGTATAAAGCTTGAGTGGACGCTCGAGTTGGGCGTGCTGTGGAGCGTGCGGCGTTCATGTTAAACAAATGAAAACGTATACGAGCGGCCTTAGTGCACGCTGCTCACATAGCTTGTAAACCCGACGCCATGCTGCACGCTCCGCCGAACGCTCCGCTTCGAGCGTCCACTCAGGCCTTACAAAAAAGGTTGTATTGCATGGTTAGTCATTTTTGTCACTCTGATCGTTCTGAACGGGAGTAAGTGCAATAGCGAAGGCATTATAATAATAAGCCTTTTATTTCCATTATATATATATATCAATTTTTTATAAAGAAAAGTAGCTACTGTATGTTTTTTTTTTTATACCACAACGGTGGCAAACAAGCATACGGCCCGCCTGATGGTAAGCAGTCACCGCAGCCTATGGACGCCTGCAACTCCAGAGGTGTTACATGCGCGTTGCCGACCCTTTAAAAACCTGTACACTCCTTTTTTGAAGAACCCCATACTGTAGACCCTCGGGAAAACCTCGGAAGGGAGCTCATTCCACAGCCGGAGCGTCCGCGGGAGGAAATTCCTCTTGAACCGCACAGTACGCGACCATTTAGGTTCTAAGGTGTGAGGGTGAACTCCCTGCCGACGGCGAGCGGTGCGGTGATAGAAAGCGGCCGTTGGCATCATGTCAAACAATTCCTCAGAGCACAGCCCATTGTACAAGCGGTAGAACACACACAAGGAGGCAAAGTCTCTCCTTAGACTTAAAGGTTCAATACCGCTATTCGTATGTAATTGCATGATTTCTATAGTAATCTAAAATAACGTCTACCTCATGGAAAGACTAATACAAAACAATTTTTTTAAAGATATAAGACTCACTGATAGAATTCCCGTAGTATATAATAGTTGCACTGTGACCATTATAAACTAAAATGATTTTGCTTAAATCTAAATGCATTTCCCCTTACAAACAAGGATATTACAGCAATCGCCACATCCGGGTAGAAACCACATGCATTCTAGATTTCGTCTTCCTTTTCGCACTTCAAAGAGAAAACATTAATTCGTTCCTGCGTCTCGCTCTGCGCGTTGTTACATTCAAAGCAGTGTTTTCGTACAGTCAGCTGCAAATACAGCATATTTAAATGTATAAGCTTTTACAACCTTTTGTTTGCAAAAAAATAATTAAACATAAATCAACCTTATTTTAGTAGTAATATGTTCTTTGTGGCTATGAACTTGTGGTGATAATTAATGATTTTTGCTTGTCACCTGACGATATTTACTTTTTAATATGATCTGTCCCCAAAGTTGTACTACTAACAAGGAGTAGGTCGCTACTAGCTAGTAAGTTTCATTATATGGCATCGTATATAATTTGTAGTGGTTCTAAAATCAGGCTCCGTTTTACTACACGCTCAAGCCAGACACCCTGTATAGTTTGCTAGCTACTTTCCCTTTGGACTGTACTGTCTGGTATAAAATTAATTTTCTTGTGTTTCACGAAGCAGATTTCATTTGTATCATGCCGTCGTATAATGTTTTGCTCAAATAGATTCATTAGAATCTGGCCAGCCCTTGTGTATTCATTATATATAAGAAAACAACGTGCAAAGGATTTCTATATACGTTTAGAAGCTTATTAAGTTTGTTTTGCATATGCAGCATGATAAAATTATATTGCTTTGTACTCAGTTATTATGATTCTTAAACAATAGCTTTTGTTTCTTATAAAGTATCTTTTGTTTATGATTAAATAGCTCCTAGATAATTTTATCGTGTTATTATATTTTATCTCTCTCTCTACATACCTAATTTCATCTAAATCCGTTCAGTATAGGTATGCGTGAAGAGTTGACTAACAAATAAGTTTTTGGCAAAAAATTCATTTTTGGTACAAGCTTTTATCGCTGACTGTACTTTTTTTTCCACAGGCAACTAATACACATCGAGCAAATTCTAAAAACCCCAAACACAATTAGGTTGCATTGTTTTATCACAGAGTTCATATGTCCACCTCTGGTCTTCATCATCAGATCAGCTCGATGGTACCATAATATTGCATTGTCACCCGACTTACATATGTATGCAAATTTTCAGCTCAATCGGAAACCGGGAAGTGGATCAAATTTAACTTGCAAGATTTGATTACAAACAGACAACGGTCAGGTGAAAGTAAATAAAAGCTTGTATAAAATACAAAGTTACATTCGATTTTATTATATAGGTATTACTTGGGATTTTCAATGTGACAGTAAATCAGGCAAAAATTTTTTTGTGAAAACAATACCACAGTAAAAGATTAACAAAAAATGACGATTTTTTTTTTATACTACGTCAGTGGCAAACAAGCATACGGTTCGCCTAATGGTAAGCAGTCTCCGTAGCCTATGTACGCCTGCAACTCCAGAGGAGTTACATGCGCGTTGCCGACCCTAAGCCCGCCCCCCCCTCGATGAGCTCTGGCAACCTTACTCACCGGCAGGAACACAACACTATGAGTAGGGTCTAGTGTTATTTGGCTGCTGTTTTCTGTAAGGTGGAGATACTTCACCTCTTAAGCGAGGCGTAGACTAGCAAGAGTTTGCATGCAATTTACGTTACATTGCCGACTAATAAGATAAACTGCATTCAAAAGTTCTATCAGATACCGCAATGTAATAAAAATTACATGCAAGTTATTGCTGATCTAAACCTCGCATTATACTTATTATTTAATACAAACGAGAAAAATATTCATTTTGCGTGCCAGTTGTACCGATTGTTCATTTTTTAGGTAACACCAGAGGAGTTACACGCGCGTTTCATTTTGCGTAAATTCATTAAAATGAAATAACAATTAAACTTCCAAATTGCCTAATATTCTAATTGAATATGCTTTCTATTAATCTATGTAAGTTATCGTAAAAGTTGTTAAAACTATTTTACCTATCAGCCATTCACAATGAAACGCATCTCCCCACATACCACCGGACAACCGCACAGCCGTTCGGCGCGAAAATTCTAAACAAAAGAATTCAAACACTGCAGCGCTGCAATTAACTCTATTTCACTCACAAACACCGCTATTTTACTGACAAATATCGCTAATTTCAGCGAGTGTTTGTGCTGGTACGGGTACGCGGACGGTGAATTTGAATCATGTTTGATGGAGTCGGTATGCTGATGGATTGATAGCAAATTATTGTCCTGCATATATTTATTTGTACGGTGAAAGCATTTAATTAGTCTAAAGAAAAATACAAAAAAGTTTTTTGAAACACTTGTTAACTTCACTTACAAGTAAATAATGGAATAATAATGTACCTAATAAAAAACTGTTATAGTATTTTACAGTACATATGGTGCTACTTTCTCGCACACGTACGGGAATGAGCACTTTCCGTGCATATGTCAAAACTTTAAAGAGCAATATGTTCAGTACCCCTAGTGTAAATTTGATCGACAACATAACGTGACGAACGCGTTTGCGTTAAGTCTCATTTTGTATAGGATTTTGAGTTTCCAAAACGTCCCGCTTGGCGCGCTCTTTCTAAATCCAATACAAAATGAGACTAAACGCAAACGCGTACGTCACGTTTCGAAATCGAATTTATTTACACTAGGGGTACTGTAAGAGGTTGTACGATACACGTGCGAATAGGTAATTCGCAACGCGTGTTTTAATTTATCACAACTCGTTGCGATTTTCTGCACTTGTATTGTAAATAACTATTATACCATCATGATATAATAGAGAGCTTTTCAGTTGAATACCGTGTTTAGACAACAAAACTTGCCGAATTGCCTAAAAAAGTGGCTTGTGTGTATTCTATATTTGTTTAAACATATGTATTATTTTTCGCTGTTTTTATCTCAAAAATAAAAATAAAAAATAGACCCGAAGGCGTGTATAACTTTGCTTAAAAACACATTACGAATAGTTTAAGAACATCATATCATGAATGCTATTAATTATAAGGAGTAATATCGATTTCGTTATTTATTAAGGCAATCGTTTTTTTTATTTCCTAAATTTCATTTCATCTAAAAGTATTCGAAGGCGTCACGAACTGCCCCTTCAGTATTAATAAAGATGGTAATCAAACTTATGTCGACAACATTTTAGTGTAAACGTGTAGGTGTGAGGAAAATTAATATTGCTGATACGATCGAAACGACATGGTGGTTAGTGGAGTGGAAAACACTATTTTAAGCATATATGTTTAGTGGTCACTGCAATAAAAAGTTAATTTCAATAATATGATTGAGGAACTAGAATCTGTATCAGATATTTCAAACAGATTAAGCTTTGTAAAGGACCCTATGTTTTGAACAATTACGATAATTATTCACTTTATAAAAATATATTTAGAAGAAAGAAGTGGCGGGAGGATGGCAAGAGGTTTATTTTCAAACTTGGCGGATTTTTACAGTTTTGGTATAAAAAAAACATACCAGGGCAGGGCAGGTGCAAACCACCTCAGCATTTCAGTACTTAGCACAATCTTCCATCTCATCATCAGCATCTCTAGCAAGACAAGTACTAAGAGTAGCTGAATACTTCGCATGACACAACCGTGTCACCCATCAAAACTATCAAATAAATAAATAAAATCGAACTTAGAACATAACTATTCTATGAAAGACAAACGCTTGTGCGTTCTATCTCGACACTACCGCCATCTAGTGAACGGTTTGCATACCAATGTCTAGTAGATGCCATGAAATGTGAAAGACTAACGCTTGCGCGATCTAACTCGACGCTAGCGCCATCTAGCGAGCAATTTGGTAAACTTTCCGTATTGGAAGTGGTTTATGAAACGAGCTGAGAGCGAGATTCATGCACCAGTCACATAAACTATTATTATGTAACTATTCTTGTAAAGCCTTTGCTTTAAATTCAACGTAAGTAATACAAAGTTAACACCACGAATAACCTCCACTCCACTACCAGGTTTATTATTAAATCATAACCGCCGGCCATAAAAGTCCCCGTTTACACTTACAATGTCATCAAAAACCTAAAACCGCATTTACCATTCAAATACACCATAAATCCAGACAAGGTCGTAATACGCATATTTCCGATTCAATACAAGATAGAGAGGCCGATTCTGATTTACCATTTTGCTATAACTTTAAATATATTAAAACGGGTCACTCACGTAAAAAGTCGAAAACGCTCGACATGCTCCACTCCGTACCGAGAAGTGTTATCATGAGCTTGAGTAGACGGACCGGCGCAGATCCCAACAATGCACGATACTGAGTGAAACATGTCGAACTATTTCGACTTAAAATACGTCAGTGACCCGTTATAATATATTTAATATGTCTGTGTCTCACGGTTTTGTTATAACTTTGATCACGTGTCACAGTATATCTTACTGGCACCAGTAAGCGATTTCATGTCCAGCGAGTATTTCTTCGATACCATGAGAATATTGTAATTTTCAAACCGTCAGACGTAATTTTAATGTTTATTATACGCGTGGGCAAACGCGTATAAAAACGTTGAAATATTACAATATAATAATAATATGTTGAATGACATGAATTCCAGTGAATTTCGCACGCACCAAACAGCGTGATCTACCATCAATGATCAAGATCAAAACCGTGTCAAATTGGAGAATCAGAATCGGCCTCAGAAGTAAACGGCTCATCAAATGCCAGTGTTGTGACTTATTAATGTGAGTAACGACGGCTATCGATGAATAATAAGTGAGGCGATGTAGAATGTCGATGATGTGGCATGTGCGTGCCGGCTGATTGGACTCAATCTGAGTGTAATCGGTTCTTAGGTAATGTTGATGTACAGACGCCATCAGATATATTAGAGCGGCCGAGGTGCTCAAAAATATGTGAACACGCACTCTAACGCCTTGAAAAAAGCCGTGTTCTGATATTAGTGCCTTGGATACATAGAAAACATCCACAATTCGGGAACAAATATTTGTAACAAATACACAAATAATATAATATTTGACGACCGGTTTGGCCTAGTGGGTAGTGACCCTGCCTACGAAGCTGATGGTCCCGGGTTCAAATTCTGGTAAAGGCATTTATTCGTGTGATGAGCATGGATATTTGTTCCTGAGTCATGGGTGTTTTCTATGTATTTAAGTATTTATAAATATTTATATATTATATATATCGTTGTCTAAGTACCCTCAACACAAGCCTTATTGAGCTTACCGTGGGACTTAGTCAATTTGTGTAATAATGTCCTTTAATATTTATTTTATTTTATTTTAATATACCTAGCTTTAAACCCGGGATCAAGTTTAATTATTCCATGTAAATTAAATTTTATTATTTTACCTATTGCTTATCCATTTCTGTATCCGCTTACTGACGAATTAAAAAAAAGGTAACTTTACATTGCAATGAAGCCCAATCATATAAGCAACTCGCATCAAAACTAAGAATCAATGTAATAATTGTATTGCCTCGTCTGTTTCGTTGAGTAAAGTTACTTAATCGGTTTTGTTACTTATGTTTTAATATAATCTGAAAAAAAATTTTTTTTTTTTTTTAGGTATTTATATAAGTGATACAATCAGAAACGGAATTTAAACTTTAAACTTGAAGCAAAGTATTGGAAATAGTATATTTATTACAGAGCAACAAAATAATGTATTTCTTTCTTCTTTATATTAAAAAAATGCTTCAAGCCAAAGAACATTCTTCACGAATCCCAAACACGTCGACTAAATGAGTACATCAGTTAAAAAAACAGGAAACTGGGCGGAAATTACTGTTACTATAACAACGCTAAGGAAGAAATTTATGGCTGAGCACCTAAGAGGAAAACTGAAAACGTTCGCCTGAAAGAAAATAACTAAAAGCAAAAAGGTACTGGTAAAAAATTACTGAATTACTCTTTAAAGCTCCGTAGGTTCAGGTTTGGTAGGTAGGTATAGTAGTGCTGTGGCGTACTAGACGAGAGGCCTATGCTCAGCAGTGGGCGATAAGGAGAGATAGTGGGCGATATGATGATGATGAGGTTCAGTTTTTTTACTCTCACTAAGTGTAAGCGTGAGCGACATGCATGGGCGTGCCCGAGATCAAAGATATCATGTTTTTAAATATATTTTTTTTGTAAGTTTTAGAAATTTCGATTTAAAACACAATATTGCTTAAATTTTGAAGCAATTTTAATGTTTTTAGCTTTTGTGCAAAAAAATTTCTTCTTCCTCGCGTTGTTCCGGTATTTTGCCACGGCTCATGGGAGCCTGGGGTCCGCTTGACAACTAATCCCAGGATTTGGCGTAGGTACTAGTTTTTACGAAAGCGACTGCCATCTGACCTTCCAACCCAGAGGGTAAACTAGGCCTGGTTGGGATTAGTCCGGTTTCCTCACGATGTTTTCCTTCACTGAAAAGCGACTGGTTAATATCAAATGCCTGGTAAATAGCAAAAAAATGCCGAAAAACTCATTGGTACGATCCGGGGTTTGAACCCGCGACCACCGGATTGCAAGTCGCACGCTCTTACCGCTAGGCCACCAGCACTCCAAAAATTCTTTGCTTTGTGCAAAAATTGTTACAAAAAAATTAAATGCGCTATAGCAGTGGTCCCTAACCTTTCCAGTCCTGTCACCCATAAGACTAACTAGAGATCCTGATTTTACCCCTCCTTCCAATAATCATCAATAGTCATTCTTATAGGTCTAATCTTTGTTATCTTTAATTAAGCTTATTACCCCCGTGAAATACCAGTTTTACCCCCACGGGGGTAATTACAGGTTATGAACCGCTGCGCTATAGCCTATGTTCGTGATTTTGTTCATCAAGCGAACGTCAAAAAATCTCGTTTCGAATCAATGAAGTTACTAAAGAAAGGCTTCAAGATAGCTAATTAATTTTTTTGCAACCGCTTTGTGATCTAAAAAACCGCTAAGATCTTTCAAAAACTCTGCCCTCGGAACATACGGCAACTTAACAGTCTCAACACATCGATCCAAATGAAACTTTAATGACCATTGTAGCGCGTACATTAAAAGATGATTACACTTTGAATTTAACATCAGGAATGATCCATATTTTCCAATAACATTGTCAGAATACTATCCAACGCATTAAGACAAAAACACGGGCTCGTTACAATACTAACATAGTTATTACACGAAACACTTATTTTAATTACACGGCGACGGGGTTATTCGGTCACGCGAGTTTCGGACAATCGATATCCAAACTATGCGTAATAACCGGGGTCCCATCACTAGCTTATTCCATGTTTAAGTTTGTGTGATTTCCCCGGGGGGTCGGGATGGCATTCGAGGATCGTCACCGACTGTGAATTATTGAAATCGATCGATTACATTTCAGTAATGAATACTTGCCGTTGTCATTGAGTGACGACGGCGTTATTTGGGTTCTAATTATGAAACTGTGTTGATGTTAAATAATAACCGAATAGTTTATTGAATGGTGATCCAAGCTCACTCTGCAAGGCATTTTGAATCAAATTTCTATTAAAATATGACGTTTGTAATGAAACTCAATACTTGATCTCCTATTCAATGAAAATCATTATCAAGTTATTTAATTACAAAGCGAGCGCTTTTGTAAACTTTGAGTAGGGAAATAAATAATCATTAAAAATCTGAATGTCAATAATATTATTTATCAGTCAACTATAGGAAGTCTAGACCCATGAAACTAGACTTCGGTACCCCTAGTGTAAATTTGATCGACATCATAACGTGACGAACGCGTTTGCGTTAAGTCTCATTTTGTATAGGATTTTGAGTTTCCAAAACGTCCCGCTTTGCGCGCTCTTTCTAAATCCAATACAAAATGAGACTAAACGCAAACGCGTACGTCACGTTTCGAAATCGAATTTATTTACACTAGGGGTACGGATTCTTTTTGTAATACTTACTTAACGATATATGGGCTTCAATTTAAGTACCTGATACCGCGAATATTCAATAGCATACCCTCGGATAGTGGCTGTTTGTCTAAGAAAATATTTAAAAATAGAAATGGACCACAAGTAATTAGTTTGTAACGTTTAGTGTGGGTATTCATTTTATGAAAATAATCAGTGCATTATGTTTATAAGTATTGTGAAATTTCAAATTATGTATAATTTTAAATTGTGTGTGTTTGAAAAAATATATATATCATGAATAACGACCCGATATTAATTTTTAAGGTTTTTTCTGTGATTGAAAAGAGCTGAGAGAATTTTAGAGAGGAAGTATTAAAGTCAGTCAGTGTTAGTGTCGTTTCTTCAAATAAAAAAGTCACTTGAAACTGACATATCCAATCCATATCGTATCTTTAGAATATTTTGGACGTATCTCAAAGTTAAAATCGGTCCGTTATCCCTTTGCCCAGTAGTGCACATTAATACTTCCACCCTAAAATGCTCTCAGCTCTATTCAATCACAGAAAAAAAGCTCAAAAATTTATATTTCAACGGCAACGATAAATAACTCAAAAATGTCCAGGCGCACTCATTGTGGGGAAGCTTAAGGTTAAAAATGGAAACGAATTGAAAACGGAACGAATGGAATGGAACTGGCGATTAAAGAGCCCGTGCTGGCTTCGCAATGTTAATCATGCTTCAAATGAAAAAAAATGGCGGAATAAGCCGTTTACTGAAGTTTAGACATGATTCATGCTAGTGATGGAAAAAAACGTCAATTGTTAAATAAGTTTCATTATTTTTATGCTCAACGGGTTATATCTGTGTTTGTAAGTAATGTTGTGTAATACTAACACTTTTATGGGTTTTGCCTGAAATAAATAATTTAATAATAATAAGAAGAAATCATGCACATTCTCAGTCTTCGTCTAAAATGTGGATTCAGACATGTTCGTAATTAAATAATGTCAACCTATTGGTTTAGATTATTCATAATATTCATTAACTATAATGTAACATGATCATGACATTTTGATCGGCATTGCACAATATTATAGAGTATGAATTTACTATACAAAGTAAATACGCTTAATAATAATAAAAATAAGTGTTTTTATATTTTACTTTTATATAAGTATGTTAATTTTATTATATATTTAATTTCATGCTACACATCTCAATTTGATATTAAATGATGTCATATTCAATCTTATAGTTATCCTATACAACTGAAATAGTAACAAAAAGCATTACAATAAAAAACTTAAATAAATCACTATTATTACAACAACAGAAAAAAAACAAGCACCACTATACAAACACAAACTTAAAATTATTTAACTAACCAGCGTTGCCACGCCGCTGTATGGCGATGGACTCCTGACAAAATGGCGAAAGTTTGAAATTACTTATATTTAAAACGTGAACACCTATGGAGACCTGATCGTCGAGCCAAGACCCAGAATGGAGATCGTTCCCCCTCTCCCTCAACCACCGAATGATACTATTACTAAAATTTTAAATTTTAAAGTACCCTTAAGAAGTATTATGTAAGTTTATACTGAGTCATTTTTTTTATACGCGTATATTTTACTTTAAATGAAAAGTATAGAGTTTAACTCGGGTGAAAGATATCATTTCAGTCACGGTCGTCACGAACTTCGACTGAAATTAGTGCCTCACCGCTTAGTTAACAATTTACTTACTATAAGTATGTGCTGCGATGCGCGTCTCAAAAATCGTTAATAACATTAATTTATCACGCCAAGCTAAGTGCGAATAATTTGATAATTTAAGCGTAAGCCAGGCTACCAATTATTTCCAGTTACAATTCTTACCAATTAACGTCTAGAAACTGGTACGAATTATTATCAAGGGAACAGCGGCTAATTCCAACTTACATTTTGTGATCTAAAATGAAGTTATTTTGCTATTCGCGCGTGCATTTCACTCGCATTTGTTAGTACATGTATTGGCTCGAGCGAGACAAAACGATCATTTAGATTTAACGGCCTTTTAGCCTTGCTGGTAGTGACTCCTAAGCAGGAGGTCTCGGGTTCCAATCCAGGTACAGGCATTTATTTGTGTGTTTATCACGAATATTTGTTCCTAGGTTATGGATGTTTTCTAAGTGTTTATTTACTTCTATTTCTTCCCCAACAGGGAACAATGGTGTTATGGACGTTTGGGAGGCGTTCGCGGAGTCTAAGCCAACATGTAAATTCCCTTTTGACCCTAATGAAATTTAAGGGTAACACCGAATGGATGCTGCGCTGTGTCATGGGATGCAGGCAGAGGTAGCACGCCAGGGTGTAAGGACAATTGAGAGTCAATGGAATCTAAAATGAAGTAGGCTATGAAGTGAAACCGTCTATTATTATTATATTAATTGTCGTCTAGTTCCCACAACACAAGTTTTGAGCCTACTGTGTCTGGCCTACGTCGATTTCTGTAAAATTGTCCGGTAATATTTATTTATTATCAAAATATACACGTTCGAATTGGCCTGTTGGCCTCCAGAGTAAACAAAGAGTGGAGCGGGGTATGTAGCACCCGATTGCCCATTCGGCCGAGTAGTAATTGCTTTGACGTGCGAGTAAGTCGTTCGTAATAACTGTCTGGGTATTTCGTTAATATGTGTAGTTTCGTAAACACGGGTATCGACGTATCATCAGACGGGTACATGTTAGCTTTCGATTTGGGTGGAATTGTTGATTTATGTCAGAAAATTGTAGACTACAAGTACTTTCGTTTTTTTATGATTTGTAGAAATTCCGCTGAAGTAGGCAAGAAGATGTTTACCAGGCAATTAATGCAGGCGGTATAACGTTGAAATAATGTCATCTAACGCGATTATTACTTTGCGACTATTATTTATCTCGATTTTAACACAAAAAGGGCATAATTTAGAATCTCATGCAAAATATAAAACTTGTGGTTTCCAAATTTGAAACAAAATATCGTATATATACCTACTATTTAATGAGTAATATTACAAATATTACAAAATAACATTCGTGAACTTAATTTAGATAGGCAACGGAAGACAAACAAGCATCCCGATTCGAACTTTAATATACGTCAACATTTTGCTAAAGATACGATATGGATCGGTGAAAAGTGACGTTTTCGTTTGAAGAAAGCCTTTACTCAGTATATCTAATCCATATCGTATCTTTAGTAAATTTTTGATATATTTTAAAGTCCGAATCGCCCTGAAAATCTTCATTTTACAATCATTTAATTAACATTGAAATAGGTTAAAAAAAGGAACATTTTGAAGTGGACATATTTCACCCGAATCCCTGTTTTACTCTAAAAATGAAAAGGCAAAATGCGATGTAACAGAAAGCGGGACCTTTAAAGGGATATTCAAAAAACCCTGAACGGGTTCCTTGAAAATATGTCGGTTGCCAAAGTATTCGTAAGGGTACAGCGTAATTAATTTATTAGGATGTACCCTACCTTAATAATTTCATTTGAACATGCCTTTTAGTAAATGTTACATGAAACGAAGTTATATCTCTTGAGAGCGGTTTACGTTCGTGCTGGTAATATTTATGCTTCCATAAAAGTTTTATATTAACTGAGCACTTAGTGTTTCGACGACCGGTCTGGCCTAGTGGGTAGTAACCCTGCCTATGAAGCCGATGGTCCCGGGTTCAAATCCTCATTCATATTTGTTCCTGAGTCATGGGTATTTTCTATGTATTTAAGTATTTATACATATTTATATATTATATATATCGTTGTCTAAGTACCCTCAACACAAGCCTTATTGAGCTTACTATGGGACTTAGTCAATTTGTGTAATAATGTCCTATAATATTTATTTATTTTAATATTAGTGTATATTTTTACACGGTGTTAAACGTTTGAAAAAAAGCGGCCAAGTGCGAGTCGGACTCGCGCATGAAGGGTTCCGTACCATTTAAGACGTATTAAAAAAAAATCTACTTGCTAGATCTTGTTCAACATTTTACCACTTTGGACACACATTTTACCACTTTGGAACTGTCTCTCGCGCAAACTATTCAGTTTAGAAAAAATGATGTTAGGAACCTAAATATCATTTTTGAAGACCTATCCATAGATACCCCACACGTATGGGTTTGATGAAAAATTTTTTTTTTTAATTTATTGACGTATTAAAAAAAAACTATTCACTAGATCTCGTTCAAACCAATTTTCGGTGGAAGTTTGCATGGTAATGTATATCATATATTTTTTTTTGATTTTTTATTCTGTTATTTTAGAAGTTACAGGGGGGGGGACACACATTTTTTCACTTTGGAAGTGTCTCTCGCGCAAACTATTCAGTTTAGAAAAAAATTATATTAGAAACCTAAATATCATTTTTGAAGACCTATCCATAGATACCCCACACGTATGGGTTTGATGAAAAAAAATTTTTTTTAAATTTTTATGACCTATTAAAAAAAAACTACTTACTAGATCTCGTTCGAACCAATTTTCGGTGGAAGTTTGCATGGCAATGTATATCATATATTTTTTTTAGATTTTTCATTCTGTTATTTTAGAAGTTACAGGGGGGGGGGACACACATTTTTTCACTTTGGAAGTGTCTCTCGCGCAAACTATTCAGTTTAGAAAAAAATGATATTAGAAACCTAAATATCATTTTTGAAGACCTATCCATAGATACTCCACACGTATGGGTTTGATGAAAAAAATTTTTTTTAAATTTTTTTATGACGTATTAAAAAAAAAACTACTTACTAGATCTCGTTCGAACCAATTTTCGGTGGAAGTTTGCATGGCAATGTATATCATATATTTTTTTTAGATTTTTCATTCTGTTAGTTTAGAAGTTATGGGGGGGGACACACTTTTTACCACTTTGGAAGTGTCTCTCGCGCAAACTTTTCAGTTTAGAAAAAAATGATATTAGAAACCTCAATATCATTTTTAAAGACCTATCCATAGATATCCCACACGTATGAGTTTGATGAAAAAAGATTTTTTGAGTTTCAGTTCTAAGTATGGGGAACCCCCAAAATTTATTGTTTTTTTTCTATTTTTGTGTGAACATCATAATGCGGTTCATAGAATACATCTACTTACCAAGTTTGAACAGTATAGCTTTTATAGTTTCGGAAAAAAGTGGCTGTGACAGAATCGGACAGACAGACGGACATGACGAATCTATAAGGGTTCCGTTTTTTGCCATTTGGCTACGGAACCCTAAAAACAAGAAACTAAAGTTATTACCTACCTACCTAAATGGTCGCGTACTGTGCGGTTTAGAGGAATTTCCTCCCGCGGACGCTCCGGCCGTGGAATGAGCTCCCTTCCGAGGTTTTCCCGAGGGTCTACAGTATGGGGTTCTTCAAAAAAGGAGTGTACAGGTTTTTGAAGGGTCGGCAACGCGCATTTAACACCTCTGGAGTTGCAGGCGTCCATAGGCTGCGGTGACTGCTTACCATCAGGCGGGCCGTATGCTTGTTTGCCACCGTCGTGGTATAAAAAAAAAATTGCACCTAACAAAATATACAAGGTCACATGTATATTTTGTTTGGCGTAAAAGAGTAATATTTAGACGGGTACGATACTAGTACTTCCTGGGCGCTTAGCCAACGTGCCAATCCTTAACGCTCCTTAGCGTAGCGTAGTCATCTCTCTATCAATCTTCCTTTTTATTGCGACAGCAGAGTTGCGTTTCGTTCGCTACGGAGCGTTAACGATTGGCGTTGGCTACGCACCCTGGTATTGTATTAAAAAAATAAAGAAAAAGTAATATGCTGCCTGCCAAATAAGATATCAGACGTTCCCTTGTTTGTAAAGAAGCCCAAGGGTCTATTTCACAATGTCCAAGTAAAGTCCTAAATAAGCTACTTGCCACTTATCTGACGAATAGTCATCGTTGGCGTTTCACAAACTTCAACTAAGCTTAACTGGTAGAAAAAGTGCTAAGTTTTGCAGGAAGTTTTAATTTATTTGTTAATAAGATATATTATATAATTAGATATACTTCACATAAAATCCAAGCACATCAGATAAAATGTAGTAAGTAAAACAGTTACTTTACAGGAGCGCTAAATAGTGATCTTTGGGTAAAAGCGGTCACTTAAATTATTTACAAGTGCAATATAAATAAATTAAAACAACTATTAACGTTAATGCACACCTATTAACTTTATGGGAGTATGTGTTCCTACCTCTAACTTCAATTTTCATGTTGATTATCACGTACTGTTACTGTTACTATGGGCTTGCACAGTTTCACTTTAAATATTACTTACTTTGTTTTACTAATAATATATTTGTATATTATTTTGCAACCAACGGATAACTGTTATTGGCCTAATACCATGTAAAAATACCTATGTAAATTGTTTATCTACGGCTGTTGTTGTCCTGAATACCAATAAAATAAAATAAAAAAATAAAATACTTTACTGGGACATTGTGAAACAGGCCCGATTTTTACTCAAATCTCATAGGTACGTGAGTTTACGTAGCTCGCTCCTATTACAAGCTATTTATCGACTTTTGATATACATTCGTATTTGCAAACAATTACGTCAAATAGAAACTTCAGTTTTGGCATTTCTTTTTAGATTTGTTCGTCATTATATAGTGACGTAAAACGTGTTATTTATGTTACAAATCTCAAGCCAAAAAACAACCCAAATCCAGCAATTACAATGAAAAGTTTAATGCTTCAGCGGGGCGGGCCAAGAAAGCTATATGGAATGCTGCCAGCCTGGGCGGCCCACCGGTTGTCCGCAGTGGGACGGGTTAGGCTTGGCACTGGCTAACAATGCCGCACTAGAGGCCCATTGGCGAAGCTGGAAACTTAAGTTAACCAGTATTGGAGTTTTCACATTGTAAGCAATATATAGTCCTCCTCATCGTTTTCGATGACGGCGACCCCAAATAAACACATTATGGACGTTGTCTAGCATGAGCCCTAATGTGGCTGGCCAGGCCGAACTTGCTCTTAAATACTCTATTGCACGCGTGACAATAAAGTTGGCCAGCTGCGTTGAACGTGTACACGTAGGAGGGCTTAGGTCTCTCTTTCTGTAACTGGCGTTTCATGTCTAGGCTAGTGAGGCGGTTATCTTCGAATGTTTTGACACCGTTATGGATGGTAAGCAATAGACATATTATAAACTTACATGATAAAGATAGTTTATTTCCCAAGTAGGCATATTACAATGCGCTTAAGAACGTCAAAGAAAGCTACGCCGGCTCTAACCCTACACCTCTGACCAGTGGCGTAGCGTGCCTTGGCGGGGCCCCGTATAAAAATTCGTTTCGGGGCCCTTAGGAAGGGTAAAGATTTCTCACAAAAACGCACGTTGGGGGCCCCCGTGGCCCGAGGGCCCCGTATAATTGATACGGCAGATACGGCGGTAGCTACGCCCCTGCCTCTGACCCGAGAAGTTTTAAATCCTTCCTAAATTGTAGGAGGGTTTCCCAAATAGATGCCATATATTAAATAAAAAATGACGAAGCCCTCCGTGGTGAACGCCAGATTGGGACCGGCGGTTAGCTAAAGACGCCGCCTCGAATTTGATCTTCTCCACTGGAGGGCTTTTTATTTAATATATGATATCTATTTCAATATATAATTTATATATAGTACCTAGTAAGACTACATAAAAACACCCAAAATTGCAATAGGCATATTATTTTTCGTTCGCATGTTATAAGATATATGGATGATTCTTACATGTAATTCATAATTGCATTCATTAGAGGTCCTTTGGCCAGGAAAACAGAAGTAATCTAGTATACTTTGTTATCGCCTTCTTAAAAGACGATTATCTTACCTACTGTCGATTATATTTAGTGAGTATAGATATTACGTTTATGGTTATAAAAGTACACGTATTTTATACACGTTTCCTAATAAAAAATAATGTTTAATATTTATAATAAAAAATAAAATAACTACATCATATTTTATATTAAGCTTATCTATATTTGACATTTAGTTTAAATGTCACGTGTGAAATAATGGGAGACGGAGAATGAATAAAAACATAGGTATAAAATACGTATTGTACGAGTATAAAATTAATCATCCCACTTATAATAAAATGAAATTTACCTCCTCTATTTTCGCTGTCCGCCGGCTTCACCTGTATTGCTCGGTTCATCTGAAAATACAAAAATATATACTTAAGTAAATTATATTTATTAAGAATAGTCTACATGTGAAATACTATATTTTTTAAATATCACATCATTTATTTTATTTCAGATTGACATTGGCCGGCGACCCGAACAGAAGAGGAGACCCGCACTCCAAGTTATTTCTGGCGCAAAGACGTCGGAAAGCCAAAAGCATCATTTGAACCGGCAACGTCAGGTATTTACGTAAAATATTAGTTGTTATTTCTTATATTTGTAATGTAATTAAATATCGGATAAATTTATTGTAATACTCATCATGCCGATTATATAGATATTGGCCCTAGTGCCAAACTTGATCCTTATGCCATACATCGTTATCGCGGGAGCAACGACGATTTGACAGTACTGAAAGATTATGACAAATAAACAATAACAGAAGTGACACTCGTATCGAGAAACTTTTATATGTATGTATGAGTTCAAAATGTAGCAGAAGAAAATTTAGAAAATATTATGGTCATCTGTTACGAAAGTCAAAATAAAATATTTTAACTTTATTCATTTGTTGAAAATTATAATAACCAATTTACAATGAAACCAAGTTATTATATATATATTTTTTTAAGTTAAAGTAAAATACTTTAAGAAGTAAATACAGATATAAAAATTTAATATATTAGTGACTTAGTTATCAAGTTGACTCTTTGACTCATAGGTAAGCGTTTCCATAGTGAAATACGAGTTTGATTAACCTTTTTAACGAAAACTTCATGCCAGATATGAAGCACATCTTAGAGGTTTAAAATGTGTAGGCAGAATATTCCTTTTATACAAAACAGACATTCTGTTACACGTGCACTTTGACAGGCTTGTTTTTGCTCCCGCGATAACGGTGTATGCTTATTAGTTTATTAGCTATTTTATTGTTTCATATTTACTGCCTTCTGGTTATTTAAATTCTAATATCTCGCCATAGAATGATTCACACCAGTAACAGCAACACAATTGCGTTAAACATGAATAATGCAAGCTAATCATTTGCATTGTCAACTCGGAGACAAATTTGGCATCAATGAATGATGAAAATGCATTTGGTGCGTAAAATAACCGATGGTATTGGTACCCGGGATCAAAACTCGGTACAGTACTAACAAAGCAGTAGGTACTTTTATTTATACAATAAAAAGATGGTATGTCCTTAAACTACGTCCAAATGAGAGGTATGGGCATTGTGAATGTTATCTCGCTTTGTGTGGTAGGGCGCAGACAGTGGATGTCATTCCAGATCTAGAGCAGAGCCCAACTGGGGAAGTACCTCCACCTTACAGCAGCAACAGCAGCCAAATAACACTAGACCCTACTCATAGTGTTGTGTTCCTGCCGGTGAGTAAGGTTGCCAGAGCTCAACGAGAGGGGGCGGGTTTAGGGTCTGCAACGCGCATGTAACTCCTCTGGAGTTGCAGGCGTACATAGGCTACGGAGACTGCTTACCATCAGGCGGGCCGTATGCTTGTTTGCCACCGACGTAGTATAAAAAAAAAGATAAACATAGTTTATTATTCAAGTAGGCATATTACAATGCAATAAGTGTTAGGATACTACTGGACGTAAAATAATAACGCGTAATAATATTAAATAGGCTGGTTTATTCCGCCTAAATTACACGGAAATCTTGATAAGTATGAAAACTAATTCGCGGCCCGATTCGAAGAATGAGATACGATAACGATAAGTTCTGCGGTGGAAGCATGTTTCCATTTTTATCACTTGTCACTATGCCCGTCACTTTCGCACTTACGTACTTGTTAGAACGTGACAGGCATGGTGACAAATGATAAAGAGCCGACCATCTTACTCCTACTGATTTGGATAAGTTCTCATTTAGATATCGTTTTTATGTCTTATAATTGACAGAAGCAGCTCGATTCGGGCAACAAAATACATTACTGCACCGGTTTGATAATTATAACATTACCGCACTACTTCCATAATTATAATAAAAAAAGCACACGTGTATTATCTAGGATTAGGAGTCTATCAGCAGTTTATTAAGTTCCACATACAAGCAAGTGTGTCGAAAAAGAGTTTTACGATTTTAGCATATTTCAAACGTAGTCCAGCCAGTAAGATATTCGCGGCATACACGAGCGACCGCCGGAAATTGCGCCAGCGATATTTGACTTCAAGAACATTAGTATTGCCCTTATCGGTGTTACTGTAATAGTAATCGCTACCCTTTATGGCTGGGGAAATGGGAAAAACTGCCCTCTTTAAAATGGCAACTTTATGCAGGTTTTACGAATGGTAAAGGTGCGAAGAAAATATCGAGTTATTGCCACAAATAAGTAATTGCAATTTTTCTTTTGAATGAACTTTTTTGTCATTGCTAAATTACAGTGCCGGTACCTAATGCGTAAGTAACTTAATTAAAGTGTGCAAGTACCTTAATTATAAATTATATTTTTAATAATAAATGTAAAAAAAAATTAAGTAAAAAAAAATAGTTACTTTTTTGCCAAGATCGCCGTCATCGAAATTATACTGCTACTCGTATTGTATCAAGGTCCTTTATTACCGAGGTCGCCGTCATCGAAATTATACTGCTACTCGTATTGTATCAAGGTCCTTTATTACCGAGGTCGCCGTCATCGAAATTATACTGCTACTCGTATTGTATCAAGGTCCTTTATTACCGAGGTCGCCGTCATCGAAATTATACTGCTACTCGTATTGTATCAAGGTCCTTTATTGCCGAGGTCGCCGTCATCGAAATTATACTGCTACTCGTATTGTATCAAGGTCCTTTATTACCGAGGTCGCCGTCATCGAAATTATACTGCCACTCGTATTGTATCAAGGTCCTTTATTACCGAGGTCGCCGTCATCGAAATTATACTGCTACTCGTATTGTATCAAGAAACTTTATTGCCGAGGTCGCCGTCATCGAAATTATACTGCTACTCGTATTATATCAAGAAACTTTATTGCCGAGGTCGCCGTCATCGAAATTATACTGCTACTCGTATTATATCAAGAAACTTTATTACCGAGGTCGCCGTCATCGAAATTATACTGCTACTCGTATTATATCAAGAAACTTTATTGCCGAGGTCGCCGTCATCGAAATTATACTGCTACTCGTATTATATCAAGGAACTTTATTGCCGAGGTCGCCGTCATCGAAATTATACTGCTACTCGTATTATATCAAGAAACTTTATTGCCGAGGTCGCCGTCATCGAAATTATACTGCTACTCGTATTATATCAAGAAACTTTATTACCGAGGTCGCCGTCATCGAAATTATACTGCTACTCGTATTATATCAAGAAACTTTATTGCCGAGGTCGCCGTCATCGAAATTATACTGCTACTCGTATTATATCAAGGAACTTTATTGCCGAGGTCGCCGTCATCGAAATTATACTGCTACTCGTATTATATCAAGAAACTTTATTACCGAGGTCGCCGTCATCGAAATTATACTGCTACTCGTATTATATCAAGAAACTTTATTGCCGAGGTCGCCGTCATCGAAATTATACTGCTACTCGTATTATATCAAGGAACTTTATTGCCGAGGTCGCCGTCATCGAAATTATACTGCTACTCGTATTATATCAAGAAACTTTATTACCGAGGTCGCCGTCATCGAAATTATACTGCTACTCGTATTATATCAAGAAACTTTATTGCCGAGGTCGCCGTCATCGAAATTATACTGCTACTCGTATTGTATCAAGCTGCTTTATTGCCGAGGTCGCCGTCATCGAACTTATACTGCTATTGTATCAAGGTACTTTATTGCTGAGGTAGGTCGCCAACATTGAAATCGATGTGGAGGACTACTTTAATAATTATACAACGATATACAACTGAAAATATAAAATTAGGTATGTTTTCATGTTACTTTTTTCCATCGAGCCACCCCTAACCTTTTAAAGTTATGATTAGAGAGTCTGCCCTTATATAAATCATTTATTTTCGTTATAAAACTTAAATTACATACAGAGGTATATATATATATATTACAAAAAGAAAACATATTGACATTGTTTACCACTAAATGGGTTCGCCTCAGCATAATGCTGGCCCGAAGGTCAGCGCTGATCTTCCGGCAAGACCATTTGTGAGCCACGTTCACAACTGTACGGCACGGCCTCGTAAAACTGAACGCACTTGCGACAGCTACTAGCACCATCTACGTGTATGACAGAAATAACAGATAATCTAAAACACCATGCCGTACAAATATAGTTTTCGTGCGAATATTCCATGTCATTTACCCTTGATTAAAACGAATTAAATATAAAATCATCAATTTTCTCTGATCAAATCGGGGAAATCCCGAAGAAAGGCCAGGTCAAGAGTACCCTAAACCGACGAGCGTGTATGAGGAATGTCATGAAAGTGAAGGAAGCGAAAGAGGTATGTCAGGATCGTAGCAAGTGGAAATCCGTGGTCTCTGCCTACCCCTTCGGGAAATAGGCGTGATTTTATGTATGTATGTACAGTCAGCGTCAAATACTTTGTAGCAACCAAAGTAGGCAAATAGTTCGGTACACCATATATTTAGTATGGTGTACCGAACTATTTGACCACTTTGACTGCTACAAATTATTTGACGCTGACTGTACATCAATTTTGCGTAATCATATCATAATCATTATCAAATCATTGATTGAGATTTATTTGATTTACATTTAAATTTCATTGAAATGTCTCACACACACCGCTGGCACTAACGTTAGTTAAGTTAAAACTAAATCGTTCCGCCATTTTGAAAATACTCATAAAGTCGTGTATTCACTGTAAGAGGCTTAAAACAAAACACTCGCTCAAAACGTTTACACTTGTACAGCTTTCACTTGTCTAGTTAAGCTTCCATAAAAGCCTCTTATTTTTTAAATCAAATAAAGCTTCGTTGAAAACTATTTCGCACCTAAAGCTTTTTGCTTGTTATCTAACAGGGAAAAGTGCTGATGTAATTCGAGTGCATTTAGAGATTTTTATGATGATTCAACTGTGAATCATTTTACTAGCGAAGTGCTCTCATTTTACTAGTGAATTATATATGTGATACATCTCGAAGGGCCGGTGGAAAAGCAGTCTTTTAACGGAATTGTAGATCATTAAAATTTGCTTATATAAAACGTTGGCAGGTCATAGAGAAGTAATATTTTTTTCAAACAGCTGCAGCCGCCATAACTTATGTTGATCACCCAAAAGGAGGGCTTGGTCACTTCTTATTTTTCAGGTCATAATTTATTTATTGTAGTGCGAATGTTATAAAATACTAATCAAAATATTAAGGTAATAAAATAATTTGATTTGTTCCCTAGTTTTACAGGGTGTAACAAAAATTGCGGAGATCATACCGTCATACTGTATTCATATAGGAGGTTCAAGTACTTACTGCTCGCCTTTTAGTATTGCTCAAGGGCGCCTAGCCTTTCAAACATTTCATATGGTCAAGAATTTGGAACCGGAACCGCCGTAGCCGGGTGGCCTAGAGGCCATTAGACGCATAAGATGAACCAATCGTCTCCAACATGGGCTTGATCACTGTTTCTTTAGTACGAGTATTTGACAACAATTTCAGAGGGTCTACCGTGAAAATCAAAAACGGAGCTTTCGTAATCTGCCTCTTTATATCTCTGGCAAATTCGAGTGATAAAGCGGTAGATAATGAAATATCGAATTTCGCCGCAAGCCCTCACCTCAGTTTATAACGTCTTTGAGTTCTTTACCCTGAGGGACTCAAATGGGTAATGACCTTATTTGGTTGAATTGTATAGTTAGTTAGTTATAAGTAGTCTTCAGTTTAGTTTGTAATTGCTCTATGTACCTCTTCTGCACACGAAGCAAAAAGCCCACTAGAGAGCAAAAGGGTGCTTACCGCCCGCCTCAAGAAAATCCATTAAAAAAAAATAGTGCGATGTGCACTTAGCATTTGTCATTTTCAAGGTAGACTGCTTACATTTGTGGCGTTCCATGTCTAAATGGTTATTTTGACCATTTGTGCATAATGATTCTTCTCTGATGGAAAGCCACATATATTTGAATACCGCTTCAGTAATAGTTAACTAAAGGCGACTTCGAATTTAATGGGGTCAGGAATGTTATTTTTCGTGAAAACAATCCACATTTTCAAATCCAATCGGAATGCATTATGCAGAAAACAGCCAATGCGAGTGCATTATACATAAGACGCGGCTGCTTTTAGCATAACACGATCCAATTATACAAAGTAATCTCTTTGAGGCTGCAAGTGCTGCACCTACCTTAAACCGTCTTGAAGAGAAATACGGACTTATCTGGCAAATATGTGCAAGAGCAACGTGCGGGCGATAGCCTTCAAAAGTATCTTTTTTACAGTCCTCTTTTCTAGTACGCCACTTGTCCTGAGCTAATCTCATCCAGAAGTGACCCGCAATTTTTCGAATGTCATCCACCCAACTTACCAACGGACGCCAGGAGCTTCTTTCATCCCAAATCGACTACCACTCCGTTAACATTTTAGACCACCTGCCATCACTTTGCTTAGGAACACGTCTCGCCCATGTCCGTTTTAGTTTGGTAATGACGCAACCCACGTCTAGTACCTTGGTGCGGCGACGGATCTCGACATTCTTTACTCGATCTTGAAGCTTGATACCGAGCGTGGCGCGCTCCATGGCTCTCTGTGGTACACGGATTTTATGCACAGCCTCCTTGGTGAGCGTCCATGTCTCGGCACCGTAGGTCATGGTGGGCAGGACACATTGGTTGAAGAGGCGAGTTTTCAGGCATTGTGGAATGTTAGCAGGTTTCAGGATGTCCGCTAATTTATTAAACAATAGTAAGTAGTGTTTATTTAGTAGTTACTATAATAATTCCCAGTCCTCGTACCACCAAAATCTTATTCCAAAGGGCGCCATGATGTCTTTAGCATTTTTTTTCATACTACGTCTGCGTAATGGTAAGCAGTCTCTATTGCCTATGGACGCCTGCAACTTCAGAGGAGTTATATGCCCGTTGGCGACCCTAACACTCCGCACCTTCGTTGAGCTCTGGCAACGTTACTCACCGGCAGGAACATAACACTAGCATGGTACAGATTATAACACTAGTGCCTTAAGTAAGAAAGTCAGCGCGTTTCTGAATCATCTTAATTATGTTTACCAAAATCTGTGTCAATTTATCAAAATATTTGCAAGTTATTTACTGAGCATTATAATTAATGCTTATTTAGTAGGCTAAAGGCCTGAGGACGTATATTAAGTCCTAGGTAATAACTCCAAGACATGGTGATATTTATTTTATTTCTGAGTCTTGGCATAAATATATCTACTTTGTCTAACATAACACATGGAGATTCATCAATAAAATATTCCTAAATGACGCTTTAATCCCAAAGTAAATAATATTCAAAATTGAACATGAATCAATTTTCGATTAATGTGTTCCTAATGATATTTCAAATTGTGCACGCTTGGAACATTATTTCAACATTATCGTTGTATTTAGTATTTTTCAAACTCAATGGGTAGGATAACAGGTCATCTCCACGTGATTTATAATGTAAAAACGCAAAATCTCAGAAAATTGTGTTGAAATGACACCTCTCGGAGTACCCATCATTATATTATTTTTTGTTTAGTTGTGTGTATTGTGGCAAGCGAATAAATGGTTTATCTATCTATCTATCTATCATCAAAAATACTATAGATACTACTATATACCTATATACATACTTAAAAGTGGACATACGGCTGAGATATAAGGTGTATTCGGGTAATTATGACTACTTCATAATGTCGGTTTATTCTGTAATTCACTCAGTATTTCATCAATATAGAGTAAATTTTTGGAATTAGTCGAATATTAAAGATTTGATGCTCAACCACAGAAAAGTATAATAATAGTTTTTTTTTTAATGATAAACATCGCATATCACCCGTTGAAACAATTTAATTTTCATTTCACTTTATTGCAACCCACAAAGTTATACTAATACTTGATGTTTAAACATTTTCATATTTTAATAAGCTTCAAATAAAGCGCTTGGAATGAGTAGCTCAAACCAAACATAATGTTTAATATAAACTTTTGCTCTGAGCTCTGAAATGTTCTGCGGTGCATTTTATATAACGGGGTTGATACCTTCAGATGAAAAATGTAGCTAAAGTAAAGTAAATTTTAGACTTATTACAGAAAATGGTCGTAATCTAAAAATAAAATTAATAACTAGTGTCTGCATTGGGCTGTTATTTAAAATGTATTAAAAAAGCAAACACATCATATTGTCTTCGGTTACCGCGAAAGTTATTCATGAAATAAAACTATTCTCATTCGCGATATAATCCGTTTAAAAAGTTTTATTTTCAAAACATAAATCTTTATATAAAGGTATATTAAAACCATTTAAAAAATATTTAGAAACATTTTCAGTGACGTGATTGACATAATATTTGTCTTGTTTTTGTTTAATGTCTTCATGTGTTTTGTGGGATTCGTTATTATTATATATTTTTTCGTTGTTATTTATTTTCGTAATGTTTCAATATGTATTTACGTGTTATCTGTCGTGGAAGCACTTGGGCCCTACGGAAGACAAGCGCAGTTTTGAACGATTCACAGTTAGTTTCACTACACTTAAATCGATATCCCGGTCTAACTATTTAACTATTGTGCTAAGTTGGGTCCAATTCGTGTTCCACGCTTAATGTTCTTTTTATTTTTCTATTTTGCGATGCCTGTACATGACCTTACATGTTTTGTGATCGTCACGAATCGTCTTTGATAAAATGAAACTTTCTTATCATTTGTGAAGAGTTAAAACATACATACATACATACATATAATCACGCCTATTTCCCGAAGGGGTAGGCAGTGGTCTGTGGTGGATTTCCACTTGCTACGATCCTGACATACCTCATTCGCTTCCTTCACTTTCATGACATTCCTAATACACGCTCGTCGGTTTAGGGTGCTCTTGACCAGGCCTTTCTTCAGGATTTCCCAGAGTTTTTAAAGAATACAGCCTTTACGAGCTGTAGGGCTAGAATGGTCGATTGTTTATCATCTGTCACCATGCCTGTCACGTTCTAACAAGTACGTAAGTGCGAAAGTGACGCATGATATGACAAGTGATAAACATGCAACCATAATACTGCCGCTAATGTGTTCAAATTTTATTTAATTTAGAAATATACTTAAAACACTTTTTTCATAATCACAAACCCTATTTACTAACTATCTCCACCAATATCATCCCATTATCATAAATAATTAACGTTCTCGTAATAAACTTGCTCCATTCCTGACAAGTTTGAGATAAATTGATCATAGATTATTCCATTTCCCTGTCGTCATAGCAACATTTCAACATCCTCTACAATACTGTTAACCGAGCAGTAATCGCATTGATGTACATTTCAGCCACAATCCTCAAACACATTGAATATATACACTTTAATCCCCCTGAAAGGTCTCATATCTCCTGAAATGTTACATAACGCGCAATATGACAATAAAATGCATTTGATCGCTTATTTACTGGCGCTGGAAAGAGACAAGAACACTTGCAGTGGGCGTGACCTACTTTGTAGGCTGGCTGCAGCACAGGTATATGCCTACTCGGTTATTATAATAATAGCTTTATTATTCTCTCCTCGTCTTGATAAATACGGGCTATATGAAGTAATTTTGTGAATTGTTTCGGAGATATTCAAGTAATCAACGCGTTGGATTTATGTGAATTGAAAGAATGATACGTTTAATATAAGTATTAAAAGAGTGAAGGTGCAATTTGTGTGTTAGATATATAAATATATGTAAGAAGGTATGGTAACTTAGATAAACTGGTAATGAAAAGGACTTATCTATAGGTCAGGCTACCGTTATTGAAGAAATATTAAATTTATTGTTATACTACCTATTTAGATCCTACCGACTGCGCCACGAAAAATAAATCGTAACAGTTTAATATGATAACGTCTTTTGTTTTATATTCAAATCAATAAATAACACCGGCTAGGCAAAGCTAAATAGTTAAAAAAATTTAAACACAAAAAACACGTATCATTTACTACTTAGTGCTGTGTTCCTGCCGGTGAATAAGGTTGCCAGAGCGGAGTGTTAAGGTCGACAACGCGCATGTAACAACTCTGTAGTGTCAGGCTTCCATAGACTACGGAGACTGCTTACAATCAGGTGGTCCGTATGCTTTTTTCCACTAACGTAGTAAAAAAAGGCATATAATAACGAACCATTAATGATCAGGTCCTTAAACATACAAAATGGCCGAACGTCCCAACCTCAAATCATGCCAAAGCAGCAATAACAAAAAACTTTGTTCATAAAAATCGGTCATAGGGTCGTAAAGAGGATCAATGGCATTTGATGAACATTCCTTGCGTAATGAAAAGGGACAATGTAGATGGTATCTGAGCTATTAGAATTATGGTTATATGTGAATTATATAAGGCGTGGGCAGACGGTCGTAAAACAGTGGCGGCTTCTAAAGGGTCTTTTTTGCGTGTTTTAGGAGACACGGGTACGTCCTTAAACTACTTCCAAAATAGAGGTATGGGCATTGTGAATGTCATCTCGCTTTGTGTGGTAGGACACTGCACAGCGGATGTCATTCCAGATCTAGAGCAGAGCCCAACTGAGGAAATACCTACCTTACAGAAAACTGCAGCCAAATAACATAAAACCCTACTCATAGTGTTGTGTTCCAGCCGGTGAGTAAGGTTGCCAGAACTCAACGAGGGTGCAGAGTGTTAGGGTCGACAACGCGCCTGTAACTCCTCTGGAGTTGCGCCCATATGCTACGGAGACTGCGTATCATCAGAAGAGCCGTATGCTTGTTTGCCACCGACTTAGTATAAAAAAAGACACATTAGACACATTTGACCAGTCTGGCCTAGTAGGTAGTGCCTATGAAGCCGATGGTCCTGGGTTCGAATCCCATCCCGGTAAGGGCATGTATTTGTGTGATGAGCACAGGTATTTGGTCCTGTCATGGATGTTTTCTATGTATTTAAGTATTTGTATATTATACATATATATCGTTGAGTTGTAGGTACACTAGCCTTCTTGATCTTACCGTGGGGCTTAGTTAATTTGTGTAAGAATATCCCTATAATATTAATTTATTATTTATGTATCTACACACATATCGTAAACCCTCTATGATGCCTTCAAAATCGTAAATAATGGCCAACATTACGATAAACTGTTCAGTTATAACAAAGTTCTTTTGTGTGATAATTTTATAATTGCTTCATAACTTCATCAAAATCAATTTGGTACTGAAATTCAAATTTGGAACATCTCTGAAAAAAAGCAATTCGATTAGACTTCTATTCTTAGTGAATCTTGCTTTAATTTACGAGTTTGTTTGAGGGCATAATGTGTGTCACTATTGTATGCCTGGTTGTTCACGTTTGATGAATACAATGAGAAATGTTATTTTGTTTCGATTGCTGCATAATCTTACATTTACAACGTAATTTTAAGTTCGTATAAATTTACATAAGTAAAAAAAAGAGTTCACACGTTTTCTATTTGGGAATAAATGTGTTAAATAAAAAAGTGTGATTATGACTATTTAAAGTTTAAAAATATTAATTATCATCTTTGAGTTTTCAAATGGTTTATTTATGCTGCAAAATTGAAATCTGATTTTTAATTTTTTCAATAAAAAGTACAGACAATACGGACAAGACATTAAGACACATATAACATTATATAATGTACCTAACTAAATAAATAAATATACAAAGGACCTGTTTCACAATGTCCAAGTTAAGTCCTAAATAAGCTACTTGCCTCTTATCTGACGAATAATTTTTTTGTTGGCGTTGTTCAAATAAGCTAACTGGGAGATGCTAAGGATGCTAAGTTGTGCAGGAAGTTTTATCTGGCAGTTAATTTATTTGTTAATTAGCTATCTGACATTGTGAAACAGGCCCTAAGAATTATAGCATAACATAAAATTAAAAGTATTACGTTGAACTAACAATACCCTAGTTTAATCATATTTGAAATATATCATTAATTTAATTCAACAAACCCTATATTAAACTTATTGCTACATTTAGATTATTTAATTTCACTTCAAAGTTATTTTAAACTAATCATATACAAATAAATTCTTCATTACAAGTTCTAGTCTATAAAGTTTTAAATACAAAATGTTAATTAACACGAAAGACTAATAAACCAATAATAAAAACGTTGAAATTTAACCAAAAGCCGACAGGCCAACACACGCGACGTCGCCAATTACGAACCATGTAGATGCTTATCATACAAACATACAAATAATTTATCATCGCGCACATTAACGGCCGTCAACTGTTTGTATGATAATGAGAAAAACACAAATAGGACGGCTTTATGACATGTCAGTGTGGTGTAGCAAATTGTAGCTGCTGTTTTAATGTGTATTTAGTTGAATTAATATTGACTTAGAACGCGATCAGAGATAATTATAGGAGTAAGTGAAAAAGCGGTGGTAGCCGAGTGGATATGACGTCCGACTTTCAATCCGGAGGTCGCGGGTTCCACTCGACTTGTACCAATGAGTTTTTCGGAACTTATGTACGAAATATCATTTGATATTTACCACTAGCTTTTCGGTGAAGGAAAACATCGTGAGGAAACCTGCATACACCTGCGAAGAAATTCAAAGGTGTATTATTATTATTATTATTATTTTAAACTTTATTGCACATAAAAAGAGTACAACAGGCGGACTTAATGCCAATAGGCATTCTCTACCAGTCAACCATAAGGCAAAACAGAGAAACTTCAAGGTAGGTAGGTAGGTAGGTCAGGTAGGTGTATCTGAAGTCCCCAATTCGCATTGGGCTAGCGTGGGGACTATAGCCCGAGCCCTCTCGCACATGAGAGGAGGCCTGTGCCCAGCAGTGGGACGTATACAGGCTGAATTATTATTATTATTAAGTGAAGAAAGTGAATAATAGCAAACAGAGAAGAATAGATAAGTAATTAAAATTAAAGTTGTAAAATAATCGTCGACAATGATAACAACAGCATCGTCTCTCAGTTAAGGATCCTTTTGACAGATATGTTTTGATTAAAAATGCACTAAAATTAGTCCATTCATTTGGGAGCAACGATGTGACTAACAGAGCACAGATATTAAACTTACAACAATCCTTTTTCGAGTCAACAATATAAAAATATTTTTTTAAACGACAATTTTGACAGTGATAAGCTTTCGTAGCTCAATATTTATAAGTACTATAGTATATAAGTAGGTAATTAGGTACCTCATAAGTACTAACATTATGCGCCCTATCCGGGTGTCATGTACTGACTACATCCAACTAACATCTTCTGTAATGCACATGACTTTTAAAGTTGAATAAATGAAATGAAATGAAATGAAACATTGTAATCTATTACTGTGTTGTGACTTCAAATATTTTCTTTTAACTCATTCCTAACCATATTCTCTACTTCTACTATAACAAATTACATTTCCACATCACCATCATCATAAATTCCAGTTTACTTATGACTAGAAAATAACACGTCACTCGACCGCAAAACAAATAGTGAAGGAAAACAAACGTGGATCTCTCATCGCCGTAAAAGGTGCCATATTACATCGTGTCGGCTGTCAGGGCTGTCAGCTTGGATAAACCGTGAGCCCACGTGGCCGGCTGTCTACACTTCGATATGCTGTCACCTGAATGTCGCTTGGTGACAATCATGTCAACAAGTGCTCGAACCGCTTTATTTTCCCGATGGAATTGGAGTATTTGTAGTGTGCTAGTAGTGACATTTGTTTTAATTTGAATGTCAGCGATAAGACGACAGTCCATTCGTTTTCTTTTGACTACGAGAAGGTACTGTACAATCTTTTTTTCTTAATTTTAGATACTAGTATTATAAATATATCCGATTGCCTAATTATAAAATGGAAGTGCCTCTTTAACTTTGCTCAACCCGTTACCATCAATATGTCGTCTCTTTGACTTCCCCAATCCAAGTGAACGAGTCTGTACAACACTCTCCTTAGTTTCCGCTTACCCCTACCACTTCCTAACTAACGTGTTGCCAGGTCAGTCATGAAACATTACCACATTATCACCCTCAAATCAATTTAGGTATTTTCGGAATGTTGCCAACGTAAAATTCATATTTGCTTACACTATTTAGTATTATTATTAAGAAATCATGACACTAGTTTCCGTTTTGGATAAACCAGCTATTAAAGGATAGTTATTATTACATATATCAGTCGTCAGATACAACAAAAGTAGCATGGAAGCTGACAGTTGGGGAAAAAATACAATGAAATTTGAATCTCTATGATAACATGAAAACATTCTTAGAGACATGCCATTTTTTTTGATCAGTGCTTGACATCTGCATGTATAATTTATAGATTGTAATCAACCACACGTTCCACATTAAATAAGAAAAAATATTTACATTTAAATAAACACATGGAGTTGGGTTTCAAACAAAATAAAGTCATAGATCTTTTAACGTAATGAATAATCAATATTGATAACCCTAGCGACATCTAATAATGCATATTGTTCAGCATGTCAATCATTCAATTCTGTAAACAAGATTATACTTGAATTAGATAAAACGTAAGTATCAAACTCCTTAAAACTAGCAAAACAGAATATACTGCGGATAATTTTATAATTAATGAATGTCTGAAAGAAAAACAAATACTCCACGCTTAAACCCAAGCAACAAAAAATCTGTAAAACAAGCATCTAGAAAGACAAAAATTCCGCAAAATTGAATGCCAAAACAAAACGCACTTGATAATGAAGCTCCAATTCCTTTACTGCACAATTGTATTCCATAAAAAAGGGGTTCCCTGACAGAGCGCGGGTGATTTATGGAACCCGGGTCCGTAGCGTAAGTGTGCGGTCTGCATGGACCCCCGGGAGACGTAGAGGTTATGTAAGTGTCTGGTTATTTACAAGCATTGCGAAGGTGCTTCTTAAATTTAATCGTTCCTTCGGTTTTCGGTTTAAGAATTGGAAGCTATTCCTAAGCAGGTTACGATAATTGAAATAGAAAAATGAATAGCAAATTACTTTTTATTTTAACAACAATTTATTACGAAATGTCTTTTATCCGTAAGTTTGATTAATGTAGTAGGCAGTTGTAAAATATTGTTGACTAAATAATAATAATAAAAATAAACTATTTCATGATTAAATAATCATGTAATCCTTAAAGTAACATTACAATCAATTTTTAACAAATAATTGATTACAACGGAAGCTCAAATTAATAGATTTCCAAGACCAACAATTTAAATTCCAATGAGACTGTCTTACCACGAAAAGTATCACAAATTCCAAAACACGCTTGGAGTTAATTTCTAACTATAACACAGAAAATAGAGGTAGGTACAGGCAAGGCAATGTACAACATAAAAAATCCTCATCCTTTGATATCTTGTAAACCTTTTATCCTGACCCTCAGTTGTTACAGGCTAATTTGTTGCAAATTAACTCTAGGATTACATCCTTCAAGAAATACGCCCAATTTATATCAACCCTGTACAAATCTAAATTTAATTCTGCGAAAACGTAATTTAATGCTTCACAGACTATGGAATCTGAACCTTAACTCCATTTTGAATCTCACCAACTTGATAAGAAAATTCTTATCATTTTGATAATTTTACTCAGGTTATAATACTGAAATTTCAAAACATATTAAGTTTTAATAACAAATATTTAATTACATTAACTAGGTATTTCAAGAGGCATTCTTAAATGAAGTGGAATTGAAAATTGCCCTTAATGATAGCGCGGCACGAAATGAAATGTTTAATTAATTTTTATAGACTCGTTTGAAATGTGATGAATTTTTCATTGAAACATCACAATTTAATTGTAAAAAACATTTTAGTTAAGTGACAAGTTCATGATAACTAAGCACTTGTTAATAATTCAAGTTTGTATTATTATTAATACCTATTTCTGTACAAGTAATACTGTGGTGCGACCTACGAATGTAACACTTCTGATCAGTTAGTATTTCAAAGCCATCAAATCCTACGTAGATTAAAGCTTTGATATGAATATTTAAACTAATTCATTTCATTTCATTTATTTCATGCAAAAAGCTACAGATATAAATGGTGTTACATAAAGATTTGGCACAAAGTTTTTTCATATATTTTAGTTCCCATAATTAATCACTAACGTACATGAACTATTTCAGGGCCATTCCATCTGAATTCGACAAATGGCGCCGTGTGATTTTTAATTTCAATAAAAAAAATGAGAACTATCCTTAAGGTATCAGGAAACCATCACCATTTTTTTTATCCTTTAATTTCAGAGCAGTGTCCATTCGAAGGAAACAATCGGGTCAAATTCCTACTTGAATATAATGTAGACCACATTACCACCAAGAAGAGCGAGGATATTATATTTTAGAAAAAAGTAACTCTTGATGTGCTATAGGGTTGCCACAGAAAATAGTTGAAAATCGTATAAATGGACCGAAAGCGTGAACATTTTAGGTGGCCACCATTTTGATTGTAGTTGGTGTAGCTAACTTTTGTCATACAATATAAAATAATCATTTTACACCTAATCAAATAAATAAAGATTTATTTGGTTACCTATTCTAAATCAAAAGTTAGACCACGTTATGTACAAGTAGGAATTTGACCCGTTTTTTTCCTTCGAATGGACACTGCTCTGAAATTAAAAGATAAAAAAAATAAATGGTCGTTGTCTAACTCTTCTGGTATCATAAAGTGTTATCCTCAATTTTTTTCAATTAAATCATAATTCATGCGGCGCACTTTTTATTTCAAATTTGTCGAAATCAGATGGAATGGCCCTTCAGCTATTCTCAATAGAGCAATTCACTTATTTCTACATCGTGTTGAGCTAGCTGATGAGGTACAGGCTTGCCAACCTATGCTACTTTGGATGCTATTTTTTTTAATAAGGCTTTTACTTGAATCAAACACCTACTAATATTTATGTGCAATTTTTATAAAGTGGCTAGGTACATACTTACCGTAAACCTACTTGCCTATAGTCCAAAAGCTTGACTATGGTACGGAACTGATTGGGATATCGTTCAGGTGTGAATATTAATTGAACATCACCATTTTAACTTTGGGTATGCTTAATAGCAGATATGCTCCATATACATATTCAACTTAATTTATCATAATTGCTATAATGGCAAATTTTTAACAGAGCATACGGTTAAGGCAAAAATATACAAAAAGAAGAAAACACTCGGATAACATTGATACACAATTAAATGTTGTACACAGGGTATTTTATATTGTGTATTGTAGTGGGTATTATATTATTTCAGTTGCGTGGTTTAACAATACATCTGTTCATAATGAGTGGTAAAATGGCCATCTCTAGTATCGGATCTCTAAGATTCTCTTTTTGTCGATGAACCAAGGAAGTTAAATACTTCCATGCATAAATATATTATATCCAAATTGAACAAGACATCGCTCCAACGGAATGTCAAATTACTACATTTTGAGAACCTTTTCATTTTGACGATTTTTGATAAGCGTTGACACGCATATACTTGGCTTAGTGCCATTCCAGCGTTCACTCCAAATTTCATTAACCCTCATAATTGGACCGCCCGATTTTTCAAACAATCCACACAACAATGTTTTCTTATCATAACCGTATTCACCCTTTTCATCAACAGCTCACCCGTCGGAAAAAAACGAGTTTACCCGTGGGTTAATGGTGCGTACGAGGATATTCTTTTACAAGTTTCAGCTAACTGGCCGGGGCATGATAAAACTTTTTATGTTGTCCTTATGCGACCCAACAGTTCTGGAATCCATAACGCGTTATGCGGTGTTCTGTTAGTCCGTTAGGTGTTGGGTCGAGTTGAGGTTCGGAATTGACGATTTTCTTTTGTTTATTCGATTTTTGAATTCGGATTCGGTTTGTTTTCAAAGTCAACGGTTCATGGTTGGTTTGTTTAGTTCCACAATAGGTACAGTCAGCATCAAAAGTAGCGGATCGAACAAGGTGTCCAAAATATCTACCATTCTGTAACAGTTTAACGTGAAGTTATTTTTTTTTATTAACAAGGGTAATTTTGCATACAATTGTTTTTATAGCTGCTAAATTACGCGTTTTATTTTTAAATACATTTTTGCAATGATCTATGCCTTTCTTATAAATTACATAGAAAAAAAAACATTTGCACGTAATATAATTGTGATACTTACCAATGATTTATATAATAAATTAACAAAGATATATGTTAAATAATATTTTTAACATAAAGAGAATTTTTCAATAGCTTGTATAGGGTAACAGTGTGTCTCATACTGGCCACATTTTTTATTTTAGTTTTAATGTGACAACACTGAAAACATCTGTCTTTTCCATATTTATTTATTTATTTATATTTATATATTATAGTTTTATGTGTCGAACAATCAGGACTGTAAAAGATATACTTTTGAATGTAAATTTTAGAGATTTATCTTTATTTGGAAAAGTTATCCGGAATATTAGATACTTTTGGCGCGTCGTTTCATCCGCTACTTTTGATGCTGACTGTACGTATCTAACTTATTTAAATAAACCTTTTCATAGCATATATGATTACACTGTTTTTTTTGGATACTTAAAAATTTTATAATGTTGTTTGTTTTTTACTAAAAATCGTCATATAAATAATATTTCATACATGTAAGTCAAATAATCAGTATGATAAAAATTATTAAAAATATATAAAAATAAAAATTCAATTTCTAATGATGTTTTTTCGCACTGTTGCTTTTTATAAATAAAGCCCCATTATACCCATTACATAGTATTAGATATTCCGTAATTTTTGACGATATTACGTAAGAAACAATTAATATAAATGTATATCCTAATTACGTTTATTAGATGTCCTGTATTATAAAGCGATATGTGCACATTTATTATTATTACAGCCATTTTCTCTCAATCCTTATCATTTTAATGAATCTCACCATCGTGATATCTTAGCTTATTTACTTTTGGGCAAAATAATGACTACCCATAAAATAATATTATTATTGTAAAAGTTAAGTATGGAGAGAATACTAGTAGTTGTTATCAAAACACTTCATTAAACTAATTCAAAAGTACTATAACAGCTGTTTTATAACTCTACTAATTTTCCTGCTCTTGATTGAGAATGCTTATTTATTTATTATAAAACCCTACTGAAAGTAAAATAATAACGACATAATTAATATAAGAATATTTTATTTGGTCACAGTAATTAAAAATAAAACAAAAAAGTCAACTCATAAAATAAGTAAACAAAATCATATTAAATGTTCAATTGTAATTAAAATCAATCTCTGCAAATAGTTGCGGAATCAACCTCGTGAATAAACAGAATAATTCTCTCGACCTTAGTCTGAAAAAAACAAACAAAAACAAAATAAAAACACGTTATCAGCGATAATAAGTCACTTGGCAGACGTAAATAAACAGTACTTACAATAACAGGCGGCGGGTATTCAACTTTCGCTGAACGAAATATATCTACGAGATGAACCATATGGACAGATAATTTAGACCCAGTTTATGTGAAACTTTGGAGTAAACTACGAGAGGTAGCGGACGCGGGTACGGCGGGTTACGGATGCAATGACACGTCTGTTCCGTGCGGCGGTGCGACGGCTACTGCAGGAGGCGAGCGCGGGCTACGCACGCGGGGGGAGGGGCACGCACTCACGCAGGCTTGACAGCCAATCGCGTGCGTGCGCCGCGCGCACCCCCGCCGCGTCGCACTCGCCCCGCGGGCGCCCGTCACCTCACAATCGATGCCCTATATTGCATTAATTATTTAGGTAACACGCAATAAGATAACGCGAGGTGGCAGATAAGGGATCTCTTCGTACGTTTAAATAAATCATCGTATCTTGGTCCACTTTTATTTTGACTTCGCGCGCATGCCATGTGGCCAGTGGTAGGTGTCATGGCCGCCCCACCTGGACTCATTATTTACATTGTCACCGTGCGTCGGGAAATTGTTTTTCTTATTTTTGTAGCAAAGTTATATTTAGGTCCATAAAGTTAGAATTTCAATAGGTACCTGGAATGATGGCTTTCACGTGAAAAGGGTTTTTGTTTTCACAGGCATATTTCAGATTTTGATGAGCGTAGGTGGGAACTGAGAGAGGTATCATATTGCGAACATTACTGATTATGACGCCCCGAGCGCCCACATCCATTGTTTTTTGCTTTTTAAATAATAAATTGACACTTAATCTCTTAAGGTACACACAAAGCTTTTATTTCATATTTTGCTTTTATTAATCTTAATAAGAAAGCTTCATATTAATTCTAAGTCTTCTACAAATGAGTTTTATATAATTAAGCACAATATTTTCAAATTTAGTCGAAGTCAAGAAAAAATATGAAGTTAGTTTTACAAGAAATTATGAAAATGTTATTCAAAAATTCAAGTAACGTTCATAGAAAAGTTTTACTCGTTTTTAGGTAGTTGTCGACTAAGTTTTTCCCGAGTTGATTTATAAATATTTTATTTAATAACATATTTTAACATTGAAATTACATTTTTTAAACCATTTGCCGACATTTGGCAAATATTTTTATACCTCTTGGCCGACACTAGGCGGATCCTATGTTTTACGCGTAAATATGTACCAAATTAGTTTTTATTTGACTGAAGAAGAAAATCTTATTGTGTCCGTTCGCGGCTTTGCTCTGTGATCGTTAGTGCTACAAAATTGCAAATAGGGTTGTGTCCAATTTTTTGAAACGCTTGTATTACGTTCTATATTAACTAAAAGTTGCCCTAAAATTCAACTTTTATACTAAAAACGGCTTTAAATATGTTAAATTAACAAAATATATTTTGACAAGACTTTTTTATCAAATTTTTTTTTTGTTGAAATTTAAGAGAGTTTTAAAACAGAATAAAATACTTGTAATCTCCATTTTGGTAATCATATATCAAGAAGCATATATTTTATGATCACTTTCCAATGACCTAACTTGGACCTGTGGTAACATCGGCTTGGAATTAGGTAAATGTGTAACCTAATAATGCAACATGTATCATCCCAAAAAAAAATTCCGTAAAAAATATGGCGACATAGGTACCTTGTTAGCTCAAAATAATTATTGACCGAAGCGTTACCGGAGTCTACGTTTTGACTAGCGCAATTTGCTTTCGCAATTCTCAACTTAATCCCGTGAAATTTTGTAAGCAGGTTCAGTAGCTACATAGAATTTTGGTCGTTTTGTTTTTTAGAAAATGTTCAAAATGGTGGAAATTGGCATAAAGGACTTAAGTGCCATTACGGTCTATGGCAGTTAAAACCATTGTGAGCACGCTTTAAAAATGGCTCAACGAAGTAAATATTTTTTGTTCAAGTGCATATATCTTAAGCTCATCGATCTTATCGCGAGGTCTACAGCTCACAGAGCAAACAGTAATTATAATACTTAATATTATATAATTCTTGGTTCTCTATGTTATGTGTATTTAATTATAGGTTATACACTTATAATTGCTTTCCACTGCACCCACCTTTACATTTTTCTGTTTGGCTCTATAGTCGACTGGTAAAGACTGCCATGAGACAATAAGTCGGCCTTTTGTACCCATTCGATGTGCAAAAAAGTTTAAAGTAAATAAATAAAACATTGTAATACCAAATATTGTTATGACGTTATGAACGATGGATTAATATTGAACATGGATTACAATATGTTATTTTTATAAGAACTGACGCACAGAAATTACGCACCTGCTCTATTCTATCAATCTTAATGATTTACGACCTTTTTCTCCACGTGCTAATATAATAGTTTTGGGGTTAACGTATACACCTATTGATTCATTGAAAAAAAAAATCCACTCTGAAACAAAACGTTTTTACATATGAAACTGTAGGTATATTTTTTGTCTATAACTTTGTATCAAAAACGATGTAGAACTGTTTCTTTTTGAATAAATAGAAAAAAAAAGAACCAGGAGCTCTTTCGATCCTATTAAGGGATGAAAATAGTCCTAAGGCTTTTCTACTCCATTTTATATTCAGACTTTCTATGACAGTAACGGAATGGGACGAACGAATAATTTACAAAAAAATGTTTTTTTCTCTTAATAGGATGGTAAGAGCTTAACCTAAACTCCGAACTAAAAGAATGTGTATAATTTTAAATAAAATGACCCTAATGCAAAAAAAAGGGTAAAAAAAAGTTAAAGGCATAATTAATTGAAAAGGGATTCATTACAGTGATGGAATTTATAGTAAGTTTAATATAAAATGATTTTTGTTCTTTTGATAAGTGTGCATGTTATGTAGGTTAGGTATGTAGGTTTAGGTATAGGTATAATTTTTAGGCTTAGGTACTAACCCCTTTGAAACTGTTTTTTACTAACAAAATGTATGTGTCACAGTTAAATGATAATTTCAAATTCAAATACGGCAATTTGTATTTTTGGTGTGTAGTAATAGGTAATTATTTTTTATGTGGTTCTAATCTCTACTTGATTTTTTAAACTGTTAGTTTTTTATTTTAATGTATAAATGAAAAAATAACATAGGACAATCTTTCACAAACCGACCCATCAGTCCCACTATACGCTGAAGAAGGCTTGTGTTGTGGGTACTAGATGGCGATATAATATAACATAAATTATGTATATAAATACTTATATATATACATACGTAACATTCATAACTCAGGGAAAAAACTTTGTGATAAACACACAAATAATTGCCCTTACCTTAATTTTTTTAAGTTAGTTTTCAACATGATTTTGGATTTTTTAATCCATCTACTAATATACTTGGCGGTAGCAATCGCTCAGTTCAGAGCCGCTCGGGTTCGGCGCGCCTACCGTGAAGTCTTGTGTAGAAGCGACCACTTGTTGCGCGGAGGCGGTGGCGTGTGCAGCGCCATTTTTCTAGCCGGCGTGGCAATTTCAACACGCACGCTAATTCTAGTGCGGATTATGATTTATTGTTTGTTTACGTTGTCTACCCCTGTTGTTCTGTGATAAGATATATCGTTAAGTGATAATTTATTTAGTTAAGCAGGATTCAACGATTTGCCTTTGCGTCATTAATGCCGAAATTATACGTAATTGATGAATAAAATGATGTTTACTAGAAACGGCCATTCTTATTTATATTATTATTATTGTATCTCCTTGGATTTCACGGGCCTATAAATCCCGGTCTTTTGATAGGCTTGCGTGGGGATATAGATCCAACACGTAGAGGCCCCTTGGAGAGCTTTAATGTCATGTAGAACGCCTGCTGGAACCCGTTCACAGGCGCAAGATAGACACCCATGAACCGGTCGCAACAGGCATTGGGACTATTGTAGTAAAAGTGAACAGTATAACGGTCTATGGATTGAAGTTTGGGAGGAAAATGAGACTGGGCTATTGCAAAGACGTCCGGACACCTGCCATAACAATGTTTTCACTAGTTATCGAGGCAGGCGGTGACTCGCCGCCCACTAGATGGGCCCCTGAAACTGCCGTCGTAAAGACGACCAGGAGCAACGCCGGTGTGAGCGGCTCAGGGGTGTCGAGAGGTGTGCGCCGCTTTCTACCCAGTGGCTGATAACAGCCACTGTGCCAACTCGCGTCTTATGCATCTTTCACTTCCACCCCCGGAGCATATAGCTCTAACGATTCCTCTCTGGACGGCCAATGAAGGCAAGCCAGAGCTGAGAGTCTTGCGGGTCCCCTTGGGGTCCACTCCGACCGACGAAGACACGCCGGAGACGGAGACCCTGACCAACTCTCGGGAACACTCGGGTCCGTGGGGTCGTTACTCCCCAACAGCTCGCCACAAGCTGCCCTGCGGATTTGGATTGGATTATTATTCGGAGAACCAACAGCTATCAAATGCACAATAATTATTTACGATACAAGCGCAGAAAATAGGAAATTTGCAATGGGTGCTGATAAATTAAAACACGACCGAAGGGAGCGTTTTAAATCGACACGAGTTGCGAATTATCTAATCGCACGTGTATCGTACAACGTTTTAGAGTACATATTACTCTTTAAAGTTTCGACATATGAACGGAAAGTGCTCATTCCCGCACGCGTGTAGGAAAGTAGCACCATATGTACTGTAAAAAACAATTATAGTGCTACGATCGTTCCGTCCTTGTTTATATTTTATTACGTTTTACGTCCTACGTCGCTTTTTCATCGCTATGGAATGTGCGGAAAATTTTCTAACCATACAAAAGTGGGTTGAATTTACATTCCAAAGTCATCGTGAAACTGCTTAGCATTGAAACAAAATATGTTATAAATATATACCTATGAAAGAAAAGAAAAAAAAATGATATTGAAAAAATATTTATTCAGCAAAAATATTACAGTCAAAGTTGATAATAATAATTTGTAATAAAGCATAATCAGACTCCAAATAAAAATTACGCCTGTTATATGATTTTTCTATGAACAAAATATTACAGCGTGTATTCTATTTAATGTAAAATTTGAATAAGAAAAACATTTCACATTGTACAGTGAAATAAAAAACCGCAAAAAACATTAATTATTCGCTTTTTTTTATATACTACGTCGGTGGCAAACAAGCATACGGCCCGCCTGATGGTAAGCAGTCTCCGTAGCCTATGTACGCCTGCAACTCCAGAGGAGTTAAATGCGCGTTGCCGACCCTAAACCCGCCCCCCTCGTTGAGCTCTGGCAACCTTACTCACCGGCAGGAGCACAACACTATGAGTAGGGTCTAGTGTTATTTGGCTGCTGTTTTCTGTAAGGTGGAGGTACTTCCCCAGTTGGGCTCTGCTCTAGATCTGGAATGACATCCGCTGCGCTGTGCCCTACCACACAAAGCGAGATGACATTCACAATGCCCATACCTCTCTTTTGGACGTAGCTTTTCAAAAGTATGATTAAAAATGTTTAAAATTGGACCATTTTGATGACGGAATAAGATGTCATAAAACTTAATTGCATTTCACTAAAACACGTCTTTGTTTTTTATAGTCCACGTACCTTAAGTATATTTAAATGTGGGAGTCCATTTGGGCGTCACCTGGCTCCGCTACGTGGTCCGCATGCCGAGACGATGGGGTAGTAAGTGATTTTACGGTCTCTGCGCTTTCGATGTTCGAGATTTTAAATGACATTTCGCCATTTTGCAACGCGGATTTGGTGTATAGAATTGCCATCTTACTTTCTTTTTTTTCAAGAGAAAACTTAAGTGGTAGGTATACATATTTTTTCGCCAAACTGTGGACAGTTTGTTGACGAATAGTGCGCTCCAAAATAAAGCTAACAATGTTGTGTCATAAATAAATAAATAATAAATAAATATTATAGGACATTTATTACACAAATTGACTAAGTCCCACAGTAAGCTCAATAAGGCTTGCGTTGAGGGTACTTAGACAACGATATATATAATATATAAATATTTATGAATACTTAAATACATAGAAAACACCCATGACTCAGGAACAAATATCCATGCTCATCACACAAATACATGCCCTTACCAGGATTTGAACCCGGGACCATCAGCTTCGTAGGCACTAGCCCAAACCGGTCGTCATACCTACTCATACATTATACAAACTTATTTATTGTTACCATCAGGCGGGCCGTATGCTTGTTTGCCACCGATATAGTATAAAAAAATCTGTGGAAATGTCATTATTTAGATTTAATTTTAGGTTTAAAGGAACTTGATGTAACTATTACGTAGGTATGGCTAAAGAAGATTTTTATTGAGTGTGTGCTCAAATGCCGTAATATCTTATAATATGTGTGTATATAAAGCAGTGTACGTGGTAAGGCACAGAAACACTCGTGTGATGTTTTTATAAAACTCGCTTCCGGCTTGTTTCATAAACCCACACCCGTATTTTAATACCTTTCATAATGTAACAATCCAATAAACTACTATTAAGATTGTGTCTGACGTGCGAAACTTACTAATGTGTTAAGTTATATTCTTGCACAGAATGTGTATATCCGTGTGAACTGGGAAAGCGAATGACATAAATTTACATACACATTGCTTTTTAATAGACATATTTCCAAAGCCTATTCACGTTTAATAATTTGGACATTGAAATACAAGTAGATTATTAAATAAGTCGTTGATTTAAATTATGTGTAACCTAGTAAGGACTTTAATCTGAGTTGTAACGTTTCAGTACAGTTTAACAGGACTGTTAGAACTGTTGTCTTTTAATTCGTTATTTAACCTCTTTTTTGAATATTTTTGACGTGTTATAAAATTACTCGAATCCAATCACAAAGAAGTTTTCATACTTCAAAGTTTCATCGTAAGAGTATACGAGAGATGTGTTTCTTTTTCTGTGTGCAATGTTTTTTATTCGGTTCGGTCAACGATTCGGACTTTAAAAAAAAAAAAAAGCATTTATTTCGGACAATATCCATAGGTAATACAAAAACACAAAACAACAAACAATCAAAATATTTACATATAAATTACAAAAAATAAAATAAAAATATGAATTAAAATAAATTAAAAATACGGATAAATTAAATTAACATTATTCATTACATTAAATCAAAATTATCAATTAAATTACATTAAAATTATCAAATAAATTATTTTAAGAGGTTTTAAATATTCCAAACACGACCTCCACCTCCACAGACAAAAAACCTAAAACCTTAACTCAAGACGAACGTCTGCGAGGAAAGATAGTCTTGGCTGTCGTGTTTGGCTTAAATTCCTCCGCGGAACAGCAGTTCATCATGACGATTAACATTCCGATCCTAATTAATTATGGGTGCAATCTTAGGGGACATTTTTTGTCAAATGACTAAAACCTAGCTGCCGCCATACAATTTAAATTGTAAAACGATATACTTAAATTACATGGGACTTGAAATGCACATTTAAGGAACACGTATTTATGTCTGGTATTAGCTTTGGCTGTTAAAAAAATTAAGCAACTTTGACAAAGAAACCGGTATTCTAATTAACTCCATTGTGGAGATAATCAATGGTTTATTTTTATTTAATAGTCTTATCAAACAAACTAACTACGAGCGTGTACACTTGCCGTAAGGCCTGTTTATATATTGATTACTGTTAAGTATGAGTTTATATAGATTTGCTACTAAACGCAAGTACTATCTCGGACGATCGATATTCAAAATGTCATTTATATTGTGACGACCGATCTGGCGTAGTGGGTAGTGACCCTGCCTATGAAGCCGATTGTCCCGGGTTCAAATCCTGGTAAGGGCATTTATTCGTGTGATGAGCATGGATATTTGTTCCTGAGTCATGGGTGGTTTCTATATATCGTTGTCTAAGTACCCTCAACACAAGCCTTATTGAGCTTACTGTGGGACTTAGTCAATTTGTGTAATAATGTCCTGTAATATTTATTTATTTTATTTATATGTCATTGCTTTAAATTCTTTGGTGGATTTAAATATACCTATATAATGTCCATGTTATAACGCTATTCATAATTACTTTTTACGAAAAAACTATGCCATTCGGTTGTAATTAGCCAAACCCCGAAGTTACGGAGTTTAAAAAAAAACCGTGTATGTAGGTACTTGAATATTCAATGTCAAATTAGTCGTTTTGAAAAGTGGTTAGGTTCTATGACTCTTATGAGGGATTTTGTCAAAAAAAAACAGTTTTTAAAATAGAATGTCTTTTGTCTATTGGAACAATTTAGCCAGTATCAAGGTAATGTAAGGCATAAATATAAGACGATTTCACTAATATTAAAATATATGCTCTTAGAACTGGACAGGGTACTGTCATAAGCTCTTAGTAAAGCGATAGCTGGACTTTACAAACAGTCACGTGGACTGCCGGGTGATGACTACATAATGGTTGATCACGTTTCACGATCAATTCTTCACTATCTGCACACTTTCACATTAGTGTACTACATAATAAGCTATCAATATTACACTCTAAAAAACATGAGAAAAAAACGAAAAAAAAAAAATCGACACGCCATCGAATATGTGAAGCTCAAACGGTATGGAATAAAATTATATCAGAAAAAACTGTAATATTTACTTATTTTCGAAAATCTAACAACTTTTGGGATATTTCGAATCAGAATCACGAGACTATAGATTGAAACAAAGAAAAATAGTGTGCCCAGTTTTTCATACAAAGTTTTGGTGTCAATTTTCAGTAGAAAATGCGTCTCAAAACTGTAATTTTTTTTCGGGACACTTTTTTCCACTTTGAATCTTCAACTTCAAGATAAAGATAGTTTATGATTCAAGTAGGCATATTACCATGCGCTTATGAACGTCAAATAAAGCTACACCGGCTCTAACCCTACACCTCTGACCCGAGAAGATTTAAATGCCCCCTCAATTGGTCTTCGTGATTGTGAGTCGTAATAACCCAAAAATCGATGTCTTTTGTGTCAATTTTAAGTGTAAATACCCACATACGGTTAGTTACTTGCACATACATAATACATCACAGAAAACATATTTCCAAATACGTTGCAAAAAGCCAGAAACAATCCACATTCATCATTTAAACAGCAAAAGTGCTCCAGCGGCGCTACGAGCCGTCACCACTAAACGCTTCGTTTGGCTAATTCTCCAGCCTCGCTTTGAGGTCAATCGAATTGTACCGAGGCAACTGGGACCTTCTTAAATAAGACTACCCTCATCCCTTTCCCTCCCCTGCATTAAAGCGAGAGCATTAAACCTCTGCGCCGTGAGTAATGCGTATCATTTTTTGCCGCTCCCTACCTTTTTATGTTCTACGGCGGTTGGCATTATTAAAATTTATAAACATATAATATGCTATCAATAACCGAGATGTACGGTGCTGTGTTCGTGAAATATTTCAGTGGTTATTTTGCTTTATGAGCGGCGACAGACTGGAGGTTTAGTTTTTGTGTAGTTTTGATTCTGACTTGACCGTTGAAAATAAGTTCTTGATTTGACGACTATTACGATGAACTTTATGAGCTTGAGAGGTATTTCTATTATTTTTTGTCCTCTTTGTTTTCTTTCGTTTAAATTTTTTAGTTTTACTTCTACTTTAATTCTTTAAATAATCCATTCCATTAACGAGCGTGGAGGTCTATTCTAAATGAACAATTCTGAATGATTCACGGTTAGTTTCATTAGACTTAATATATATATATGTGTGATTACTTTTTGTATTATGCTTAGAATTAATTTAAAAGTTGAAAAAAATGACTGCCTTGGGCGAGTCTTGAACTCACGACCTCTGGATCGATACTCCAGCGCTCTGCCAACGGAACCACTAAGACCATGAGGTCTTAATGGTATGAATGATCATAGCCAGCAAATTTTCCCATCATATGGGTCTAAGGGGACCCCAGCGCCATAAGAACGTTACACTTTAAACGGCTACCGCAGTTCCCAGTCATATAGAAAATTGACCAGTTACGATGTACCAGTTACCTATACTAAATTAATATCTTCGCAAACGTTTCTGCTTGATAAAAATTAATTTACCTTTTATATTTCTTTTTTGAGCTCCGGATATTTCGACGCAGTGACATGCATCTTGTTCATGGGGAACTGAAGATAGCGGGTGGGTGTTAAAGTTATGTAGACCGCGCCCGGTCTACCCTCATACGTGCGCGTCAGCTACGGTCGCTTTCAACGTTACCACTGGTCGCATTTAAACACAAAACATTACAAAAGGTAATCACGGTGAATATCCCGGTTCATATATAAATCTATATAAATCTAGTGGGTAGTGACCCTGCCTACGAAGCTGATGGTCCCGGGTTCAAATCCTGGTAAGGGCATTTATTCGTGTGATGAGCATGGATATTTGTTCCTGAGTCATGGGTGGTTTCTATATATCGTTGTCTAAGTACCCTCAACACAAGCCTTATTGAGCTTACTGTGGGACTTAGTCAATTTGTGTAATAATGTCCTATAATATTTATTTATTTATTTATTTATTGGCATTGATAAGACTTTGACGATCACCTTGGTAATTGTTGTGCATCTCACGCACGACTTTCACTTAATTTCCACCAATCAGCGTCAGCAATCTTCGATGACGTATCGAGATAAGATGAATACCTTAACAAATTGTTAAATTTGAATTGGGGCTCCAGTACTTTCAAAAATTATTCTGAACATTGCTTAGTCCTTCTCTTTCTATTATTGCAGGCATATAATCGGTTCATACCTATTTTATGCAACATGATTAAAGGTCTTACTATTCTAGTGGATACAAACTTGGGTATCCGCAGCAGAAAATCTTCATTAATGAAACCAACATCTTACCTGAAACAAAAATATAGAGACAATTAGTATTAAAAAAAAAAAACTCTTAGTTACCTATCTAGTTTGTAATGTTTCTTGGCTCTAAAAATATATATATTTTTATTTCCAAACAAAATTCAGTGCATTACTCGTATGCATTGCGTTTTAGCAGCTCTAAATCTGATAACACTCACATTTCAAGATTTCTTAAGATATGTGCATTGAGTCTTGAGAGAAGCTTTCGATTTTATAATGGATTATCTTTAAGTTTAGATTTGTAAATAAATAAAGTGAGTAAAATGGTTGGCAGTCTTCAACTGTGCGTTTTTCGAGAACCTGCCTCACACAGCTAAACTCTGGACAGAACTGTCGCCCGCGGTGTTTCCGGACCTATACGATCTTCAAACATTCAAGAAAAAAGCATTCGTTGCAAGTGGCCATAGAGATGGTAATTATTTACCTACCACCAGGCAAATCGTCTGCTCGTTTGACTCCTTTTTTATGTGATGGTCAGAAAACGAGCAGACGAGCCGCCTGATGCGGTCACCGTCGCCCTAGCATACCATCAGATCCACAGCACATTCGTCACATTACAGAAAGTTCATCTACCTCAGGTTTCGTCAAAACAAAAAAGGTCTAATTGTCTTGTACAGTCAAAAGATTTAATAGTATGAGAACGATGCTATTAACCAAAGGCCGTGAGTTCAAGTCTCACTCAAGACAGTAATTTTTCCACTTTTGAATTCACTTTCATGTTTTTTTGTCACTGTGACAAGATACAAAATAAATAAATAAATAAATTTATTTCGACCAACTTATGATCATATTACACTTAACTTATTATATTCAAACGTAAGATTAAAATTTAACTTAAACTAAATTAAATTAAGTCAAATATACTCATATTTTAACCTATTCTGGAGAGGCTTGGACACCAGTACGTGAATCATATGACAGTGATTCAGGCACTGGCAGTCAAATTTCTCCGCAAACGCTCTCAAGATGCCGTTGGAACTAGCCCGCACCCTGCGCACCAGGGATGTGCAGCGTTGAATGGGTCATAATTTAAATTTTTTGACTGATTTCCGACATTGTTTGATTTCCGAACCCTTTCGACTTTGTCAGTTGCGTGGTATGGCACTATCCCCAACGATAAGCAACATCGGATTAGTCACATGCGTTGCCCTTGAGAACACTGTATACCCACTACTTGGGAAACCCCATGTTGTAACGCAAAAGAAATACAGTACCTCATGAGGTAACTCATTCCACATTCTGCACGTTCTGGGAAGAAACGAGCGAGATTCCCGCTTATTATTAGTGTGCCGTGAATCTAAAAAGTGCGAAGCTTTGCTCCTTTGGCGGGAGGTGCGGTGATAAAACCGAGATGATGGCACCAAATCAAAAAGTTCTTCGAAACATTACCGTACCGTACCGTACGGACGGTAGAACAAGCATCACAGAGCCAACGTCTCTCCGAAAGCTAAGACCATTAAAAAAAACGTAAAGCGTCGGAGTAGAAAACAAAGGCAACGAATAATCTTGCACAATTTCCGCCACGTCAGTCATTGGAGATCGGTTCGGGACGAAGTCGCGCCAATTCAGTCTCGGAGCAAAACGTCTCAGTTATACAATGACTGAGTCAGCGAAACGACTTCTTTGCTAGTTTGGGAATATGTATCTTTTAAAAACTACAGTTTTGTAGGTAAATAACTTAAAAAAAAGATGCTTCGCATGTAGTTGTTATGTTCAATGTACATTGTGTTTGTGTTCATGTAGTTTAATTAAAGTGCATGACTATAAATTACTTGATTAATAAATACGAGTATTGAAGGACTTCATACTTATTATAGGATACAAATTGACTACGCCCAACAGTAAGCTTAAGACTTATGTAAGGCTTGTGTTGTGGGTACTCAGACAACGAAATATAAAATGCAAATACTTAAATACATAGAAAATATAATAAAAAACAAATGCCTGGATACATAGAAAATACACACGACTCAAATAAACGCCCTTACCGGTATTCAAACCAAGGTTCATAAACTTTAAAGGCAAGGTCACTATCGACAAGATCAGAAGGTCGTCAATAGGATTTTTTTTATATTATAGGACATTATCACACAAATTGCCTGAGTCCCACAGTAAGCTCAATAAGGCTTGTGTTGAGGGTACTTAGACAACGATATATATAAAAATAATAATAAATACTTAAATACATAGAAAACACCCATGACTCAGAAACAAATTTAATATCCATGCTCATCACACAAATAAATGCCCTTACCAGGATTTGAACCCGGGACCATCGGCTTCATAGGCAGAGTCACTACCTACTAGGCCAGACCGGTCGTCAATATTGATAACAGGAATATTCCAGTTATTACAATAATTGTGATTGCTCAATAAAAGTAATCTCACATCACGTAAAAAGTTGATTGGATAGAATAAAATTCTATACGTCAAACCTCTTGCGCGGAATTACAATCTTTGACGTTGTCGACATGCAAATTAAATAATAATTCAAAATTCAAATTCAAAATTCAAAAATTTATTCTGCAAGTAGGCCTCAAGGGCTCTTTTACAAGTCAATACAACATTTATAGTAACATCATATAGTGACATGAAAAATACATAACAACATTTATAAATACAACAGCCAATACCTGGGTAAACATTACATTATAATAATCTTAAAATAAATAATTAATACAATACAATAGAGATGTATAGTCTCTATGGTTAAAAACACATTAAATCTGGAGATGTAAAAGGTCCCCAATGTCAGAGTACTAATACTAATAAAATTTGGAGGTGTAAAGTCTCTCCAAGTGTCAAAATAAAATTTATACTAAATAAATAAACCGCGTCTGGACTGTTAAACTAGCAGTCTCATAAACTAATGCTACATTCTGTACATAACTAGTATGTACCAAGTCAAGTATATTATACAATCCGAAAAACTCGGCCCAAGCCCTCCTACAACTATACATACAACTCATCTGGACAGCTCTACTGTGCTCCGTGCAGCCGAACTTTCAAGACTAAATTTGGATTTGCAAGTCACGCTCGCGCCCATGCGCGTAATAGTTAATAAATAATATTTAAAAACAATATTAATAAAAAAATAAAAATAACTTGTCAGGATGTCGCCGTCGACGGATACGTCTGGGAGGACATCATCATCATCATCATTATACAATATGACAGAGACGTATAGTCTCCACGGTTAATACATTAAGTTTGGAGATGTATAAGGTCCCCACGGTCTGAGAAAAATAATAATACACAATAATAAGATTTGGAGGTGTAAAGGTTCTCCAAATGTCAAAGAATAAAAAAAAAAATTGTATGAAACAAAACAAATACAGTCATAGAGGAATAATTAAGCATAGAGTGCTCACTCCATATATCAGTTTTCTTACCAAAACGCTTATTATTTTCGTACTCGACATCTAGCGTCAAGTAGCGAATTTATCAGTACTGCTACATGACAAAAGATGTCCCGACTAATGAAAAGTCTAATGCTTGACAATTTCCAGCTAATATTATAACCGGATTAACTGGAACTCTGTTTTCAACTCCTTCTGCTTGTAATATTAGTTGTCAATTTTTGAGTAATGCACTTTTCGTCAGTAGCGACACTAGTGACATCTAGTGTCAAGTAACGGTACTGATAAATCTACTACTTGAGGCTAGACGTCAACTACGAAAATAATATGGCCGGTATGATAACAGACGCGCTCAGTTTGTGATGTTTGCAATCATATTGTCATTTACGAATTAGATGTGTATGTGTATTGCATTGTATAGCTAATTATTAAATACTGCGGAAAGGAGTATCGAGACAAACCATTGTGGTTTAACGATACTTTTCGATCAAATATTCTGGAATTGTGATTTATCTGTAATAAATTTTATTTTTTGACGACCGGTTTGGCCTAGTGGGTAGTGACCCTGCCTCCGAAGCTGATGGTCCCGGGTTCAAATCCTGGTAAGGGCATGTATTTGTGTGATGAGCATGGATATTTGTTCCTGAGTCATGGGTGTTTTCTATGTATTTAAGTATTTATAGATATTTATATATTATATATATCGTTGTCTAAGTAGCCTCAACACAAGCCTTATTGAGCTTACTGTGGGACTTAGTCAATTTGTGTAATAATGTCCTATAATATTTATTTTATTTTATTTATTTATTTATGTGTATGTGTATTGCATTGTATAGCTAATTATTAAATACTGCGGAAAGGAGTATCGAGACAAACCATTGTGGTTTAACGATACTTTTCGATCAAATATTCTGCAATTGTGATTTATCTGTAATAAATAAAATAAGCGTTTCGGTAAGGAACCTGATGTATGGAGTAGGCATTCTATGGTTACTTGTTTCTCTACAGTACAGTTGAGAAGTCGCTTACAATTCCCGTGGAGTAATTTTTGAGTTCACAGCTTCTACAGTTATTCTATCTATAGCTCTCGGACCAAACTATCACATTCTTCACAAATATTAGCTGACGCAGCGGAGAGATAAAGTACACTAATTACTTTAACTACGAGTTGCTGCGTCTGCACAAATTGCACTGAGAACGGAAAAGTAACAGATCAGTAGATGATCGAAGTTTTTGTTTATTCTTGTTTATAAAGGAGACCATTAAAACTTCTCTAGACTAACTTTTAACAAGCCATGATCGACAGATAGACGTTTTTCTTGTTAGCGACTCGCAAAGATGTCAACTTTGTATCTTCGTATCGTAGTTTTGCTTACACGTGAATTCTGATCAGGTATATATTTTATTAAGTTTTGAGCACCAGTTAAAAAGGAACTAAATAAAATTAACAATCATTTATATTGTCTACAAAAATGGAAACATTCAATTTAGTTAGGTATCGTTTTTATCTCATTATCAGTACCCCTAGTGTAAATAAATTCGATTTCGAAACGTGACGTACGCGTTTGCGTTTAGTCTCATTTTGTATTGGATTTAGAAAGAGCGCGCCGAGCGGGACGTTTTGGAAACTCAAAATCCTATACAAAATGAGACTTAACGCAAACGCGTTCGTCACGTTATGATGTCGATCAAATTTACACTAGGGGTACAGGTCTGTGAAGTGTGTTACTTATATGAAAAGAAAAATGATGCTTTTGACTTTAATACAAAATTGTATATTTTATATTAAGATGATTCAATCTGACGAATATTATGAATAATATTATGAGTAAAATAAAAATATTACATATTTCAGGTTATTTTCATCTTTAAACGTGAACCTGCCTATCATGCTTATGTCCGGCAAAGAAAATTCATTTTAATATCTCTATAACTTACCTACCTACCTCTCGGTAGTCTAAGAAAAAAATGTGCCCCTTAGTTTGACATCCAAAACAGATGGCGCTGTACTGCGTCATATACTTTGCGGTCACTGAATTGTCATACGTCATTTTGACAGTCAGAGTTACCGCAAAATGTATGGAGCTGTACAGCGCCATCTCGTTTACGTGTCTAATTTGAAGCACGAAATTGTCTTAGATTTTATACAACTTACTCAATTTAAGTATTGTTGTACACGTCGATGTTTACAGTAGGTAAAGTATGGACGCTAAATACGAAGAATTTCGTACATTGATCATTTCCTACATGTGTTACGCGCAAGGTTATATTGATTTTCCGTTCACACAGATATAGAAACAGGCAGGCCAATGTACAAAATTCTACATGCTTAGCAACTCTACGTACTATTTTCATACTTCAACTTAAACTTCGAAATCTTCTACGTAATTCTAAGAGATTCCTCTAAGTTAGTATGAACATTAATTACTGGATTAATCTAGGTCCGACCAGACCAGAAACTAAAACAGAACTTGCTCCAACTCCGGGATTTTTAAAACTAGTTGCCTTTGTCCTAATGTTATTTTTAAGCTTTATGGATTTTGCTGATAGCAGGTGACTTATATTTTAAGAACTTTATATCGAAGTGGCTAGCTGGATAGCAAATTAAAATGTAATCCCGTTTGAACTATGATGAATTAATTTATAGGGATTTCATATAAACCACGTATTTTATATTGCATTAGGATACTTGCAGGCATATTTTTATTTTTATTATTTGATCTGTTTCCGATATGATACTGATCTGTCAAAATCATTGAGTTATTTTTTAAACCAAAATTGAAACTTTTGACACTGATACATCAGTATCATATAGAAAACAGATCGAATGACTAAAATTTGAATACGTCTGTTACTTAAATCAGTAACTATGAACTACACGGTGTTTTTAGGGTTCCGTACCCCGAAAGGAAAAAACGGAGCCCTTATAGGATCACTTTGTTGTCCATCGGCCGTCTGTCTGTCTTCCAAGACCCTTTTTCTCAGGGACGCGTGGAGATATCAAGCTGGAATTCATATCAAATACTCAGGTCTACAGTCCCTTAGAGCTGTGAAAAAAATCAAACTTCTAAGCCCATGCAATCAAAAGATACAGCCGTTTATGCCGCAAATTTTCGACACTCGCAAGGGAATCAAATCCTACAGGGTACTTCCCGTTAACTCAGAATCTTGAAATTTGGTACGAAGCAGCGTCTTATAGCACAGATAAAGGGAAAATTGCGAAAACCGTAAATTTTTAGGCATATACCTACAGGTTTGTACGGAACCCTCGCTGCGCGAGTCCGACTCCCACTTGGCCGGTAAAAAATAGCGTTGTAATACGGACATTATATTTAAATCCAAAATTTGAAACGTAGACATATATTGCATGCACAAAAAACATACACCATGCAGCTTTGAGGCTACGTTCACGCGGCGTTATTTTTTCCGTAAACCGTATACGGGATTTTATCGAATACCGTAGCAAAATTAGTATGGAAACTCTCCAAATCGTCTGCAAACGCTGTCACTACGATATTCGAAAAATTCCGGATACGGTATACTGAAAAAATTTACTCCGTTAGGTTCACACGGGAGTAAATTTTTTCAGCCTCATTTACACAACCTAACTTCAAAAACTTTTATTGTTATTGACTTCTTCTTGAGTCAGTAGTTTATAAATTCAAATCTTACAAAGCAAAAACCCCAAGAAAACTAGTGCCTATAAACATATATGGTGTGTGACAAAGTTGACTTACTTCATTCAAATATGGCGCATAGCCGTGCTCGTGATGAAATTGCTTCTTAGCCATAAATTACGACACTAGCTGCGTTTTTGAAGTTGATATTACTTTTCAAGACACTACGGAAGCATGGTGACATGGTGACGTGTAATATTACATTATTTGAAACTGCGAAATAATGTTGAGCCTGAACTACTGTTGAAATATTATTTCGCGTAGCAAAATTAAAAAATCATGCGCCAAGGAATGTAAGGTTATGTTTGAAACCAAGCGAATAAATTGTTTATCTATCTATCTACCTATCTTTACGTAACTAATATTGTCTTCGATTACCGCGATTGTTACGCACGTAATAAAACAACTTTACAGTACATGTGGTGCTACTTTACCGCACTAGTGCGAAAATCAGCATATTACGTTACTGTGTCGAACATTTAAAGGGCCATATGTACTGTAAAACGTTGTACGATACATGTGCGAATAGGTAATTCGCAACTCGTGTCGATTTAAAACGCTCCCTTCGGCCGTGTTTTAATTTATCGCCACTCGTTTTGAATTTCCTATTTTTCGCACTTGTATCGTAATGTACTATTAACGGATTATAATCGCATACAATGATTTTTTTTCTGTGATTCCGACGGTTTGAACCTTTAACAACGTTAGTGGTTAACAGGAAACTGTAGAAAAATAGATTAACCTGTGTTAAAATTACAACGTGCAAAATTATCTACATACAAAAACAAATGAACCAAAATTATAAATATAAGGCTGAAAAATAAACGACACCAATGTATGATTTCTATATAGAATGTATTGTGCTCTATATTACATAATTTTGACACAAATATTGACAAGCACGATTAAAATATAAAAGTATTGACATTGCAAATTTAAACTATTTTTATGTTACCTGCATGCAAGAACTGTAATTTTAATAATGTATTATGATTTGATTATTTTTATTGTTAATTACGTGTTAGATATAAGTAGCAAATTGCTTTGCACTATCCGGGTCCATGTACCATAGTAATAAGTCCTAGACATAATGCATTGTACATGACTGCAATAAACAAATAAACAAATAAAATAGGCTCATAAGGACAACTAATTTACGTATACTACAATGTGCACATCATTAAACAATATGGTCTCACAATCTTCTCGTCTTGCTTACACTTAGACAGATATATTATACATTTTAAGCTTAGGTAGGTATAGCCTCTTTTTGCCTCTTTTTGAGTTTATAGAACGGATATATTTGATCATTTAAACTCGCCTGCTAACAGCGAACAAGTGGCGCGTCCTAGGCCGAAACAATTGAATATCTAGTATAAATCCAGCCCGAATTGACGAAAATCCAATTTTTCGTTGCACCGGTCTAAACCTTACATCTCGGTTTCCTCTCGACTTTCCTATTTCCGTGCCCAATTTTAGAGTACATAAATGTGGCGGTGACTTCTTTTTGGAACATGTACGGAGTATTATTTATTATAAAGCCTAAGACACACTTATCATGAGGGAGTCATCATATTTATTGAAACTCAAAATGTTAAATACCTTTGACAAAAATAATCGCTATTACCTTTTACGTGAACGATGGAACTTCATCATACACAGCAAGTTTGCAATTGATTCACGTTACCAAGGCCTCGTTGCAGGTTGAAATGGAACTGTTGCATTTGGCAGGTAACGCAGAGCTTACTGTGACGTCACAACAACATCCGCTTTCACGTCACAGGATTTTCGGAATGCCTTTAATGAGTTTTCGATATCGACTATAGTCCGCATCAATAGTAGAGGATGAATAAACGCTCTAAAAGTATCTGCCAACCTTGAGTTTTTTTCCAAATATAGATATACACTTTTTTTAGTATGGCGGGGCATGTTTTAGGAAACTGAATAGCATAGTTTTTTTTTCACATGTTTTTTCGTGAAAGTACCTAACTAATAGCTTTGTTGTAAACGGATATTAAATTTAAATCCACCACATAATTGTTAACTAATGACATTTCTAATATCGATCGTCATATAAATATGTATGTATATATGGTATATGTTTGTATTTATTATAATATTAATTGTATTTATGCATTTTTATTTATAATAGTAATAGATTGTGACTTTTATCTCTCTGTACTGATTTTCTTTTCCGCACCGATTGTAAGTTTCTGTTTGGCCCAATGGTTGACTGGTAGAGAATGCCTTAAGGCATTAAGTCCGCCATTTGTACTTTTTTTGTATTGTGCAATAAAGGTTAAATAAATAAATAAATAAACAAATAATATGTAAACCGGCTCATCAGATAAAATAAGACATTGATTATCTCTAACACGAAGATAATTAGAATACCGGTTTCTTTGTGAAACTAATTTAATTTAAGCTCAAGAATGCACCCTTAACCATTTTCCAGGCATAGTACGATTTATCGACCACATATGCGCCATTAAAATTTCAACCTTAGCATTCCGATTTAAGGTTCAAATTAGATTACACTTTCAGGAAATGTTACTTGTCTTCAAATGAATCATCCAAGCTGGATTAATTGGAATATATTTGGATTTTTTGGGAAAACCTTGTAGATTGGTGCGGCCTGGGAAAGGGTTAAAATTAACGGACATTAAAAACACAGTGACGGTTATATGATAATAATAACTAATAGTAACATTTCACAACGGTCAAAACTCTCAAGATCATGTATTCTTATATAATATCATAGCCTTCTAGCTAGCTACAAGATTATCTTATAAGACACTTATAGGTATCACTATCCTATAAATATATACAGAAAGATTACGTAGATCTGTACCTATATTATTTGAACAGTACCCCTAGTGTAAATTTGATCGACATCATAACGTGACGAACGCGTTTGCGTTAAGTCTCATTTTGTATAGGATTTTGAGTTTCCAAAACGTCCCGCTTAGCGCGCTCTTTCTAAATCTAATACAAAATGAGACTAAACGCAAACGCATACGTCACGTTTCGAAATCGAATTTATTTACACTAGGGGTACAGTTCTCGTTTTATAGTATCTGTCACTGTCTAATTGTTTAACATCTAGAGAGATAAAACTTTTCTGCGGGAGAGTGGTCTCGACCGCTCCGGGTCGTTCCTGGCGCAGAGATTGTCCATCGCGGTTCAACGCGGAAACGCGGCAAGCGTAATGGGCACCTAGTGTTTATGGGTTAGTTTAGGTTATGTTTAATTTATAACGAATGTATTCCCTAGTTTTTAAGTATTTTGAATGATTGTAATTTATTTAATGACAGATTGTATTAATTATGAAGATAAACTTGCTTCGAGAGATATGTATTTTCGTTAAGATATTATAAGAGAATATCTACTATTTATAACGTAATCTGATCCTACCGTGAATGCTGAGTGTACAAAAGAAAATATTTTTTCCATCGGTCAGGGAACGGTGTGGTAAATTCAATATAAGCGAAATGGAACGTTAATGGGTATGTATTCGAATACCGACAATCAAAATGACGACCGGTCTGGCCTAGTGGGTAGTAACCCTGCCTATGAAGCCGATGGTCCCGGGTTCAAATCCCGGTAAGGGCATTTATTCGTGTGATGAGCATTCATATTTAGTCATGGGTGTTTTCTATGTATTTAAGTATTTATATATTATATATATCGTTGTCTAAGTACCCTCAACACAAGCCTTATTGTGCTTACTGTGGGACTTAGTAATTTTTTTGTAATAATGTCCTATAAAAAAAAATACTGTGTGTATTTTTGACATAACCACATACTTAAACAAAACTTTAAAACAATTACGAAAGATTTTTTTTATTTATGTCTGTTTTTTTTACGAGTGGCAATGTATTTCGTACAATGGTGACTTGTGACGTCGCGTCATTGAATGCGACGTTTTGAGTTAAAACAAACTAAGGATACGTTGCTTGCTGAGTTATTTTATAAATAAAATAAAAGTAGTAATTTTTTTATTAAACCTATGAAAGTGTGTTCATTAAAGCTTTAATTATAATTATGCAATTCTAGGTATCAAAAATACACGCTGTATAGGTAGTCAAAATATCGATGGACAAATTACCGAAAAAAATAATCGGTTTTTTACGAAATTATTTCGAACCAAATATAGTGAATTAAATTTGTTTAACAAAAAGCTACCGCAGTGCAACGTGCCGTTCTATTCATAAGTTTAACAACGAAATATTCCACGTAATAATATTACCTGATGAAAATTGAAAATTAATTCGAGTGAATCACTAAAACACTTATTAAGTTCTATTGACTAGCGTAATTGAGAAAATAATGTTACAATAATATTGATTTCACGTATTATTATTAGAGTGGAGTCTAATTTGTAAGTTTAGAGCGACTTCATTCTGTTTAATAGAGCTAGCGATGTTGTCCATTTGTATTGGAAACTTTGAAACTACTGATTTAAATATTTGATTTCTCTGGTTTAGATTTTTAATCAAATATTTTTGAATATCATTGTGATTCAATCAACTTATTAAGATACCAAATACAAAACTGATATTTTTGAAATGGTATTTTCACTAGCTTTCATTTGATACCCATATTGCTATGGTAAGACGAAAAAAACCGGCCGAGTACGAGTCGGACTCGCGCACGAAATGTTCCGTACCATTATCTATAAAAACGGCAAATAAGTCACGTTTGGGTGAAAGTTTGTTGTAATGAAGCCCCCCCCTAAATATTTTTTTTTTAGTATTTGTTTTAATAGCGGCAACAAAAAGACATCATCTGTGAAAATTTCAACTGTTTAACTATCACGATTTATGATACAGCATGGTGACAGACGGATAGACAGATAGACAGACGGACGAAGAGCGGTCTCTTAGTAATATGGTCCCGTTTTACACAAACACCGTTTTACCCAAAGGGGTACGGAACCCTGAAAACAAACCTCTTTTCTTCATTTGCGGGTGCCGTTTTTAAAATGTATTATAGCTTTTGTCACTACCACAATTTTTACGAATTCATTTGGGCTGAAGAGCGAAGCGAGATACATACGCTCAAAAAACATTACACTCCACCCGACGCCATCGGGTAAAAACGTTCAAAATCAATCTCACAAAATACCAAATTCCAACAGAAACAACCATAACGTCAAATGCATTCCCACTTTGATCATACGAATCTCAGATATGATGCCCGAAAGGCTTTGTCTTGAGCCAGAGAACTTAGATGGAAGCCAATTAGATGCATGTTAATTCATCGCCTAATCTATGTACTGATGACAGGGGACGTTAACTTAATTAGTGGCAGCTCGCGTAACTATGCTAATTACTTATATGTTTGAGCCGAGGGCCTTTGGTGCGTGATGAATACAGTACAGGCCGTTGTAGTGCTGTGTTGGAAATAGTTTGTATATCGATTTGTGAAAACGCAATATTGTATCCAGTTTTCAATTGAAAGAACTTTATATAAGTAAATTTGTTGTGACCATTTAAATAAATAAATAATAAATAAATAAATAAATATTAATAATATTATAGGACATTATTACACACACATTGACTAAGTCCCACAGTAAGCTCAATAAGGCTTGTGTTGAGGGTACTACACATACACATACATACATACATTTACATTAGTAGCCGAGCTCTTGTCACGGCTCCAGAACCGCCGGCACCCAGCCGGCGGTTCTGGAACCGTCTGGTTTAGCTCGAGATAATGGGAAAAGGCCGGACGGCATGACCCTTGTTCCCTGGAAGATTTTAGCCTTTAGTTTGGGATGCCACATGGATACCCTTGCACCGTCCCATCTTCCAGGAACGTCAAACAGAGCTGGTGCTGCCGCCAACGCGGCTGAACACCTCAAGCGGCGGATATATGCAGCCATTGACTCTGGATGTACTCGTATGTTTGAGCCTTTTGGAGTGGAAACCCTTGGGCCGTGGGGACCTGACGCTCACAGCTTATTCAAAGAGCTGGCGAAGCGCCTCTTGGAGGCGACGGGTGACAGTAGGGTTACCTCGCGCACCGCATTGGCATTGCCGTCCAGCGCGGCAATACCGCCAGCCCTCTAGGCACCTTGCCACAATTATAACTTTAGTTGCAGTTTTAGTTTTTAATCTTTTCCCTTTTTCAGCTTTATGTAGTTTTGTTTAAGGTATATTTTAGGGTAGTCTCATTTTTATATTATTAATACAACTTCAGTTTTTTACAAGTTACACACGTTACGTATATATATACGTAAAATAATCTCAATAGCCCATCACACACATATTTAGTATTTTAATACATCTTGCAATTTGAGTGCCCAAAGATAATGAAATTGAGTTTCTTTCAATGAAAAGTTCTATACACAATGTCCAATTTAACATTAATATATAAAAATAAATTAATTTGGTTTAGTCATTACTTCATTGGTAATATATCCCATCGTCACCAATTTTCTAAATATTAAAAAAAATATTTTAAAGTAAAAAAATCCATCCATCCATCATGTTCCATCCTAGACTGCATCGGCACTTACCATTAGGTAAGATTGTGGTCAAATTCTTACCTTTTTACGATTAAAAAATATAAGAGCCTCGATAGAGAGTAGCATTTTGTACCATTTGGCGTTAAAACTCTAGGTCCATGGGCTCCCAGCGAGCACAAGTTTTTTGCAGAAATCGCGGAGGGTCTGGTTGATGTAACTGGTGACCGAAGAGCTGACCGCTTCCTCGCACAACGTATCAGTATTGCGATACAACGAGGAAATGCCGCCAGCATCCTTGGTACAATGCCTCAAGGGCCTATTTTAGATTTAAAATAGTCATAATAATCCTCTGTATATAATGTAGCCTATATTCAATGTATGCAATATGTATAGTAAAGCTATAGTAATAAAATTATAATACATGAATTAGAAAAAAAATACTTATTTCGTAGCCCATACTCGCAATTCAAAACTAAATCTGACAAATACGTCGCAAATCACTAGTTCGCAAATATATATCCTGTCCACGCAAACAGTGTACTATTGCTAATCCGCTTAATCATATTAGCGTAGCCTAGGCAACCATTAATACTTCGTCGAAATGTCTGGCAACGTATGTCGCTCTTGCACGAAGAGTTCGACAGAGACGGTATATCACCCCTACCAAAATTAATAGGTAAATTTGAAAATAACTATTTGTGTATATGTCACGCTTAAATCGCTGAACCGATTGAAATTTCATTTGGCATGGGACTGGAGGTAGTTTGAGGTCCAGTAGGGCTAACATGGAATGATGTTACATTTCTGATATAGGTATAACATAGTAATAAAAACTTCCAAAAAATGTATGTGCAAACATTTTACGTGATAGTTACTTCATATAAAAATTAACTGCGTCAGGGATGATCATTCAAAGTGTATGAAACACAGACAAAAGCAAAAATTAATATACTGTCTGCTTTGAAAAGAATGATTGGAAGTTGTAATGTCACCGAAGCGCTTAAGTAGTTTGCGGTGGGTTCTGATCTGCAAAACTCACTGCTAATCAAATTAGGAGTGAGGATGTGGTGTATGGTGCTGGCGGAAGCGAGAGTGTGTTCAAAGTCCAAGCTTGACTGCTGCTTTTCTATCGCATGTAAAACGGGGAGTGCTCCAAGGAATTGTTCGGATTAATCCCTGCCGCTTCTTGCCGCCATCGCTCTACGCGACAACATTTCCATCATGATCAGTTCTCAAGATATAACTCAAAAATGCGGATAGTAATAGCTGGTGACTTTAATATTAACACTTTAAAAAAAAGCTCTATAGTAACTGAATTAGAAGATCTCTCCAAAAATTATAATTTAACATTACATATTAATGTACCAACTCGAAAGTCCTCTTGCATAGACCACCTACTTAGTAACATACCGAACGCCAAAGCAACCGTGCTGCCACTTCATCTCTCTGATCATGACACGGCACAATTACTAAGTTTCCCGATCAGTATGGCAGCCTCAAAGCCTACTAACTATTTTACCTATAAGAGAGATTACAGCACTGACAATTTAAATAAATTTAAAAATTGTTTGCAAGGTCTTACTTGGTCGGATATCTACGAGGAGGCGGATCTTAACATAGCATTCAATAATTTTCACGAATTATATTGCCTCTTTTATAATCTTTGTTTTCCTTATATACGTGTGAAGGTAAATAATATTAACAAAAACAAACAAAAATGGATAACTAAAGGGTTAAAAGTTAGCTGTAAAACTAAGCGCCAGATAAGATTTAAGTATTATAAAGACAAAAATGAAAGGGACAGGATTTCGTATACTATATACTCTAAGTTATTAAAACGCTGCATTAACAAGTCTAAAAAAAATGCTAATATTAATTTTATAAATAAGAGTTCCAATAAATGTAGAGCGTCGTGGTTGGTAATAAGAAATCAAATGTCTAGCGCGAAACCACCAGAAACATTAGAATCTGTAATACAAAATAACATGGTGATAACAGATCCAGTTGATATCGCCACTGCCTTTAACGATCACTATGTAGACTCTATACACAAATTACCAAATTGTCAAATTAAAATGAAAACGTATAATAATAATATTAACTCTAGATCCAACTCTATTTTCTTGATGCCAATGTCGGAAAATGAAGTTAAAAATGAAATGTTGTCACTGAATAACACGAAATCGGAAGGTTATGATGGAATCAATACAAATGTAATAAAAACTTGCGTAAATGAAACCGTCTCCATCATAACACACCTAATAAATCTTTCATTTTCGTGTGGAACTTTCCCAGAAGCTCTTAAGATTTCTGTGGTCAGGCCTCTATTTAAAAAAGGGGGAAAAGATGACGTGAATAATTATCGTCCCATAACGCTAATACCCATCGTATCAAAGATCTTCGAAAAATGCATGTATAAAAGACTTCTCGATTTCTGTGAAAAATACAGCATCATCAAAAAAGAGCAATTTGGCTTCCAAAAAAAAAAGTCAACTACTCTAGCCGTGTTTTCATTGCTGAAAGCTATATTGCCGAGTCTTAGCAGTAATTATTTGACGACAGGGCTATTTTTTGATATGTCTAAAGCCTTTGATTTTGTTTCTCACGACCTGTTACTATCAAAACTAGAGACACTTGGAATCCGAGGGCCTGCTCTACAGTGGATCTCATCATACTTAGAAAACAGGCAACAATGCGTAAAAATTAGTAAAATCAATGACAGTAACGAAATGGCTAGTTTTTCATCGGCATTTAGACACAATAAATTCGGAGTCCCACAGGGAAGCGTTTTGGGTCCCATCCTGTTCCTACTCTACATCAATGACATCACTGATATAACTAAACACAGATGTATATTGTTCGCTGACGACATTTCAATCATTGTAACATCCGATAGAAACATTTATACAATTGCAGATCATGAACGAGTTATAAATAATACGATTAATAAAGTAAAAAATTGGCTCTACTCTAACAATTTAATAATCAACTTGGACAAATCCAAATATATTCAATTTAATACATCAATAAATCTTAACTTAATTATTAACCTGAATATCTCAAGTATAAAACAAGTTAATCAAACCAAATTCCTGGGTATATTAATAGATGAGAATCTTGACTGGAAGCCGCAATTAGATAATATTGCAAAGCGGATTAATAAATATGTGTATGCTCTGAAAGAACTCCGTAAAGTCACTAATATAAAAACTGCAATTTCCTGCTATCATGCTTATGTAGAATCGGTACTACGCTACGGTTTAATTATATGGGGTAATAGTACTGACCGAGAAAGAGCATTCATTGCACAAAAAAAGTGCATTCGGGCTATGCACGGAATGCGGTCAGACGAAACTTGCAAACCTCTATTTAAAAAACTAGGTTTACTACCACTTCCTTCTTTATACATTTACGAAGTGTGTATGTTTGTTCAAAAAAATAAACATATATTTAAGAAAGCCTGTGACAGTCATCCACGCGCCTGCCGAAACCCGGATAGGTTGATCCCCGATACACATCCAAGATTGGCAAAGCATAAAAAAAGCTGCTTGATTATGACTATAGAAATTTACAATAAATTGCCTGCTGACATGAAGGACATGAATATTGAAATGTTTAAAGTAAAATTATATCAATGGCTCAATAATAATAATTTCTATAGCATAAACGAATACCTTGATTTGAAATAATATATTATACGTATGATAATTTATGTGAATAATTGTGTAAGACATTAACTTTAATTGTAAATAATAATGGGCAAACACTTGCAATTTATTAACATTGTACATATTTTATTTTTAATTATTATAGCTTTAAGTTTTTGTGTATATTTGCATACCAGCTATGGTTAAACATAGAAACCTACCGCCTTTTGTAACATCTATGTAATGATGCATGCATGTTATGTATGGTAATGTTTAAAGCAAATAAAATATTCTTATTCTTATTCTTATTCTTATTCTCAACTGTCATTTTTCTACACACTTCTAATCTAATCTAATTTTCTACCCATCCCAATTTTTTGACTTCATTGTAGTTACCCTAATACTGCGTTTAAAATAAAAGGTATTTAAATTATTTCAAGTTAATATATTCTTGTGCTTTGGTTGCTTATTTGACATGTCATTTATGTAGAAAAACTCTGTTTATTGACAATTGTCAGTTGCAAAATAAGTTTTTGGCAAAAATTTCATTTTTGGTACAAGCTTTTATCGCTCCTATGTCCACCTCTTGTCTCTATCATCAGATCAGCTCGATGGTACCATAATATTGCATTGTCACCCGACTTACATATGTGTGCAAATTTTCAGCTCAATCGGAAACCGGGAAGTGGATCAAATTTAACTTGCAAGATTTGATTACAAACAGAATAGTTTGTATTTGATTGGTCACAGTATACCTAACTACATTATTACATGGATAAATTATTAATGAATTCATTGATAAATTCGCTATGTACTTTTATGGCTGATGGTACCTCAATACGGATTTTTAATCAACATATTTAGTATTATAATATTTAGTTGCCAAGCGGACCCCAGGCCCCCATGAGCCGTGGCAAAATGTCGGGACAACGCGAGGAAGAAGGGTATTACATACACAACTAACTTTTATATTATGATTTTAAAATCAAAACTCATTTTGGCGACACAAGTTTTTTGCTGCATCAGCTGTTCAAGCGTAGGGGCAGAATCCCGTGAAACCGGCGAAATACCACACTCTTCAGCCAACAGCCCGCGTTTGCTATGGGTTCCAGCAGCACGTGCAACCACGCGCACCACCTAGCTGAAGTGCCCATAATATTTACCTGACGATTGTTAAATATATTTTTCCAAGTCACTCACGTATTTTTGATTCGACGATTGCTCGACATGTCCTCACGGAAGTTTAGTTATTAAAACTGACTATTGTTGGCAATTTCATCAAATTACACATAATTAAAACCCCCCTTCAGTTTAATAACCCCTGAGGAACAAAGCAACACCGAAATGAAATGGAATGAGAACGCCAACCAAAAACGCCCAACTTAAAATTGCACGTAACTAGTTTTAAACTAATAACATGTGCAACTGAATTTACATAAGTTAACTGCGCGGTGAAAATCCGTTCTGCGGTAAAAAATATTAAGGCATTCGTTCTCGTCTACCATATAATTTAAGCAATTCTTCAGTCGGACAATTTTCGTGGAATCAGAGATGGAGCTTACACCACTTTGTAGCTGTGAAATTAAGGTACTAGATTCAGTGCTAGAGGTTTTTCTTTGTTTGATTTGAACTCAATCGTGTATCTATATCAAGTTCCCTTTCTTGTTTCGACGACCGGTCTGGCCTCGTGGGTAGTGACCCTGCCTATGAAGCCGATGGTCCCGGGTTCAAATCCTGGTAAGGGCATTTATTCGTGTGAATAGCATGGATATTTGTTCCTGAGTCATGGGTGTTTTCTATGTATTTAAGTATTTATCAATATTTATATATTATATATATCGTTGTCTAAGTACCCTCAACACAAGCCTTATTGAGCTTACTGTGGGACTTAGTCAATTTGTGTAATAATGTCCTATAATATTTATTTATTTATTTATTTGTTAACGGAAAATACAATAAGTGTTAATTACACCGTAAAAACTCTTGTTACCTACTAAATGTTCTCATTTTTTATGTCACTTTTATAATTTGCTAAATAATACCGACACCTCTTCTAGCTGACCAAGGGCGGGTTTAAATCCAGCAAGCTGTACCCGCACCTTTTTCATTACTTGCACAATCAAATTATTGCACATTGTTGAGATAAATACTTACTTCCAATTTGTACCTAGGATAAATAAATAAATATTATAGGACATTATTACACAAATTGACTAAGTCCCACAGTAATCTAAATAAGGCTTGTGTTGAGGGTACTTAGACAACGATATATATAATATATAAGTATTTATAAATACTTAAATACATAGAAAACACCCATGACTCAGGAACAAATATCCATGCTCATCACACGAATAAATGCCCTTACCAGTATTTGAACCCGGGACCATCGGCTTCATAGGCAGGGTCACTACCCACTAGGCCAGACCGGTCGTCAAAAGATGGACTACTTACCTACTTAATATTTGTACTTATGAACTGCTGTAAAAAGTAATGAAAGAAACGTATTTGTATTTGTTAAAATAAATTATACAATATATCAGTAAAGTTGACACTTTCCTAACTTTTAAGATCATATATTAGACAATAGACTAGCCAGACCAGATTTGAGTTAAAAATATTCGTTTGTCTACTAACTTCCTCGTAGATGACATGAAAATTTTACAATGAGATAACCGGGTCCAGAAATATATTTATGTCAAATAATCTTTAAATAATAATACTTTTGTTTTGATCAAAATTTAGCAAATTCTAATTTAACTTAATAGTCAAACTAGCAAGAGTTAACATAAATCAACATATTGTTACAAAACACTGCTTGCAACTGAACATGGTTACTACCATATGCATGAAATGCAACTCATTTTAATCTTCTCTTGCTCGAACACTTCACCCAATCCACTAACGAACGCGTCTATATATAAGCCTGGCGTACCTATAGTAAAGATGACCACATGTCCGAGCCTTGCGTGATAGGCTGATTTTATTTCTAGGACCGTGACAATAATTGGCGCTCGGCCGGCGACCGGAAGTCGCGTCACGGACCGGACCTGCTCACTCAGAAATGAAACCAATTAGGGTCACAGCCCATGTGGAGGGCTGCAGCGGATTTCAGGAAGATGGTTATACAGTGAAAATTTGAGTTATTCGTTATATTCTAGCGGTTGTTTACCTTATTCACGCTTTTTCCTATGGCTGCACATCTCTTTATAGTATACCACGTAAAGATATGTATGCCTCACTAATATATGGGCATATGTTTATACCAAATATGCAAAAAACAATCAAGTTGTGATACAATGAAAATAGCATATTGCAAATCAATGCATCAGACACCTTACAAGTGCATTATTGATGCAATGTTTTCTACTCAACTGACTTAAGTCCATATTGAAGAGATGACATTAAAATAAAAAAATACATAATTATACAATTTAACTGTATAGTTTTGTACACATCCGTTTTTACTATCGAAAATTACGAATCAAAAGATGCTTGTTTCTATAGAGATATACATAGTGATTTCCTCAAACATTTGAGGGAATACAATAAAAAAAAAAAAAAAATATTTATATATATATATATATTTTATACTACGTCGGTGGCAAACAAGCATACGGCCCGCCTGATGGTAAGCAGTCTCCGTAGCCTATGTACGCCTGCAACTCCAGAGGAGTTACATGCGCGTTGCCGACCCTAAACCCGCCCCCCCTCGTTGAGCTCTGGCAACCTTACTCACCGGCAGGAACACAACACTATGAGTAGGGTCTAGTGTTATTTGGCTGCTGTTTTCTGTAAGGTGGAGGTACTTCCTCAGTTGGGCTCTGCTCTAGATCTGGAATGACATCCACTGGCTGTGCCCTACCACACAAAGCGAGATGACATTCACAATGCCCATACCTCTCTAATGGACGTAGTTTAAGGACGTACCCGGGTCCGAATAAATGTAGCGAATGTCACATACGTACAATAAATTTCTCACACACACGCACACAATGCATATGTTATATACGTTCCTTCCGCGATATTGCGCTAATCCAGCATCGTAGGCGTTGCGTTATAGGGACCGTGCGCGTTGGAAGGTCTGCCATCTTGAGGCCTGAATCGGAACCATAAACATGCACATTTACACGTCACGTATTTCCTTGTGCATAGTAGGTTCTGCCATCTTGTGAGCTACATCGGAACAACAAACATCACATTTACGCCTAGCGCCAAAAATCTGACAGCTCCTGTGCTGCCTCCTACAGTTCATGCACGCTTCCTATCGACGTTGGTATAATAGTTTAGGCACATCGACTTACGAACAAAATGTGTCCAATTCCTAGTATTTTTGATAAAAGTAATATTGGTTTCTATAGAACTGCGGAACTCCGCCCACAATTTCTAACTTGCGCGTCAAAGTAACGCCGAACCTCTTCCTGTCGGACGTTTGCTGTCAATCGCTCTCGTCGGGCTGTTTGTAATGGCTCTTAATGAGAAAATATAAAAACGTAACAAGCTTTTTGTTCTTTTGGAAGGTCATTGGAAAAATTTGTGATATTTTTAGATTCATATAAAAATACTTAAGACATTTGATTTTCTTTGTAGTACGGTTTTATTTCATTGCATTGTATGCAGTTTGAAGAAGATGTCGCAGCTAGCAGTCCTCAACTGTGCGTTCCTCTAGAAAATTCCTGCCTCGCACAGGTAAAGTGGAATGAACAGTCACCTGCGGTATTCCCGGACCGATACGACTACCAAACCTTCAAGAAAAAAGCATACTCCCATCTTCAACTACTTTGCTACTCTAGTATTACAGGTGGTCCATGGGCAATGGTAACTGCTTACCATTAGAGCGATTCATCTGCTAGTTTGCCTCTTATATTACATAAAAAGCCTTTTTAATAAGAGTTGTTCTAAAACATCTGGCAATATAAACTGAAAATATATCATTTAAATTACTCCACATATGTAGTTTCAAGTTAAACTTGAACAACGCAAGCAACATCAAAACCATCACTAGTAAACACAACCCCGACAATTTCGAAACCCGAATTCAATAAAACTTCATTCAAAACTACCGATTGAATTGAAAGCCATCATCGACACGAACGGCGGGTAATGGGGGGCATGCTGAATCATAAATGTGTAAACAGGCTGCGTGCGAGGCCTAAGATCCCGGTGTTGGTCGAACGTGACGGTGCGCAGAGCGAGGGGATTAGGCCGAGAGCCTTCACCCCCACTCTGGCTTAATACCTGCCTGTATTCCTGTTTCTAGCGAACTAATCGGACTCAAATAAACCAGTATACAAGACGACTCATATTCTAAGGTGCATCCACACTACAGTTACATTTTTAAGTAACTATTAAGATATCGTGTTGCACAGTGTTGCTCCACAAAGGGTAACTGCTGTGTGGATGCACCTATTGAATGCATTCCTTCAAGGCGAGTTAATAATGAGTCCCTACCATCAGGACCTTAAGAATATTTGTTTCCCAAGTTTCAAGTTTTAAGTTCTATTAAATTTCCCTACTCGTTGTCGAAAACATCACTATTTAAAATATTTGATAATATTTTAGAAACCTGATAGGAACTTCCTTTTTTTTCTTTTCGAAGTAATAGGTACGTCCACTGAGATGTTTCCCTGTAAAGGTCTCAAACTTGTACAAGGTAAGGTACATATATTTTGCTTGTATTGGGTTTAATCGGAGGAACATTTAAACTGGTTCCTCTGAGAGTTTGATCCCAAATGGGAATAACAATCCTGAGCTTTGCCAGTGTTTACCTGCTTGTTTGTGGATGATAGTTCATTTTTGGATAGGTATTTGGAGATGGAATAAGGAATCGGGAATGATGTAGCGGAATTGTTGAACTATATATAGCTCTTCTTCAGCTGAAAATCAATTTACATCTGTACGTCGGACGTCATATCCACTCGGCCACCACCGCTTAAACTAAAAACACTAATTAAAAACTAAAAATCTATATCTAAAGAGGGCCCCTGGGGCATAGTGCCAAATATACTGGCAGCATTTCTTCGCTGAATCGCAACGCTTATTCGTTAAGCGAGGAAGCTGCCAGCTCTTTTGTCCCGTAACGTCAACCAGCCGTTTGGCCAAATCATTAAAGATGCTCTGAGCTCCCGGATTGATTTGATTCTTCGTTTGATTTTATGTTAGTAAGCCCAAGGTTTTCTTTGCTTATAGGTACGCCGTGAATATTAATCTAATTTCAATGCTGCAGTTTGAATAAAAAAGTATATTTTTAATTAATGATACCCGCAAGGTAGACTTTCCTAAAGCACTACTTTCAAACAAAGACTAAAAAAAAATCGTTGTCTTTAGACGAATAAAATCTAGTATATGAATAAATTGCAATAACTGCTAACGTATTTACACCATACAAAGCAAAAAGCAAATAGTAGAATGAAATGGTTTTTTCTTTTAAAATGATTTGATTTTTGCGACATCCTGTGTTGATATTAATGAAAGATTTCAATACAAATCTCACTGTATGCCCGTGTATCCAATGGGATTTGTTTAGGTTCAAATATTGCTTGTTTATGTTTTGCAATATGTAGTTTTTATTTCAAACTATTTTGAATGTATGTTTGACTAGATTTTCATATGAGTGTAGATTATTCACATATTTCCTGTGCAAAGGCGATAAAACGAACACGAGGTTATTTAGTTTTATTTTTAAATGTCGTCAAATTTATTATTCTGTTTCTTATTTAAATGATAACCAATGACCTACACATACATATTATCACATACAGTGAAAAAAATTAATTACTTCAAGTTGCCTTTTTGTTTTGCACAAAGAGTTGTGTATGAATAATAGTAAATATATTATACTCGTTTCACTCGGGCCATTACATGTACGAGCGAAATGCACGTGCGAATGATAAATAAATTACACCATTAAAATGTAATTTTGACGTCAAAGTGTAAGTTTGAATTGGCCTCACGGAAGCTTCAGCTTTACGATTGTCTGTTTAATGTTTGCCTCCTCTACCATAAAAAAATATAATAATAATAAGCCCCCAGGGCAGCTTGTGGCGAGCTGAATGGGAAGTGACGTCCCTTGGGTCCCATACCCCCGAGAGTCGGCCAGGCTCCTACCTCTGGCTTGCCTTTACCGGCCGTCCAGAGTGGGGTGTCAGACCTATAGGCTCGCAGGGTGGAAGTGAAATTTGCATACGACGCGAGTTGGCACAGTGGCTGCTTACAGCCACTGGGTAGAAAGCGGCGCACACCTCTCCACACCCTGAGCCACTCACGGAATGTTGTCCCCTTGTCGCTCCGTGCGAGCGGCCGTTTTCGGGGACCCATATTGTGAGTTGGCGAGTCACCACCTGCCCATTTTGTCGTGTTTTAAAAACATATGATCAGGGCAGGTGCCACAGTATCCTTCATAGTCCCGGTTACCAGTCCACTTGCAACTCAACCCAATAGCCCGATTTATTTTTGTACCCTTTTTTTTACAGTAGTCCTCCACTAACCGAGAGCTTGTCCTTAGGTGCACTGCTATAGTGTGAACAGGGATAAACGTCGGTTGGTGTCACGTTACATTTAAAGTAAATTGTCTTATTACAAGGGGCGTCTACGTGTTGGCTTCGGCCCCACGCACGCCTTCCAAATGTCCGGGACCCCATGTTTCCGAGAATTTGTAAAAGACAGACATAATAATAATATTTTTCATTAATAATTTTAATAATTTAGCACTTCATTATTATCATCGTTGTCTAACTCTTAGTAGGGCTTTCATTCTATTCAAGTATAATTTTTTACAACATTTGTACAATTCACGATAGAATAAAATCGCAATGAACCTGTCACAGTCAAAACAAGTCTCGTGACCTCCATACGCCTCAATCTCTTTTAAAACGTCACGGGCGGGCGCGGCCGGCAATCAATTAACGGCCAGCCCCGCCCGTCCCACTATGTGTTTGCAATGCCTCATTACTTACTAGCTCCTTGCCTCTATTTACGCCTTATTGGCGCAGTTGGTAGGTTAATCATGTTTTGGGTCGTGTTGACTTTAGGTTGGTGCAAACTAATCAGTCACTTTGAAAAATGGTGGCTTAGCGATTGGTTTGCGTTAAGGAAAAAATTGGAAAGAATTGCAGAAATAACTAACAAATATATTTGGAGTCCCGGACACATCGGATAATCGACTGCACTGACTTGGCAATACAAATTAAATAAAAATCTTATTTTGCGATTCAGTGGTACACATAGGTATTTAATTTTACAGTAAACAACTTGCAACTTGAATAAAAATATTTTTAATTGGTTAAAAATAAAAATAAAACTTTATTACCTCTAGCGTCCCGCGGTCCTTAGACTAGTACAAATGACGTCCAATGAAATGAAAATCATTATGATATGGAACAGAGTTCGGACCCTTACGGTACGTCCTTAAACTACGCCCAAAAGAGAGGTATGGGCATTGTGAATTTCATCTCGCTTGATGTGGTAGGGCACATCACAGCGGATGTCATTTCAGAACTAGAGCAGAGCCCAACTGGGGAAATACCTCCACCTTACCGAAAACCGCTAATGACACTAGACACTACTCATAGTGTTGTGTTCCTGCCGGTGAGTAAGGTTGACAGAGCTCAACGAGGGGGCTGAACGATGCTAAGGCCGGCAACGCGCTTCTAACTCCCCTGGAGTTGCAGGCGTACATAGGCTACGGAGGCTGCTTACCATCAGGCGGGCCGTATGCTTGTTTGCCACCGACGTAGTATAAAAAAAAGAGTTACTGTTGATTTGTATCTTTCGCTTTTATTGATTGATTTAAATTTAACTAAGTAGGTAAGTATATTCTTGTATAGTGGTCTGATAAAGGCAACTATAAAACACAAAGCATTGACTGTGTGTTTTCGGTTCTGTGTTTATTTCGTAAAAGCATCCAAAGCTCTGTATAGTCACGTCTGAAAACATCGAGACGATCGAAGTGCCAAAAATATGTATACAGAACCGGCACTTTGTCCGTATCGATATTTTCAGAAGTGACCACGGTCACATACTTTAATAGTTGGTCGATTTAGGGTTCAAGCTAATTCTTTCAATAACAATTTCTTTTAGTTTTAAACGCACCGCCTACAATCTTTTCTGCTTTGCCCTAAGGTTGACTGGTAGAGAATGCCTCATGGCATTAAGTTCGCCTTTTCTTTTGTGCAATAAAGTTTTAAATAAATAAATAATTTGGGTATCAATACTAACGGTATGAAATGTCCAATTTGAAGTAAACCTTAAATGGCTCAACGATTAAAGTCCGTGACTGTACTTAGTCCAAAAAAAAATCAAATGTTAATTACGAACTTCGGATGCAAATGAATTGCTTCAAAAGCTAAAAAAAGCGCCCGCGAAAAATTCCCAATTTGGCAGAGTTACTTTCTTCAAAGAATAAAAACTGTTTAGAAAAAAAAGGTGAAAGGCAGCCTTTGTTTTCTTTAAGTTAGATAATTAAGATTTTTAGCGGCGTTTGGACTGACTGACGATGGTGGAAAAATGTAGGCACCGGCGCGGGGTTTTAATTGCTGAAATAATTAGTACCTCACTTGCGGAATTACCAGGGGCCGTTTCTTAACTTTCTACAAACTTTTTGATGAATACTTTCACACAAAATTTGCGCGAACGCGAGCTGTGAGGAACATTACTTAAAAAAGTGTGATCAGGACGGACCAAACTTTGTTATATAATGATCACCCAATAATATAATGCGTCTGACTTGCTTTTTATTAAAATAAACATAGACGTACAGCAGGAAATAGTGTTTTTTTTTTCAAGAACTTTAATTATAATGTACATTGCTTCTATTTGAATTGTAACGAAAATTGCTGGTACATCAACTTCTGCTGCCGGTTTAAAAAAAAAAAAAAAAATTTTGTTGAAGATGAATTTCCTTTAAATATCTTCAATACCTCCTGGCCACGCGATCTTCTCATTTACCTCGTATCCTTCCATAATGCAAGTAATTGAGATGCAAGAGGGCTAAGGCAGTCACAAAGAATTTATTGTAAAGGAAATCCTTATTAAAGTATCATCGTGGAAGAACATAATGGACTTAGAAGCTGCTTAGACGTTGCATAAAAAATTGTACTAGAATCTAAAAAAATTGGTATAGCTGTAGGTAATGACAATAATGCATGTTGAACAACATGTTATCTCAATTTTAATAGTTGGATGAAGTTTGTTGCAGATTCTGTTTAGTGTTTAGTACCTATGCTGACAAAGCCTGCGCTGTGGATTTAGATGATGGTTATAGATTCTCCTAACTGTAAGTAGCTTTTATTACGTTTTTTTTTTACAATAAAGATTATAATTTTTCAAAAAAATTTAATAGTTTAGTTTTATGTCAACAAGGAATCGAAAATGTTAGTTGCTATTATATTGGGCTGGACAATTGGAGATATCTGCCGCATGCACCCGGAAAGGTGGGCCAAAATAGTTACAGAGTGAGATCCATAGAACATAAATGGTGGAGGCTGGGATGCAGGCAGACCGTTAATGAGATGGCGGGGCGAATTGATAGCATTCTACCCAATAAAGTGGGTACTTTTTCACCTCTACGAAACTGTTACAGAGTCTTAAAAATATTTAAATGTTTTCGAGCCTAGTCTGTAAAAACAATTTCTGATCTGCTTCCCTATTACTTCCATCAGCGTGTTAAAATAATTATAGTGCAGTACTTTGCACCAAAGTAGCGAATTTGCTGTATTCTAGTCTAGCAATATTTTTGAATACCCTACAAACTAACCCATTTTAGCATTGAATTACATTGATTGTATATTTTTTTACAGCCTACATTTTGTCCCACTACTGGGCAAATGCCTCCCCTGTGTTCCGCCACTCACGGCTTTGTGCATACTCCCGCTAGTCGCCAAAAATGAGTCCAGGTCGTCTTGCCATCTCGTTTTTGGTCTGCCTCTGCCTCGGCAGATCTGTGGTGCCCATTCGGTCGCTCAAAGTAGATGAAAACAAAAAAACATGTTAAAATTACTGATTTTACGTAACTCGTTGGTTTCGTAAAAACATATCATCATCATCATCATCGCCTCCTAGCCGTTTTCGGCCACAGCAACTGCTTTCTACCGCTGACAGTGTCGCTGGAGCGCTCTCAGGTGACTGACGTAGCCAATCTTAGCAGCGAATATGCACTACACTGTTTAAGTGTTAAAATAATAATACAACACAAAACCTTATCAAACAAAACATCATAGATATGCAAGAACAAGATCTACCGAATCCTCCTTGTCTAAGGAACGCAAATCTTCTTATCAACTTAGGGAGCTATAAGTTCGCTCCATGCTTACATGTGATGCAATGCCTGGAGTCAGATTCAGATTCAACAATCTGTAATGAGTTTGATACGTCCTTGAAGATCGCTCACGCTGAGTGGTTCATGCGAAATGTAGTAAAAGTCGTGCGTGAAATGCGCGCTAATTACCAAGACGATCGTCAAGGTCATGTCAAAACCGGTTCGAAACCATAACAAATTGTTGAATTGGAATCGACTCCCTGCTTGCACTTCATTGCGGAGACAGTTCTGACAGTAATGCAATCGTGTCGTGGGACTTTAAAGACACTTCTCTTGGAGTTAAGTTTGACGTTTAGTTTACAAGTTGGTTTAAAGTTAATGCTTGTTCTTTTTTTGTAATTTTAGTAATATTCTGAATTGTACTTGTGTTAGTCAATACTATTTACAAGAACAAATAGACGTTTTCTATAAAATGATGTACAGCTACAATTCCATATTTACTTTTATAAATGGAATTCATTCATAAAGTGAGTATGCATTTTTACAGCTGGGTGTACAAACAATAGCTCAACTCCAAATAAAACCGTTTATTTCGAGCTCGTGGCTCATAATATTAGTTTGGTTAGAAATGATAAATTAAGTAGTTATTTCATTTGAAACAGCATTTTTTCGCAATTTTTTTAAATGTCGAAGTACCTAAATAGGTTCCTAATTAGTGACCTATTCAAAATATATTCAAAATTTATTAAGTTGAAAAAAAATTACTTCTTATGTTGCAATTCTACCACACCATGTTACCAAAATGTATAATAAGAAACCTAAAAATGAAATACACACCATTGAAACACACCACATATTTGGCATGAAAGTAACCCGCAAACCGTTTCACAAACTCTAAATTCCCCTGCCTGATACCAGCACCAATACCGCATACTCGCATCGTAATGGAATCGCAGTCGATCCCCGCAGTCATATCCGGCATCCGCCGTCTTAGACCGACTTTATAATTGCACAATATAACGGAGATTTCACCGGGAACAATATCTCAACCACAAACTCGTCCAACTTGGAACAGACCATTGCAAACCTTGGAACTAAAGCAGATGAAAAAATTTAATACAGTACGTTTTTGTGTGAAGTAGCGAAGTGTTCGATAGACGTTCCATATTTGAAGTTTAGTTTTAAATAATATAAAGACATTTTGTTGTTGCAGAGTCTGCGTTGAAGCTCCTCGTTATGGAGCGAAACCTGTCGATCAATCCTCGATTTAAAATAAGTGAGTGACCCGTTATAATCACTACATCTTCTAAATCAAAGTCCCCGCTGCGTCTGTCTGTTTGTTTCTTGTGGTTTTCAATTATCAGTAAAGTGGTTTAGGTTATTAATTATTTAATGTTCTACTCGCGCGAAGCCCGGCGAGTCGCTAGTATATTTAATATAATAGTCTTTTACGGTAGTTTCGTTATTAAAAAAATAAAGATTTTATGAACATTCAACAAAAATAGATGTCCGCATTCGTGTCATTTTTAATTATTTTTTTTCGTAAACAATACAAGCAACCCGAGCTTTATATAAATGTACATTTTAACGCGTATGTGAAAATTGAAACTCCACGTCATTAACAAAGCTTATTGATAGACAGTTTTGAAAGGATTTTAATAAATATTTTGTATCAGGCACGTCAATATTTTACGAAGATAATTCCACGATGATATTCGAGCCTCTGGAAAATATTTCAGTATTAAACAATCCACAAATTCCGTCATACTTTTTGAATGCCTCAATATTTTGAGCAAAAATCCCTTTTTTTGCTTTAGTGCGATCCAACATTTAGGTATTAAATTCATAATTAATTCAATATGAAGCGCACCAAAATAAGAAAGTTAATTTTAAAGGGGTGTATAATTGAAAAATATAACTAAATTCTTGCGTACTTTCGGCTGTGTTTGAGTCAATTCATCTTGTTTAATCAGGCGAGAGCACTTCCAGAGGAATAGGCGGAAATTTCACAAGTATCCTAATAAAACTTGTAGGGAGTTCGAGAGGCACCAACTTGGTCCAGAGTCTTGGAAATATTTCAACATTCTCCAAATTCAATACTTACCTATATCATATATGCTTAGGTTGGTTCACCTGTACCGTACAGCGGCGTGTTTCAAATATTTACGAGTACATTTATCATGATTTACTTTCAACGCGCCTCCTTCAGTTCATTCGTTAAAATTTTACGAATGCCGAAAGCACCTTTTTATTCATGTCAAAATAGTAGCTTGAATTAGATTTTTGGATTTAGTGGCACTTTTAATGTAATCCGATTTTGCTACAAAAAATTGATATCGAATACCAAATAACGTTTTATAAATATCGAATAGAACACTAATTGCGTTGGAATTTTTTCTCTTTGATGGTTATAACTGAATACCTGCACAATATAAAATAATTAAGCCTCCAAACGATTCCGCTACAAGAAACAATGGACAATCAGCGTGAAAACAGAGCAAAAATACCGCCGAAAACCCGTTACCGAAATCGTACCGATATGTTTTAGCTGTTTGGTATACAGTTCGAGAGCTAATGGACCTAAGCGCCATATGATTTGAGTAACGATATGACATTTTATCGATCTATAGCATGTTCGGTGCGGTGTTTGCTGAACGCTCGTGGGTGGCGTGCGTTGGACAACTCCCACTTCACACCACGGGCACGGGACACGGACGTGTTTGTACATCGGGACACGCTTACACAAGTGTGTACATTTTATGTATTTTGATTTTTGCGAAGCAGTTTACTGTATCCAACGCTGTGTGCTCTTGGAAATTGAACGCTGACCCTTTATTTTGCAACGGCACGTTCCCGTTGAGTGGTTGTCTTCGAAATGTTTCGACAAATTTGCGTTCGGATCCAAGGAGGGCAGATATTCCATCTAAAAAATAACGAAAAATTTAGGTAAAACCTGACAAGATATTTCCTGTAGGAAGCGAAATATTGTTATATATTCGCGTACAGAGATCTGAGCCTGGCAGGAGGATAAAATTCTCAAATGTATGTACATAAATACTTATCATGACGAGTCGAATACGAAATAATATTTGTATCATTTTTCAAGTAGGTAAGTACTCAATACAGATAGGGAACATTAAAAAAATCATTAAATATATAATTTTTTGATTTGTTTTCCTAAGTAAGTAGTCACACTACTTTTAAACTATAAACCGAAATAGATATCATTCCGGCCACGGCCACCGGAGGGCCTGGACACTTTTTCTTTGGTATATATTATCTATTTCAGTTTATTTCTTAAAAAATCTGACGGTCACGTGACCCCTGACGCGAGTTTACCATTTTTTCCCCATCACAAAAAGTGCACAGCGCCGCTAAAGAAGTGTTCACTTCAAATTATTTTTTTATCCCTAGTTGTATTGAGTTCGTCCTAGATTGATATTGCAAAGAATATCTTGCGTCTGTTTTCTTTTTCCTTTCCCAATTTGACTGCAAGTCTGATGAGACTTTAATATAATACACAACATCAAAGTTTACAAAGTCTGTAGCATCCAGTATCGGCTGTTCGCGGATCGAAACGCAGTCACCCGAATAATATAAGCCAGTATAATTACTGAAAGACTGTACTCGCCAAAGTTTGCTAATAAAGTGGGTGGTTAAGTTCTGCAGGACGGGCGCTTGTGTTTAAGAGACCGTCTACATTGGATGTCTTTCTTATTTTCTAAAAAATTCATTCTAGACTAGTATTTTTTTTACAATTTTTTTTTGTTGACGATATTTTGTGAAATTCTTAGAATTAAATTTGATGTATGAATTATATTCATTAGTATTATATATGGAATAATATTTACATCAATAAATTTCTCTGATAATTAGCTTAAGATAATAATATGTAATACTGTCTTACTATTCATAAGTGCTTGTTGCTAGGCCTACATGAATAAAGTATATTTGAACTGAACTGATTTTTTTTATATATATAGGAGGCAAACGAACAGACATATAGCCTAGACCAAATTACAGTTGCCCATGGATACCTGCGACACCAGAGGGGTTGCAACTGCATAGCCGTTAAGATGGGTGTACGCTCTTCTGTGGGATGTTTGAATATCCTATCGGTCTGGAACAACCAGATTTTTGAATTTTGGTCAAATCGATAGGTATTATATTAAATTTATCCGGAAAAAACCGTATTTTCATCATTGAATATATTTTATACGATTTTTACTATTACACAGTATCTAACTTGTACTAACACTAGTTAAGTATTTCTGACATATGAACTATTTCAACCATGAGACTACTCACATAAATATTATAAAACAATATCATATTCAACGTTTGGTAAGACGGCGACGGCTTACTTTGCGTAAGCAGTAATACGTATCTTGCTGTGAATACACTCAGAGACATTTGACGAACACACGAGATGAGATGATATAAAGATAAACTTAACGTTATAAATCATCAACGAAAATTTAAATTAAAGCAGGAGACCAATTAGAACCTACGCTTTGACATCAAACTGATATCTAGATAATTTCATTTACATCATTTGAGTGCGAGAGTGAGATGAATGGGCGACTCAGAACAAAATAATTTAGATTAAATTTTGAAGTGAAATGTTAGTTTAAATTGACCTCAAGGAAGCACAACGTTATAAATGATTATTCAACTCCCCTAACTTTGATGAGCTTGTAGACAATACGGTGTACACGGAGCTTAACAAAGTAAGATCGAAGCTCAACTTCGAAAATTGATCCGGCGTATCTAAGGGAGCTTTCTCAAATGTTTTTTTTTTATCATAGTGACGGTTACAGTCTTCAAAGTGTAAACACAAGTAATGATTGGTGCTGGATTGGATGCATTCTGGTAGCAACGTGATTAAATTGTGAGAAAATAAGTGTTAATTATAGTTCGTTTCATCCACGGTGACGGCCAAATTTGTCAACTATAACCTTTGATAACATAAGAATAAGAGTCAAGACATGCGTCATCGTGAATGACACGATCTATAAAAGAGTTAATGTAAGTTAAATGATAATTTGAAAACATTGAGAATATGGCTCAAAATTGTATAAAGAATCAATTATGCTAAATAAAAAAGTTGAGTTCAAGAAGAAATAGAAAAACAACATAAAAATTTAACTGCAATCGTTAAGAAAAAACTAAAACGAACAACGTTGACAATCTCTTCCAAAGAACAAACTTGTGAGCTTTCAGATTATTAAAAAAAAACTCCAACTTGATAAATCTACACTTTCTACATACACAAAGGCGTATATAAAAATAGCATCTACAGGAAAACTACAGCCTCCCAAGAGCCCCAGCAATATCAACTAATTACACAAAGACTGATAAAGTAAAAACGGTATTTCAGCATCAAGCGAAAGGACACGTAGCGCGTTAATCGTAATGTTCTTTCGGCGAAAATAAAACCGGCATTAATAGAGCATGTTACTTCATCGGGCTAAGTGGTGCCCTGTACTAATATATGACTGACCATTGTAGAACCTTATGTCTTTGAAATAAGGTTTAAGTTTACATTGTGGATGGTAGCACATCAAAACGAATTAACGGTACGCGAAGCCAAATAACATTCTGCGTTTTTCTTCTGGGTTTGTTGCGGCCGTGACTACAACTGTTCATTTTAATAGCTTTATGGTACTGTTATTTGATTACAGACTTTTATGTAACAATGCTTTCTTGTATCATAAAATTAGTAAGTTGCAATTCTAGTGAATTTTAATATTTCATAATTCAAATTTAATGAAACATTGTTTCAAAGTAAAACATTTTTTGCGCTCTTCGCAATACAAGATTAGTAAACACACGTATTATAATATATCATCGAATTAGAAATGTCTGTATTAATTACTATTGCTGAAACAATTATTGCTTGTTAAAGCGACTCGCAAGGGAAATAATAAAGAAACACGACTATTGTGCCACTGTTTACATTATGAATTTCATGTCTCGCTGTTACTTTAGTTTTACAATATAGGCTTTAAGCTATTTATGACAAGGTCTATTTTTAAATTAACAATTTTAATTGATACGAGGTTTTAGAATGAGGGTATCGTACGACGGGACGCACTCGCTCGGATTGCTTAATTGCTTTGACGCAGCTATGAGCGCTGCGTTTTGTTTCATCAACTGGGGAACTAATAAGAAATATTAAAAATATTTCCTGGATACAGTGTCAAAGGCTTCTTTCGTTTCGTTTTAACGTGTTTTATTTTTCCAGATTTTTATATCTTTTTCTTCAGCGTAAAAAGGGTGACACTTTGAATATATATTTTCCTGTTAGTTATAATTAATAGAAACAAACACTAAAACAAAGATTCAGCATATTTTACAGGTGTACCTCAGGGAGCAGTGTTAGTCCCTAAACTATTAACCAAAAACAAAACTGTTAAACTAAACTGCACTTTAACTACATTCAGGGCTTCCTAAAGCAAACCTCATTCATGTTTTTGTCACATCATTTACCACGAACGTTGGTAAGCTTTATGAGCAAGACGTTTATGATTAAAAATGAATTTGTGATCTAGCTCGGCACCGGTAAAGGCAAAGGACGAACGTGGCCTAATAATTTCCTTTTGATGCAGCCGTATAAGTAACAAGAGACAAGAGATACATGTAGAATGATGGAGGTCGCTCTTTTTAGACTGAACGACGGAGACCTAGTGTAGAACTTCTGCCTGTATTAAAAAAATCGTAGATCTCGACTGTATATAGATATAAGCACTGATCGTTTACTGTTAACAATTTTACTAAAAAAAATGACTCCAATAAAGAGCTTGCCCATCGCTTCTCAACACACGCTTATCTCCGCCAGCAAGATTCTGTTTAATTATTAGAAATATTTGATGGCTCATGGATGGATAAGGGGATCTGGATCAGATATGTCGTATCTGCACTTAGTGTCCAATTTTAAATAATATAAGTACTTACGGGCAGGGAAAACGAGTCTATTTAGGTTCATGTAAAAAGTTCAGGTTTTGGGAATTTTTAACTTCATTTCTCGCTCCTTAGCGAATTCGGCGCCGTTGACTAGACAGAAATAGCTTTGGAAAAAGAAGCTTGGCGGTTTTTAGTGTTGGAAGCCAAGATCCAATTTGGGTCGTCGTACCACAGCAGTAAGTAAGTACTGCTCGCTACATCTCTCCACTCGTGCCACGCCCGGCGCGGGGTGTAGTGACAGCGGACCCTAATCCGCGCGGCTCCGCGGGGCGTCATGCTGCGCCTGACGTTTCCAATTATAACCATTCACCATGTAACACTTTTACCAAAACTACGCCATTATTCCTATTAAATTGTTTTTTTTGTATCGCCAAATGGAACTTTTATTGAATGTCGCGAAGGTTTGGGTACGGATGCTGGGATTTGTTTTGCTATATTTGTGTTCGTTTGTGTAGGTATTATTTATAACTTTGTTAAGAATGGACGTTGGTGATTCGTTATATTTAGAGTTTTGAATATCTTTCTCTGCTGCTACTCGATGCTTTTAGCCATCATCTTAATAGTCTATTACTTAGATATTCTTAAACATAACCCAGCCTAAACCATTTAGGATAGGGCCAAGACATTTGAATCTCCTAAGGAAAGAATCTTGGAAATTCAGCCCTTGAGTAGAAAATGGGTTTGAATGTTTTAAATGACTTTTACGCTTATTAAGTCGTGGAATCTAGTCCTCATATTCTAAAGAACTGGGCTTTAGTGGCTGAAGCAATGTCCATATTTATCTATTCTGTTTAAAACACTATCTTGTTTATATACTCTTTTTTATTTTCCGAATTTATATACCTAAATTTTTTTCTTTTCTTACGAATTTTCAGTATGCAGTTTTGTTCCAATTTTCAATAATTTTATAATTGATACGCCAGCTGAAAATGTTCATTAGAATGTTTTTAATTTCACATGAAACCTCTGAATCATTATTTAATGAGAACATAAGAATGAAAGCAATAAAAAAAGTTTTTTTTTGCCCTAATATGTACATAGTTTAACCACCGCCTATTAACCTGTCCTTGAAAAACTCTCGTTCAAACGCTCCAACTAATCGTACTAAATAACTACCTTCATATTCCACTCCAAACTAAAATCCAAAACTACCCCAAAGCCATTAATCCGTGTCAAACTCACGCAACTCACCTTTCATCGGACAATCCACACATCAAAACTTATCGAATATCAAATTCAAATCTGTTGAGGGACATAATTTAGCTTTGCAACATTCGCTTTTATCTATAAGGGCCCGAATAGTTGGGTCGCCGCAGGGACGATATTGGCGATCAAAAAAGGGTTTAAAAGGGCACCGACGCACTTTCCGCGCCGTTTAATTGGCACAGCTCGGGAAAGTCGTAGGCAAATTGGATTTGTGTGCTGGTACTGGCCCTTTGACCGCTTTCGGCTGATGGTGGGTGCGCGTTGCGTTCATGATCCGGCTGCAAAGAAACTGAGATATAACTTAATCACTCGATAATTTTAAATAATGGTCATTTCCATCCATTCTATCAGTTAAATTTCGGACTGTTTGTCCCATAAACCTGCAAATGTTGTGTCTTACAGGGGCCTAAAGAACTTGGCCGAGGACCGCGAAAACTGGCGTCTACTCCACCGACAAGAGCCATGCTCTTAACTGATGATGATGATGTCCCATAAACTCAACAGGCAGCAATCCGAATTATATTTTTTTTCTTTTTAACGGGTTTCGACATTTATTTTATTGTTACCATGAATTTTTAAGCCAGATTAAGTTTCATTGTAAAATTCCAGCGATATCTTCTATACCGGTTTTTCGTCTATTTAAACCGACAGATATAGAATGACGCTTACGCTGAAAGATAATAGAAATGTGCATAAATCACATATAAGTAATTAAGTACGAACATTTCATGAGTGATAAAGAGGCTACAAATGAAAAAATGTACCACTTTTGAGCTACATAGTGACTGAAACGTAAGCTTAGCTAAATGGAAAATACGAAAATCTGTATTAAGGGGATATGGTGGGTGATTATACAAGGTGAAATTGTTATATTTGACCATACGCTGAGTGGTGAATATGTGGGTCATACTGAACAACTTTTACCATTTTACCATCGTGAAAAAAAAAACTGCTTTCTCATACATTTTGGTGAATCAAGTGTCAATGTTTTCTAAGGAACAGTTGGTTTTTTTCGTAAAAGTTGTTCAGTATGACCTATATATCCACCCCTCGACATATGGACAAACATTAAAATTTCACCCTGTATTATCATGGAATATACTTTTACAGAAGCAAATAATTTACGGAAACACATATTATTTTCGAATTCAACACTTCCAATGACATTTGACATCATTCCGATTTTGGTCGCAATTTTAATATTAAAAAATATGACAAATGTTTATTGTGTATATAATACCTGCCGACCGACCGACCGACCGGTCAGGCCTAGTGGGTACTGACCCTGCCTATGAAGCCGATGATCCTGGGTTTGGATCTCGGTAAGGGCATTAATTTGTGTGATGAGGATAGATATTTGTTCCTGAGTCATGGCTGTTTTCTATGTATTTAAGTATATGTAATATCGTTGTCTAAGTACCCACAATACAAGCCTTCTTGAGCTAACTGTGGGGCTTAGTCCATTTGTCTAAGAATGTACCATAATATTTATTTATTATATAATACAGTAAATCATGACCCTGTATCCTAACTTACGAAACCCTGTGTTACAGGACTCATATATTTGCAGGCAATATTTTACATTGTAAATCTGTGGTGCTACTTGAGTACAGGAGTAGGTACTTTGACCAACACCGGCTTCCCAAGCAAAATGTTACCATACAAATCGTTCTGTATTTTTTTTGGGGGAAACGTGCACACAGTCGCACTTCTGACTCACTTATACAAAATCCAATCTGTAATGACGACACAAATACATAGAAATACACACGTAAAAGACAAATCTTGCACACCTCATTTTCTTTTTGTGTACGGACGAGTCACAACATGTACGGCTTTATGCCCAGTTGGGCATGTGCTTCGACAGGGGAGAAATAGTGCGAATGCCGACTCCCTTCTCGGTGTTGCTCGAAGTAGGTACCAGTATTTCTACACTGTTATGGTACGCAGTGTACGCCCACGCCAACAATTTGACATTACTGCCCGGGCAGCGCAAGTAACTTGATTAGTTGTCAATTTCATAGGCACGGATCGCTCGCAAATTTACTGGGGCGTACATTTTTCAGGATTTCGCTTTTTAAAACGCCTTTTGACGGCCGCCGTGTTAAGTGGCTGAGAGTGAACTTAAAAACTGGATTTAGGTGGTTCTATTAACTGAGTTGAATTTAGGGGCTTTTTCTTCGTACTTTTGAAAGGTTAGAATTAGACTGGAACGGGTTTTTGTGCAAGTTAAAACTAAGTAGGGGGGTAAAGGCATGACGATCACAATACAATATTTTCATTTAAAACGCGTGTGATAATTCCATCACTAAACATTTTAAATACGTGTAAATATGCAACACCATTAAAAAGACTTGCAACTAGGGACAAGATACAGTTTTAGTAGGTAAATATTATATTTTGTTTTAAGTCGTCACAGTATTATAATATATACATTATAAACTGAAAAAAAAAAATATTATAAAAAAAAAACAAAAAACCCGACTGCACACTAAAAAGAGGAAAACAAGCCCCACAAGAATATTGTTGTTGATGGTAAGTATCGCAGGCGGGGACCAACTTGACCGCCACCAACGAAAATACCTACCTAAGTAAGATTCTGCTGAACTTAACAACCAACAACCAAAATGACTATAAGTAACCCTCTGTTGGTCCCCGCCTGCGATACTTACCATCAACAACAATAATCTTGTGGAGCTTATTTCCTCTTTTTAGTGTCCAGTCGGGTGTTTTGTTTTTTTATATTTTTTTTATTTTATTTATTCCTTTTTAGTTACCCCTAAAAAACATCCTATGACACTCCCGTGATCAAGACGAATCTAACAATATTTCATACTTCAAAATCCATCAAGCCGTTTAGGTTACAGTAGGCCACAAAGAAACAGCCATACATATATACATATACTCGAAAAACATTACCCTCCTCCCTTTGGCAGTCGGGTAATAAATGTTATACACTAAAGAAAAAGAGCGGCGAATTTTTCTAAAGATAAAGATAGTTTATTATTCAAGTAGGCATATTACAATGCGCTTATGAACGTCAAATAAAGCTACACCGGCTCTAACCCTACACCTCTGACCTGAGAAGATTTAAATCCCTCCTAAATTGTGTCTACAATCCACCGCCGAGTTTCTTTAGTTAACTATCCAAACTCGACGGCTTTCTTTTGTATATGACATCTATTTTAGTTAAGAAATATGATTATAAATGCAACAATCCTACACAATACCGAGCCATTATCTCTCATAGCCTCTTAAGGCCCAGCCATAGAAATGAAAAATCCAAAATTTGCCACTGGAATTTGAACCTATAGTGCACGGAATACAGTTGATTTTATTTTGTTTGAAAATTGCACGAAACAAAACAAATGCAACTCTGTCCTAATTGAATATGATTTAAATTTAATCGAACTGAATAAGTCCTATAGGTAGGACCTTGGGCCTTACGAGGATAGGACAATACATGTCACCAAAAAGTGAATTACCCCAAATTAATTCAACCAAGCGCTTCTAAATTCGTTACATCGTTTCAAACAATCCAGTAATTGATTGATTCCTCTTCCCCCTCCCCTCAGCTACCTATTGTATACTGCGAGTACCTAATGCTGTAAAAACAAAAGCTAATCAGCCAAAAGCATCACCAGTACTCGCTTTATTACTCTATGTCACAGATCACTTAGTAGATAGATCATATTTTATAAGAAAGTTTTCACATTGTCCGATACGGGTGTTGGATACGACCACTAAGTAAAAAGTTAAAGAGCGCCCTTTAATATTTATTTATTCAATTTTTCAATGTTTATTGTTCAAAAGATAACCGTGCGTTAGGGCATTCTCTATAGTCTGCTTTTTACTAAGGATCATCCGACATCCGATATTGGATCGAACAAATCGAAAACGCTTCATGGCTACTTGCGGTCATCCATTCGCGCTCCCATTTTAGTTCATAGGTAGTATAAAGCGCAACTGATCAATTAATTTGTGTCCACGTTTATGATCGGTACTGATGTAAGTTAAACAAAACTCGCTAATCATTAACACAAGTTCAGAGCCCTAGTGAAAATAGTGTTAGTCGCAAAACAAGGTTGATTTTTGTTTTTGTTTTGCGAGTTAGAGGGGTAAACATGTGTTGAGAATATAAAATATTATATTATGGAATATTACAATAGAATAAAACAACTGAGTAGAGTGGCTTGTGTCATATAAGTTAAAGATGAAATTGCCCCTGACCTATATGTCATGACCGAGCGTCTTGTAAAAACTTCACAATGCGGTGTCTGTGGGGGGTAGTCTATGCTCCATGTATAACGACGAGTGTTGCAATACCTATTACATTAGTACCTGTACATACAGTAATGAACCTTAAGTGCATATAGCAAGAAAGCTTTTAGAACAACCGCTGTTTACTTTAAAAAAGTCCTGAAGAGTATGCATGTATTGAGTTAATTAAAGTAAAGTGTTACGTATGTTTGATTTAATGGGTATATTTAAATGCATATTGGCTCGACCTAGTACTTTTCATAATTAAGCAATGCACGAGTTTTTTTCGTTGCAGTAAAAACGCAATAATTATTTTCACTAAAACAAATTGTAAATTAACTGGAAGGTTCTCCAGAAACTTCCCGCCTCGCACAGCTAAACTGTGGAATGAACTGTCGCCTGCGGTATTTCCGGACCGATACGACCTTCAAACCTTCAAGAAAAGAGCGTACTCCTATCTTAAAGGGCACGCACTTACAACCCCTCTGGTGTTGCAGGTGTCCATGGGCGGCGGTAATCGCTTACCATCAGGTGATCCATCTGCTCGTTTGCCTCCTGTATCATAAAAAAGAATCAAAAGGTATTTCACACAAGTCGGTTTCGAACCCCAACCTCCGGTATACAAGCTGTCCAACTACCTACTCAGCTACTAGTAACATTCTTGAAATAAAAATTCTCACTTACATTGCTACTCAAACTCCTTTATTTAAATTCATTAGAGGAGTATTCCCGACCACTCACGGCGGCGTGAATAAAATATGGCCGACTAAAGCGAGCCTTTTATCTATTAGACGCATTTGCTGTTACAAATCTTTACTCTCGTGGTGGCCGGGACTGAGGCTGTGAGCGACTCACTGACATTTTTTCAGGGTTACGCAGCCAAAACGGAACCCTATTTTTTATAGGGTGTATTATAAAGCCTAGTCATTTCGAGGATTTTCGCTGCCAAAATATCGATATAATTTGATAAATTTGGTAGTATACTTATGTGGTTGGCAACGGTTTTTTTTTTGTACTACGTCGGTGGCAAACAATCATACGGCCCGCCTGATGGTAAGCAGTCTCCGTAGCCTAACCCGCCCCCCCTCGTTGAGCTCTGGCAACCTTACTCACCGGCAGGAACATAACACTATGAGTAGGGTCTAGTGTCATTTGGCTGCAGTTTTCTGTAAGGTGGAGGTACTTCCCCAGTTGGGCTCTGCTCTAGGTCTGGAATGACATCCACTGCCTGTGCCCTACCACACAAAGCGAGATGAAATTTAGAATGCCCATACCTCTCTTTTGGACGTAGTTTAAGGACGTACTCGGGTCCGGTAGGTGAGGTAAAGCGATTCCTCAAAACTTCGGTTGACTTATTTTGTGATATCGTGCGACGTTGAGCAATGCTCGATGAAGACGACTATCTTCCTGAAGTTGCGATGTGTCAAATATGTCTAGTAACGTTGTGCTACATTATTTTATAGCTGTCAACTAGCGTCACATGATTTTGCAAGATACCTAAAATGAAGCTCGTCAACGGCGCATCACATAAATGTAGCTCAACATTTTCATACTTTTCATACTTTTTCATACTTTTGTATGTTTTCTTAACTTACTTGCATGTAGTACACAACTAAACCGGTAATTTATAATTGCGTAATTTACATTTCCATGTAATAGTTTTCTTAGTAATGTAGGAAACTTTAGGCCTATTTTTAGTTCATTTACTTTAGACATATTTGTAAAAGGCTGTTTGTTTTCTAAATAAATTAAAAAAAAAAAAAAAAAACATTTGTACCCCAGTGAATGTAAGCTTCATTATAGCTAATCCAAGGACAGATGGATGGATGGATCGCCAAAAAACTTCAACACACACAACCTTCAGCAACAAAGTCGGCCACTTGTACAGATGCCTTAGCTTCAACGTTCAATTTACTTTCAAAACTAAGTTATCTATATTACAAAGGACTACACTGGGATCTAAGAAACCCAGCCAATACAATCAAGTTGCATTGTTTTAGTTCCTATGACCCCCTCTCCCCCCTTCCTCCTCTGTGTCCATCATAAAGGATGACTCATCCTAGATTGGGTCGGGCCGGAGCTTCCGGCGCTTCGTTTTCTATGGATAATACCACGTGGACGCTCCAGTCCGATCCTAGTCCAGTCTAGCGTGACTCATCCTGTAGATCAGCTCATTGGTACCAAAATATTGTACATGTAACCAACACATAAGGCTGTAAAGTTCAGCTCAATCGGGCACTCCCGACCCTAAATTGGACCCACTGGTCTAATTTAGCTTGAAAAATTTAACCCGAACATGCATTGCAAGTTAAATAAAAGCTTGTAATAAAATGACATGTATCATTCCCGCCTCATCTCCCGAATTGGACTCTCGTCCCGAGAATGGCTGTCCCGCGTCTACCCCTTGCATTTACGGCATTCCCACTGCTACCCTGCGGCAGCTGTATATGGGTTTGTCAGCCACAATAGTTAAGATAGCAGTTCACTTTAATTTGGCCTTTGGCGGTTCTTGTTTTGTTCCAAATAATATCTAAAGATGACAACAAATTAGCTCGGCGACACAAGTAATAGCGAAAGTTATTGGGGAGATTTTTATAGACAGCGTGATTGTTGACAACAGTGAATTTAATATTGCTCATGCTTGAATATTGACTTTAGTCTCTTAAATAAAAGCTGGTAACTGGAAGTACAAATGTATTAAGTGCACGTAGAATCAAAAGTACCGTTTCAATTATATTATCAGTTTGTGAAAGTTTAGCATATAAATTGGAAGTGATATAAGTTAATTTATTTCTAAAAATCCATCCTGGGCAGAGCCGTAGGCTATAAATTGTCATAAATAAAGATTTGAAGAACTTGTAATTAAAATCAAACTTCACTCTAAAATAAAACAAAAGCCACTCTAAAACCTCCGAAGCCAAACAATAAAATGATTCACAAAAACCGGCTAAGTGCGAGTCGGACTCGCACAGGAAGGGTTCCGTACCCATCCAACCCATCCAAGTACTGACCCCGCCCGACGTTGCTTAACTTCGGTGATTTGATGAGAACCTCGAGATTGGAAATAAATATTTATTTTATTCTGTTTTTAGTATTTGTTGTTATAGCGGCAACAGAAATACATTATCTGTATAAATTTCAACTGGCAACTACAGCCTGGTGACAGACGGACGGACGGACGGACAGCGGAGTCTCAGTAATAGGGTCCCGTTTGACCCTTTGGGTACGGAACCCTAAAAACAAGCCATACAGAAAGTCGCTCCGAACTTGCCTGTAACGGCCCCGGGAGGTTCATTAGATGATGTAGGCATGTTATTTGCGTCAGGTTAGGTGAAGAAAATATGCAATATTATAAGTATCATCGAGTTTATCTGATGATGGGCAAGAAAGTGGTCAAAGGAACTTGGCCATAAAACAACGCGACGTAGTTGTGTCTGGGTTGGATACAATTATCTCGATTGATTACTAGTTATTATTTAAAAGAAACGTGCAGTCAGCGATAAAAGCTTGTATCGCTGTTGATTTATTCAATTTCGATGAGGATGATTAAACATAAAAATTAATTTGGTCCATTTTACTTCCTTGCACAGGTAACAGCAGAAGTATCTAAGCAAGGGAGATGTCCAAAATGATCTGAACACAACGATATTGTCAAATAAAAAAGTGTAAAAATGATTTCAAACACTTTGCTAATTAACTTGTTAGATTTAAATTATCTTACAGTTAACTGCCGTATGCCAGTTGCGGAAAGTTTCCAAGAAGTTGGCAAAATTCTCGGAAATTTCATAGGAACAAAGAATTTCATTTCTAAAATCGAAAAAAAAACGGAATTTTAAATCAAGTTTCACTCTAAAACAGAACAAAACCCACTCAAAACCCTCCGAAGCCGACCAATAAAATGATTAACGAAACAGGCCATACAGGGTCGCTCCGAACTCGCCTCTAAAGCCGCCCCCGGGAGCTTCATTAGATGATGTAGGCATGTCATTTGCGTCCCTCGGGCGCGTAGTTAACCCGGGTTTAAATCGACGATTACTCGCCGGTGGACTAAACGTGATTTAATGAGAAACAAGTCTTAATCACGATCGTGTGGTCGTATTAGTGTGACCTTGGGACTTTGAAGAACTCTAAGGGCTGATTTTTATTTTGTTGTGGATTTTTTTTTCGCTGGATTTATTAATGGAAGGTTAATGGAAGGTCACCTTATTCTAAGCGGAATAAATACAAACATCACAATTTGTACCGAATAAAAATGTATTGAATGAGCAAATATTGAATGATACTGAATGGCAGAATAGTTGTGCCTTTAACTTTTAAAAAATAATTAAAGAGGGAAATTGTTTTTGACGTGTTTGATGTGAACGTTTGAGTTCAGTGCTGGTTCATGTTTAAATAATGATTATTTTACCTGATTTCCTCGCATGTTTGGAGAAAAGCACTATACTCGTATATGCCTCGGCAGGAACAGCAATTCATGGATTCGTCTTTTTTAATGACAATAGAAACTCATCCACGAATTGCCCTTTCCCGCCCTGTGCAATAATATACTATTTTTTTTATCTCATGTACAATTTCAGGGGACTAAAAACAAGACAACGAAAATAATTTTCACCCAACTACGTATTCACCAAATTATACCGAAAACTGACAAAATAAATAATAGGACAACAAAAACTATACCTCACTTTTTTGTTTTGTGAAACTGTTTTTGTTTGTTTACAAAAGTACACACGACGGCAATAAAAACACGTCATTCTGCTTTATATGGAGAATTTATACAAAGTGAACCATTTTCATTGTCAGTGAGTGTGGTTTTAAAGTAATTGCATTATAATAGAATACACCAGCTCGTATAACTAGATATTAAATTATTGCATCTCGATGAGGATGATTTGATATACAAATAAATTTTGACTATTTTACTAAACATTTAACTTACTTGCACAGTTAACAGCAGAAGTACCTAAGCAAGGGAGAATCCAAAATGATCTGAATACAACAATATTGTTAAATAAAAGAAGTGTAGGGTAGGCTGTTCATTAATTAGCCACTAGTTCACAAATTGCCAAGAGAATATCTGGCGAACGCGATGTTGCCGTATGGTGCAACCAGGACCATTAGACACCTAAGCACTTAACTGCCCCACTCCCTAGTTAACAGCTCGCTCGCTCCATCTGCGGACGAGTGAGACAGGAATTTCAATATTTCATAAACACGTTTTGGGAAATAAAGGTAAGATTTCTTTTCGCTTCATGCCTTTCTGTTAGTTTTAGAAGAATCTTAATATTTTAACTGCTTAGATGTGTTCTTCATACCTCTTCTGATATAGGTATTATGTATCTTAAACCGATAGTTTAAAAGTCAGATAAACAGAACTGCATCGGATGGGGGGTGTCGATAATGTAAAATCTGACATTGAACATTTAGCAATGGCTTTTAGTCATATAAAACGGTAATATAAATGTTATTTTTGACGAAAAATAAGCTGCAATCATAACAAAACTTATACAAGTGAATAGATGATATTACCATGATAATTATATATTAACTCGACTTATCTATCATATGTTAAAAACTTGTAATTTTTACAGTTAATCACCATGTTACAAAATGTTGATTTTTGAGGATAATATAAATAAAATAATAATAAACTGCCCGCTGCGGGCTTTTTAATTATTTTATTATAATTATATATTAACTCGACTCATCTATCATATGTTAAAAACTTATAATTTTTACAGTTAATCACCATGTTACAAAATGTTGATTTTTGAGGATAATATATGAGCAAAAAGTATTAGCTTTTATTTTTGTTCATTTTGTACATCTATGTAATTAATGAAAACTGCATTCTTAAATTTGTGGGCCTTACTACTCGTATTATCTATTAATTAAAACATTTAAACTACTGATTAAATGTGTACAAATTAGTTACATTAGCCAAATTCATTTTTTTTTTTCTAAAAGCAAAATAATGACATAACTATAAGGAAAATTGAACATCCTTGAATGCAAATATGTAGCCAATTAGTTAATCTATCGATTACTGTTTGCAATAATTATATTAATTGAAAATGTGCCACATATTACCGCCTAAAAAAAGGGTGGTTAACTGATGAACAAGTCACCCTAAAACACTTTTCTTATTAACTTTTACTACAGAAATGCATGCAAGTTTTCAAAAAAAATCGGAAATACCAGAAAACAACGGACTTTTGAAAATGATACAAATTTCAAGTATCATACTAAAATATGAAAGTTTTTGTAATATTCACAAGTAGAAATTTCGCAATTTTGGAAACTTAAGATCATGCAACAACAAATTAAATGAAGATTGTATCTTTTAAATACTATAGAATGTTGGCTCAATCCTTTAAGTCAACCTTCAATCTTTATGTACTAGATTTCTTTGTCCTCGAGTATAATGATTGTGGTCATGAAAAACAAATTAAACATCAGCAGTTTTCAACACCCAATATTAGTTCAACCGTTGAAGAACTTTGCTGCCACAACTCGAAGTTTAAAAAGTATCTTCGATCAGCGCCACTCCAATACAAAAAGATACCCAATTAATAATTAACTTAGCATGTACCCCATTCTGGGAACTTACAATCAAGTTTTAATTGTTCTCGCTGTTTTACTTTCCAACAAAATAATTTCATTTAGAGCCTCATTTGATTTGTTTTGCTTGCGCAAGACTTCGCATTATTAATTCTACAGTTTTCGCATTGGTGTATAAGTCAAATTTGTTTAGCGTGCGGTATTAGGGAAGTGATGTTTTTGTGGGTGTATTAAAATGAAGTTGGACATCTTTATGCAGTATTAGAGCCGGCTGTTTTATATAATGGTTAATAATAACATGTTTACGTTCAAAACGTACAATTTCTAAAGGTAAATCTGAAATGAGATTGTACAACAAAATATATGGGAGAAAATACATCTATATGTATCTATATATTTACGTACAGGCTATATTATATTATATTTGACTATTTTACTTTTCTAAAATTTGGTTTGTTAGTAAATACTAGCCAAGTCAAAACTTGAAATTGAATAACGTCCCAAGTCAAATAAATGCATTGTGTAAATAATTCTCTGTTTAAATTTAAGATTAAATATATATTTCCTATTAAGCAACAAACATTGTGGTAGTATCAAGAAACAAGAAATTGTTGTATAAATTAATTTTAGAACGTTGCATATTTTTGTAACAAAAAATTCAGGATTTTCAACACAGAACTTGGCGTCCATATTCAATTCTTTTGTAGACGAAGACAACAACGATGCATTATCTTAATTTTATATTTAACTTGGCTCTCATTTCGCATTTATGTTTTTGATGGAATAATAATATATCAAGTTGGTAAAAAATAAAATGGTCTAATATAATAACATTAATTTTAACAACAGGTCTTTTAGATCTCGATTTCTTATGGATATGATCGTTCAGTGGCAGAAGTGACATTCTATTTAAAGAAATGTATTTTGACAGATTATGTATTATGTGTTAGAAATCTAGTTGAAATTTATAACCTGTTATTTGCACTTAGAAACTAGCCTAAGGGTCTGGAGCGTTAATGAAACCAAAAGGTAAACGAACGAATTCGAAGTGTCCATGCTGCGTTATAAAACGTAAATAATTACGCACTAACAATCAGTGTAGGCCAAAACGTTAATGCAATTGACCAAAAACTATTACAAATTGTACCGTAAACTGTACCCGTACGTTACGGTTTTCGTTTCAATTTGTAATGGTTAATAATCAATTGCAATCAACGTTCGGCCAACACTGCTAACAACAATATTGACTCTTAGTAAGCTTTGTGTATTTGCAATAAGATTCACGGATGGCCAGTTAACAATGGGTAAAACCATATGACGTATGTGTTCACTAACACATATTTACTGGGTTGTTAGAGAGTCAGACGATACCTTTTTATTTGCACTCGTTAGCTAAAAGCGGATTGACAAAGCCCTTGCCTTCCTTCCTTGTTTGGCTTACATTAAATCGTTGTTCAGACTAACGTGATATATGCCATATCGGGCTATGAATAAAGATAGCAAAAGACTTCTTTATTAGCACAACGTTTGAACATAAGAAATGATGACAAAATTAAAATCTTAATATGTGATATAGTTTACTGTTTAAAGTTTGGAAATTAAGTTGTCCTTTTCTCCTTATAAAAGGGAGTCTATATGTATGAGAGGGTATAGAAATATAGTTCCATCGCTAGTTTTACGCGAATACTTCACATCCTTCACACACCAAAATAAGCAACTGGTAAAATTTCAAATGAAATTTCATATACAGCTTGCAATAAATTCATTAGTACGAGCCAGGTTTTGAACCCACACCCGTTTTAATGAATAAAAGCCGCTTTAATGTACTAAAACCGTTGAAAATGCTCCCCTATAGCCCGTTTTTTTAGTATTAGAAAGAGCGATTTTGACGTATCTTTTCATTGAAAAACACTTTTCTGCACTGCAAATATGTATTTAACAATTATAATTCAGATATTTTTTTTTTGCAAATCTTTCGCTTTTATAAGTTACAGTTAATTGATTTTTAAAGAGCGGTTTTCAATAAAAAAGACAATCCAAGATTGTTTACCTTTTTAGGGTTCCGTAAGCCAAATGGCAAAAAACGGAACCCTTATATAATAGATTCGTCATGTCCGTCTGTCTGTCCGACTATGTCACAGCCACTTTTTTCCGAAACTATAAGAGCTACACTGTTCAAACTTGGTAAGTATATGTATTCTACCGCACCGACCGCATTAAGATGTTTACACAAAAATAGAAAAAAAACGATAAATTTTGGGGGTTCCCCATACTTAGAACTGAAACTCAATTTTTTTTTTCATCAAACCCATACGTGTGGGGTATCTATGGATAGGTCTTCAAAAATGATATTTGGTTCCTAATATCATTTTTTTCTAAACAGAATAGTTTGCGCGAGAGACACTTCCAAAGTGAAAAAATGTGTGTCCCCCCCCCCCTGTAACTTCTAAAATAACAGAATGAAAAATCTGAAAAAAAAATCTACTGAAAATTGGTTTGAATGAGATCTAGTAAGTAGTTTTTTTAATACGTAATAAATGGTACGGAACCCTTCATGGGCGAGTCCGACTTGCACTTGGCCACTTTTTTTAATGCTAAAGAAACGAGCTATAGTGAACGTGACTTATAAAAAATACGACCTGCTTACTCGTAGTACAATACTTAAAAAGACGTTCATTTTATTTAACTTGGCCATAATCCACAATAAATCACATCATGTTTACAAATTCCCCAATCTCTTGACCAATTTAATGTCTTAAAAACTTCCAGAAGCGCTCAATGCGAACGCCTGTTTAAGGATTAAGACATCCAAGAAGGCTTAACGCATATCTCCGAACGGCGCGTGATGTTTGCACGGTTCATGTGCGGCCTGGCTTAGTTGAAAGTTAGGTAAATCCTCCGTACGTGACATAATTAGAAGATAGACGGCGGGGCGTCTTACACTAAGAGCTGAAAGAATCGAATGAGGCTTGTGCCAACGACGAGTTTCATGCAGTTATGGAAATATTAAGAATTTGCTGCAAGGAATTAGGAGAAGCACTCGAATTTTAAACTTTCAATTTGATATTTATTGTATGTTCTCAGGACAAGCATTATATTTGAATCTCTGTATTGTCATGTGCAAGAAACTTTTTAACAAGTTACCATAATCTATAGGAAAACTTGTACATAAATTTAGAAATAAATTAATGAAGGTATTGACTGATATTGCCAGCCTTTTGAAGACTTTTGCATACAAATAGCAGAATAAGCAACCAATTGACACTTACCACCTAAAACACTATACCTATGTATCTATCTATTAAAACTTTATTGCACAAGTTTACAAAAAAAACAGTACAAATGGCGGACTTATCGCCTTGAGGCATTCTCTACCAGTCAACCATTGGGCTAAACCGAAACAGCGCAGGATTGTAAAGAGTTAAACAGAAATAGGCACAAGTCGAGACTACTATGATACTATACTTACACAAATATATTATTTCTTGGAAATAAACACACTTATATCTCATGTTTTTCAGTGTATGAATGGTGCCAGCGAAATACATATTAATTTCAAATTAATTTCTTATCTGTGCATGGTAGGTATAGACATTAAGGGTCAGTTATATTTTAGAATTTTCTACAAGAACGAATTTTTCTACTCTGTACAGCGCAATCGAGCTTTGATGATCCCACGATTTTTGACCAGCACACCTTCTTCTTCCTCGCGCTGTCCCGGCATTTTGCCACGGCTCATGGGAGCCTGGGGTCCGCTTGACAACTAATCCCAAGATTTGGCGTAGGCACTAGTTTTTACGAAAGCGACTGCCATCTGACCTTCCAACCCAGAGGGTAAACTATGCCTTGTTGGGATTAGTCCGGTTTCCTCACGATGTTTTCCTTCACCGAAAAGCGACTGGTAAATATCAAATGATATTTCGTACATAATTTCCGAAAAACTCATTGGTACGAGCCGGGGTTTGAACCCGCGACCTCCGGATTGCAAGTCGCACGCTCTTACCCCTAGGCCACCAGCGCTTTGTGATTTTTGACCAGCACCCAAATTTCAATTATCATACATGGATCAAAATTATAAATGCCACTTTCAGTCATTTTACTTTTCTTCTATCATATTTCGTGGACGTATTGCGTGATAAGGGAAAAGTGTGGACTGAACGAAGATGTAGTGACAAAAATTGAGAAAGGTATGTTGAGATGGTTTGGACACGTGGAAAGAATGAGTGAAAGAAAGTTAACAAAGAGAGTGTATAAGGGAGAAGTAGAAGAGGGAGCTGGAAGGGGTAGACCTCGGCGGACTTTCTCTGATCAGATCCAGGCCAGGCAAAGGCCAGGTCAAGAGCACCCTAAACCGACGAGCGTGTATGAGGAATGTCATGAAAGTGAAGGAAGCGAAAGAGGTATGTCAGGATCGTAGCAAGTGGAAATCCGTGCTCTCTGCCTACCCCTTCGGGAAACAGGCGTCATTATATGTATGTATGTATGTATGTATGTATGTATTGCGTGGCCATTCGCAAAGCACGTAGATGTAGGTACCTACCCGAAATTCTTCTTTAATTCTTACTCACATGGCCATGTGTCAAAGATTTTCCATTCATGAAACACAGAGCAAGTGAGAAGGTTAACTTGATCGATAAACTTTTCGATGCATGTTGCTTGAGGAATAACTTACCTGAAACAAAAAAAATAAAAATCAGAAGTTTTATTTTTACATACGTTAGGTTTGCAGAAATACGCTAGAGTAGATTATATGGGTTGCCTTATATTTCACAACTCTCCTCTTTCCGCATAGATTTTAACAAAAAATATAATCGTTCACCATGTTCAAAAACTGATGATTACATTATCAGTAAGTTTGTAAATATTATTTATTGTGCACCATACACTTAAAAATAGACAGGAAATGAAAAAAAACACGTAAAAGTTAGGTAACAACAGGCGGTCTTATCGCTAAGAAGCGATCTCTTCCAGACAACCTTTGGGTAGCAGGAAACTATGAACTTACAACATTGAACGGGTAGTGCCGATATACATATAATTCAACAAAATGAAGATACGAACAATGTAATACATACCTACATACTAATAAAATAAATACATATATACATACATGCATTATATATTATACAATCATAAATCAAGGCATAACTTGCCGCGAAAGGCAGCGAAAGGTAAGTATTGTCATGTCAAGTCTTCGAAAATATGTTTATACTTATGGGCTTTAATCCACTGTTAAAATTTAATATGTTATTAAACAATGCCACGTTTCTGATGTCAACTATTCATTTTAAATGACAAGAAATCCATCATTTACAATTGACAACTTCCAAAACTCAACTACTGAGACTTCGTAATTTAATAATTAATCCCCCTCTTTGTCCGTGAGCCAATTTCAATTAAAGTTTTCCATAATTACTCATCTAGGGCAAACGCTCCGTCAATTTTAACATAATTATCAGGGAAAAATTTAATAAGTTTCCAAAATTTCCCGGTAGCCGAAAAGGCTAATCAAAATTCCGAGCCAGATAATTGATAAAATTCTTTTGAAATATGAACAAAATTGATTTTGAAATTTATATAAAATGTAAAAAAAAATGTTGATATTTTTTAATACGTTTTTTTGGGCAAGCCCTGAAAATGTATCTAGGGTTTATTTCTATGAGAGCAAAATAGCGTATATTATCGTATATGATTTATAATTGTTACATATTTGCCAAAAGTTCAATAAAATTTAACAAATAAGCAAAAAAAAATCATTACACTGATGAAAACTACTCATAATGTCAATATGGGAAAAGTGCGGCTGCGCGATAAGTGTGGTCGGCCTTCACATAGGGCCTGTTTTCACATTGCTTAGTGTTTACTGCTTAGCTCAATATGGTACATCGTTTCGTCCGTGCAATTTTATTTAAACTTAGTGTTAAGTATGTTCGTAATGTTGTATCTCTTTTTGTATTAGCTTGCCTACTGTGTGTAATTTATTTCGGTTTATTTTATGTTTCTTTCCTTTTGTCTGTTACCTTCCGTGATTATTTCGCACTCGATGGTCTCATCGGATCAGCGCTGGAACTCGCCAGCAACATGCTGAGATGAGGCCATTTCGTGACACTTTATTCTCACTATGTTCTTTTTTATGTATGTCTATTACTGTTTCTGTGTTTATGAATAAAACAAATTCAATTCTATTCTTTTCTACATTGTAGAGATCGTAATTACCCGTTTTATAAAATAGCCTTCAGAAAAGAACTTTCGTTTTAAAATATTTTAAGCACTAAGTAATACAACTTGACAATAACGCTTGTTTTTTGTTTTAAAGTTATTAACTTAAAACATTAATGGCTAACACGTAAAACTTAAAAACTTATTAGTTTTTTCGTGAATAATGTTTTAAGTAGGGGTCGTGTCGTATCAAAAAGTCAAAGAGTTGGCGCAAGATAGGAAAAGCTGGAAGATACCCCACCGACAAGAGAATAACTCTTAAGTTCATGATGATGATGAATATATTTATTTTATACTAAACTTTAATGTTTAGCATCTTATTATACTCTTTGTCAAGGTCGTTATCTTGAAGTTGTTGTTCTTAAGTTTGTTTGAAACGACAAATTGTATTTGTCATAATTATTAGACCCTTAAATTTGCAAAAAACGTGCAAGATAGTGCTTATGATTCTATTTTAGGAAAATAAAGAAAAAACCTTCAAATGTTCCTCCAATGCTAGTTGCCATTTAAGAGTTAAATTTACTATTTAATGCATTGACTTACGGCCCGATTCGAAGAATGAGATACGATATCGATAAGTTCTGGTTTAGATAAGTTCTCATTTAGATATCTGTATGTCGTATAATTGACAGAAGCAGCTCGATTCGAGCAACCAATGCCACTCTATACGTTAGAAATATCGTTGATAGATCTTATTGGGATCACAGCGGAATCGAAATAAACATCATATTTGAAATGTCGTTTAGTTATCGGTCTTTTAAAGATCTTAAACGTGTCTTAATCATTTTTCAAATCGGGCCGTTACGCTTAGTACGCTTAGCTTATTTGGAATCCATTCATGAAATATCTCCATTTTCATAGTTCGCCAACCTATATTAACTGAAATCTGCTTTACGTAGTAAACTAGCTCAAACTCTAGCTACATACTTGTAGTTAGTTGCCTACCTTTGAACTCGAAATGTATAGGTACAATCGGGACATGTTGGGACATATTGGGACATGTGTAGCGACACGGCGATGTAACGCGCGACAAGACAGATCGATGTGAGCCTGAAGCTCGATAACTTGGTATTCAGGTTTGTAATTCGATCAGAGAAACGAATTTATGAATATATCTGTTTAGGTTTGGCGACCGGTTTGGCCTAGTGGGTAGTGACCCTGCCTACGAAGCTGATGGTCCCGGGTTCAAATCCTGGTAAGGGCATTTATTCGTGTGATGAGCATGGATATTTGTTCCTGAGTCATGGGTGTTTTCTATGTATTTAAGTATTTATAAATATTTATATATTATATATATCGTTGTCTAAGTACCCTCAACACAAGCCTTATTGAGCTTACTGTGGGACTTTAGTCAATTTGTGTAATAATGTCCTATAATATTTATTTATTTATTTATTTATTTTTAGGTACCTGAACTTAGAAATAATAAATAAATATTAAATACATATTTGGAGACACTTTTTATTTATTTATTTAGAAACCAAACAGTCGTATAAACATATCAACAATGCAATACAAATGATGTACAGTCAGCATCAAAAGAAGCGGATCAAATAACGCTTCATAAGTATCTACCATTTTATAACAGCTTAACAAAAATTGATGTCTTTAATATAGAACAACTAAGACTGTAAAACGTATACTTTGGAACAAGAATTTTAGAAATGTATCTATATTTGGAAAAGTTATCTCGGATGTCAGATACTTTTGGTGCGTTGTTTCATCCGCTATTATTGATGCTGACTGTACCACAACAAAAGGAAAATGCAACAAAAAGACCTGGAGGTTCATAAACTATGTTAACTGAAATAAATATAGTTATAAAGCTAATGCATTTTTTTTTATCAGACAGAAAAATAACTGATATCTGACTTATATACTAAAACAACTTACGTTTAACTATATTTTTTAGACTAGCCAACGAATGATGAAAACAATCTACTTCGAATAGATGTTTATTATAGTAACTAGGAATTCGTCTGGAAAAGGTATGCCTGGAATAGTTTTTGACCGAGAAACTAATATTAAACAGCGATCGAGGGCGTAAGGGGTATAATCTTATACAGATTACGACTTTACACACAGGTTACGTAACAGATACCTATCACCTAGGTATCTGTTACGTTAGGGTTCTTCTAGGCAACGATTTACACACATTGTTCGTCCATGGACTTTGGACCCTTGAGATCTGAATTCAGACACATAACTAGATAGGAGAGCGATCGAAATAAGCAGTCTGTAATATGTGAGTAAATAAATAAAATAAATAAATAAATATTTTAGGACAATTTTACACAGATCGATCTAGCCCCAAACTAAGCAAATCTTGTGCTAGCCTACGATATACATACATATAAATCACCCATGACTCAGGGACAAATATATGTGTTCATCACAAAAAAAAATGCCCTTACCAGAATTAGAACCCAGGACCATCGGCTTCATAGGCTTCATATTGTTAAATAATAATTAATAAAATAAGCTTAGAATAAATTTAAAAGTGTTTCAAAATACTGTCTTGGGCGAGACTCGAACTCACGGCCTCTGTATGAGTTCAAGTCTCACCCAGTATTTTTCCACTTTTAAATTTATTCTAAGCTTAATAGCATCGTCCGCAGACGTTTCTGCTTGTTAAAAATTAATTAATTAATTAATTTACTACTACTACTACTACTTAATGGCGCAGCGACCCAAAATGAGTCTTGGCCTCCGACACGAGTACACGCCAGTTGTCTCGATCCTGCGCCATCTCCCGCCAGTTGTCGGCCTGGAGATCGCGCAAGTCCGCTTCAACAGCATCGCCCCAGCGATATCTGGGACGTCCGATAGGCCTCCGCCCTACCGGGCGTCCCAGGTATGCCCTTTTAGCGCCGCGATCCTAAATAAATTAATTTAAAAAGTATTATTATATGTATAACAAATGAACACAATAGTACACGTGCTTTCGAATTTGCAATGCAAATGTAAAATATCCCGCTAGCCCTTTGCCTCGCACGAGAGCGACTCGAGCCGGTGTCGCGGGACTCGCGCTATTTCCTCTTCTTATTACGTAGGCTGCCGAGTACGCCGTCTGTTTCGGCTGACACACAAACAGATCTATCACCAATAGTTTTGAATGATTCTCTGTTAGTTACACTATACCCTACTCATAGTGTTGTGTTCCTGCCGGTGAGTGAGGTTGCCAGAGCTCAACGAGGGGGGGCGGGTTTGGGGTCGGCAACGCGCATGTAACTCAACTGGAGTTGAAAGCGTACATAGGCTACGGAGACTGCTTACCATCGGGCGGGCCGTATGCTTGTTTGCCACCGACGTAGTATACAACGTGTCCCAAAACTCAACGATAAGCCGGCACCAGAGGATGGAGCTGCTTATGATTAGTCGAGAAAAAATAAGGAAAAAAATATATCTCAATTATTTTAGAAATTACAAAAAAAAAATGAAATTCATCGAAAATCGACATCCCTAATGGTATTTTTAACGACCATGTCACAAATATTCAAATATTACTGTTTTTTTTTTTGTTTTTGGAAACTTAAGTAGCCCTGCTATCTAACACAGTTCTTAAAAATACCATAATACATGTAGTTTTTACACAAAAAATAATCAAAATTCATTTTGTCCCTACAATTTTGAAAGATTTTTTCTTACAGTCCACTTTCAATCATCATGGTGTAAAAAAATAGTATCGACACCACTATGGCAATTATTTTCAAAAGTTGACGCAACTAACCAAGATTCCAAAATGGTATAATACTTTAGGAAACCTAGTCACAAAAAAAAACAACGAATTTTTAAACAAGAATCGACATTATTTAATGTTGGCGGTAATCACTTTTACTGTACCCAAAAAAGGATTTTTGTTGTTGAAAAATGTTGAATAAATGCAAAGAAATGGTACATTTTTTTTTTCCTTTTTTTTTAAATTCATTTACTACATTATTAATACTACAGTAAATGTTCAAATTGCCTGCCACCGGCATTAATACAGACATGACATCGCCTTAGAAATGATCGTTTTATCCGTCGTGCATATCTTCTACCATTGATATGATCCGCAGCTTGTGTGATTTTTTGGCGAAGCTCGTCCAATGTTGCTATGGGTTTTGAGTAGATTTTGTCTTTAAGACAGCCCCAGTAGAAGAAGTCCAGGGGGTTCAGGTCGGGCGAACGGGGTGGCCACAAGATAGGACCAAGTCGCCCGATCCAACGCCCTGGATACTCTTGGTTTAAGTATTCTCGCACTGCACGGGCATAGTGAGCTGGGCAACCATCATTTTGAAACCACATGTTTTGTAAATCACGTAAAGGCACGTCTTCTAATAATTCAGGCAAGTCGTTTTGTAAAAAGGTCAAATAGCCATCACCATTTGGGTTTCCTTGTAACTCAAAGGGTCCAATTACATTTCCATTTAAGATGCCCGTCCTTGTGCTTTTGCAGCATCGCACGGCAAAATGCGACCCGATGTGGATAGTCCCGCGGTAGTAACGTCTGCACACGCCTGTAGTGATATGGGTGAAGTCTGTGACGTTTTAGAATTCGATGTGCAGAACTTTTTGGTATTCCCGTAGCTAGTTCTATGGCACGAGGTAGTTGAATCGTTTTCTATTTCATTGAGAACTTCTTCATCGCGTTCCAATCTAGGTCTTCCAGTGTGTCTCCTGTCAAATGGTAAACGACCTTCCGCAAAGGCTTGATGTACATTAATAAACACTCGATAATCCGGATGTCTTTGAACATTTGGGTACCTTTCTCGATACAATCTGCTAGCAGCGTTAGCATTGCATCGGCATTCTCCATAAATGAGATGCATATTAGCGTATTCCAACGGTGTGTACGGTAGCGGCATGATAAACGCTAAACAATCCAGAATACGGAAAAAGTCCAATACACAAAACACAATCACAGTCCAAAATAATGCCAGGTCAGTACAGTTTGCAGATCACCAGTCCAAAAAGCAAAGCCAAGAGTTGTTAGTATGAGAGCCACATCAATTAATACGGAACGGTGCACAGCGAACAAAGGATCAGAGTGTACTGACTTGAAAATTGTATTAACTACCCACATTTTCCATTGAAATTTTAAAACTTGCAACAACAACCCTTTTCAAAAGTGATTAATATCAACATTTAAAAATGTCGGTTCTTGTTTAAAAATTCGTTGTTTTTTGTTGTGACTAGGTTTCCCAAAGTATTATACCATTTTGGAATCTTGGTTAGTTGCGTCAACTTTTGAAAATAATTGCCATAGTGGTGTCGATACTATTTTTTTACACCATGATGATTGAAAGTGGACTGTAAGAAACAATCTTTCAAAATTGTAGGGACAAAATGAATTTTGATTATTTTTTGTGTAAAAACTACATGTATTTTGGTATTTTTAAGAACTGTGTTAGATAGCAGGGCTACTGAAGTTTCCAAAAACAAAATAAAAAACAGTAATATTTGAATATTTGTAGACATGGTCGTTAAAAATACCATTAGGGATGTCGATTTTCAATGAATTTCATTTTTTTTCTGTAATTTCTAAAATAATTGAGATATATTTTTTTCCTTATTTTTTCTCGACTAATCATAAGCAGCTCCATCCTCTGGTGCCGGCTTATCGTTGAGTTTTGGGACACGTTGTATAAAAAAAAAGAAAATTCAGTAGACTGAAGACGACCGGAATATTGAACGTGATGTCCTTTTGTATTGTTTTGTTCATGGGTAACTGAAGACAGCGTCTGCATCGAAATCTCGGGAACTCGAAAACGATACAAAGGTCGATTTAAGTCTAGATCTATCATCAACTACCTAAAAGCATTGTCGCGGATTTTGGCTACGGCCTCCTAAAGAAGCCTGTGGTCTGTTTGGAATTTTAAACCAAATAAATGGCGCAAGCACTAGTTCTCGCTAAAGCGATTACCATTAAACTGAAATTTAATGAAATATTTAAGTAATATCATTTGCATGCCTTGCATACATTACAGTTTGTTATTTCATTTATTTTATTGTTTTTAAGGGATAACAAACAACTATACAAATACAATCTACAAATGGTGTTACATTATAAGTATTGTGTTTATGTGTGTGTATGTGCGTTGCCGACCCTTTAACATAAACACTTCTTTTTTTTAACAACTCTATACTACTGTAAGCCCCTCGAGAAAACCTCGACAGGGAGCGCCTTCCAAAGCTGGATGTCTTGACCGGAAATCTTGTTTAGAAATATTATATTAATTTGTATGAGCAAGCGATTTCAAGCAGTCTATTCTTAAGTACGCCGCCCGCCGTAGTGCCGAGCACAAAGAGATCAAATGCTTACAGCTCCTGGATGTGGTCTAAGAATCATTGTAGATCAAGCCTATGCATGTATTTTATGCCCAATTGAGCTAAAATTTCCGTATCGGACAGAACCTTTAAAAAGTACAGCTTACCTCCCTTCTTCGGTTTAATAGAAAACTGTAAAGCTTCTAGTTGTTCAGCTCCTACTTCTTACCTATCCTTACTATATTCAAATGCGTCAGTAGCTCTGCGTGTTTATTACCTCTTCACGCTTGACCCACTGAACAGATTTATATGAAATTTGGTATGGAGATAAATTAAAGACCGAAAAGAGATATAGGATAGTTTCATCATTATGTAATTTTATCGTTTCAGATAGAATCATGAAAATTGTAACTGGACAAGAATTCAGCCAAGGTGAGAATCGCTTGCGCTACGACATGAACGCTTTGTGTCTCGCTATCACCCTTCCATATGACAGTGACAGTTGCGTTTAATTCGCTACGAAGCGTAAACATTTGGCATAGTGGCTACGCACACAGATGACTGGAAGGTTTTATATCTCTATTATACCTACAAAATCAGAATGAATTTAGTAGTCAAACGGCTTAAGTGCATGTCAAACACAAGCCGCCCTTTACACCGAATGCCTACACCGGCCTTTGAGACTTCATCAAATGGCTAAGCTGCAAGGCCTTTTGGGTGCGTGTACTAACAGCTGATCATTAGTATACCTTATGTACTTTAAAATAAGGTCTACGACTTGTCAAACAACAGTGTGAACGGTGGTACTAAGAGCGAGAATCTTAACTGACCAGTGGAGTACCTTAACGTCTTTGGTATAAGGTTGAAATGTTGTCAGATATGTGCGGATGGTAAATCTCTTTGAGAGTCCAATAGGAGTTAATACAGCCGCAAACGCAACGTGTTTGGTAGGTTTCCGGATAGATTGGAGATTAACAAGACCTAATGTGATTGGGTATTGGAGAGTAGGAACTAATCTTCCGATATAATAACTTTCTAAGTTTCCAAATTTTTTTTATTCTCTAACAATATTTTATTTGTTCTTCTTCGCCAAGTTACGAATTTTCTATAACCAGTTTATGTACCTAGCAAGGAGGCTCTGTAACAACAGACGCTGAAAGCCATCGTCCCCGATTTAAATACGAAGAATATAATTCGCAATAAGTAGATTTTACCATAAAAATGCCTAAAAGATTATCGCAGATGTAATATTATTTTAAACCTTTGATTGCCAAACACATCAACTGATGCGCGCACTTACAGCCCAATATCAACCTTTGCGCGTACCGACATGATTCAGATCACGTGCCGCGCACGATCATGGCAAATAGGCGCTTTGCACCCATGAAACACCGTATGAGCTCATTTTTTTTAAAGAAATATATGGACTGTAATTTTTTGTCAGAAACAAACATCATGAGTAAGGCGCAAAGGCTTCGATAGCAGAGCTCGGCTATCTAGAGCGAATGGGAGACGATCGAGCGGTGAAAAGAGCGTTTGAGGGAAAACCGACAGCACGCCGGCTGGCCGGTCGATCTAGGTGTGGGTGAATGTGGTGGACACGGATCTGCGCGAGCTCCAGGCTGAAGACTGGTGAGAAACTGCACAGGACCGGGATCAGTGGCGAGCAATCGTGTTGGAGTCCAAGACACACTTTGGGTCGCTGAGCCAGAGGAGTAAGTAATTTTTTGTCTAAACCTTGAAATTTATAGAGATCACTAAATCACCAATTAAACATCAGGGGTACTAGATTAGTAGGTAGGTAAGTAAATATTCTTTATTGCACCAACAATTATACATTATATGTATGTAAAAAACTACAAATAAATATTAAAGGAAAATAGAACCAGCAGTGGCAGCATGGTTCAATTTTTATCGCTTGTCACTATGCCCGTCACTTTCGCACTTACAAACTTGTTAGAACGTGGCAGGCATGGTGACAAATGATAAAGAGCCGGCCATCTTAGCCCTACAGGTAACAACAGGCGGTCTTATCGCTAAAATACGATCTCTTCCAGACGACCTTTAGGTAGCAGCGAATGTAGAACTCATACAAAAGTCAACAGGTAATACAAGGGCAGGATTCGCAATTTAACCAACTTTTTATCACACGCTTATGTTTCCCAAAAGTTTTGTTTTAAACCAACTTTAGTCCAGGCTTGTTTTTAGAGACTAAGACTTTTCCAGCTCTTCTAGTATTTAGCAAGCAAAGGGCGGGAGCAAAAAGACTCATTCTTTTGACAAACGCCGCGACTCGCAGGATACAATTTGTGCAAAAGGTGGTCTGGCGCTGGCGCTGGCCGTCTTCGGGGGAACGCGCAGCGAAGAGGTAAACAGCAGGAGCGGGTTTCAAACTATTATAAACTTGATTTGACAACAATAGGGTTGTGTCCATCTACAAATCATAGGGCAGAATTGTATCCCAATAAATTCTTTTGGATTATAAGAACATGTTAAACTACTTTTTGGGGATCTGTAATGACCATATTTTTGTAAATATTGAATTTAAAATATCTTTTCACACACGTCACGTGACCAAACTCGAAACGTCACTGAAGATTCTGATGACGTCACAACTCTCGGATTGACACTGTTGACAGTTAGGCGATAAACAACAAATGACAAATGTCAGTTGACAGGTCGTATCTTCTACGTGCGTATGTAGTTTCCAATTTTTTGAAACGCTCGTATTACGTTCTATATTAACTAAAAGTTGCCCTAAAATTCAACTTTTATACTAAAAACGGCTTTAAATATGTTAAATTAACAAAATATATTTTGACAGATGCTTTCGCGCCCTAAACGCTCTTTGAAAATTGTGTGACGTCACAGTTTACGGTTTGACACATAACTACATACGCATGTAGAAGATACGACCTGTCAACTGACATTTGTCATTTGTTGTCTATCGCCTAACTGTCAACAGTGTCAATCCGAGAGTTGTGATGTCATCAGAATGTTCAATGACGTTTCGAGTTTGGTCACGTGACGTGTGCCAAAAGATATTTTAAATTCAATATTTACAAAAATATGGTTATTACAGGTCCCCTAAAAGTAGTTTAACATGTTCTTATAATCCAAAAGAATTTATTAGGATACAATTCTGCCCTAAGATTTGTAGATGGAAACAACCCTATTCCAAATCATAACGTGTTCCTCTAAGAAGCAGATATACAATATTTACCGCTTTAATGAGAACTTTAAGAGGGCTCTAGGTGAAAATAGCAGCGTAAGTAAAATAATTTCAATCTACCTATTATATATTTCAATCTGAACAAATTTCAAAATTTCATCTTTAAAATTCCTTCTGTGTGTTGTTTCTTTTATGCGCAAAAGGTGGTTTTTCCTAACGGACTGTGCATTTCTAATGCAAATGCTGTCATTATGCCCTGATTTGAGAGCATTCGGGCGGGCCTTGCTCCTGTACGTAACCAACCATTTGTGGACTTTATTTTAAGGGGATAAGGTATACCAGAGTTCAGTTAGGTTTAGGTTTCGCTGTTGTACCATCGTATACGGTAACTAACCATTTCTAGACCTTATTGCAACGAAATAAGATCTACCAGTGGTCATATGCTGCTGCATGTTCTTTATAAGAAAAGACGTGAATGACATACTTCTGTTGACATAGCACCCTTGTTTGAGCAAGTTTTCTTGCGAAAAATGTTTGTGGTCGGTGATTCCGGTTTAATCTTCATTTATAACGTATTTGGTGAAATGGAACGGTTACGATAATTTTGTGTTTAATGGAGTTATGGTCCACTTATTTTACTAATTTTAGTAAGTATAAAAAATTCTTTCTTAGGTATGTATTCTTTCTTACACAATTTGTATGCGAAAAATAATGTCTTTGATCAAACATGATTCACAAAAGATTTTCTCGAGCAAACGGCTATTGTAACACGATAATTACACTGAGTAGTTTGAAGGTATACTTCAATATAAGTTAAGTCCAAGTTGTAGTACATCTAATTAAGCATATTTTAACTACATATATAATACATTTCCTTAATTTTAATTGATTACTTTTGTTATGTCTTCTCAAGACAAAAGTAATCGCGGCGTTTAATAAGTTTTCATTATTTCTAAAGCTTGATTAAAATAACGACCAAATATTTTACTTGCTACAAAAATTAAGAATAAATCAAAGCGGGCTGGCCGAAGAGCTAAACTCACTATTGTAGGTGGTTTGCATTTTAATTCATTAAAGTGTCGGCGGGAAGGTGGTCGGGATGGGGTGGTCTAAGAGCGCGCATGCAGCGGGGTAAAATGCTTAGGATTTGTGTTAAAAAAACTTGTACACAATAAGCAATATCATTATGTTACTCAAATGATTGTAAAAATGTGCAACTTTAATTATATAACTATAATATTTAACTACTTGATTTTACATATTTATTTACGTTTATACGTTGCTCATGTACGTACGTACACGTCATGTAAGAATTAGAATTGTGAACCTTATGTGGAAGAGCGGATCTTGAATACTTAAAAAGAGGCACCAGCATAGATATCGATTGTTACTTTAAGTTACTGTTTTTTTTTTCATAAAACCTTATAAGTTACCGTACTGGAAACAAATATAATAATGCAATATGCTTAGATTTAACAAGTTACTAAAATCTTTTCAAAGAACATTCTTTCTTCTTTAACAAACAAATTCAAAATTAATTGTCTTAATGTAAAATTCATAGGTACAATGCTTATATCTCTTACTACTACCAGATTTTTTGATAAAATTGCTAACGGAGTCTTTATTTGGAGACTATCAAGTTTAAGTCCGCTTAAAAAAGACTCAATAAATATCTCGACTCGGGACTTAAGACTAGAAAGTTTTTTTAGCGCAGTCGATTTATACGAACCGTCAATTTTAGACAAAAACACTCTAGTTGTTACCAATACAAATTTATTTGTAACTATGAGTGAGATGCACTGCAAGGATATTTGCATCGTTCAAATCCTACTCCTAACTACGCCCAAATCGAGTATTCATGCTCGCAACTCGCGAGGCGCAACAGTCAGCGTTTACGCGCAGACACCTCGTGCTCATGCCTCAGACATTAGTTCTGCACACTGCACAGATTTATTATCACAATGTACGTTCGAGTGGCAAACACCATGCTATGGTGTAATTGCTAGCTGTGTGCGTGGCGGTGATAGAAAAAACAATGGCAGCGCATGGCGCAAGTAATTTTGGAAACCCAGAATGTGTAGATAATATTGGCTGTGTAGATATATCTTGTATAGAATACTAGATGTGTAGATAGTATTTGATTAATATAAGCTGTTATATAAGATACATTGAGCTATCATTGAAAGCGAGGTAATTTGGAAAATGGGTAATATCTACAAACCAGAAGCATTTTATAATTTAGCAACATTTACGTTACTGCCACGCTTATTTATCATGGCATCTTGATTAATGTTGCTTCAAAATAATGTCATCTAGTTTCGCAGATAAACAAACAAACATTTATTCAGCATATAGGCCACAGGGGCACTTTTATAAAAATATCAAAATACAATTACAAATATGGAATCAATGAAATATTAAGATACTTTATTAGAGATATTAGATATTTGCAATTTTCAAAATTAGCCCTTATTCGAAGTTAACTGAACCCAAGGCACCTTAACTTATGTATCAGCTTACCAGCCAAAGTCAAGTTGAATATGGCGGGATTAAGGCTTCAAATAATACGTTGAAAAATAACATGAATAATATATTGAACTCTTCTTCTTCCTCGCGTTATCCCGGCATTTTGCCACGGCTCATGGGAGCCTGGGGTCCGCTTGACAACTAATCCCAAGATTTGGCGTAGGCACTAGTTTTTACGAAAGCGACTGCCATCAGACCTTCCAACCCAGAGGGTAAACTAAGCCTTGTTTTGGATTAGTCCGATTTCCTCACGATGTTTTCCTTCACCGAAAAGCGACTGGTAAATATCAAATGATATTTCGTACATAAGTTCCGAAAAACTCATTGGTACGAGCCGGGGTTTGAACCCGCCACCTCCGGATTGCAAGTCGCATGCTCTTACCGCTAGGCCACCAGCGCTTCTGAATAATATATGGAAAAATAGCTTCACGTACCCGACACTTTTCTAGAACGCCCCCTTCTATACTGTTTCTCGTCTGTGTGCCATCAATTCCTCCGTCCCAAGCTAGGAAGCTTTAGTCCATTAGTAAAATTAATGTTTCGAATTACTCCGAGGAGAAAACCTGGTAAAAACTGCGAAAGAAACAATGAACGGACATTATTTGTATGATGTTTGGGGTGGGTCGCGAGATGATAGCTATTTCTGGTCATGAGTTATATTTGGTGCGGAGACATTTTTCTATTTTTACCCATCGTTTTCGTTGACAGTTTCGTTAACAGTCGTATACCTTTGGTTGGGATTTAATTTGTTTTATGAATTTTGAAAGCAGTTTACAATAAATGGAAATATTTTTACTACCTATAAATATAGCTGCGAATTAGTACATCACGCTGATATAAAACTTTCACGACTTTTACACATTGTTCTTTATGACAATTTAACCGCATATATTGACGACCAGTTTGGCCTAGTGGGTAGTGACCCTGCCTACGAAGCCGATCGTCCCGGGTTCAAATCCTGGTAAGGGCATTTATTCATGTGATGAGCATGGATATTTGTTCCTGAGTCATGGGTGTTTTCTATGTATTTAAGTATTTATAAATATTTATATATTATATATATATCGTTGTCTAAGTACCCTCAACACAAGCCTTATTGAGCTTACTGTGGGACTTAGTCAATTTGTGTAATAATGTCCTATAATATTTATATTTATATATTTAAGTTTTACGAGTAAAATTACCTCCAACAATTCAAAGAAGGGCATTGTCCCCGTGATCTCGGAAAAGACATGCAAGTACATGTAAATAAAACGATTTTTTTTTCTATTTTGATCTAATGGCAAAAAGACCGCGCATATGGACATACTCTTAAGAATTCCTCGCATTAAAACAATCAAGGAAGAAATAAAAAATAAAACAAAGATAGAGATACATTTTCAAGCGATTTTCAAGCGTCGATTGAGAAACTTTTTGCTGGAGAATCCATTATATTCAATTAGTGATTTTTTTGACATAAGTGTATAATTTATTTTCGCATATTTGACATTGTTTTTGTATCTTGATTCTATTTAATTTTTTATTTTATTATTGTTTTACAATAAATTCTGACTTGACGATCCTTTTCAGGTGAAAATTTCCATTTATTAATTGTTGCTATCTGGATTATGATGTTATCTTTAGTCAGGATTAGAATTTATTTTTGACAATCACAATATAGATTCATATACATTGACATGAATGTAATTTGTAATGCAATCGTATGTTGTGTAATAAATAAATCTAAATCATTTAGATCTCCTTGAAATTATGCTTAAAAAGCTTTTAAACGCGTCGCCATTAATGTTGATTCAACGCTCATCAACAATGATGAGGCCAATTTAAACTTATATTGTGACATAGGCTTTTAGGTTGCGGCACCGTATTTCACTAGCCTCAACAATTTTAATTTTTTGTGACATTAAAATGATATCTAACACACCACACATACACATCCGAGACAAAGTCGTTCCCATCATTGATAAGATCAAGGAACGTCGCTTGCGATGATATGGCCATATACTCCGCCGCCCTACAGACCACATGGTAAACGTAGCGTTAAGCCTACCCACCACGACGCGTCGTCGTCGACCCCCCGCCACCTGGCTGACGACGGTCCAGAGAAACCTGAAGGAGACCGAGATGGACGCAGCAACAGCGCAGGATAGAGAAAAATGGAAAAGACAGACAAGGAGAGCTGACCCCAGATGATGAGAAAAAGCTTAGGAGAAGAAGATTAAAATGATATCTAAATGATTTCGCTCGCGCCAATACAGGTATATATATGGACAAGCGAAATGCACGTGCGTCTGACTTCATTTAGTTATAATTTAAAGTCACAATGTAAGGTTGAATTGGTCTTCAGCTAGCACGCTGCGCACGCGGCTTCATTTCCGGACGGTGATGGATGGACGCTGTCTCCAATTGGAACTGACACTCGTGGATCGAGTCTTGTGGAACCAATTATTACTAGATTCTGAAAAATAATAGGTTTTGATATATTATGTACCTATGCACCTTATATTCATTCTAGGCGGTAATTTTTGTTAAGTCTGTTCGCAGTAAAAAAAAAACAATTAATACTCATTGAGTAAAGAAAAATAATTATACTTAATAATGAAGAAATTGAGGATCTCCTTTCAGCACATACATACACACACACTCAAAGAACTCACGTGTTTTAAACTAAATTAGGTATGCACACTTCCCTATTTTCATTATATATCTTTTTTTTGTCATTATATTTACTTTTTTTTACTTTTATGTACCTCATAAATGACCATTATCAATCACTTTTTTACTGTAACTTTATCATTGCAACTTGTATTTCCGGGGCGAGGGCCTGGAGATCTGTAAATACATAATCAAATTTTAGTTTATTTTGTAAAATTATCCTTTGTGAGGTGCATTAAAATATTTTATGTCTTTCCCATCATGGAACAATGACGTTCCGGACCTTTGGGAGGCGTGCGCGGAGTCGAAGCCAACACGTAGAGGCCCTTTTGACACTTTGACACTTTGACAAATGTAAGGGGTACACTTGGCGGATGTTGCCCTTGCCCGTGTCATGGGACGCACGCAGAGGCAGCACCCGCCAGGGTGTAAGGACTATTTGAGAGTTGATGGAATCTAAAATGAACTGGGCTATTGGGTGAAAGCGATGGACTAAATACTGGGCTATGGGATAAAAAACCGGACGCCTGCCTAATAAAACGGTATTCAATTTTATTTCCGGCAGACGGTGACTCGCCCCCACAAGATGGGCCCCCACAAAAAGCGACATCTAGAATGGCTCAAGGGCAACACCGGTGTGAGCGGCTCAGGGGTGTCTTAAACATTTTATTATTATTATTGTATTAATAAAAGAAATGAAATTTGATCAATATAACAAACCGATTTTATTGATACAAACGGAATCTTTTGGCTGGTTTGCAAGTCCCGGAATAGTTTGCTTAGTTTGGTGCAAAGAGAATTTGAAATATATGATAATGTTCTGTCAGTGTCAAAGCGACGTTTTGTTGAAGAAATGACATATCAGTATCATATCAGTATCATATTGGAAACAGTTCTAATAACTAAAACCAGAATTGGCCTGTAAAATCTTTGTAACTTTGAGCAGGGAACTCTATCGATCCATTAAAAGTTTAGCAAAATCTGTCAAAAAAATCGTCAGTAAAATAAGATTGGCCCACCTATCCTTCTAGTAACTAAAGATAAAAAAAAAACTAAGTACATATTAATCTCTGCACGACCCTGGTTAACTATTACACGATGGATATGAATTTTCCAGGAAAGTATATTATATGTTGAATATGAAATGAACTTTCCAGGAAAGTATATTCCCTTTTCATCTATTTTTATCTTCAGCTGTGCCGTTAGCAACTCACTAGCATATTGATTATTAATTCATGCAAACTCGCCCGGGTGAATATTACATGCACGTAGTTTCATCAAAATGCACTTCTTATACTTGCGTGGCTTATTAAATTCTTGATACTTTATTATGCTTAGATGAGAATAGTTTCGTAATTAAAAATGGTCTAAGGATAAGCGAAACTTATATATACTTATAAGTCGATGTTAATTAAAGTATGGCGTCAGATAATACCATTATATTTTTTTTTGGTATAAAATAAAATAAACTCAATTATTATTCCATGTTATTTTATTTACTATCAAAATAACTTGAGTCAATGTTCGATGTCTGTATTATACAAAGCTGCAGTCCGACGATAAATTGGCATAATTGTTCTCCCAGAAGTCCCAGAAGCCTCCTAGGGGTTGGAGTCTGGTACGTTCGTAAAAATGGTTGACGACTAAACGGTTGGGGGGGGGGGGGGGGTTGCTCGACCAAATATCATAGAGGGACCCTGGCAGTTTTAGACGGTATCATTGTTTTTTCAAAACGGCCAATTTTTAAGTTTGTCCTAGCACGCTGAAATTTGTTATGGCGGAAGATATAGACCTCTAGATTCCTATGAAAAAAAAAAATCCAATGACAATTCAGATATTTATTTAGAGTTTCAATAAGAATAAATCAAAGAGGTTTGCAAATGTGTAATAAAATAAATAACATACTTAATAAAATGAATAATGTATCATATTGAATAGATGTGTTACAATTGTTATTAACGGCCCGATTCGAAGAATGATTAAGACCCGTTTAAGATCTTGGAAAGATCTTTAAACGAACGATATCTAAACGACATGTCAAAATTGACGTTTATTTCGATTCCGCTGTGATCTCAATAAGATCTATCTACGATATTTCTAACGCCAAAGTGACATTGGTTGCCCGAATCGAGCGGATTCTGTCAATTATACGACATAGAAACGATATCTAAATAAGAACTTATCTAAAGCAGAACTTATCATTATCGTATCTCATTCTTCGAATCGGGCCGTAGGATTTCGGAATTGCTTGCTATCGATATCGATAACACTAGAGTCAACATTTAATTAATTGTACGTACATTTAATTTTTCCCCGAAAAACGGCTATGACCATGCATTAAACACTACTACTACGGCAAGCCCGACAATGTCGGGGTTCGAATCCCGGTCAGGGCATTTATTTGTGTGTTGATCGAGTTATAAATGTTTCCTAACTATGTAAGTATGTATTTATCTACGTATGTATATCGTCACGTAGCACCCATAGGTACAGTCACGTCTGAAAAATATCGATACGAAAACAGTGCCAAGGATATGAATACAAGAGCTTATAGCCCATATATTAAGGTTGTGTATACATATTTTTGGCACTTTGTCCGTATCGATATTTATAGACGTGACTATACAAGCTTTGCTTAGGTCGATCTGTGTAAGTTGGTCTCCAAATATTTATGTATTTAATAACAGTAAATTTTACAGTCACCGAAAATTTTATGCAATGTTTGCTCAGACGGACTCTTTATTTAATTTTTAGTTATCTCGTAGAAAATATATTTTCACCACACCAGCTTCTTGATTTATTCAATTTATTCAAATTTATTTCTGACTTTTATAAATTCTTGTAAATTGACATTAATGTAATTTTTATTGTAATCATAAGTTCTGAAATAAATAAATCACATCTTGATTGTTCAAATACTGATAATAAAGTAGCATTTTATCCACATATGTGGCAAAGTAATCTGATACAAATTTTGATTTGTTTCCTTTTGATGGCTGGTAGAATTGAAGAATTCAAGCCTTGGCGACCCTCTACATCTCTAAGGATAATTTAATATATATTTTTATATTTTATCTCTGACACTTAGAGACTTATACATCTCTAAAGAATTTTAGTATTTTATGGTTTTATTTTTTTTATCATAGTTTTTTTTGTGTAATTTGACATTTAGAGACAGTATACATCTCTAATAAAGTATTTATTATTTCATAGATTCGATATTTGTAATTGTTTTTTTTTTTTAATTTATTGTTTGTAAAAATGGACATGTAAAAGTGCCCCTGTGGCCTATTTGCTGAATAAATGTTTGATATTTGATATTTGATATTTTCATAATGATTTTTAATGATGAATATTTAATAAAGTTCATTTGGATATAATTAGGTTTGATTTAGTTTGATATTTTACAGTTAGTCCTAACCTCGTGTTGGTTGTGTTTCACTCGGTGGCAAGATTTGTTTATTCCTCATGCCTTGAAACCTTGATTCCACTTCTCAAACCACTGGCTACGCTCGTGGCTCAATTTTGAAATTCTTCGTTTGGTCGGTTGCATGAGCCCTGAAACAACAACTTTGCCCCGTTTTAAAACAAATAACTATTTTGTTCCCTATAAAAAACGTCAAAAGTACACAAATTTTCCTCTCCCACAAAAAAGTCGTCCCATTTACCCACAAACCGATGTGGTGTCACGAAATAGTAACAGACTTCACTGCTCTTCGCTCGACCAGTTTTCGTTGATCCCTCTATCACATCTACGGCTCATATGTGGTATACTATTGAGAGGGGTCAGGAACATCTGGCTGTGTTGTACCGGTGTCAGACTCTATTTTGCGTGATTGATGTTATTCCTGATGTGTTCGGAACCATCCGGACTGCATTCATTCTGAATCGCGTTGAGATTGCTCTGCGAATTTCGACTGTGTGTATATTACGATAGAATTTTTAATTCTTTAAGATGTGAATTAAGGTAGGCTGTAGTATAATGTAATGTGTTTTTAGGTAATTTTATATGTTAAATATGTTTGTGCTATGTTCACGGTTATTTTATTCTCAAAACCTACATATTTTTATGTTATAAAGCTTGTAGTTTCTTTTCTTTCATTTAAATTGCTCGTAAAAATATTTGATTTTAATTTCCAATATTATAGAACTTTTAGTGTTCCGTACAAAACTTTATGGGATCACTTCGGTCTCGCAAATCGTTTAAAAGCGTTTTTTCGGTTTCATATATTTTGTTAGTTTATTTAAGTAAAAGCAACGTAAAAAATACACACAACAATTCAACCCGCAGCTACATCTATCTACACATATAAAAATAAAGCTAGCATTTACGACTTTTACCCTACACATCGATCGTTCCGATGTTTCCTATTCCTCCAATAGTCATCGAGGGAAGAAGGCCCGCCGTCAATTTTCATTATTAAATCAAAAACAAATAAAATCCCGAGCCACTTAATTGTGTTAGGCGATCTTCACATTGGATGCGGACCTGCGTGTGTGAGCGGGACATCGCTACATAAGTGTTTAGCTCTGTCTCGCTTACAGTGTTAACCACGTTTGAATGGGAATAAGGCCGGCCACTCATGGTAATACGGCCCAAGTACGTTTTTTCATTACTAGGGAGCGAATGAATTTTTCAGTGAACTCTTTGGTTTCGTCTTTTGGGTCTTATGTGAAGGTTTGTGTGAAGTCTATATTTTTCTGAGGAGATCCCTGATCTGGCTGATTAATATGAAGTTTTTTGCAAGAAACAGTGTCATAAAGTATCTTCTGAAGTAATGAGGTTTTATGAATAAAATATCAAATTTAATATACATTTTAGAAAGTTTTTTTGAGAAGGACAGAAATTTAAAAAAATACCTAATTTTCAAATTCCGTGTATGATCGACAAAGTAATGAGGAATTACTATCTAGCAAGTTTAACCAGATAGAATTTAATAACTGATCAATTTTATTTCTTACAAATAGTTAGGACATTAATTATCTTTACAGTTCATATGGTGCTACTTTAGCGCACTAGTGCATTCATTAGCACATTACGTAACTATGTTGAAAATATAAAAGGGTTATATGTACTGTAAAACGTTATACGATACATGTGCGAATAGGTAATTCGCAACTCGTATCGATTTAAAACACTCCCTTCGGTCATGGTGTAATTTATCGCCACTCGTTGCGAATTTCCGATTTTTCGGACAACTTGTATCATAATGTAAAAAAAGTTAAGTAAAAGTTAAGGATCATTGCAATACTTATTTTTTAAAATCAAATTCATCATTCGTTTTACTCTCCAACTCCATCAGATTCCTAAAACTTACATATTTACCCATCAGATCCACCTGGGCGAAGGTGAATTTTCTTAAAAGGTTGTCCACGGCCCGCATTACTTATGCATTAACCTAACTGTACTCAAGGGAGGGCTCGCGATGTGTGTCGGGAAACCGTTTTTGACAAGTAAGAGTAGGTACTAGGTAGGTAGGTAGGTAGGTAGGGGCGGTGTGCCGATATATGTGTTATGTTAATTTTAAACGTTTAAACATTTTTTTTAAGTTATGCTCAATTATTCACACCCCCTTAAAGCATAGATGTGTATCGTGTAATAATAAATGTGATAGTTTTTATGTTTGGAATACTTATGCATTAAACTAACTGTACTCAAAGGAGGGCTCGCGATGTGTGAGTCGGGAAACCGTTTTTGACAATTAAAAGTAGCAAGGCGGTGTGCCGATATATGTGTAATGTTAATTTTAAACGTTTTAAAATCATTCTTATTTAAAATAATGTTATTTTATGCTCAATTGTTCACATTCCCTGAAATCCTTTTACTTATGCATTAACCAAACAGTGCTCAAGGGAGGGCTCGCGATGTGTAAGTCGGGAAACCGTTTTTGACAAGTAAAATTACGTGGTGTGTGGATAAGTGTAATGTAAATTTTAAACATTTTAATATTATTGTTATTTAAAATAATGTCATGAGATCACTCCCTGATAGCATATATGTATAGCCTGTAATAATAAATGTGATAGTTTTAAAGTTTGGATTACTTTTGCATTAAGCAAACTGTACTCAAAGGAGAGCTCGCGATGTGTGAGGAAGGAAACCGATTTCGACAGGTGTAAAAAATCTACAATAAGTTGTTCCGAAACAGTCCAAATATATATATTACAACTAATCCAGCCTTAGTGATTCATTTGAAGATAAGTCACGTTTCGCGAGTAATCTAATTTGAACTTTAAATCGGATTACTAAAGTTCAAAATCTATTGGCGCGCTATGTGGTCGTTAAAGCGTAGGTACTATGCCGGGAAAAGGGTTAATTGCTAATGCAATTGCTGTGGTGAGTTACTTTTGAGTACCCTTCCAAAAAAATCTTTAAGTCTAGCTTTCAAAAAATCAGGGAACATACGCATTGAAACTTTAAAGTCTGTAAAATTAAGGTAAATATCGTATCGATTCCGTTTCTCTTTCACGTTCGTCAGATCATATCTAAAACATTTCACTTTGACGTCACATCCACACTCATCTGAAAATCAGAGCCCATTCCCCATCCATCTACTACGTGAGCCATTCTTATTTCTCCTCTAAACCGTACACAGTTCGATTTCCTGTCGGCATCAAAGGAGCGTGGAAATCAACTTCCTTCTCGGATATCATATCGAATGCATTTGAAGTAAGTATCAGTATAAAATAGGCATTAGTACAAGACATGAATCTCACAAATGATGCGGTTGTAAGTCAGAAAATAAGAAATAACAATAACGCAATAGCAAATTACGTGAAAATAACATGGCTAAGCTTTGTGGCAACTTAAAAAATATGTCTGGATAGATTATTATACTCATAAGTGTTTGACATTGCTATTTTTACAAGATTTTATTTAACCTAATAAGCTACTTGCCACTTATTACTACCGCTTACTTGACGACCGCTTTGGCCTAGTGGGTAGTGACCCTGCCTACGAAGCTGATGGTCCCGGGTTCAAATCCTGGTAAGGGCATTTATTCGTGTGATGAGCATGGATATTTGTTCCTGAGTCATGGGTGTTTTCTATGTATTTAAGTATTTATATATTATATATATCGTTGTCTAAGTACCCTCAACACAAGCCTTATTGAGCTTACTGTGGGACTTAGTCAATTTGTGTAATAATGTGCTATAATAATAATATTTATTTATTTATTATTTGACGAATAAAGTCATGTTTGGTGATTCACAAACTTCAAATAAGCTTAACTGATAAATAAACTGCTAAGTTTTGTAGGAGTTTTGTCTGGCAGTTAATATTTGTTAATTAGCTATCCAATACTTGGAAATTGTAAAACTGGCCATTAGTATGTTGCTTTGTTTGTTAGTTAGTGTGGGTCAAATCTCGGAAGATAAAAAATTTGACCCACTTCCCGATTTCCGATTGAGCTGATGCATACATATGTAAATCGGGTGACAATCCAATATTATGGTACCATCGAGCTGATCTGATGATGGGGACAGGAGGTGGCCATAGGAACTCTGTGATGAAACAATGCAACCTAATTATGTTTGGGGTTTTTAGAATTATCTAGATGATTATTAGTTGTTGTAGTAAGTACAGTCAGCGATGAATGAAATTTTTGTCAAAGACTTATTTTAAAGTCCTATTTTCATGCATTAAGATGTGAATTAAGGATAACAACCAAAATCCGAGGACAGATCTTGTTATCCGCCATCTTGTTACATTACAATCATCCCTGGACACAAACACACAGACAAGGGATTACCCATATCATAGTAAAGTTGCAGATCTCCGCAGATACGCCACTCCGGCACGACAAACACTAGATTAATTAAAAGTTTCGTGACCACCAGAGCTACGGATTACACGGATCCTTGTTAATGGGGCTGAATGGGGCATATTCAAGGGGATCAGGGGCTGGGAGGGTTATTTGCAGTTAGATGTGAATTTAAGTGCATTAAGTGGATGTTTCATATTAATTTTGTTAGAATATATTAAGTATACTTTATTTAAGTTGTAAATGTACAAATTGTAGGTAGAATACATATTTTTAATTTCAAAAATTTCATGTTAAATCTGAACTACTAAGAATTGCAAGCTTTTTTGAATATTTTTATTTCCATTCCGTTATAATTTTCCATAGACTTTGTACGACGGTACAACTGGAATGAAACGGATGAAAAATCATTTCATTTTCATTATAAATACTTAAATACATAGAAAACACCCATGACTCAGGAAAAATTATCCGTGCTCATCACACGAATAAATGCCCTTACCAGGATTTGAACCCGGGACCATCGGCTTTATAGGCAGGGTTTGAGAAGGAACAACGTAAAACATTCCTAAATATGAAGAAAAAAGTATACAACTTTATATTAAATGGCCCATTAGTCATCACTATAATCAGTGATATTTTTGGGGAGTAAAATCGTTAAAAATCGTTAAAAAAATTAGGGATGATTTTGGGCAGCTTGTTAAAACTAGCATCTACCGGGACGTGCATACTTACGATTCAAATGCGGTACTCATTATCGAGTCGAGCGAAAACCTTCAAACCCAGAGGGTAAACTAGGTCTTATTGAGATTAATCCGGTTTCCCCATGATGTTTTCCATCACCGAAAAGCAAATCCGAAAAACTCATTGGTACGAGCCGGGGTTTGAACCCGCGACCTCAGGATTGCAAGTCGCACGCCTTTGCCGCTAGGCCACCAGCGCTTCTGACTGTTCCAGATACTATACAACGCGAACTGTAGACATATTTGTACCTCTTACAGAAAAATAATGTTAGGATGTCAAGATCTTTTGGAGTGTTGTTTCATCCGCTACTATTGATGCTGACATTACAAGATTGCTAGATAAACGGATCTCAATTTTCACTAAGCCGCCTCAGCCTTCGCCTAAATTTAACTTTGTCAGAAACTTCCCAAACAATTAAATTACCAAGACGAAACAAAGTACTCTAAACACAAATACTCCAGCACAAAGCTATTTCAAAGCGGCCATCTCAAATACGTAATAATATGATAAAACGCTAACCCACATCCAAAACACTTAACCTTTGAGAGAAATAAAAGTAAGCTCCAAGTGGGGCAGACTAAACGGACGCTTCGAATTGAAAAGCGGCTGTTTTTGTGAGAGGGATGGAGGTAGACACGGCACTGAATTACGCACGGTCGTTGCGGTCCGCGGCGAGTGTGGAGGTCCAAGTGTGGCGAGGACAGCGAGGAGACATTATATCAATGTTGGATATTTTTGTGAGAGGGGTGGAGGTAGACACATCACTGAATTACGCACGGTCGTTGCGGTCCGCGGCGAGTGTGGAGGTCCAATTGTATAGGGGATAGTGAGGAGACATTATATCAATGTTGGATATTTTTGTGAGAGGGATGGAGGTAGACACGGCACTGAATTACGCACGGTCGTTGCGGTCCGCGGCGAGTGTGGAGGTCCAAGTGTGGCGAGGACAGCGAGGAGACATTATATCAATGTTGGATATTTTTGTGAGAGGGATGGAGGTAGACACGGCACTGAATTACGCACGGTCGTTGCGGTCCGCGGCGAGTGTGGAGGTCCAAGTGTGGCGAGGACAGCGAGGAGACATTATATCAAAGTTGGATATTTTTGTGAGAGGGATGGAGGTAGACACGGCACTGAATTACGCACGGTCGTTGCGGTCCGCGGCGAGTGTGGAGGTCCAAGTGTGGCGAGGACAGCGAGGAGACATTATATCAATGTTGGATATTTTTGTGAGAGGGATGGAGGTAGACACGGCACTGAATTACGCACGGTCGTTGCGGTCCGCGGCGAGTGTGGAGGTCCAAGTGTGGCGAGTACAGCGAGGAGACATTATATCAATGTTGGATATTTTTGTGAGAGGGATGGAGGTAGACTAGGACTGAATTACGCACGGTCGTTGCGGTCCGCGGCGAGTGTGGAGGTCCAAGTGTGGCGAGGACAGCGAGGAGACTTTATATCAATGTTGTATTATTTTTGTGAGAGGGATGGAGAAACATGTAATTGAATTAACGCGAACGTTGCGATAGACCCGTGGCAAGTGTGAAGGCCCAGGTGTAGAGATGACAACGGAGAGATTATATCGATGTCGTATTATTTTGGTGAAAAGGATGGAGGTAGATACGGTACTGAATTACGCACGATCGTTGCGGTCCGCGGCGAGTGTGAAGGTCCAAGTTTAGAGAGGACAGCCAATGATATAACTATAGCTAGGTTATACTCAAGCATAAGGAGCACAAAAAATACTTTCCCCCGGCGATGTAGAGGTATAAGTGCGGAGAGGACAACGGAAAATAAAATTATCCAGGATTTGTTAAAAGGATAATTACGCATTTTCTCGAAGACAAACACAGACCTCAAACTTGGCTTAAAATAAATAAAAAAACCGGCCAAGAGCATGTCGGGCCACGCTCAGTGTAGGGTTCCGTAGTTACTCTTCCGTCACAATAAGCTAAACTGGAGCTTAAAGTATAGTAAATTGTTAACCACGGGATGAAACGGTACCTTTCACGCGAGTTAAACAAATAGGCAAATTTGCATAATCAGTACTTAATTTAAAGTAAGTCTTTTTACTATGAAGGGGAAACTTTTTGCGATAACTCAAAAACAGCTAAACTGATCATGTCCGCTATAGTTTTCATTTTATGTCTTTCTTAAGCTTTACTTCCAAGATTTTTTTCATATTTTTTGGATTTATGGTTCAAAAGTTAGAGGCGGGGAGGACACATTTTTTTTTCTTTCGGAGCGATTATCTCCGAATATATTCACTTTATCAAAAAATGTTTCCTGAAAACCCCTATTAGTTTTGAAAGACCTTTCCAACGATACCCTAAACTCTAGGGTTGAAGCGAAAAAAAAATTTCACCGCCTCTTTACGTGTAGGGGAGGTACCCTAAAAAAAATTAAATTTTTAGATTTTATTGTACGACTTTGTCGGCTTTATTGATTTATATATCCATGCCGAATTTCAGCTTTCTAGCACTAACGACCACGGAGCAAAGCCTCGGACAGACAGACAGATGGACATGGCGAAACTATAAGGGTTCCTAGTTGACTACGGAACCCTAAAAAGGATAGTTTCAAGAAAAATTAAGTGTGAATTCGCTTCCTACTTATCACTCGCGCCCATTCCAGCGGCAAGTCAGGTAATTCCATAATTCGTGGCCACTCTCCTAGGTAAGCCGTATTGCGTTAGAATTCCAAGCGCACTTAGCCTCTCCGGTCCGCGTCTAGCGAATTTGTATCAGCTTCTTATTAAAACACGTCTTTTTACAAGTTTTTTATTTAACTTGCCCAGCGGCGGTATTATGGTTACACTTTTATCACTTGTCACTGTGCCCGTCACTTTCGCGCTTACATACTTGTTAGAACGTGACAGGCATAGTGACAAATGATAAAGAGCCGACCATCTTAGCCCTACTGTTAGTATGTATGGGACAAATCTTGCATGTTAAATTTGATCCACTTCCCGGTTTCCGATTGAGCTGAAAATTTGCTTACATATGTAAGTCGGGTGACAATGCAATATTATGGTACCATCAAGCTGATCTGATGATGGAGATAGGAGGTAGCCACAGGAACTCTGTGATAAAATAACGCAACCTAATTGCGTTTGGGTTTCCAGAATTGTCTCGATGAGTATTAGTTGCCTGTGGGAAAGAAGTACCGTCAGCGATAAAAGCTTGTACCAAAAATGAAATTTTTGCCAAAAACTTATTACAGCTTGCTTTTTGATGTAGTAAAACAAATGCGGGGTTAGAGTTAAGGTTTTATGAGTTTTTTTTTGTTTTATAATTTGCAAAGCTATTCAAAATATAGGTAGGTTTAATCCAGGCGTCGTTGTTTTCTACTCCTGACTTTTGTCAATACATTTTTGTTCGTCATTTATTTAACCCATTCAGCGCTAATCATGACACGTTGTAGTTTTGCCTCTACGAAGCATTTCCGCTACATACCGGAAACTCCATGTCATCGGCTACGACGTAGCGCTTAGACCGTAACTCAGCGGTGAATGTGTTAAAGAAATATCGTAAAGAACAGACGAGCTTTCGACATTTAAGTAAAGCAAATGGTATTTTTTTGCCATGATTATTTAACTAATTCTTTGTTTACTTTGCAAAATTTTATTTCAAGAAAATGTCTGAAGAGCTAAAGTCAAACATACTCAAGACCACATAGATCACTAACCATAAGCCTACCGGATAAACGCCGCACGAACTCCTATTTGTCAACCCCATTTGTGTTAAAAGCCCGTAACTCAAAGTAAAACAACAATACGTGGGCCCCCCACGAAATCATAACTCAACTAAAAACTCGTGAATGAACGAATTGGCAAGATGAATGGACTGGTGAATGAGTGGGTTGGTGAGTGAAATGTTAATAAGGCTGAACACGGCAGCTAACTATTAGCTGCACGTACGGCCTACGAAAATGTTTGCTTTTGCGCCCTGTCATAATGAATTTGGAGCGTTTAATGCAAATGTTTGTTTTACACTGAGTTAATTTTTTTTTTATTGAAACTGAGTAAATGATTAACTTTTTTGTAATTCGGTTAAGCGTATAAAAAGCAATCTACCTGTACCCCTAGTGTACATTTATTCGATATCGTGACGTGACGTACGCGTTTGCGTTAAGTCTCATTTTGTATGCGATTTTGAAGTTTCCAAAACGTCCCGCTCGGCGCGCTGTTTCTAAATCCCATACAAAATGAGTCTTAACGCAATCGCATACATCACGTCACGCTATCGAATAAATGTACACTAGGGGTTCTGTACATCTAAGACCCTCAGCATACGTAAGCGTAAGCGTCGCGTAAGCGTATCGTAAAAACGTTACGAGGACGAGGCGCGTAGATTTCTGCTCACCAAGCGTCGCGTAAGCGTAATTTTTCTATAAGTCTCATTAGATGAAATCATGAACTTGCTGGCATCACATGTCTTCAGGGAATGTATCTACGATTTTAGTATCACGTCAAATGAAGATTTTTTATGGATGGGTGTTAATAGACCCGTAAAAAAAAATAATCATAAACAATAGTAATCGCTACGCCTGTCGTAATGACGACAGAAATCTCATACGCTACGCTACGTCGACGCTTCGTGTGCGTACTTGTTTGAAGTTATATGTACGTGCTCGTAGTGCTCACGTTCTACGTGTGTATTACGATACGCTTACGCGTCTCTTACGCTAACGCGCCGTGTGCTGAGGGCCTAAGTGTTCGCAACGAATTTTATTTTTTATTCAAACGCCGACTGTAACTTTTTAAATCAACTAGTTAATTTCGACGATTCCTCCAAAACAATTAAGGTCGCGTTGGATTACTAGTAATACAGAGTTTTTATGGCGTTTTTAAATCCCTATATTCTAATTTCCTTGAAGTTTTGGAGTTATTTTAAATAATAGCTCAATTAGACACCCGTGACTCGCTTTAATATTTTTCTTCTTAAGTAAAATAAAAATAGGCATCAAAAACTTGTGTACAACTTACTAAGACGCTTTTCCAGCACAAAGTTCCTGTATACGTTCACCTATTCAATGTTTCTTGTTGCAATTAAATTCTCATACTCCCAAGCTTTTAAACGTTTTAAAACAAGCTTTACAAACGAAACTCCGCCACATACGGCATAAAACCATCCATGCAATATAAAGGTGCGTCTCGCTGGAAAAGGACGAGTTTCAATAGAAAACGTATGAGACTTAATACATTATGTAACTGGGTTCGTATAATTGAAGTAATGTCACACCAGGGAACTCGAGCCGACGACACTCTTCTTTATTGTTCTCTGCCGTGCTGTATATACTTACGAGGGGCCCTTTTAGCTAGTTTAAAAAAGGGTTTATGTGAATAGAGAATTGGTGTCGCTTGAGACGTTTCGTGTTCGATGTTGGCCCGTGTTCGGTTTGATTTAAACGCCGAGTTAGTTTGAAGTAGTCTTCTATGATTCTATGGTGTAATGACGTGTAATTCGAGGTGTAGTTGCGTTTCGCACGCAATTTTGTGCTTTTTGATTAACAGACGGTTTTATGAACGTTTATTCTCCGATAGAACAATTTCGTCTTATACTGGATCCTTCGGCCATCTTTTTTTCTGCAATATTCATTGACGTATTAAAACAAATGAACGCCCAATACCAAAGAAATATGTCAAAAAATATAGCACAAACTGACATTACGTAATGCTTTTATAGCAAATGCTAATAACGCTCCTTTATAAATTTATATGTCAAAATTACAAACGCACGTTTCAAAACATTGAATATACTTTATGGTTAAATGACGTTTTCGTAATTAAAAATTAATATCGAGTGGATGAATCATTAAATACCATGAAATTACGACGAATTCACATTAGTTTTATTCTTCTTCTTCTTCCCAGACCTGTCAACGGTCGAAACGAGACTGGGACCAAAGTCGTACCCAAGCCGTTCGAGCATTACTTTTGTGGGGCTAATTATACTACATCAGTGGCAATACTAAAGAAATAATAATAAAATAATAAATAAAATGATTTTATTTCGGATAAAAAATCCATAGTTGTTAATTACATTTTCATTTAACTTATAAAATAGTGTTAGGGGAATTTCAAAATAATTTTAACCTAAGTACATTGTTATTTTGCAACAGAGTGGAGTTTTGTCCACCGCTGCAGCAGAGGGGAGTCCCACCTGTCCAACAACGCCATCATGATACTGTTAGCGCTGCCCCGCCAGCGGTTAAGTAAAGAGGCGCACCGCTTCCGCATGATAGCCGCAAAGCCGTCGACTTGCGCCTCCGCAAACATCCCGGACAACAATGATACTCGTTCACACGTAACTGAATGTCCAAATGAGCATGAGCAAGCTAAATAGGTATCGAATTATTTCACGTTTAATCATTACATTCCAAAAATGAAGGCCATGTTGCCCTTTAGAATAGAATGGTGCATTTTATTCTTTTTTTATATGTACCATGTCTAAAAATTTACTGGTTTTTTGAGCCTTTTAAATTGTTTTTTTTTTGTAACACCAAGATCACTTTGTTTCTTAACATATAACATATGTAAGAGTTATTTATTTTCTCCATTGCGCAACTAAAACACCAAAGAGAAATGAAAATGCTATTGAAATCAACATCCTGTTAAAAACGAGTTAAGTTATTTCACGGGATGGATCGAAGCAGAAAACTCATTAAAATACCAGTAATTAAAAAGCAACAATATTGTTCAAGTAAAAAAAACTTTTAAGAAGCCACTAGAAGTTTTGCGACACTCGACAATCAGAGAGGAAATAAGCCCAGTTCATAATTAAGTTAGTTAGTAAATGTTTAACTAAGTTCTACACCGAGATGCTTGATCTAGATGAGTAATACATTATTTAATATTTGAGTCCTTTTTATGGCATTTCAGAAAACTCATTAAAATACCAGTAATTAAAAAGCAACAATATTGTTCAAGTAAAAAAAACTTTTAAAAAGCCACTAGAAGTTTTGCGACACTCAACAATCAGAGAGGAAATAAGCCCAGTTCATAATTAAGTTAGTTAGTAAATGTTTAACTAAGTTCTACACCGAGATGCTTGGTCTAGATGAGTAACTGCCCGATTCAAAGAATGAGATACGATAACGATAAGTTCTGGTTTAGATAAGTTCTCATTTATAGATCGTTTATATGTCATTTTGATGTTAGGAATATCGTAGATAAATTTTATTGGGTTATCTCAATAAGAATAAGGCTGTTATCAGCGGAATCGAAAAAAACGTCAATTTTGCCATGTCGTTAAGTTATCGATCTTTTAAAGATCTTTCCATGACCTCAAACGTGTCTTAATCATTCTTCGAATCGGGCCGTAATACATTATTTAATATTTGAGTCCTTTTTATGGCATATCTCGAGATACGTTAATTCTACCATTTACATTACTAAATAATACCCTAATTGTGCCATATAAAGTGCCTAGGGGCTACATCCGGGCCTGACTATACACGGTGTAACACGAGGAATCCGCACTTATGGCTCAAAAAGAAGAAGAAATTTTATATGAGCTTAAGTAAATTTCGCCAGTTTTTTTTTTTAAAATTTTAAGAGTTAATGTTATGGTACAACTGGCATTGAAAATGTTTTTTTTTTGTAAAATCAAGTTTTTGCAAAGGTTACTTGTCAGTGTTTGATATCTATCAATAAGGATATTTAGACTACTCCCCATAATGGCATTATCGCCATAAACAGGAATTTTGCACTAAGTTACACTCTGAAACTAGGCGAAATCCAGGAAAGTTTTTATGACATTTTAGTCTCTAAATGTGATCAGGATTTTTTTTTAATTTTTCAATTTGCTCATGTTACACCGTGTATACAGCTGTCTCAAATAACTGCTATATTGGCTTTTATTGATCTTTAATACAAAAATAAGTTAAGTTAAGTAGGAAGTTAATAAATTAAGTAGGAAGTTAATAAGTAAAGTTAAGTGGGAAGTTAATAAGTTCAGTTAAGTAGGAAGTTTTACATGTCACAAGTATTAAGACTAAATTAAATGATTTCACTTGATATTACTGCTATTTAAATTTTATTTACCTATATTCTTCTCTAAAAATAAGCCACCTACTCTGGATGTTATACAGTCATAAAAAAAACTGTCCATCTGTGTATTAGACGTCACAAGCATAATACACCATTACACGTGAACATAAAAACGTTTTGCAGCAGAGTGCCTATAAAGATAATGCAAATATTCAAACAGAGAAGCACTGAGCTCATATAAAGACAACGATGTAAAAATAAAACAGTGGGGGTACCTATGCATATGTTAGTTGTGTCAAATGTTCTTCAATGAGTGTAATTGTATTGTTTTTTTCGTGAAGATTCTAATGTATTAAAATATTCGCTAGCATGTTGTTATAAAAAGTTGTTGCAGACTAAATGTATTCAAGAAATTTAAAACCGTTAGGGAATACGTAGATATTAATTGAAAACTGATTTTAAATAATCAACTTTGCATTTCAGATTATGACAAACTTTTTAATATGCCCCTTATTGGTCAATAAGTCAACTGCCCGTTAAAAATGAGTTAACTTATTTTACGAGATCGAAGAAAATAAGGGGCGTATTAAGAAATCTTTTTAAAATGCCCCTTATTGACCCCGATCGAATTTCTATAAGAGAAGTCAATGAACGAGTATTGGTAGTTTTTTCTCAAAATAAAATGCCTGGGATTTTTAATAAGCTACCTCGAGTAAGTTGGAAAGTTTGTCTTTAAAAGATTACACACTCTCACATAACATTCTTTCTTAGATAAAAGTATATTTTTTAATTCAAACCTCATGTTCATCTATTGAGAAAAATTAAATTACTCTATAATAGTTTGAACTTCTTTAAAACTGGTAACACCAAACTTATCAGTTCTGACGATATTTCACAGTCGGATGGTTGCACCGCCACAGATATTGCTGGATCGGCAGGTAGATTTAATTGTTTGAAACGTACGTGCCGCGGCCGACACCGCCTAGGGATGTACAGGCGGTGAAACAATACTGCATTTTAGGTTGAGTCGAAGAAACAAAAAGTAAACTTACTATAAAGTCACGTTTCAACGTTGCGAATTTGATATTTTACATTCTTGGTTGCAGGAATTATCACAATAAATAAAAGCAATTTAGTTTGCAAAATTTCCGTGAGCTTTGAATTTGTGAATTGAATCAGAAGGGTGTATGGAAATAATATTACCTAAACTCACTTTATTTAGGTACAGTCAGCGTCAAATACTTTGTAGCAGTTAAAGTGGCCAAATAGTTCGGTACACCATACTAAATATATGGTGTACCGAACTATTTGGCTACTTTGGTTGCTACAAAGTATTTGACGCTGACTGTACTTTACCATTCTTGTAATGGAATAACGTTTCCAACTTTAGTTTTATCAAAATAGTGGATAAGTACGATTTAATAAGCCGTCACCATTCTCTCTTCCCACCACCATTTTCTCTGCCTTTTCGCCGAAAATTATATTGCCGAATTTCACTTGCCAACCAACTTTTCGCCGAAATTTCATTTGGGCGAATTTCATTTCCCAACTTTACATAATCCAACCTAACCCAACCCAACCTAGTACGCAATTTTCATTTCCCAACTATGGGTTGGGAAATGAAATGGTTGCGAAATAATTATTCGGTAAAAGTTATTATGCCAACTAAAACGTCTGCGAAAAATTTGGTTGGCAAGTGAAATTCGGCATTACAATTTTCGGCGAAAAGGCAGGATACCCATTATTACATAAGCAATAGTGCTAAACATGCTTAATGAAAAGAACAAGGAAGTCAATTGGATGAGGTACCACAATATCTTTAAGGAAAAAATTACTCAAGGACGCTTCCAATGTCAGGATGGTCGTCTCGGAAATAGTAAATTCGACGCCGTCAAGTTTTTGTTTCCAATTGGGACAAATGATTGATATTTATCGCCAAAACTTCCATCCCCGATTTTACTTATAAAAAAATGTTCACGCTCAAAAACTACTGAACGAATTTTCATGCGATTTTTATCTATCAATAGAGTGATTCTTGAGAAAATCTTAGGTGTATAATTTGCTTAAGTTTTGTGTAACACGTGCCAGACCGAGGCTGGTCGCTGGCTGGTATTATAATAAAATAAATAATTAAAAATAATTCAGCCTATATACGTCCCACTGCCGGGCACAGGCCTCCTCTCATGTGCGAGAGGGCTCGGGCTATAGTCCCCACGCTAGCCCGATGCGGATTGGGGACTTCACATACACCTTTGAATTTCTTCGCAGATGTATTGCAGGTTTCCTCACGATGTTTTCCTTCACCGAAAAGCTAGTGGTAAATATCAAATGATATTTCGTACATAAGTTCCGAAAAACTCATTGGTACGAGCCAGGATTTGAACCCGCGACCTCCGGATTGAAAGTCGGACGTCATATCCACTCGGCCACCACTGCTTCTAATAAGTGTATTATAATAATAATAAGTAGTTGGTATTATAATAAGTGTGGTAAATCCACAAAATAGAAATAACATTTTATTTAATAGGACTGTCAAGCTCGAAATGTCACAGCACTACACAACGCGTGGTCCGAGCACAGCCCGCCGAGCCGTGACCGCGGTCCCGATCGCTACGGAATTCGTCACCGTGAAATTATTTCCACTCCTGTTTGTATTTTTGTACTTTTTCCGTGGATAACACGAACAGGTGACTTTTGACTAAAGTTACGAACGTATCTGGTATTGAGTTTTTTGCTCCAGCTGTTTTATGAGGAATATTTTTTTTTTTGCTGCCTCAAAAGGCTAACAAATATTATCAATGAGTTTTTTTTTGCATTTGGCATTTAGTCCGCTATTTGTATGTTCATGTCCTTAATCGTGTATTACGTCCTAATGATAAATGGATAAGTGATTTAGTTACAGTGTGTATTGAGAGTTGTGAAGTTCATAAATAAATTATTATTCTCTTTATTCATTTAATATCTTAGATTAGGATTTTTTATAATATGGATATAAAAGTAAAATATAAAAACACTTACAAAACAATACAAAAGATATAAACACATTATAAAAAACCTAACCTAGGGTGCCGCCAGCAGCGGGGCAAGGTCCAAGCTGCCGGTGGTCAGGGCCGCAGAGAGAGGAACCGCCGGACTATCCGCGCCGTGCTCAAGATCACCGCCTTCTGCATCTGACCCTTGATCCAACCACCTAGCGAGAGTCTCTCAAGGTGTAATTATTATTATTATTATTTTTTATTCTAAATTTTTTTTATCATAATAATATGAACACGAAGACAAACAGTATTAATGCTCTGTTTTTAGATTTGACACCGTTAGAGGCAAACATTTGTACCTATAATTATATAATCACTTACTATTTATGTGTAAAAAAATCCCGTACAAAGTGACCCACTCTTTTTCTCTACAGTGTAGCTTAAACTTGCTATAGAAACAAGATATAAATAATTTAATTTGTGCAAAACATCAATGAAAAGGGGATCTTAAATTAACAAAACCAACCACAAATGTATAAATAGACGTACCGAATGCTAACAATAGCGTCCCAATGAAACCCAATCAATTTAGCAGACTTACAACCTGATTGGGACATTCAGTCCCAAATTGATCTATAAAAGATCAGACTACCTAAAGACGGATAGTTTCTTCGGAACAGACTATTTTTGACTACTTTACTAACTTTGGAGTTTGGAGACATAACGTTTTAGTTCCATGTATTAACAGATAGGTAATTCATGAGCGAGTGAGCTTAGAAAATATGTCACGTTTGAAAAAGCGACAGGACACACACCAAGTAGATTCCTGATATAAATAAATAAATAAATATTATAGGACATTATTACACAAATTGACTAAGTCCCACAGTAAGCTCAATATGGCTTGTGTCGAGGATACTTATACAACGTTATATATAATATATAAATATCTATAAATACTTAAATACATAGAAAACACTCATGACCAGGAACAAATATCCATGCTCATCACACGAATAAATGCCCTTACCAGGATTTGAACCCGGGACCATCAGCTTCATAGGAAGGGTCACTACCGGTCGTCAATATAAAAGTCACCTTTTCAGACAAAATCACCATAGATGCAAAACAACAAAGCTACGATCTTTAGGAATCAGAGACCGACAAAACTAGAGGAGGCATTTACGTTTAAAATTAAAACGAACCGTACAACAGCCAAATTAAAGGCATCTAACGCATGCACATGCCAAGATGTTTGCAAATAGCTTGTGAACTCTTACAACAACATTATCCACAACCTTGATATCTAAAAATAGCCTAATATATAAAAGTTCAATACACACATACGACTTTGTAAACCTATAATGTACATTAGCACTCCACATGGATTACCATAATTGATATTAACGCACTGGGGAAGGTTTAATTACGCCAAAGGTCGCACAAATAGCAACAACCTTAATTGAACACTGGTGTAACTTATGTCTTTGCAATAAGGATTATTGTAGGTTAACATTGTGGATAATGGTACTCGTAAATTGTCGAACACTATTCCGTAACCTAAACAAAGGTAGAGGTAAGCTATTTTTATAAATACGGTCCCATAGCAGAACTAAGTTAACCCCATTTTGCTGAAACGAATTTATCCACCACACGTCGTAGAAGATTTTATGGCGAATCGGAATAAATATGTCAAAATGATAAACATTTTCGTACTGTATTTTACTACTAAATATTTTACTTACTACTTACTCCGTTGGTTCAGCGACCCAAAATGAGACTTGGCCTCCGACACAAGACAGTGCCACTTTTCGCGCAGATCCGCCTCCACCATGTCGCTCCAGCGATACCTAGGGCGTCCGACAGGACGTCCTCCTGCTAGGCGACCCAGAAATAAATAAAGCCTAAATATTTTTTTTTTTTATTATTACTAGCTTATTGTGTCCCACTGCTGGGCAAAAGCAATCTCCTCTTCTTCCAGTGTAGTCTCTCAAGGAGTCCAAGTTATTCTAAAACATCCGATCTAACTTGCATATAACATATTCAAATATGTCACCGTCGTATTGGATACATTTCCGCATGAGCGGTTCTCTGATGCATTAAATTGCAGAAGCAGCCAACCGTTTCATCTCATTCACTTGCTTGAGACAGCGAGCTGCGATTTTTAGAGGTAGATAGATATTGAATCATTCTATCGGCACAAGTGATAGATGTAATATGTGTTGCATTATTTCCCATCTGATGTGCGACCCGTGACTTTGGCTTCGTATATCGCATTTTTCTCGTTCTATTATTTTTAGATCAGTAAAAAAAAATGTAGTCGATTTCGTACCAACTACTAGCTGCGAAAGTGATTAGATTAATTTATTTCATGATAATAATTATATTTTAAATTTGCAACAACGTCAAACTTATGTTTCTCTTTTCATCATGACCGTCCAAATATTACATGATAAAATTAATGAACTGTCTCTTCCAATATACGTCGTGATAGTTGTGATAAGTGTTATATTTTTCCATTTACCCTGTATAATCTTGGAGGTTGGTACCTTGAGCTGGTTAAATGTTTTTTTACTTTAGTGCATTTCCGATTTTACAACTTTATATGATTCTACCGACCGCGCCAGTGATGGATGTACTTTTCCGCACGGGCGCTCCCCTGATGCATCAAATCGTAGAAGCAGCCAGCCATTTTATCTCATTCACCTGCTTGAGACTGCGAGCGATCATGTGAGACAGGCATGCATGTATTACCTTCATATCTTTGTATATACTAGTATATATATATTTTTTTAATACAAGGTAATCCTTTGAACAGTTTTGTCACTTTAATACATCTTAGGGCCTGTTTCACAATGTCCAAGTACAGTCCTGAATAAGCTACTTGCCACTTATCTGACGAATAAAGTCATCGTTGGCGTTTCACGATATTCCAATAAGCTTAACTGTAATATAAATTGCTAAGTTTCGTAGGAAGTTATATCTGGCAGTTAATTTATTTGTTAATTAGGTATCCAACACTTTACTCGGACATTGTGAAACAGGCCTGTAATTTTGTTTGTTGTGTCTTACTCGTATCTCAAATAGTTACATAATAGTTTGATTTGCCCCAATTTGTTCAGCCAATCTGTTATATTAATATAAAATTGGTACAAAAGTAGTATGAACGAATATTCAATTGTTCGAAGGAAGTCTCATTTTAGTATAAACACAACAGTTTGAATAGCAAAAATGTGTGTCATGGATTATTGTCTGATAAAAAAACATTTAAATTTTCTTAGAAATATGTTGTATAGTATTGAATAGTACAATTATGATATATTTTTCCTATAATAGTTAAATTCGAGTTATATGGCCTTTTTCTAATACAGAAGGTGATTCACAGACCTATGTTGGAATCAATCTACCGTGGTGCATGAGTATCGTAAACGAAGACGGACTTGTTTTAATGTGGTTGTGTATTCCTCAACAAACTATTTAATATACTTGTATTCAGAAAATTACGTACTAGAGCGGTACCTCTAGTGTAATTTTAGTCGATAGCGAAACGTGACGTACGCGTTTGCGTTAAGTCTCATTTTGTATGGGTTTTTGAACAGCGCGCCAAGCGGGACGTTTTGGAAAGTCAAAAATCTCATACAAAATGACACTTAACGCAAACGCGTACGTCACGTTTCGCTGTCGAAAATATTTACACTAGGGGTACGGAACACCAAAGTCCACGACCTGCTGGATTCCAGACTCAAATTCCCGACGTCAAGACTAAAACCTGTTTCAACAATCGTAATTCCACTGATCGGCGACTAAGCAAACAGGCGACAGTGGAACTTGCCGAAACATCGAAATAAGTACCGCCAAGAGCGAAACGACGGAGTTAAATTCGATTCTGAAACTTGGGGCCGAGTTCGGCGCACGGCGCTGTTTTGGTACCCTCATCGGAACAGATCATATGTGAACCTTATTTTCAAAGGCAATAGGGTCGTGTTATGGTCAGTCAAGTGTGCTGCTAGTATGTTACGTGATTTTGATGAGATAATTCATCAGCAGAGTTGCAAAGCGACAACTTTAAGTAACCTTTGAAGACAATCTGCATCAGGGATTTGGAGTTTTCACACACATGTGTTAAAATATATTAGCAACAGTACTGTCACACTGCATTTAACAACTGAAAGTGGTATATGGAAATCAGTTTGAACATACTCATAATTTATTAAGCAAGAATATGTTGAATGAGTTTTTGAACGCTACTTTCATGGGTAGAATGACTGAACTATTAGTAGCTAAGGTCAATATGGGAAAATTTGTCTGTGGGATAAGTGTGGCTAGCCTTCATATTGGGGCCTTTTTATTATAGATCGTGTCATTCACGATGACGCGTGCCTTGTGTCGCATTGTCATGTTATTAAAGGTTAGATTTGACAAATCTGCGCGTCATTGTAGATAAATAAATAAATATTAACAACCGACAATATTATTACGGTTGTCTGGAAGAGATCGCTTTTTGGCGATAAGACCGCCTGTTGTCTGCCTCTACATTTAATCAATTGTTTATTTTTCTTGTATCTTTTTACTGAGGTGTGCCAATAAAGAGTATTCTATCTATCTATTTATATTATAGGACATTATTACACAAATTCACTAACCCCCACAGTAAGCTCAAGAAGGTTTGTGTTGTGGATACTCAGACAACGATATATATAATATATAAATACTTAAATACATAGAAAACACCCAAGACCCAGGAACAAATATCCGTGTTCACCACACAAATAACCACCAGGATTTGAACCCGGGACCATCGGCTTTATAAGCAGGATCACTACCCACCAGGCCAGAACGGTCGTCAAAATGTTGATGACACGAACTATACTCGTTGATTAGTGTTTATTGCGAGTTACTACATTAGCACCTGCTACTTGCATTTAGTGGCAAATATATCAACTCGCACTAACACTAATCACTGTGTTAACAAGGTATGAAGGTAGGTATGAAGGCCAGTCACACTTAACCCTCAGCCACACTTATCCTTATTGACTTTATTTGAGGAATTCTATAAACATAAATGTCTATCATGTAAAATAGTGGGAGATTCGTTTAAAGTAATATATAAGAGGGAATATTGTGAAGTGACAACCAAAACTGACTAATTAACATCACAAGTTCATAGCCATAGTGAACCGTATTAGTATCATGATAAGGTTAGTTTTTGTTTAGCTACTTTTAGTAATTAGTGAGGTTGTCACCTGACGATATTCACATTGACACATTGCACATAAGTTGTTAAGTTGCGTACACAAATAATGAATTTTCCGGTTAATCTAGACAATGTGAATATCGTCTTCTGGGCTGGATCAACTTCTTAATAAGGCAACCTATTACAGTTACATTAAGAATAAATTAAACTTTCGTTTGTTATTACATACGATTAAATAACAGAGGGTATCTTAACACCGGAAGTAGATTAAGGAAAATTTATTATCGAATACTATTCGTACGTAAGCGCTGGTGGCCTAGCGGTAAGAGCGTGCGACTTGCAATCCGGAGGTCGCGGGTTCAAACCCCGGCTCGTACCAATGAGTTTTTCGGAACTTATGTACGAAATATCATTTGATATTTACCAGTCGCTTTTCGGTGAAGGAAAACATCGTGAGGAAACCGGACTAATCCCAACAAGGCCTAGTTTACCCTCTGGGTTGGAAGGGCAGATGGCAGTCGCTTTCGTAAAAACTAGTGCCTACGCCAAATCTTGGGATTAGTTGTCAAGCGGACCCCAGGCTCCCATGGGCCGTGGCAAAATGCCGGGACAACGCGAGGAAGAAGAAGATTCGTACGTAATTGAATTAAGCAACCTATGTGAAATGTAAATAATATCTATAATTTATTCCTTATCACTAATAAATAAAAGACGAGAGTATATATTTCTTGACGACCAGTTTGGCCTAGTGGGTAGTGACCCTGCCTATGAAGCCGATGGTCCCGGGTTCAAATCCTGGTAAGGGCATTTATTCGTGTGATGAGCATGGATATATGTTCCTGAGTCATGGGTGTGATGAATGATGGATGATGATGAAGTACCCTCAACACAAGCCTTATTGAGCTTACTGTGGGACTTAGTCAATTTGTGTACTAATGTCCTATAATATTTAAAAAAAAATCTTGTATCGGAACTTAGACTAAAAGTACAATAATTAATTATTAAATGAATCAAGTATTTGTGCTTTCCGATAAACCTTATTAACAAAAGACCACTTGGTTTGTTAAATTCCATATCAAAAAGATCAATGGAACAAAATCGGAGATAAGTAAATATTTACTAAAAATATCACAAACTCATAACTGTTAATTTGTTTACCTTTATGATGTTCACCATTAACTTTTACTGAGAAAATAATCCAAGGTATAAAATAATCCAATAGAAAAAAGTGACACACCCTACCCGCCTCGATCCACAAACACACGTCTCACAAATGTAATGAAGGAATATAAAACGCATAAAAATAACGTCGCGCATCACAGGAACACATTAACCGGGGGCTAAGAGAAAAAAACTTTTTTTTTTGTTATATGACACAAACAACATCATAATAATAAAAGCAGGGCTTTAGAAAGCTTGACGCAGTCTGATTCGCGCTTCCTTTATTAGCCAGGCGAGCTTTATGCTGACGACTTTTTTATTTCCGTTTATCCGCCGTGCGACCCGCGACCCTGGCTTGGTAGATTACTCTGCTTCTACCTATTTTTAATATTAATAATAGAAAAAAATCAAGCTTTTCGTGACATCGTGAGGAAACCTGCATACATCTGCGAAGAAATTCAAAGGTGTATGTGAAGTCCCCAATCCGCATTGAGCTAGCGTGGGGACTATAGCCCGAGCCCTCTCGCACATGAGAGGAGGCCTGTGCCCAGCAGTGGGACGTATATAGGCTGAATTATTATATATTATTATTATTATAGAAAAAAAATAATTTAGGCTAAGAGCCCATGAAATTATTACATATCATAAAAATGAAAATAATTAAATTACACAGTTAACATTAAATAAAATAAAATTAATTAAACTACATAATTAGCATTACATAAAACACTACAAATAAGATAAGTAACATCAATAACAAAATTAAAGTTTCAATAATAATTAATATTAGTGACCTATTTACTTTTTTCAATAATGCTTACATTAATGCCCTCCATTTATTATAAATAGGGCAGTCAAATTTAGGCTTTTTAGAATTTGAAATAGAGGTGTATGTCTAAGAAAACTTTGTAGCGACGCAAACTTACTGCCATCTTTCGACAGATAATTAGTTTTATTTATTTATTTATTTATTTATTTATTTATTTATACAAGGAATTCCAACAGCTATAAAAAATACATTAAACTTTTTAGTTAGTAGTACAGAGCCAATTACAGGAACTCGCAAATAGAAACTGTATATATAATAACAAAATACACACTAGATACAAAAGCACATGTGACACAAGATATTACAATATGAAATATATCAAGGTTACAATTAATAAAAAAAGAGAGACCAAGAAATAGATATGAGCAATAAGCAAGAACACTTATAACTTATTAAATTACACTAAGATAAACAACTTATATTCGCATTTAGATGAACAACATGGACCGGGCTCAAATACATTAAAGTTACAGATCAGTTTAGAACGCCATTTGACTTTGATCCTTATTCTTTCACTGATATGTGTTCAATTTGCTAAATATCAAAAAGTGGCGCCATCATTATATCTATTAAGATCAGTGGCCAAAGGTATAGCAGCATCGTCTCGAGCGATGGAGCCATAATATTAGGTAGTGCCGGCGAGGCAAAAAAATCGCCAAGCTCAAATCGGATTGGGCCAGCCACGTCTATCACATGCATCCGGATAGGTGGGCTAACATAGCGACCAAGTGGATGCTAGTAGAGAAGCGTGGGCGGAGCAGGCCCAGGAGGAGATGGCGAGGCGACTTGGACACTTTTCTTTACAACTGGCCGGAAGAAGCATAAAATCGGGAATATGGAGAACCAGGGGAGAGGTCTTTGCTTAGCAGTGGGATACTCAAATAGGCTAAGAAAAAAAAAGATAAAGGTTTCCGTAATACCTCTTTTAATTTTACTATAGTTTTATAAGTTAAGTGTAATTTAAATAATAATAATCGCCCCTGTGTTTTTCTATTTAACTTTTATATTCATGTTATTTTAACAACCTAACCTTACCAAATTACAATCCTCTTTATTTGTCTTCGTGACAAATAAATAAAGAAGATTGTAATTTGATATTATAATGTAATAAGTTGATACCGTAGGAAATAAATAACGTTTTTAATTATTTATTAATATCTTCTCCGACACGATAGCGGCAGCCACAGCCGCGTAACTAACAGGAAAATTTCATACTCAATGATGAAGATGGAACGAGCGAATGGAAGATTGATGGATTGTAAATCAATTTTACCTGTATTTTTTCCTAGTTTAGTATTTTTTTACTCATTTTTGTGAAATACAGCCAAGTATTGTTTCCCTGGCTGCGCCATTGATAGATTTTTAGACAAAACGGAAATTTCTTGTTAGACTTTACATCCAAGAATGTCTACATAAACCTGGCAAAACTTTGAAATTACTTTACGCATATAAGTATATCTACGCAATTAAATGTTAAATATTCTTAGAATAACCGCGCCTTTTCTTCATCTAAAGTCATTTTTAATTAGAATTCAGTATTTTTCTAGGTGTAAGTCAGATATTAGTGCGGCAATCATCTTCTTCTTTGCTCGTTCACCTAATTTTTCTGTGCCATGACATTCTGTCTAGGTTTGTTGGATCAGGAAGCTTCTCTTTCTTTAACAGGCTCGTCATAATGGTCCACCAGGTTGCGTGCAGGTCATTTGGGGTCGGTCTCTTCCTCTTTCTTTTCCTGGCAGGTATAGCGCTTTCTTAACCACACACTCGTCATCTCTGCGCATGACTAGAATTTGCATCTCCAAACAAATCAGAATGCGTATCCTGTAAAAACTTTTGTACAAAATCTACCTACACGCCTGCTTCGTGCCATCCGCATCTCCTGCTATTGCGTAATTTTTAAAGTACACCTTTTCCGCTGTAAAATAATTTTCGGTGTAAACATTGTCTGGTTAATAAAGTGATCTTGCGGGTTCATGTAATTAGTGCCGCGCCTTAATAAGTCGTAAAACGTCACAATGTAATGAGGGGTAGTGTTGATACACTGTAAGGGTGTAAACTAAATAGAAACTTTTAGTGAAAACTGTTGTGTAACTAAATTTTGTGCCTGGCTTCACCGGTAGTATTAAATTATGCATAACTTTTGTCAGGTGCATATTTTGTATACTTAAAAAAGCTCCTTTAGCAAATATATATTATCCGGACTTAAACGAAGAGCTTCTCGATAAATTGGACCGCCTGCTTAGTAACAGCATTGCGTTTCTTCTTTTCGCGCACAACTTGGGTGGCTTCCCATTCGTCAACGACGCAATATTTGCTTGCTTTCCACTCTTTTTTCTGTGCTCAACGATCCACATTCTCCTGAATACCTCATGTTAAACTAAAAACTAAACTAATAAAACGCGTCGCTAAACCAGTACACATTTTTGCAGAACCCCGAAATTAAAACGTGGAAGCTACGTCAGACACGATTGAATTTGCGGTGCTCAATCACATTAACAAGTAGTAAAGAACATTTCCGGACGGAGCTGCACCTAACCGGTTTATTCGTACCGGTTTATGCTGCTCGGACTAGTTTGTGGTCGTGGTAGGGATGGCCGAGTCGTTTACGGTTTTATCGAAATGATACCGAAGAAATAGGGATTCTTAGGTCGTAGAAATACAATTTGCGGTGCTCAATCACAGTAACAAATAGTAAAGAATATTACCGTATGGAGGTGCACTAACCGGTTTATTCTGCTTAAACTGGTTTGTGGTCGTGGTAGGGATTGCCAAGTCGTTTATGGTTTTATTGCAATGATAGCTAAGAAATAGGAATTCGTAGGTCGTAGAAATACAATTTGCAGTAAGCAAACCAGTGGGTTAGACCCAGGAACCGCCACCGACGTCACTTTTTTCCGTTTTCCTCTGCAGAATGACAGCATAAACATAACTTCAATTGTTCTCGATTCCAATTGTTTTAACAGCGCACTCTATGACGCCTTAGCGGAACTGCGTTAAACGCCACTCAGGTGTAACGTAACACCCTAGCTTGCTCTATTTATCAAATATGGCGTGATGAATACTTAAAGGCGATAGATGGCACAATTCTGTCGTTCTCCGACATATATAATTATATTTTATCTCAAAAACCGTAAAAATAATTGTAAAATTAATTTTCAACAAGTCCATCCCTAGGTAATAGCGTTGTATGTTGCCTTAATCGCGTCCAGCGGCTGTGCGAGGTGCGAAATTAGTTAAAAGACGGCCGGCGGCTGTCTGGAATCCATAATGGCTGATTCAGTTTGCCGTTAGCTTTCTTTAGTGTGTGATTTTGGAAATACGACATATTTTGGGCTGGGTATTTCAGGTAGAATGTTAGAACTCGGTGTTAATGCATTTTGAAATACGTTTGTTAATATAATATAGAGTTACTTTCGATTAAAATCCCTATACTGACTCTGTCTGTATATTATCTATTTATGCCTAAACCGCTCAAGCGATTTAAATGAAATTTGCAATGGCGATAGTTCGAGGCCCGGAAAATGATATAGAATAGTTTTTATTCATCATTATCAACATTCTGCGCAGATAAAGTCGCGGGCAGGAGCTAGTACCCATAAATCAGTAGGGCTAAGATGGTTGGCTCTTTATCATTTGTCACCATGCGTATGTCACCATAAGTATGTTAAGCGCGAAAGTGACAGGCATAGTGACAAGTGATAAAAATGGAACCATGATGCCGCCGCACCATTATTAAATAATAAGTATTCTAGCAAATATTATTTGCTACAATTATCTGGATTTTTATACAATATGGTTTGTCCAGTCGTTGATACGGCAATATTTTGTCACACATTTAGTTCAAACATCGAAATATTTTGCACTTCCCATTTCACACCCAACTCACGCACACAGCAATAACCTTACCCTGCTGCATGAGCGTGTCAGTGGCGTATCGGACGCGAAGATGCGATTGTTTCGGCCGGCGGCCCGCTAACTGAGTTACTCTTCATTACTGCCGTGTAATATGCAACTATATGTAGCGAGCTGCCATCATATTTGGGAGCCTTTCAGAAGGTTGTGTAAGTGTGTGTATTTTTTCTAGAAGCGGGAAAGCTTTTCTCTTTATATGTACATAATAAAAGCATCAAGCAAGCATCTTCCTCCGCATTGGTTAAAAACAAGCATATTAAAAGAAGGAATTCCACCACGTGCAGGACCATTGCCACACCACATGTATCAATGTGCGTTACCATTCCTTAAGAAACCATTACAATCATTATTAGAATCTCATACTTACAAAAGGAATAGCATATATCAAAAAGAAGCTATTTTTATATTCAGAATATAATACTTACTCGTATTAAATAAATACACCAGCAACAAAAACTCCAGCAAAGCGTTTTTAAGGTTCCTTAAAATTGCCGTCTTACTACTTAAAATATATGTATCCTGCAATATATTGTAAATAAACTCGTAAAAATGATAGAATGAAATTGAAGCGCACGTACGTAGTAGGTCAAAGACTGCATCAATTATTGGCGGGGTCATCAAAGGTTAAAGAGCGAGGTCGGGCGGAACTACAAAGTGGGATACTCGTATACTTAACTAGTTGGCGAACCCCAGAGCAGCATCCCTTACGTAACTAGCGTACGTACATAATCATAGTAAATGTAGATAAGGACATGTTGTGTGTTGGAAAACTTTGTCATTTATTGTTGATTTGCTGGCTTTATTTTAGTTCTAATATATTAGAACAAACAAACAATATGTCAAGTAAAGTATGTATAAATGTTTTTTCAGTATGTATGCTTTATTTTTTCTAAATGGATTAAGGCATTTTTGTGGCTACAAGTTTTATAATAATGCAGTGTAATATTATTAGTAGATAAAAAAGGTTTCCCTAAAACTTAACATAACATGTCAATGCTATTATTTTTTTGTTAAGAAAATAAAGTACAAACCACTCTCTTTTAACACCCTTCAAACGCCACACTTGCAACAAAAAGCACATTTATCGCCAAACTTTAAGAACCAACATCATAAAAAATCATACCCAACTCCACAACTATGAGGCAACAAAATAACCCCATTAAGTATAAAAGCCTAATATAGTTACAAGTTTGGAAAAAAACATGGCGGTGGAAAGAGAGTTTTCCCGAAGCGTTTATCAAATTAATGGTACCTCATTAGTCAACCTAAAAGTTTTATTTGATTCTCCGTTCGGATTATTTTTAACGGAGTGTGAAAATTGAGTCGGGGAAGTAGGGGGTGGTTATATCGAGGCGGTACTATGAATTTTCTTTTGTTTTCTTTGTTTGTGGGTGATATTTCGTACATTTTTCATTCGTCATATTTTTAGTGAACGGAATTTGAACTCTTCCATCTTTTCTGTTGTTCTTACTACGTTAAATTTAATTTCAGTAATTTGGGGTTCTGCATTAATAAGTTAATTAATCATCATTTTGTTTAGCGTATTGACTGTCCACCGCTGGATACAGGCCTCCTTTCATGCGCGAGAGGGCTTGGGCTATAGTCCCCACGCTAGCTCAATGCGGGTTGGGTTAGGTTAGTACACACATACATCTAATAGGTATAATGAATAAGTTAAATCAATATATTTTTTAATGATTTTAGGACCATTATTATATACTATACAGTTGTTGTTGTTGTAGATCCTAAGGTACCCCGGCAGTGCATAGGGCCCCCACAAGATCCTTCCACGCCGTTCTATCTTGAGCAACCGTTTTGGCCTCGTTCCAGATCAGTCCTACGGCTCGCAGCTTGTTCTCTATGCTCCACCTCCAGGTGTGTACGGGGCGTTGAGGGGTCGCTTTCCGCCATGAGGCTGCCACTCAAACGCGGTTCGCAGCTCCTCTTTGAAGGGTACGTCCGATCCATCTCCATTTCCGAGGCGCTACTTCTTAGGCGATCGAAGGTTGTCAGCACATACTCCACAAATCCCCGTTTCTCATGATCTTCGACTAGAAAATGCGGAGGATCGTCCGGAGGGACTTATTGACAAACACTTGTAGCTTTTTTGTCAGCCCCTTATTCATGTTTATTGGTATTTAACTGAAGTCATCTATATATTCACCGAAAATTTACGTTTTATTTCTAGTATATGTTTTATTTTATTTTATCCTGGTTTTTATTATTTTATACGGAAAAATAAATAAAGATATTTTTTAAAGATAGCACCCCATGACTGGTGGAGATAGTAATTTGTTTTAAAGCCAACAGATAAAAACGTAGATTATGTTAATTAATGCGTTGAGATATCAACATCAAAGAGGTCAATCTGATAAAAATGCTAGTGATGATTCACCCAATGTTTTCAATGTTTTACGTTTTTACTAGCTGTTCAATTTATTTTGATTTTACAAGTTACAAAGGAATGAATGAATGACCAACGTTTTTACCAGACATATTATAGAAAGAGAAGAAGTAAATAATGACATACTTAATCGACACTTTAACAGTTATCAAAATATTATAAATTATAAATAATACCAATGCAATTAAAGGATTCCTCGAGGGTCTATAGAATGGGGTTGTTCAAAACCTGTAAACACCTCTGAAGCCGCAGGTGTCCATAGGCTACAATGACTGCTTTCCTGAATGAATGACCCTTGCTCCTTACTCACCGGCAGGAACACAACACTATGAGTAGGGTCTAGTGTTATTTGGCTGCGGTTCTGTAAGGTGGAGATACTTCCCCAGTTGGGCTCTGCTATAGATCTGGAATGACATCAGCGCACATTGCCCTTACCTCTCTTTTGGACGTAGTTTAAGGACGTACCCGGGTCCATATTGTATCTAGACCTAATATTTGATTTATTTTGACGTTTGAATCATATTTTGTGTATGACACAACTGTCAATCCGTTAACTTTAAACGCCAAAAACACATATTTAATTAAGAAAACATTGCCCTCTTCACAGCAGACAGGTAAATAACTAAAATGAAACTTAACAAATCTCACACTTCGCCGTAAACCGTGGATTATTCCAGACAAAATTAAACTTACGGCGCCCGCTCAATGACTTAATGGTATTTCAATGTTGCCTCAGCTTTCACTTTTAATCTGAGTCTGGCGAGGCTTTTGGATTTTGAAGGCAATTTTGAAATCAGATTACGGAGAGCTAAATGAATAAACGCCTGTTGTAATACGATAGCCTTTCAATTTTATTTAATGATAAATGTACACATTTGAATGTTAATAAAATTGTTTGCTTTTAAGAAGTAAAAATAAATTGTTTGCTTATAAGAAGTAAAAATAAATTGTTTGGTTTTAAGAGGAAGAAAAAATTGCATAACGTGTATTAAGAGGGAAGTATAACCGCATGTTCGTCCATACAAAAACAGAAAACGTTTTTCCACTTCTAAATGTTTTCCATTCTTCATTTTTTTATTTGTTATTGACACAATGGAAAACTGGGTTTATACATTTTACTTTTTTTATAATTTGCAAAAAAAAAAAATATTTTTTTTCAAATATGCGAAACCTTGAATACCTATATTATGGTGAAGCGATCAAAATCAAAGTGATTTGATAAGATCGTAGTAAGTGGAAACCGGTTATCTCCCGAAATGAAATTTCATAGACAAATTACCGTTACTTCGCTAGATTCAAAAAGCAATTCTTCCCTCTTAAGGTATGTTATAAAATGTTGTCATACCTGTTAGATATTTGTGTCAGAAAAAAATTTAAAATGTAACCTCTTCATTTCTAAACGTGTAGCCTGAATTGATTAATATACATACTGTTTCCTCGCTTGTATATGTTATACCTTTCTTAAATATATATAAGTCAAAATGACAGATAATAGATGAATGAGTCTTAGTGTTCTTTACAAACCCTGCACCAATTATGCTTCTCTGTTTGGCCTAAAGGTTGACTGGTAGAGAATACCGCGTGGCATCTCGAAGTCCGCCACTTGTCACTGTATATTTTGTACTGTGCAATAAAGTTTAAATAAATAAATAATGGTAATGGAAGCTTGTAGCGCATTTATGAATATGGGGGTTAATCTATTCAGACGGTCAAACAAACAATATAAGTAAGAAGACAAAATTACAAAATTTTATTACCCAAAGGGTAAAACGGGACCCTATTAATAAGACGCTGTCTGTCCGTCCATCCGTCTGTAACCAGGCTGTATCTCAGGAACCGTGATGCCTAGACAATTGAAATTTTCACAGATGATTTGTGTCTGTTGCCGCTATAATAAAAAGTACGGAACCCTCGGTGCATGATCCAACTTGCACTTGCCCGGTTTTTATTTGACTAGATTTTTAGATACGTAAGTATTTCACCAAGACTGGACCCAATTCTGCATCTTTATATATTTTATACCTAAGCAACCCAAAAATCAAAAGCGCGCTGATTTGTACCGATAAAGGGTAGGTACGACTGCAAACACATAAGTAATGGGAAATAATGAGGTACATTAGGGGTGACCGAGGTGAGTTAACACAGAGGTAGGTTGAAACAATGTCAATTTTGAGACATCTAATAACTGTTATTGTTGCAAATTCAACTTATTATTGTATAAAAATCAATGCAGTAGCTAAACGCAGTCGTCGGGCTCGGCTAGTATTCGGAGGCTTAAAAGCACCAATAGGAGCGCTCCACATATTCTGTATCGCGGCCAATTAGAAGCATCTAAATTTAAACTACCTTTTTGTACTGATCATATATTGCAAATCACTCTTTCATCATCCTCCATACTATCAACACCCACTTTCTACATGGAACCGTTTTGGCAAGAGCCCTTCTAAACCAGTACCTTTTGGAAGGTTATACTTCACTTTATTATCAATCGAAGTTTTATTTGAGTTGTCGAGAACCTGCACGGCGGCTACAGTTATCGAGCTGGAAAAAACGATGCTTTGCCCCGTCCCACCGTCCACTGGTCCCTTAATATGCGTCCTTGCCTCAAGACAATTATAAAAACCACAAAATTGACGTTGTTTCAACTCACCTTGGCCTCCTCCAAAAATGTAATGAACGCAAATGTTACAATAGTTTTTTTTTAAATGTTTTCAAGACATCACGAGATTATATTCGAGCACTTTATTCTTGATCATTTCTCGCCGTAAGAAAAAACTCAACCACAGCCAACTTCCACGCACACTGCACGCTCCTGACTCCAATATCCCAAGATGACGTAAGCCAAAACTAGCAACACGTGGCTATGTAGGTACATACGAGTGCTTTCTTTGTTCGGAAATAATAATAGAATGACTTGCAATATTTCTTGGCCGCGAATAAGATGTGTGCCAGACGTGAAATCTCATTCCGAATAGTGCTGTGAGTGTTATGCGTAGTGATGCGGTGACTGATGTCGATAATGACGTTGATGAGCAGGATTTTTTTCTCGTCTGTTTATTACTTATAGTTGTAATTTTTTTCTGAATTACTTTTCTTACTGCACCCACATTCTGTTTTGCCCTATGGTTGACTGGTAGATAATGCCTTAAGACGATAAGTCCGCCATTTGTAGTAATTTTTACTGGGCAATAAAGTTTAAATATATAAAGAAAATAAATATTTAAATACGTTTTATTTGCAATTGCTCCGCAGGGGCGAGATGTGCAGTACAGATCTCAGAAGCTTATCTCAACAATGTTTATGTAATCAATAATGTATAAAATGTTTGAGTAAGTAATATTAATGATTGCGTGGTATTTTTTTATATTTAATTATTGTTGTTGGATGTTGTCTGAAAACAAAATAAGTATTTATATATTTTAAAGATCTGAAAATGACTTTGTTTATCAATGATTAAACAAAATAAAAATTAGATAATAATATATACATTATTTTGGAAGAAAAAGGCAATGTGGGTATAGCATAAATACATAAAAATTTATGTTCTTTATAAAGCGTAGATCACTTGATTTATTAAACTTTTAAATAAACTTAAAAACAGTATTTTTGTTTACATTGGTACGTACTATAATATTATCTTTAAACAAAGCAAACGTTATTAAACTTTTAATCAGCGTCGTTGAAACTAAAAATAATAAAAGAATGATCGTTCGTCCCTAACGAAATTGCAATCACACCCACGCTTCCCACAAATCACGATGCAAAACTTAAAAATTCAATTAATATCTGAAAGGTAACAGATACCACCCCAATAAAATCCTTGTACCACGCTAACACGAAGACATAAATTATAGCCCATGAATTTCACCGATTGCTCCTTCCTCCTAAAACATACTTCCTGGGAATGAAATAGAGTTTACATTTCACAATAGTGGAACAGCTAGTTGAAGAGAGATATCGATATCGACTAATCGATATCGAGGCGAGTCACAAATCACGACACTCGAATCTTGGTCGCAAGCCCGAACGCCTCCGTGATACATTAGGGGGGATAAAAATATTTCTTCTGTAAGGACCTGTTGCTATTCGGTATGAACGAGTGCTGAGTCATGAGTGTGTGGTGTTAAATCTGAACGAAAGACAAATTGTAGGAGGTTTTGGATTGTTTGAAAAATTTACTGCTGTAATGCATTACTTAAATAGTCGAAACGGTGGCGGCCGAAAGGATCTGACGTCCGATTTTTAATCCGGAGGTCGCAGAGTCCTCGAGCTCCGTGACAATAAATATACTGCTTGTCTTACCTGAAACAAATACAAAGAAACATTAAAAACTGTTTTTAGTCCGTTAAAAATACATATAAATACACACGCTTTAATCATTCCCAAATCTAATATCCTAGCAGCTTATATGTATACTTATATGCGTATTACATATCACTATTTTAATTTAGAAATCGGGGTTGTGTTTTCAAAACCCTATAACATTGTATTATGTAGATGATTGCTGTGACATCAAAATACTTTAATACATTTTATGATGACATTACTACTTAATTTCAATCCATTATAACATCAATTTCATTCCACTCAAGCGTATTATTTCATTACATTATTATAAAATGATATTCCACATAAACATCAAAGTCACTATAAAACATGAGAAAATTTAAATGTATGCAAACGCAATTATGAAGATTGCCGCCAATCATAGGACGTAATGGAGTCAAAACAAATTGCACATAAATTGAATATCTACCTTGGCAAACGGGAATGGGACTTAATTCCATTTTGAGCAATTCTCGGCCCAAATTACTTGTATTATCCGGGAGTGTATGGAATTATAGGATTTGCTACTTTGGTGGTTAATCATTTTATATATCGATTATTGGTTGGCTGATATTCTGTTGTGAAAATTTCTTGGTATGTACAGGTTGTACTGTACAGTACACGATTGAAAAATGGCATGCTTGTTTATGCAGGTGTATGCAGTGTGTATTTTTGATATAACCCCAAACTAGACATAGGTTTTTAGTGCTATAAAACATTTCTGAAAGGTGTTTTAAGTTTAGTCTTCACTACCAGATCATAAATAATTTTTAAATTTTTTTCGAGCGCCAATGTATTTCGTATAGTCGTTAGATTTGTAGCTGGCCCCCAACGGCTTATCCTTTGTCTATTGTCAGCTAAAACGGCGCATGCCACCTGCAAAAAAAGGAGCCTGTCACTTTCACCGGTTATTTAATTACAACTCCTATGGTAATTGAAATAATAGTCAAAATGAACAAATGGAAAAATAATTTGTGATTTCTTGTGTGGTCCCTATACGGTTACTGAGTGCCGGCGAGTCGAACGCTACCGATCCAGTCTAAAATGTGTCTTCGATATGCGTAACAAAGGCGCGTTATCGGAGAGCACACCTCCACTGCTTTTTTGAGCGTTGGACTAGCCCGCGCTCAGGTGCCAATTAGAATTATACGACCCTTTTTTTGCAGATAGTGGCACGCGCGGTTTTAGTTAACAATAGACAAAAGATTAGCCGCTTCGGGCCAGCTTCAAATCGAACGACTATACATCATGACCACTTGTGTCAGTTGTGACGTCGCGTCATTAATGAGACGTTTCGAGTTAAAACAAAGAAGTGATACATTGCTTGCTGAATTATTTTGTATGTAAAAATAAAATTCGTGCATTTTTTATAAAACTTATGAAAGTGTGTTAATTACAGCCTAAATTAACTCCCCATTGATTATGTGTTGGTATCAAAAATACATCCGACCGGTCTAGCCTAGTGGCACAATCAATCAATCAATATTTTTATTTATTATTTATTTATTTTACATGGAGAACCAACAGCTATAACTATGTTAATAACAACATAAATAGTGACACAGAGCCAATTATAGGATCTCACATATAGCAACATCTTAATCTTTTTCTATATTTATTGGCACATACTCGTAAAAACATTATACAATGCATGCAAATACAATAAAGAATATTTTGACTTTGACTAAGGAGCAAAACATTTGTCAAAATAATGTTTTCTGCACATGACAGGATATCTATATTTCTTTTTACATCTTGGCGCAAGAAAAACGTTGCAATGAAAAAGTAAAGTTTATTTATTTATTTGATGATATATTTTCCGAGTTTCCTTTAAAACTTTAATGTCTGTCAATAGGTATATCTAAACCAAATTACATAGTGGTAGCGTCGCAGACAAAGAAGCGTTTTTCACTGAATTATGTAATAAATATTTTTTTACAAGAATTGTTATTTTTAAAACATGGCCGATTTCAAAAACTTTTTATGTCATTTTAGTCTCTAACGGCCGCGAAGAAAACACCTTTAAAATCTGTCGGGTAATTCGAGCCCAGGGTGTATAACATGACAACCATTGAAGTCTACTTTTTCGAAATAATTTTGCTTTCAATTTCGCTACATGGTTCGGTATACAAATAACGTTTTTTAAAGCAATGAGGGGTTACGTAAATGTCATTTGATTATATACGAGTACCCTCACCATGAGTTTTAGGCGGCCTTAAACGCTAGCGACTACATCTCGCTTGCACCAATGTCAGTACGAGGGAGATGCATTGTGAGTTAGTTTACGCAGTCGCTAGCAAATATGCTTGGTAAGTATACAGTAAACCTGCGAGCATTAAAGAAATTGAAGAGTAAAGTCCTGTTCGCGTAGTGAACATGCCAATCGTTAACGCCCCGTAGCGTAGCGAAGTCATCTCTCTTTATCACTCATCCATATTAGTGCAACTGTGACAGTTGCGTTTCGTTCGTTACGGAGCGCTAACGATTGCCATGTTAGCTACGCGGGCTGAGTCCTAATAGGGCTACCTTAGCCACAGACACAATTTAGACCCATTTTTTTTTGACACAATTTTGTATGTAAGGCGTATGCCCAACAATCTTGCAAATACTCGTAGTCTAGTAACGATATATCGTCAGAATGCACCTCAATACCTTATTAAAACATAAGAAACACGCCATCTAAACCTAAGCGAGTGACGTAAAAGTTCCTAAGCGATACCTGCAGACATATCGCGGGGAACAAAGTTGTTCGCATATATCAGAGGCACAACATACAAGGAGTTGACTCCGCAAATTGCTCTTCGCACCGCTCCTACTTCGTTTCCGTTGCCTGCACTTCCTTCGCTGCGAACTTTCAACGGATATTCGCTATTTCGCTCTCGCGTACTATGATGGAAAATTAGTTTTAAAACTGGCGCTTAAGGGGCTTGTTTTATTTCGCGATGTTCACTTTGAGTTTATTGTCTTTATGTTTACACGTTTTACGAGTTAGTTGGAGGCCGGCATTTAAACTGCGCTTAAGAGTGATGAATTTAATTTTTGGATTTTTGGACCCGGGTACGTCCTTAAACTACGTCCAAAAGAGAGGTATGGGCATTGTGAATGTCATCTCGCTTTGTGTGGTAGGGCACAGCCAGTGGATGTCATTCCAGATCTAGAGCAGAGTCCAACTGGGGAAGTACCTCCACCTTACAGAAAACAGCTGCCAAATAACACTAGACCCTACTCGTAGTGTTGTGTTCCTGCCGGTGAGTAAGGTTGCCAGAGCTCAACGAGGAGTAGGAGGGGTTTAGGGTCTTGGAACAACTCTTCTGGAGTTGCAGGCGTACATAGGCTACGGATACTGCTTACCATCATCGGTGGGCCGGCCGGTGGGACGACCGGTTTGGCCTAGTGGGTAGTGACCCTGCCTACGAAGCTGATGGTCCCGGGTTCAAATCCTGGTAAGGGCATTTATTCGTGTGATGAGCATGGATATTTGTTCTTGAGTCATGGGTGTTTTCTATGTATTTAAGTATTTATAAATATTTATATATTATATATATCGTTGTCTAAGTACCCTCAACACAAGCCTTATTGAGCTTACTGTGGGACTTAGTCAATTTGTGTAATAATGTCGTATAATATTTATTTTTATTTTATTTATATTATTTTATCAGGTGGGCCGTATGCTTGTTTGCCACCGACGTAGTATATTAAAAAAAAAGTGATGAATTTAATTTTTGGATTTTAGTCCTGCTCTCATTGATAACTGGCAACGATTATTTGAATTCGGAACTATCGCCCTGCTGAATATTACCTGTACCCCTAGTGTAAATATTTTCGACAGCGAAACGTGACGTACGCGTTTGCGTTAAGTGTCATTTTGCATGAGATTTTTGACTTTCCAAAACGTCCCGCTTGGCGCGCTGTTCAAAAACCCATACAAAATGAGACTTAACGCAAACGCGTACGTCACGTTTCGCTATCGACTAAATTTACACTAGGGGTACTGGTGTGTATTGACTTGACGATATGTATGTCGCGGCTATCTGATTAAGTTAGCCCAGCTCGGATCCCTTTGTTTGGCATAATTATTGAAAGTCATAATGTAATGATAGTCATATTATCATTAGTCATAACTCTGAAACCGTTAAATTTTCATCTATAAATAGGTCAGGTTAGGTTAGGTTTGTTTATGGATATTTGTTCCTGAGTCATGGGTGTTTTCTATGCATTTAAGTATTTATAAATATTAATATATTATATATATCGTTGTCTAAATACCCACAACACAAGCCTTATTGAGCTTACTGTGGGACTTAGTCAATGTGTGTAATAATGTCCTATAATATTTATTTATTTACTGTCAAGTATTACCTGAGCTAGGAACTGAGTATACTAAAAACTTAGTAGACATTACACTTAACACTAACATTTATGATAAAAAGAACTAAACTGTGATTAATCTCAAACTTCCGGCATTCATTGCCACCAGGTCCACTGACTCTCAAACTGTCGAGTGCCATTTATCATTACGACGTTATGCATTCTCCTAATGGTCCTTAAACTTACGTTCAACTAAAGTTTCATTTTTTCCAATGGTAGTAGGGAGTATCGTTCATGTATCAAAATTCGATCAGATATTGTGATAAAGACGGCCGTAATTTTCATAAGGTGCATTGGGGTAATTTCGAATGTGGGATAATTTTGAAAATTGCGAATATCTACCAAATTAGAAGCCTTTTCTACCTTGAGATTTAAGATGCCTTGGTGCCGATGTAGTAGAGTAAGTATTGCGAAAGTTTGATATGTTTCTGGTTTTGCAGATATTAGGGATCTTCCAAATCAACCCGCTTTCGAATGCACTTTTTGTTTTTTTTTTTTATTATCTGTTTTTTTGTAGTCATTCAGTTTATATTACGTGTGTTATTCCATTTAAATTGCTCAAAAGCCAGGTTTAATATTACCACACAATATCTAAAAAAATGAAATGGAACTATCCAATACATAACAGGTATATCAGTGGCTGCAAGCTGTAATGGCGAAAAATGAAAAGAGAATTAACAAACGAATTTTCCGAACTAAGTAAACTCGTGTTTTGCTAAATAGGATAGCGTTTAAACGGCCATTTCTGTGTCGGTAGCAAAAAAACTGGCATGCTGCAGCTTGCATTGTAACCGACAGCTGCTTCGAAATTCATATGGAATTCGAAATTTAAAATTACCAATTGGGTTGTTATTTTCGACAATCGATTCGCGTCAAGCGTGGCAGGTAGCGCCCGAGGTAATCCTGGCGTTTCAAACGACGCGCCGCGCCGCAAACATTAAAAAAGGGCGAAAATGACATTTCCAATTTTCTACTGTTGCTCCGGGGCAAATTCATTTTATTTGTAGGCTCGGATTTAGTCGTCACCCCAGGATTGGACTCGCTAGTTGGCAATATTTCATTGCCATCAAAGGAATTTCGCGCGGCAACCGGAGGCTTTATTAAAGAATAATTCGAACGGCCTCTTAAAAGAAATTTTCTTAAGAAAATTATAGGATTTCCCCACTTTTTTTGTTTTTTCCTCTGTTTTCTAAATTAAAATTATATTTAGTTAAGAGGTTTCCCGTGTGCCATGTTTCCGCTAGATTTTACTCTTTTGATATTGAATTTGGAAAACGGGAAAAATTAAGAATCCGAGAAATATCATAAAAGTTCATACCCAATTTATAAAACGTCTTCTCATTTATACATTTCTTCGCATTTTCTCAATTTTCTTTCTAACACATTGATGTGACAGTCAAATTTTAATGTTTCAAACACGAAATATCAACTTCGGAACAGGAATAATGACTATACAGCGTGTATTTTTGATATTAACACATAATCAAAGGGCAGTTAGTTTAGGCTGTAATGAACACACTTTTTTTTTAATATACTACGTCGGTGGCAAACAAGCATACGGTCCGCCTGATGGTAAGCAGTCTCCGTAGCCTATGTACGCCTGCAACTCCAGAGGAGTTACATGATACAGAGAAGTACTTAATAGCAGCTGAGCAATTTAATAATCCCAAATTTAAAACTCCGCGAGTATATACCCGAGCGTCGGAAATACGTGGAACCAACCGCTAGCAACTACTATGGTAAAAGGACGCGTAGCTATATCACACCGCGAATATTTAATGAGTTATCAGTAGAAGACGAATGTGCTAGTAAAAACATCTTTAAATCAAAAATTAAGAAGTTGCTAATAGGTACAACGCATGTCTGAATAAATAAATAGGATAGGTAAATATACTACAACTACTTATACTGTGTTAATATGATATAAATATGTATTAACCTTAGTATTATAAGTTAATCATATAATTTAGATTAAGGTACTAACGTTGAAAATGAGTGCCTCATTTCGCCGTTAAACGCAAGTTTGGCGAACATAACACAAGTTTAAAATGTACCATACTATTTGTGATAATAAATAAAAAAAAAAAAAAATGCACGTTGCCGACCGTAACCCCCTCCCACCCCTCGTTGAGCTCTGGCAACCTTACTCACCGACAGGAACACAACACTATGAGTAGGTTCTAGTGTTATTTGGCTGCTGTTTTCTGTAAGGTGGACACTTTCATAGGTTTTATAAAAAATTGACGACTTTTTTTTTCATACATAATAATTCAGCAAGCAATGTATCACTACTTTGTTTTAACTCAAAACGTCTCATTAACGACGCGACGTCACAACTGTCAAAATAATCATGATGTACGATATACATTGCCGCTCGAAAAAATATCAAAAAATATTTGTGCTCCGGTAGTGAAAAGTAAACTAAAAAAATCTTTCAGAATTGTTTTATAGCACTAAAACCTACGTCTAGTTTAAGTTTGAGGTTATATCAAAAATACACACTGTATAGTGTTTTGTTATTATACCGAACTTTGAACAGTACCCCTAGTGTAAATTTGATCGACATCATAACGTGACGAACGCGTTTGCGTTAAGTCTCATTTTGTATAGGATTTTGAGTTTCCAAAACGTCCCGCTTGGCGCGCTCTTTCTAAATCCAATACAAAATGATACTAAACGCAAACGCGTATGTCACGTTTCGAAATCGAATTTATTTACACTAGGGGTACTGAACACTTATGTTAGCTATGTTATCAGATTTTATTGTGAATAAGACTAATAATAGAAAAAGTTATAATACAGCCAAAGTTAGGTGTAGAAGAATGCCTTTCAATTGGATCTAAATGTGACCGCAGCCGGCAAAAAGTGCCACTTTGTCGCTTGCCCTAAGGACGCCTTATCAGGTTATTCGTACAAAGATACAAGCAAATCTCGTCCTTATGCCAAGCGACAAAGACGTAGTGGGACGTTGTGCTAGCCGCGGTCACAAATAAAGCTAAACTGTGGAATAAACTATCGTGCGCTGTATTAGTGAACCAATACGACCTTCAAAACGTCAACGAAAGAGAGTACTCCCTTCCTAAAGGCCGGCAATGTTCTTGCAACCCCTCTGGTGTTCCAAGTATCCACGAGCAACGGTTATTGCTTACCATAGGGCGATTTGTCTGCACTTTTCCTCTCATATCATAAAAAAGCAGAAAGTTCATGGTTCAACTTTATAGTACCTAGTTATAATCCACTACATTTGAGTAACTTCTGAAAAACATTTTTATATCGCAAAACCTTATATATAATTCCAACAAACAATTTGTGGAAAGCCAACGAGTCCATTCACAAGACCGAGGCTAAGCGAACACCATTCTCAAAAGAATTAAAATAGGAAAGCTATGTAAAAATCTCAACTGAATTCTTGAGACGACAAATAAGAGCAACTGCAGTATAATTTGAGTATATTCACAGTACACAGAGAAACAACAGTGATCATAAACTTATTTGTAAAATGCACTGGTAAACCATGCGACCAATTTCCTAAAAATATGATATGAATGGGATATATCAGTATCCAAAGTGACATTTTTGTTCGAAGAAACGTCACTCCTGACAGTAACATATCTAATCTATATCATATATATATATATCAATGTTGGAGGGTAGAATACGTTTTCTGCCAACAAACTGCTATGCAGTTTGGCAGATAAGTGATCATAGCCGATGTAACTTCTCTTTTATAAATAAATTAAAAATATCTTTAGCAAATGTTTGACGCATCTTAATGATATCATTCACCTGTGCGTCTCGCTTGCGCCATGTACGAGCGAAATACATGCGCGAATGTTAATAAAATGACATCATTCAGATATAATTTTCATGTTGTGGTAGTTTCTCGAATGTGGTGTACAAAATATCATTCGACATTTACCAAGATGCTTTTCCGTGAATGAAATTATCGTGAATAGTCTTGCATTCATCACTATTTTTGAAAAATAGTGATGGATACCAATATTTTGCCGGCGCTAACATATATGGCTGCCAAACCTGGAGCCACTCGGTAAAAACGAAAGCCAGAATAACCACTACCCAGCGCGCGATGGAACGGAGCATGCTAAAGCTAAGGAAAATACATAAAGTCAGAAGTGAACGCATAAGAAAAAAAAACGAAATTAACAGATGCACTAAAATATACGCTTAAAATAAAATGGCGATGGGCCGGCCACCTAGCGAGATACACGGATAAAAGATGGACAAAAGAAGTGACTCTATGGAAAGGCCCCGACATAAAAAGAAAATCAGGACGACCACGAAGAACATAAGGCAAAGGACAGAGACGAATGGAACAAATTGGAGGAGGCCTTTACCCAATAAAGTGGGGTTCCTATCAACTTTTAGTTTGAAAAAAAAAAACATAAAATTAAGTTGAAATATACTAACCATAATAAGTTTAATTAATAGTATGTACCTAAATGATACCAAGTGTGTAAGTAGTTGATAAGAAAATAAAGAGGCTTTTTATTTATATATTTAGTCTTGCATTTATCAGCTGAGAAATTTAAAAAAACGTGAAGTGTGCACCCTTAACTAGGGGACTATTATTTTGAATCTCTTGTGAGGCAAGGAGACGATACTGGTGACGTAAACCAATTAGGTACCTAATTCCTACTAAATTGATTTCGTGGTTATATAATTCTTCTCAATCCACAAAGAATGATGTTTAAAGTGTCTATCTTCTTCTTCTTAGTCGTCGACTATTGTCGGAGTAGTCGTGGTCATTGCGGTCGTTATACGGCATTTTTTTATTATTTTCCGCCACGCTTCTCTAGTTATTGCCTGCCGCACGCACAGATTTAAAGATGATCCGACTAGAGTTTACTTGTCTATATGACCTTAGAACTTATCTTACGGCCCGATTTGAAGAATGAAATACGATAACGATAAGATCTGGTATAGATAAGTTCTCATTTACATATTGTTTGTATGTCGTATAATTGACAGAAGCAGCTCGATTCGGGCAGCCAATGTCGTTAGAAATATCGTAGATAGATCTTATTGGGATCACAGCAGAATCGAATTAAACGTCAATTTTGACACGTCGTTTAGTTATCGATCTTAAACGTATCTTAATAATTCTTCGAATCGGGCCGACTGTTAAATCTTCAGCAATGAACGTATTGCTCTTACCTGCGACTGTGGCAGCGCTCCATGAATAAATTCATGCTCGCACGGTGCTACACTACGGCTGCAGCCAGCTGCTGCGGCCCTACCGTCTTTGATTTACATTGCATTTTTATAGGTAGTATTTTAGAATTGAGTAATGATGTGCACAATATTATAAGTTAACTTTAGTATTTATAACAGTTTTGAAAGATTCATGGTCAGTTTCACTTGACTTAAATCGACCGGGACATAAACCGTGGTTACCTTTTATATTATTATTGAGCTCACAATATTTCGACGCAGTTACATGCATACTGTTCACGGGTAACTGGATCACTATGTCCCCTACCTATCTCTATATCTCTATATTTGGGCCCGCTATCTCCAGTTACCCGTGAACAAGATGCATGTAACTGCGTCGATATATCGGGAGCTCGAAAACAATATAAAAGGTAATCCCGGTTTATATCCCGGTCGATTTAAGTTTAGTATTTATGTAGCTGTGCCCTTCAGGGCGTGACAAATTCACCATGAGGCCTTTCACTTCTTGACAGAAGCAGCGTCTGTACGTGAAGGACAACGTCTCTCATGTCTGTACCATATTTATTCCACAAATACGCACGAAGCGTTTCGCTTCAACATTCCTTATGCGAACTGCCAAGGAGTGGAATGCCCTGCCCGAGTCTGTGTTTCCGTATGAGTACAATCTGAATCTCTTCAAGGCTAGAGTAAATAGGTATCTCATAGGTAAGCGTGCTCCACCGTAGACCGCATCATCACTTACCATCAGGTGTGATCGTGGTCAAACGCCTGACTATCCTCCATAAAAAAAAATATCAGGTTTGTATTGATTGTACCTTTGTATTGAGTTACCTAAGGCAGTCAGTTATAATAAAGTATAGTACTAGATATAAGATTGTATTTTAAGTATATTTCCTGAAGTAAATATTCTATCAGTGTCACATTTCTCTGACCAGTTTTGAACCTTGTTACCTTGTTACAATTAGATAAGGCCCAAGGACTGGTCAGGTAAGTGTGTTGCTGTTAGTACAGTCAGCATCAAAAGTAGTAGATGAAACAACGCACCAAAAGTATCTAATCTTCCGTATAACTTTTCCAAATATAGATTAATTTCTAAAATTCGCGTTCGAAAGCATATCTTTTACAGTCTTTGTTGTTCTAAATTAAAGACATCACTTTTTGTCAAGGTGTTACAGAATGGTAGATATTTATGAAGCGTTATTTGATTCGCTACTTTTGATGCTGACTGTACCTACACCTTACACAGTGGTAGATTAAGGTTGAGTGCTAGCGTTCGCTAACAAACTGTCGTGCAGTTTGGCGAAAAATATGTATAATGAATATTGCTGTATTTTTTATTGAGTAAATAATTTTAAAAAAAGGTTAAAAGTATTTTTGCATAAACATTGTAAACGTGGTATAAGTTATTATTCACTGAAATTCAGTCAATATGTAGGCAATCTTCCGCCGTGACCATTCAGGGGAGGATGGAAAGTGTCCACACTTCAAGCATAAAATCTATACTTTCTCTGTGATAGTAGGTCAATAAAAAAAAAACAATTAAATAGTAACCAGAAAAGTCCACTTGTTCTTAGGAATCTTTTGTTTATTTTTTATTCATATTTGTTATTGAACCGTTAACGTAAAAACAATTCTAAGGCGAAAATAATAGAAAATACTTAAGTAAGTATATGAATTTCTATACTTTAGGATACCGAAGTCATTGTCTTAATATAATATTAAGACAATGACTTAAGTGCAAAGGATATTAAATCGAATTAGAAAATACACGAAATATTTTTCGAATATACAAAATGAAATAAACATTGTATGCTTTTTGTTTAAACCATTAATGCTACAACAATACCACATAGACAATATGACCAAGGTTTTGAAAATTTCCACACAAGAACCTCTTAAAAGAGAAGTAACTGTTACATTTTTCACGACAATGTGAGATAAGGCGATAAGTAAAAACAATTGGTCTACCATTTACATTGTTTTTTGAATGTTTATTCGTATGAAAACTTTGAATAGAAAAACGCTATTCGCTATGAGGATTTAAGCAACGGGGACCAAATTCCAAATGAAAAGCCTTTGTATCCCTGCTATTGTGAAAAACCTGTGTGGCAAACATGTTCAATTAGATTGTTATTTTTGAATGACGTAGATGTTTTAGGAAATTAATGCTTAATATTTTACTGGCAGTGCCGGGCAAAATATTATGAAACAATTAATAGAACTTTGAATAGAAAAACGCTATTCGCTATGAGGATTTAAGCAACGGGGACCAAATTCCAAATGAAAAGCGTTTGTATCTCTGCTATTGTGAAAAACCTGTGTGGCAAACATGTTCAATTAGATTGTTATTTTTGAATGACGTAGATGTTTTAGGAAATTAATGCTTAATATTTTACTGGCAGGTTTAGTGCCGGGCAAAATATTATGACCGCGTGACGAAAATAAGTAAGGAGTGAGCGCACACGCTGATCTAGAAATAGTTATTTGTTTCACAAGGGGGCAAAGTGGTTTTTTCAAACTCAAGCCAGCAAAAGATTCTTAAATTGATCCACGAGCGTAGCGAGTGGTTCGTAAAGTGTAATCTTGAGCGTTGCGGGGGTTTCAAGGCACAAGGGTTAAACAAATATTGCCACCGAATGAAACGCAATTTTTTTCACCCCACCAATGTGAAGAAAATTGTAAAATATCAAACAAAGTCAAACCAAATCAAACCCAAATTAAGGTTATTTAATTAAATTTATCTAATTATTTAAGTAATTTCTACCAGCTAACATAAGGAAACAACTCAAAATTTGCATCAGATTACTTTGCCACACATGTGAATAAAATGCTACTTTCTCATCAGTTTTTGAACAATGAAGAGAACCTTGACCAGTTGGTGTGGTGAAGAGACACATGTGATCCTATACAGGAGTTCATCGTAACGGATTGAAATGAAACATGTTGAGCGAAGTTCGATTCAAATTACGTGAGTGATTTTAAATATAATTTAATATTATACAGCCTAAAGTTTTCTATTTCATATGAAATTTGATAAAATAAATAAAAGTAAAATATAACATAGTATAATTATAACAAATATCAAACCAAAATATATGCTTAATAAAGAACGCCATTCTGACTTTACAGAAGCATCAAATTTTGATATCAATCGCAAAACTTTTCACTCACACCTACACATACTAGTATTAGAAAAAGCAAGCAATATCAAAACGAGATCAATTTGAAAGCTTCGAATGATCTAGGTGCCCGTAAAAAGGTAAGTACAAACACTAAAACTACCAGGACTACATGAATAGCAAAGTGATAGCGTTCTAGTCCAGCTGAATAATTTACAACAATGCCACAGATTGACCCAGTCCGATGCGTGAGGGAGCTTTTTGTCGCAGTCCAAACAATTTAACGCAATTATTGTTAGCTGTGGCCACGGAGTTGCCGTGTAAACAGTTTTTAGCGTTCATGTTTTTTATGAGACAAATTCTTATTTTTACATCAGCTTTTTATTCCCCGCTAGGAGGGATCAAAGTGGCACTTTTGCTCTGTGCTAGGAGGGATCAAAATAGCACTTTTCTGTTCTAGGACGCGATTTATTTTCTTTGTTGCATACACTTTCTTTAGGTTAAATAATATTTTGGAATATACTCGTTTCCTCATAGGTGATATGAAAAGCGGTATGTGTCACATGGGAGCAAAACCAGTATTACTCACAGGGTTGCGTTAACACTTGTTAACACTCACTACGCCCAGGATTATATTTTAGATAGCGAAAGCTGTATGCTCAGGATCGTTCAGGATTCAATGTGTGCCGTCACCGTATATATGTCTTTTTGCTCTCTTGTGACACAATCTACTATTCGAACCACTTTTATTGCAAATAAAACGTATTTTATCATAATAATTCATAGCATCAATGTGGATTTGTGATTGAAACGTTGAAGCCAAGGTAATCATCTTTAGTTTCTATATATATATATATATATATATATATATATATATATATATATAATAATAATAATTAAGTGCCACCTTTAATCTATTCAGCCAGAAGAAAGAAACAAAGGTTGCAAATTCATTGCTAAATAAAATATGTCATACCAATCAACTAACCAAAACTGGTAAAAATAAGCTACACGTCTCAAATTACGAAATAAAAGTTTGACATTAATTCCATTTACGAAACAGAAACAACTAAAAACTCCCAACAAAACCATTACAAACTTGATACTTTGAATTATTTTTTTATAATATGTAAAACAAGTTATTACAACTGATTCCGCGGCCCACCCGACCGAACACGGGGACGACCCAAACTTCCATAATAATTTTCAACGTATAAAGTCGTAAGTACACTTACGTCCAACACACATACGCCTTTATTACACACGAATTCTCGCTTCAAAATAATTCTATTCTCTTTCCAACCGACTTGTTTCCCTGAATGTACGTTCGTCGATGCATTATTAAAGCGTACAACTTTCCGAGGTTTTTTTTTTTTCAAATCATTCCAGGGGACTGCGTTCAATACTTAGGCGTACTTAGCGTAGGTACTTACGTGTTTGTTCTGTTTTGAACAACGGAAAACCATCTATACTTGTTCAGTGTAGATTTTAATGCTAAATATGTATAAAAAGTTGAATCGTATTAAAAGAAATGCTATTGTTTTCAAAATCAGCAGAATGGTTTTGAAGAACAAAATACTAACATTCATTAAATGTATTTAATAATTTGTCGCTGTCATTGAGGAAAACAGAAACCGTGTATTTCTTACTTCTAATATTTTTTTAAGTTTTGAAGATTCAAAAAAATTAAACGAGCAATGATTTCATGCTAAATTCAAAACATAACACTGGCTAAATAGTAAGTTTAAACAGAGTGAAGTTGCCTCGACTTTAAGCTACTCCTTACCTGAACATATATCGAACTCAAAAGGTTGCCCCGCATCCGTGACGTAAAGCACATACGCCATTCTCTCTACCCCAGCAGTATGTCACTGTTGTCTATCGCTATCTTCAAATTGAGGAGTCTGGATCGATCGCCACAGCCGGAGTAAATTAGCTCTCCCCATTTTCCTGGAGTCTACAGCATTCCATAGCACAAAGGCGTATCTGAAGAAAACATCTATGTAGATACGTCGTTTTGTGCAAATGTCGGGCTAGGTCGCACCTAGTGCTCGGTGCTCGGTGTGCAATTTGATTTACATTCAGCGTACACAATTACCTTGGGCCGGTCGGAGGAGATCTGGCTCCGACTTGCGTGGACTAGGAGGTTAGTGGAAAGACAGACAACGATAATGAAATAAATTAACGTTAGTTTTAGACCAGCGCTTTCCAAGAGATCATTGTAAGTAAACTTTGTCCAAGTTGTCCGATTGGACCTCTTCGTAATTGTCTCAATTGTTTATGAATTTTGATTTTGAAAGTATTGTTACATAGCATTTCTTTAATTAATGTACAAGTAAATGTGGTTATACTGCTCTGTTATTTCTAGTTTTCGGCTCGATTCGAAAAATAAGACACGTTTAAGATCTTGGAAAGATCTTGAAACGATCGATAACTAAACGCCATGTCAAAATTGACGTTTATTTCGATTTCTCTGTGATCCCAATAAGATCTATCAACAATATTTCTAAGGGCAAAGTGACATGGTTGCCCGAATCGAGATGCTTCTGTCAATTATACGACATACAAACGATATCTAAATGAGAACTGATCTAAACCAGAACTTATCGTTATCGTTCTCATTCTTAATTTTAATAATTTTAAAATGTTAAAATTATATTGCAAATGTCAATGACACGTCATAATTAAATACAAACCATAATAATAAAACTAACGGCCCGATTCGAAGAATGAGAACGATAACGATAAGTTCTGGTTTAGATCAGTTCTCATTTAGATATCGTTTGTATGTCGTATAATTGACAGAAGCATCTCGATTCGGGTAACTTTGCAATATAATTTTAACATTTTAAAATTATTTATTATTACAGCGTGGCTCGAAAATAGGTTGATAAAATGTTTACTGTAGCATATTGTTGATGCTTTTGTGTATCAAAGTTAAAGGAATATATTTTGAAGATTATAAGTTTTGTTTTAGTTCGATTTTTTTTAATTCTACATCGGTGGCTAACAAGCGGCCCGCCTAATAGTAAGCAGTCTCCATAGCTTATGTACGCCTGCAATTCCAGGGGAGTTTCATGTGCGTTACCGACTCTAACACCCCGCTACATCGTTGAGCTCTTGATTGTAATTTTTAATGACATTTTGTAAAAGGTTTGCAAGGAAAAAATATTTCTAAAAACATTTTCAACGTATTTACTTTTTGATGTGTGTGTTTGCTTAATAAATGTTTGAGTTAGATGTAGTTTTTTAAGGTGTACCTTCTATTTAAGAATATAACTAAGGCCAAGGCCCGCCACACTGCCAACAGCGAAAATAAGAAAAAAGTTAACTGCATCTCTATCGTTCATGCAGGAGCAATATAGAGGCAGATAACGAATTTCGTTTTTTTATTTTTCTTCAACGTCAGCCTGAGCATAAGGGCGCATGTTCACTTGCGACTTTCTTGCACGTAACGCCGTCGACATCCGCCGTCACAGCCTAATTAATTGGTAATCCACATACAAAGCAAATCAATTAAGGTCCAATAATTACTGAACAGCTACAATTAGACATCCATACATGTGTGAGATCTGTGTTTACTGAACTATGAACGAGTTAAAAAGTGATTAATAAGAATATACTTATACATATTTATTAGTTGTTTGAATATTACTGGGCAGACTACATTTTGCTACTTTTTTCGTATTAAGTATAATATTACTTACTTTTATATTCATATTATAAATGACCTAGCCTAAGACCAAAAATAAATAAAGGGAATAATAATAATATTCGTTATTGTGCACAATGAAAACATGATTAAATACAGCAATTAACATAAAAAAACTAAGCAACAACAGGCGGTCTTATCGCTAAAAAACGATCTCTTTTATTAAGTAAATAAAAGTATTTTTTTTTATTAAGTAATAAAATTTTATCATAATATTACTGTGATTATACTATATTTTGAAACGTTTAAATATGTTTTATTTATATTTATTTACTTTGTTGTTGTTTACGCCATATTCGCCCGCCCGTTTTCTTGGTAATGATACTGGTAAATATCAAATAACATTTTGTACGAAGTTTCAAGAAATTTATTGATGCGACCCTGAATTCGAGCTATTAGGCTACCAACAATTTTGATAAAATATAATAAATTAGTACTTAGTACAATATGTACGAAGCTACCATGAGCAACCAACAACCAAAGTCTTACTTAAGATATAAGTAATGCCACAAAGAACGCCACTCCACTACGGGTTGCTTAAAGTGTGCGCAGTACGTAAGTGTACGTATGTAAAACCTTTCATCGCGACCTATCCGAGTAAAGCCGGTCCGATTCTGGCTTGTCTTGTGACCCACTACGTAAGGGTGCCTACACATGGCACACGTTAACTATTTTGACACACTCTTATTGTTGGGGTAGCGTTGAAGCTGGGGTGTGCCGTGTCCGAGCCTCATCAATTTATTTGAGGAGCGAACGTTGAACAACGTTGACAAACATGATAGAAATTTGTATAATGCAAACTTATTATGTATCATCTTTCGTGAAATAAATGATCTTATTTTATCTTACACCAGGTCAATTAGTTGAAAGAAAATTCACTGCAACGCATTTGGTTAAGCAACGCTTTCTCTCTCGGAATGATTCTCCCCAGGCGGTAGCCATCTTCAGGAAGGTATTCCTACTACACAGAAAAGGGTGTAATCATAAAAAAAGTTTTCACACAGCCAAGTCATGCCACAATCTAACACGTTCAACACGCGCCAGACGCCCGCTCAACGCCTGTCAGCAACCATGTGGCAGCGCCCTAAATCCGTAGAAATCCTCTCCTCGCCGCTCCGCATTTATTTGCGACTGACCTACAATTTTGCAAGGAATCCTATATGTGTACATGAATTATTCAATAGTTGATTTTGTTTTGAATATTAGTGTAACTGAATTTTATAGGGGTTGGATCGGTTTAGTGTGACTGGATGCTTGGTTTTAATATTTTTCACTGTTATCTTTAATAAAACTTGGTGTTAGTAAATATAATTATTTCAAAAATTAATACTGGTCACTTGCTTTTGTTTACGTAACGTAACGATAAGCTTTATCTAGAGTCGGACACTTTGGCAAATCGGCTGTCCCATATCAATACCTAGTAAGGACTTGAGACCAAATTTTACAGGAGAGCGAAAAAACATTATATGTGTCAACCGTATTTTTATTTTTATTTTAAATAAAAAAATATACGTACCCATAATACAGCTTGATTACCATGTAGGTATACCATACGTACCAACATCAATATTTTAAAATATTATTATTATTCTCTTTATTCATTCAATATCTTAGGTTAGGATTTTTTATAATATGGATATAAAAGTAAAATATAAAAACACTTACAAAACAATACAAAAGATATAAACACATTATAAAAAACCTAACCTAGGGTGCCGCCAGCAGCGGGGCAGGGCCCAAGCTGCCGGTGGTCAGGGCCGCAGAGAGAGGAACCGACGTACTATACGCGCCGTGTCCAAAATTACTGCCTTCTGCATCTGACCCTTGATCCAGCCACCTAGCGAGAGTCTCTAGAGTCTTATTATTATTTGGTTTAAGACAGGCAGCTGATGCTGGTACGTCTAAATCAGAGTTCACTACACGATTTCACTGCTTAGATAGTCTGTCAAGATTGTTTTTAAATTGATTCACACTACAAGAGTAATATATCATACTTATTTTTACATGTTTTATGCCCTAATAGAAATAATTTATTCAGACAACACATCAAATCAAATAACACATATAGCGAATACAGGGAAAAGATAAACAAAACACTAGAAACAGAGATGTGAAGCCAAAATGGTCGAATGATGAATAGGGAATCGATATAGACTATCAAAATAAATTTTGCTTAAAAGTAAATTCATAATTTAGGGACTTTATGTTTATGGCACTTGAAAAACGGATAAAACGAAATATTCAAGCGTTAAGACATCGAGCGCTGCTCAAGCTGTCATGTTGTTTGCCAGCTAAGTTAAAGGTCGCACTTAATTGCCAATTAATTATTGTCTGTCGCTTATATACCTATACATCGCCTCAGTTATACCACTAAAACATGGCGATAAAACAAGCGAAAATAACGTCTATTCACTCAAGTTAAGGACGTGTAAGTGTGCAAATTAGTCGTGGTAGGAATACCCACCGAAGCATGGCTGTTAGTAATGAAGGCCAATTATTGCCGTAATTCGTGTCACTGTACTTAAGGTAGTTTGGGATAATTCGAAGAACTTTAATTGCTGTAGCTGGGTATATGAGTATTTGATTTAAAATTTAAGGTAATTATGATTGTAAGATTGAAGGCTTCTCAGATAAAGCAGAGAGAAGAGCATTGACTTGTGGCGGAGAAAGAATTATTATTGAAGTACATTTAAATACAGGCAAATTTTGCTTACCGGGTAGCACTATCCCCTACTTTATAAACACCTGTATATTTTACGAAAATAAATAATTTTAATTTTTTTTTTTTTTTTTACATTTTAAACGTAACCTCTGTTTATCTCTATGTCATTGTGGACTGTCAACTGCCTGTTGTCGTTGTCAAAATATACAATTAATGGTGGATTTGCATGTGTCATTTTTAATGTTCCATATAAAACATTCTTCACGGAACACTTATGGGATTAGAGCAAATACAACATAAGTAATAATTAATAAAACACCAACAACGTCTCGATTAATTTAACTTTGGTTATAAAAAAAAACAGTATTCAACGTTTAATAATTCATCACCTATCTCCATAAACTCACATGACGCTTTCAATGGATACGAACTTGAATGGATCCCTAATATAACCAATAGCTTCTGCCCGCAACTTCATCTGAGTGAAACTTGGAGGACTTAACAACTGGAGTCACCTTCAAGAGCTTACCGCTCTGTCGAAAACCTTGGTCAATGGCCATATGTATTGTATGAACTGATGTGCCCCTCCCCCACAAAAATCCGAGGACTGTTTTGTACAAAAAATTACAGACAAGACGTCTTTAGTTGTTAAATCCTTCCATCATCATCATTCCAAAATGATATTTTAGAAGAAGTATACAGACAGACAGACAGAGAAAGAGTTACTTTTGCATTTATAATAACGGGAATACAGAAATATCTAATTACTTCATGACAATATTAAGAATAAAAAAACTCGAAGTATTATGAAAGACTTTCTGGGTATTTACACTGGCATACAGAAGCACTTGCTAAATGATCCATCTATCTAAACCTTTGAGAATTTCGGCAAAAAACATTACTTAAGTAATATTACCGAAGAAGAAAATATTTCCAAACCGTTCCTATATCTAAATATTACAGAGCAAAACCACTCTAATGTACGGCGTATTATCATGAATAATAAAAAAAGTACTGTTCGGTATCATAAAGCGAAGTTATAGGAGCAAATGGGGTGAAAAGCGTCCCAAGGGCCCGGCTGAAGGGATTTCCAATATTGTGGAAATATCAGACGAGTTTTCACGACGCTCTAATCTATATGGCGAAATTTAGTTTAATGCTAAAATATGGTCATATTTAGCGATATTTCATATGCATAAAAGTACACTCAGGTAAGTTGTTATTCCTTTTGGAGTTATTAACGTGTTCGTATAATATGAAACATACTATGATATTAATTAGCAAACAAATTTTACATTATGTTTACACGTTCTGAAATGTGATCAGTTGGATTAGAAATGTGATGTTTTTATCCAAAAAGTACCACATTTTCGGCTGTCGATATGGTTGAATTCAAATTGAAACTATATGGAAATAACGCCTTATTAACTAGCGACAATAAGAACCAAGGTTGAAATGGCGCATAGTGGAAATTCCGCTTTTTAAAAAACAATAAACTTATAATATAAACATCTTTTACAATTATATACTTAACCCTTTCTCAAAAATCATTATATTGATAGGTGGAAATCACATGAAAATCCGTTCAGAAGTTTTTGAGTTCATCGCGAATATATAGACTGACAGACGCGATGAGGAACTTTGTTTTAGAAGGTGTAGTGATTAGTGAATCGATAACCTAAATATTATATAGACACCTAAAGATACATTATATTCACATACAGTTCTAAGTGCTGCTTTGTATCAGCCGGTTCTACGATTGATCAACAATTATACTAACGTAGCCAAAGAAATATCTATTATCCCCATGTCTGCAGATATAAGTACATAGATATCAGTATACCTAATATGACATATTACGGTGACCAGAGGCATACACTTGTGCATGTCGGCAGCCCAACGACCAGAAAAGATTGTGAAGTCGTCGAGAAAACATCCGATAACGTTGAATAATATTATAGGTATGAAGGTAATGTGCACGTGCACAGTTTTTATATTTTACGTAATATTGTATGTCATATACACATATCTACAATGTTCAAGATTGCCTGTGAAATATAAAAAGTTCAACCAAAATCGGGAAACCAAATTCGGGAGGTATTGAATTCAGAAATAATTGCGTATTTTTTTTCTTTTGGGTTAAACACATTTAAGAAAAAGTTCACTGCTGTGTAGAATACCTAAATAAAACATTAACGACTCTAGTGCATCATATACGAGAGCGGAGTGATAAAAATTAAACAAGGGAAGTAGTCTCCTTCGGACTCGATGCACTTATCCTACCGTTTTCCATTTTTATTGAATATGTATACTTGTATATTACGTTCTCTCAAACCCTTCAGAAAATGCGTTCGTTGCTTGTATGTTTTTCATTCCAACGAAATATTTTTCCGCCTTGTCATTTTTTCAGCTTTCAGGGTCTAATCTGGTAAGTACCGTGGGTGTGGAACCACTTCGTAACGCAATTTTGCGTACTACGTTAGTACCCTAGTGTGTTTTTGGTCCGCCGTTAGCAAACTTGACACCCAGTCGCACAGATAAATTATTCACGTCTAAATGATTGTGTAAAATATTACGCACCCGTTCGTCTGAAATGACTGCAGTTCCAGCTATGGCAGGAGCTTTGATTCTTTGGTCATGTTATACCATGTCATAGATTTTTGTCACCACCGCTGGCGCAGGGACCTTAACAGGACGTTCAGCATCGTTTGCACTTGTAAGCCATATCGCAAATCCGTAAACCACTTCTGAACCATTTTAACTAACGGAGCCGATTAACCATAATATTTGTGTAGACCTTTTTTATTCCACAGTGTTTTTTTACAGCAAAAATAGTTTTGTCAAAACTATAAAAACTTGTGTGATGGTCGATAATATTTATAAACTATGAGTGTGGGTTCTTTAACTTTTAGCTCGTTTTATAACAACATCACACGAGTGTTATAATACCTAATTATGTATATTTACATACACTACAAGTATTTATCTACACACATATTAAAGCTCTCTATGATGTATTTCTAATATTCATACGGAAAATCTTAGTAAGCAAGTTGAAATCACGCTTTACGTAAGACAAACTGTAGCCTCGACATATATACAAGTAATAGTCGATGGTCTTCACTTTAATGCCTTCTAATGTACGTACCATATATCTTGCTTTGTCCCATTCGGCGAGGCGACGAAGCAAGCCTGGCATACTGATGTGTTACTTTTAAAATTTATTTCTTGAACCCCGAGTGACTTCCTATGCTATATCGATATAATATGATTTTTCCTTGAAAAATTGTATTAAAAAATCTAATATAAAAAATCTGTAAAATTAATCATAAAAAACTTGATAGTTTTTGTCTTTTTCCGCGGCTCGAAATGGGAGCCTGGGGTCCATTGGCCAACCTGATCATTAGAGTATCTAATTTAAAAGAATGCCACTGTCATCAGTTGCTGCTTCTGTATGCATCGGATAACCGTTTAAAATCATGATTTTATTTGTATAATACAAAACAATACTTACAAATAAAATAAAAAAACAGGAACAGGCAGGCAGAAAATTATTTATTCAAAATCCAATTTGCAACTTTGTTGAAAACTTTTTAAAAGTTGTATTTAAGTCAAATTTCGATGGTTTTAATAATGAAATAACATGAAAATGGCTCCATTAGAATATTGCTGATTTAATATTCGATAAGTCAATATTTACTCGTTACAAAATGTGTTAGACATTGGATGTTTTAACAAACAAATTACTTAAAATTTATTATTTCAAACGAGAGGTACATTTGAAAGCTATCATCAGAGTTCAAACAGTCAAATATAATATCGGGGTTTTAAAAAGAGATGCAATATAACTGGTGTCAGTTTGTATCATATCATTAACAAAATCAAGTTGAATTGCATTACTTCTTACATCTAGGGCTCATTCTAAATTACATACGCTGACACAAATTTCTTAAACGCATTACATTTTTAAAATGATATTGATTTGGTCCTAGTTTTTGATCACACCAATATGTATAATGTACGTGACTACAAAAAAACTGGAAGAACCTTTAAAAGTCTTTTGAACGTTAAACAACCTTTTGATGTAACTTTAAACATGAAAAAAGTAAAATGCATATTCTAACATTGATACGTCTCAAGAAAAACTTCCTTTCAGGCGATCCAAAACACTTTATCCCCAATTATTTGCACACCCCGCTTGCCATCGCAGCAGGCAAACATTCCACCAGTAAAAACCAATATAAATCGCTGGCGTGAAATAAACTTTATTTGCGTAGCATCTATCGGAGAATCAGCTGTTTACATCGATAGATAAACTATCGGTGGTTCAGGCAAGCCCTAGCTCACTGAATAAGAAGTAATGAGTTTTCTTTTACCACCTGACTCCTGGCTTGCAGACGCCCTCACTAAACAAGATTAAAATCATGTTTTTTTCGTTTTATCTGTTTCGTTTGAGTTTCAGTGTATTTGTAATGATTGTTTTTGAAGGGAAATAAATAAATGTTTATAAAGACGCGGTTTTGATGCAATTTTCATACGTCCCTACGTCATTTAAGATTTAAGTTTACACGTACAATTGTGGTGAAATGGTGTGTGTATTGGGCCGTTTCTATAAAATTTGAAAAGTTCTAGGAATTTTCTTACACATTTTTGAAACAAGAAGGAACTTCTTATCTTGAAAATCGAAAATGTTCCAGATACAAAAACGTATGAGGTTTTCAAAATTTTCCAATGTGGAGAAACATTTCATCAACACATAAGTTTAAATAAGGAGTCGTCATTTATAAAACGTTTAGAATTATGACATGCTCAACTTTTGTAATTCATTATTTACTTACTTTTTTGAAACTCTTAGCCTGCAGCCTGAAGCCTATTCAAAGCCTGCCTGCAACCAACATTCAAAAATAAACAAAAACCTTTGTATCCTTGCCTTAGCAAACTTCGATATTACTCCAGTATCTCTAGATAATATAAAAACCGTCGGAAACAAATCATAACAAGCCCGACGTTGCCCGCGCGCAGACAGAGCTGCAATTTGTTATCATTAACTGCAGCGCCGCTGATTCGATAATCTAAAAATTCCCTTAGCCGTGGCGGTGTACAGGGCGCGGCGCAAGTCAGTGGCTGATATATATTTACTTTGGGATTTATTACTGTCGAGGTATGATTTAGTATTCGTTTAGTTGTTTAGCTTGGTATAAATAATTTCTGAGATGGAAATACACATGTTATTAATATTTCTTGTCTCAGACTCAGGTGTTTCTACATCATAATTAATAATGTTAAAAAGCTTTGTTGGAGGTTTTTGAAACAAAATACCTAAAAATAGTAAACAAAGAAACGAACGAATACGAGTTTGCGGCGCTTGCAATGGAAACATTGGGTCCTTGGTCGACCGACACCAAAAAATGTATTAAGGAAGTGTCGGTTCGACTGGTAGGCGTCTCGGGCGACCCTAGGGCAGGCTAGTTCTTTGCCCAGAGGCTAGGCTTGGCTATTCAGAGGGGGAATGTCGCTAGCATTTTGGGGAGTTTTCCGGAGGCGGGTGATTTTGGGGAAGTTTTTTATACTTAGTTTATTTTTAATATTTTAATTGTATCCAGTTATTGCTTGTTTAGTTTTATAGTTAGTTGTAGTTAGTTGTAAATTTGATTTGTGTTTGTTATTTTTAAAGTGTTCGTCTGTAAATTGTATATCTGTATTATGAAATAAAGAATCAAAGAAAGGAGTAAACAGAGCTGATATTATAAAAAAACTATGCAATGTAAAACATTCTTTTTCAACCCCAAGAACATGAAATGAAATTTTAAAAAATCAGGTAACTAGGGGCAATATTAAGAAATCAGAAATCAGAAATCATAGCATTTATTCGTGATAAACTATGACATACAAAAGTATAACAACATAACAAAAGGAAGAAACATAGAATAAATAAATAGTTTACCACGAAATGGTCCCGCCTCAGCATTAATGCTAACCCAAAAGTCAGCGCTGATCTTCCGGCGAGACCATTTGTGGGTCACGAACGCAGCTGTACGACACAGCATAAACATAGTAGGTACCTAATTATTGAAAAGAGTCAATCTCACATAAGAATTAACGGAAATAATATCTCATAAGTAAAACGCTTATATTTCGAGCCATGCACAAAACGTAGCGACGTCGCGGCGACACCGCACCGACAACACGCCATTTGTAAACTATTTGTATGCGGGCGAGTATGCCGAGCTCACTTTTCTTACTCCGCCGTGACGAACCGGCGTCGAGGTCCTATCTGCGACGCTTTCCAACATCGCTGCCTCACCATGCGGTAGCGTAGCTTAATACCGCCGGTGTCAAACACAGCGTCGTCTGTGACGCGCACAAAGACTAGAGTTTAGCTCAGCATAGTGACATTGGTATTTATGTGTCGTTCGAATATCGGGTGCATGCTCTTCGGATTAAATTTTGTTCGTGCGCTGTTCGCGCTCGCTCGCTTGATACGTTGATTGAAAGGCATTTTCGTACGTGTTTCGCGTTTTGCGATGATCTTTTGTTGGAATCAAAGGGAAGGTTTCGCTCGCGGTGGATTGGAGGTAATTTTTTTCGTAAGGCGGATAAAAATAGGGATCGCTATGAGACAAGAGCGTCGTTGAGGGATTTCACTATTCATTTCAGAGCGATGGACCCAGTTTTGGGACTTTATAAGGCTTTAATATTTAGGGTTTGATGTTCAATGGGTTGAACGGTATTGTCTAGAGCTTATTTTAATACTTAATTGCAGACAACAAGGCAAGTTTGTTTGACGTGAAAGTTACGGTAACTATAATTTTAGAGAGTAGATTACAAAGTTTAATGAATGATTTTCAATTAAAGTAGTTAAACTTACAGTATATTCTATCGCCTACTGATTTCAAAACTGACACTGACAATAAAATTCATACATACATCTCTAGATCAGTAATTAACGACAGCGCATGGCATCAATATTAGCTCGTAGGACTATCAATGCATTGGAAATTGTCAATGTCAGGCAATAATTGTCAACGTCGCAAGTGAAGAGGCCTCGCCATTATTTTATAAGAACATACTTATTGTCTTACGTATTGAATTACATTTATGGTTATTAAATCGACTCATTTTTACAAGATTTTACGCTAAAAGGACTTACCAGTCTGTTAATTCCCGAGTCAAGTCTTTTTTTATTGTTTGTTCTTTGACAATAACTCAAGTCTTTTCAAAAATCTCGACTCTCTAACAAGTTGAAATAAACTAGTTTCGAATAATTTACATGAGTTAAGGTATGTGGAGCTGGTTTGAACACATGAAAAGAATGAGTGAAAGAAGGCTAACAAAGAGAGAGTGTATAAGGGAGAAGTAGAAGAGGGAGCTGGAAGGGGAAGACCTCAGCGGAATCATTCTTTGATAAAATCGGGGAAATCCTTATGTAAGGCCAGGACAATAGCACCCTAATCTGGCGAGCTTGTACGAGGAATGTTATGAAAGTGAAGGAAGCGAAAGAGGTATGCTAGGATTAAAGGAAGTGGAAATCCGTGGTCTCTGCCTATCCCTGCGGGAAGTAACCGAGATTATAATATTATGTATGTATGTATATGAGTCTGAAAAATCCAGTCGAGTATTAAAGCAGATGACTACACACTTAACCAACACCACACGTCCACACTGGTGAAATCTTTGGATATACAAAGCCCGTGTATGACCCGAAAATCATAAACAAACAATAGACCAAAACCATAACCCGCCTCGATTATCAAATTTAACGTCTTCCTTTTGTCGCTCCACTCACTCCGCGTTTTATACTAGTTTTTATCAAAACCTAAATCTCCGGAAACAAGCGCAAATAACATTGTTAGACACAGGAAGATATATCGTTTATGACGAACTTGAGTACACCATTGTCGTTCCGTTTCCGAGTTTATTGCCTGGACTATAAAAATGCATCGAACGTTGCAATGGTTTTAGTGCGTCTCCATTTTATATTAGGCACTTTGCATTCCACATGCGAGCGATAGCCCGATCAACAAGGCAGTTAACCTCATATCAATGTTTAAGTTTAAAATATTGTATTTTTAATACTAAACTTGTGAAATTGGTAGTTAACTGTCAAACTTATTAGTTGTAAAGAAAATATACCTACATTAATTGTACGAAAAAAAAACTAGTTATCGTAAATTTATAAACTCGTTAATTGGCGAAATACCATTTACCTAATGCATTATTTCGTTAAAAATGCTAGAATTTTACCTGCTAATTTATATAATAAGCAATAGGTTTTTACATTTAAAAATTAACGATAATGTTTTAGGATTTTAGATCAAAGAGTTACCAGTTCGACCTGATATCAGGTTTTTCAATGATATTTTATTTCACTACATTTCGGGAAAACGCCACTTCATTTTGGAACTTTCAGCGAAATTGTTGGATTACGAGATTGGCTCGTTCATTTCATTTGTAAATACTCTATACACATGGATCCGAAAACTTTAATTTCGTTTTTAATCATAAGATTCCGCGTATTTTTAATACCTTTTTTTTGGACCCGGGTACGTCCTTAAACTACGTCCAAAAGAGAGGTATGGGCATTGTGAATCTCATCACTTTTAGTAGCAAGATCGGCTACATCAGTCACTTGCGAGCACACCAGAGACAGCAACGGAGTTGATAGCAGTCGCCGTGGCCGAATCGGCCGTGGAGTTATTATTATTATTATGGGCATTGTGAATCTCATCACGCTTTGTGTGGTAGGGTACAGCCAGTGGATGTCATTCTAGATCTAGAGCAGAGCCCAACTGGAGAAGTACCTCCACCTTACAGAAAATCGCAGCCAAATAACACTAGACCCTACTCATAGTGTTGTGTTCCTGCCGGTGAGTAAGGTTATCAGAGCTCAACGAGGGGGGTGGGGGTTTAGGGTCGGCAACGCGCATGTAACTCCTCTAGAGTTGCAGGCGTACATAGCCTACGGAGACTGCTTACCATCAGGCGGGCCGTATGCTTGTTTGCCACCGACGTAGTATAAAAAATAAAAAATACCTAAGGCTAATTTATTATTATGTTTTATCTCAAATAAAAGTCCATACATAACGTCGCAATATTTAATAAAGGAATCGATACTGAACTGATGTTTCTTTACAAGTCAATACAATTTTAACAAGTAGGTTCTTGCTTAATTCCTTAGAGCTACCTGCACGTTCAAGGATTAGCCAACCAGCTCGGAGTTAACCATTTATACAGGGTTTTACTTTTTTTATACTACGTCGGTGGCAAACAAGCATACGGCGCGCCTGATGGTAAGCAGGCTCCGTAGCCTATGTACGCCTGCAACTCCATAGGCGTTACATGCGCGCTGCCGACCCTAACACTCCGCACCCTCGTTGAGCTCTGGCAACCTTACTCACCGGCAGGAACACAACACTACTGTACTGCATAACTCCGAGTTAGTCTTAGTTGGCTATTCCTGGAACGCGCAAGTGGCCCTTAAAATAATATATTGTAATATGTATATGTAATAATATAATATGTGTGGCTGACATGCTGCTGTCATATTTAGCTATGTTTCGGTTAATTATATATATGTTTATGTTTTTTGGTCCGTGGGGCCCTGGCGCTCTGAGTCTCTTCAAAGATCTGTCTAAGAGACTCAAAGACGCCACAGGAGATCAAAGAGCTGGCAGCTTCCTCGCTCAACGCATCAGTCTGACGATCCAGCGAGGAAATGCTGCCAGCGTCTTCGGTACTATGCCGCAGGGGCCATTTTTAGATTTATTTTAGATTTAATTTAGTAATATTTTAGTTTTAGTTTACATTATTAATTGTAATAATCACACCATTCAATCAATTATATATGTTAATTATATTAAATAAAATTTCTGTTTATGTATGTCTATTTGTATTCCTTATAACGGCCCGATTCGAAGAATAATTAAGACACACTTTAAGATCTTGGAAAGATCTTTAAAATATCGATAACTAAATGACATGTCAAAATTGACGCTTATTTCGATTCCGCTGTGATCCCAAAAGATCTATGTGCGATATTTCTAACGTCAAAGTGACATTGGTTGCCCAAATCGAGCTAGTTCTGTCAATTACACGACATATAAACGATATCTAAATGAGTACTTATCTAAACCAGAACTTATCGTTATCGTATTGCATTCTTCGAATCGGGCCGTATGTGTATGTTTATTCACTGTAATTGTGTGTGTGAATGAAGGCTTCATAACGGTTTAGCAACACCTACTTTTTCGATTAACTTCTCTATTTCCGCTACCCAAAGGTTCTGGAAGAGATCGCTTTTTAGCGATAAAACCGCCTGTTGTCTGCCTCTACATTTAATCAATTGTTTATTTTTCTTGTATCTTTTTACTGAGGTGTGCCAATAAAGAGTATTCTATCTATCTATCTATGTATATCTTTTAACTGCGAATCTAAGTTCCAGGGAAAGTAAACATTTGTGTAAGTTAGCAGTAGTAGCAGGCGTATTCCAATTTTAAAATCGTAATCTTGATCCGATATTATTCTAAATTCATCTCGCTTGCAAGCATAATGCAAGATGAACTCACACTCATGTCAAATCAATTAAACCAATATCTATTCAAGATCTTAATTTTATATCGGAATGCGCGTCGTGAGCACTCCCTGGGAATCAACTCTAACATTCCTCGCAGATAGAATCCAATTATTAACCGATGCCCCCGTTCCTTTGCCAACCATTTTGTTTGAGGAGCTGGAGCATCTTAAAGCGAAATTAGAACTGTCCACATATGTTTTTGCTCTAGTGCCTGAGTAATATAAGCTGTTTTCAAGATAATACCATTCATTCATCTTCCCCGCCTTGTCCTGGCATTTTTGCCATTGCTTATGGGAGCATGGGGTCCGCTTGGCAACTAATCCCAAGAATTGGCGTAGGCACTAGTTTTTACGAAAGCGACTGCCATCTGACCTTCCAACCCAGAGGGTATACTTGGTATTATTGGGATAAGTCCGATTTCCTCACGATGTTTCCGTGATAGTACTTGCGTTTAGTAGCAAAATGTATAAACTCATACTAAAAATCTAATCAATATGTAAACAGGCCCTACGGTAAGACAAGTGTACACGCTCGTTGAGGACTTATAATATATATAAAACCAAATCATTAATCATCTCCAAAATGGAGTTAATTAGATTATCAGTTTCTTTGAAAAAGTTACTTCATTTAAAGGAATGCATACTTAAAATTAACAGACTTTAAATAAATACCGTACTACATACTTATATACATACAAAACATTCATAACTTAGGAATATATAACATTGTGATAAACACAAATAAATGCCCTACCCGGAATTCGAATCCGAAACCTGCTACTTCTTATACTTAGGCAGGGTCACTACCCACTAGGCTAGGAGACCGTCAAATTAAGACTTGTTTGTTGTGGCTCCAGTGGAAAAATATTTTTTTCAGACTTACTTCAAATTATGTTCGAAAATACTACGTATCCGGTGCGATTAGTGAAGCTGTTTCATGCATCCTTACTCACCTAGGCCTGTAAAGCCACCTTCTTTTGTTTTTAAACATCATATTATGACAACGTCTTGGCATTCAACCATCAAATAGTAGTAGATTATTTATTTGTTTTTAGCTGAGTAAACCTACGAATAAAATAAATTGACGATTTTTTTTTCATTGCAAGTTTAAGATACAATATCAAAGATACAAATCTCGACGAGAAACGGGTTTGCCGGCCGCGTATCCCTATCTGGCATCGCAACGCTCGGCCGTCTATATCCCTTCGTTTCCCGGCGTCTGTAGTAATGTACTATTTATTTAACATACTTACTTACTTACTCCTTTGGCTCAGCGACCCAAAATGAGACTTGGCCTCCGACACAAGACAGCGCCACTTTTCTCGGTCCTGTGCGACCTCTCGCCAATTGTCGACTGGAAGCTCGCGCAGATCCGCCTCCACCATGTCGCTCCAGCGATACCCAAGGCGTCCGATAGGACGTCCTCCTGCTAGGCGACCCAGGTACGCTCTTTTTACGTTCCGATCTTCGTCCATTCTCTCAAGGTGGCCCAAACAACGGAGTCTGTGGGCTTTACTTTCTTCCATGATGTTAGGTTCAGCCACAAGGTCTTCAATCTCACGGTCCTTAAGGACTGTCCAGCTTCCATCCGGTCTTCGTTTGGGGCCCAGTATTTTACGCAGGATTTTCCTCTCGGCAACTAGCAGCATGTTTTCTTCCTTGAGTGTGAGTGTCCATGCTACGCATTCGTAAGTTAGGATTGGGCGAATCAAGGTCTTATAGATTCAGATCGGCCGACAAACACTCGGCGCCACTAGAGATGACAAACTAAATTGCAATCGTTTTGCATACAGAGAATATCTGAAATCAAGGGAATTGTACTTGTGTTGTTCGACACGCGCCAAAGTCGTATGGCTCTCTAATCCTCGAGCCACTCACGAATTTAAACCTGCCAAGGCAAATGAAATTTTGATTTGTCAAATTATAGATTTAAAATTCAAAGGAACGGGAGTCCGTTTTACAGGCCTATGGACGCCTAGAGGTTAAGGCAAAATAGACGTTTTTTAAGATGTTTTTATTAATCTGGATTTTATTGTCAATAGCGTCAACGTGTGAGTAACTTAGTATCAATTCAATTCAATACTTTATTGATAAAATAAAATTTTACATGTCAGGTACATTGTGCTTATAGCTAAGTCTTATAATTTAATAGTAACCTTATTTAATAGTATCGCCTTACAAATAAAATCTATTTTGAATCAGTTTTTACTACAAGGCTCTCATCTTGTACTTCTGTAGTACTTATTTTCTTCGTAAATCTAATTATATAAAGAAATTATGGTACTAACAGAAAACGCAGATACTAAACAATTGAAGGGTATTTTAATGTAAATTTCTTAGAGACATGAATTGAACGAAGTTGCAGGCGGAGGCTAATCTGGAATAAAATGTACTTTACGCATTGTCATAAATTCCAAATGATTAAGGAGTTCTTCAGATATTTACAGTACTATCTTAAATTAATATGAAACTACGATAGATTATTTCCAACTTATCAAAAATAGTTCAAGTACCTATTTCATATAATTAAATATAATACAATGTACACAATGTATTAATGTAACATTCCGATTGTCCTAACACCTACCAGATATTAGGAAAAAAAAATACAACATATCCGATAATTAATGAAACAGACAGTAATGTCAAACCTGCTTACTGTATTACTACTTATTGTTTTTTTTTCTCTCTGAAGACTAGTAAATAGAATTTAAGTATGGCTCATGATTTCATTTTCTTTATGCCGTTGGTATGTATGTTAACATTATGTACTTAATAATGAACCTCCAGGTCTATGATTCTTAAGTATGTTAAGTACTCTACATTGTACTTCAAATCCATTTGTATATGTGACTGTTTGTGTTCTAAATAAATTAAAAAAAAAAGTATTTAATTAATGAAAAGACAAGATCATCCATGTTTTGAATTTTTTTAGGTATAAGTTTTAGTTATGTAGGTAGTTTTAATTTTAAGTTACATGTTATTCTAATAAAATTGTGTTATAGATAAAGTAGTTGTGTTCTTGGAAATAAAGTATTGAATTGAATTGAATTGAGTATGTTGTCGGTTTCAGTAATGAACAATGTATTGAAAAAAATGCCTTAACCGCGCCTCGAATAGATCACCCGAGTTGAATCGGGAGTAAATTAATAATCGTATTACTTTTTCCACTGAATGCAAATATTTGGCGGCGGCCGCGAGTGCTGCGCGCTGATACAGCCACGCCGATTCCCGCCAATGGAAGGGGCATTATTCATTGTTTGACACGTTGGAGATTCTTTTTTTTATTATTTGCACATTATATTGGCCTTTAATTTGGGAAAAAATGTATACCTCTCGTGTCAGATATGACCCGTACAACTATCGTACAGGTCAAATATGTACCTGTACGATAGTTGTACGGGTCATATTTGTTCAAGTATTTTTTGGTTGGGCTAAATTAAAAAAATTGCAGAAATATGTATATTTTAGCCATTTTTTTATTATTTAAATGTTATATTTCGAACAAAAAATACGCTTAACTCCCAAAAATATTTACACACATTTTAAGCGATAGCTATTCCATATAAAAATAAACTGTCACTCTACCCCTGCAGACCAGCCAGTATTTTACTTTTTTCATTTGCGCGAAACCTGTATGATAATCCTTAATAATTATCAATTAAGATACTTTTCCCCTATCAAACCATATTATTTTACAGCAATGGGGAAGAACCACGCCAACTCTCGCCAATAGAAGACACATTATTCATTGTTTGACAGTGCAATTATGGATTCCTTTTCGTTTGTGTGCACTGCTGCACTGGGAGGCGCATTAACCTTAGGAGTAGGTATTTGATATGTCTGGCCACGCGTGGTGAGATGAGTTCTTTATTTAAAGCATAAGTTTTAAATAAAGAACTCATCTCGCCACATCACGTCACTCATCTCGTCTTGTGTATAGACACAGTCACACATATCATACTCGTAAAACCTCTATAATGCATTCAAAAACGGGAAATTACGCATAAAGATACACTATTTTGTTAGAACAAAACTCTGTGATAATGCTACTATTGAGTTATAATAACGTCGATATCGATTCAAAAATTACATTCAAACTTCGAACATCTCTGAAAAACGAAGGAATTTGATTTCACTTAATCACTAGTATTATTCGAAATGACGTTTTATTGAGTATGTGATCAAATAAAGCAATGGCGACCGTAACATGCGGTTCCTGCACATATCACAATCTTTGACGACCGGTCGGGCCTAGTGGGTAGTGACCCTGCCTATGAAGCTGATGGTCCCGGGTTCAAATCCTGGTAAGGGCATTTATTCGTGTGATGAGCATGGGTGTTTTTTATGTATTTAAGTATTTATAAATATTTACATATTATATATATCGTTGTCTAAGTACCCTCAACACAAGCCTTATTGAGCTTACTGTGGGACTTGGTCAATTTGTGTAATAATGTCCTATAATATTTATTTATTATTTAATATTTATCACAGCTAGTGCAACCTGGCTGAAACGTCGGATAAAACGTAAAATAATGAAATTTAATCGCGCTAGACCCATTAAATTCATCACACTGAGCTTATAATGTTTATAGATAAATCAATGTATAAAGATATTGATAAAATACACCATAAAAAACACAGAAAACATCAGCAAACCCAAAAGAGACGCTTCCAGGTCTCTCTTACACGTCGTCCATTGTGAAACTTTCATAATCGGTTTTCCGCGATTTCATGCAGCTCGTGAAATATTTTGATTGGATTTCACGTGTATTATTTACTGTTCTGACACCCGCCCGACGCGATCCGAATGCTGAGTGGGCTGATGCGATTGCATTCAGAAATCGATCTTTTTAACAAGAAATTTAAGTCATTTTTTAATCAAATTCAAAGCAAGATGTTTCAATATAATCCCTAGTATAAAATGCGTAAATCACTCTGTTGATCTGTTGCCGATTAAGATGAAATTTGGTATGGACAGAGTTTGAGGCCAGTGAAGGACAAAGGGACCAATCATCATCATCATCCCACGCAGACGAAGCCGCAGTTAAAAGCTTCTTTTGTATTTAAAAAACCGACCAATTGCGAGTCGGATTAGCGCACGAAGGGTTCCGTGCCATTATCTATAAAAACGGCAAACAAATCACGTTTGTTGTATGAGAGCCCCCTTTAAAAATCATCATCCGTGAAAATTTCAACTAACTATCACGGGTCATAAGATACAGCCTGGTGACAGACAAACAGACAGATTTACAGCGGAGTCTTAGTAAAAGGTCCCGTTTGATCCGTTGGATACGGAGCCCTAAAAAGGTATATTTTTGAACCCGGGTACGTCCTTAAACTACGTCCACAAGAGAGGTATGGGCATTGTGAATGTCATCTCGCTCTGTGTGGCTCGCACAGCACAGCGGATGTCATTCCAGATCTAGAGCAGAGCCCAACTGGGGAAGTACCTCCACCTTACAGAAAATCGCAGCCAAATAACACTACACCCTACTCATAGTATTGTGTTCCTGCCGGTGAGTAAGGTTGCCAGAGCTCAACTCAGGGGTGGGAGGGGTTAGGGTCGGTAACGCGTATGTAACTCCTCTGGAGTTGCAGGCGTACATAGGCTACGGATACTGCTTACCATCAGGCGAGCCGTATGCTTGTTTGCCACCGACGTAGTACAAAAAAAAAAAACCTTTTAAATTAGTAGGGAGCTTACGGATTGCTTATTTTGATGGCTTTAGGTTTGGAGTTCTTGTGGCTTATAAAAGCTATTTATGTTCTGAATTCAGATCTCAAGGGTCCAATTTAGTCCACACTTGATTTTACGACACATAATTAAAGTGCTATTTCTTTAGGGTTAAATACATGAACATTGATGTGGACACAATTTATAATTGTTATGCCCTATAAAAAGTGTAAATAATATTTGTAATTATGTCATTATAACACGGACATACGGACGATAATAATAATGCCCGTTGAATCCAGGAAATTCCAGATTCTTTGGGCCGTAATGTTCTGTACCTCATAGGGTTGCAATACGAACCGCACTAAGTGGATACTTTTTTTTGACATTAGTGGTCCACAGGAACAGAGCATGTGCATTGCAGTCTCCTCTGACTCATGGCAGAACCTGCATGTCGCATCTTGTTTCTTTACAATTTGAAACATGTGTTTGTTCAACTTACAGTGTCCAGTCAATATTCTGGTCACCGCGCAGGTTTTGTTTCTTTTGAGCCCTAGAAACTCCTTTGAAAATTTGCTGTTGAACCCTTTGATTAGAGCTTCGAGTGTTTTTGTCCTTTGACGAACTTCCACCTATCGTTTGCTCTTCTTTTTTCTAAGTTGCTGAGCAGAGAATAAGCATCCCGTTTTATGATTTCACAGAACGGTTGTCGGTCGGTTGGCGGTCGGTGTGTCTGCGCCCTTTCTAGCAAGTTTGTCCGCTTCATCGTTTCCGTTAATGTCGGAGTGCCCTGGTACCCATCTAAGTATGACTTTTTGGAGTTAGCCAGTGCATTTAGGTTTGTTTTATGGCTCCTCTACACGATGGACCATCATAGTGGCCCACTAAGCTGGGCCAGCGTGTAGAGAGGGTAGTGGTGTCGGATGGCTTATGGCGCGCGGGATGGCGATGGGATGGCCGCGGTGTCGGTTTTTCGTCCGCACATCAAAGACAGTGGACCAGCGATGGCTGTCCGCATCTACACGTGGCCCATCCCTCAGTGCGTGCTCGAACGCGGTCGAGTGAGGACGTTCGTGCTGTGTATTATTTTGATTAAAAATGACGAGTATGTGGCCGCATCACGAAAGAATAAAGTTTTTAGAGTTATATCGGGGAGAAAGCGTAACATGGAACCCCAAACATAAAGACCAAAACTATAGAAATAAGGTAGCAGGATATTAAAAAAAAAAGTTTTTATAACAAATAGGGCATGAATTAATTAGAGGATTAGGAAAATTACTTATACATTACGCAGACATCTGTATATACAGTACATTCACAATTTAAATAAATAAATATACCAATAATAAAAGAAATTAATATTAGATACCTACATATCTAAATATACACACATAAATTATACCTACATATCTAAATATACATAAATAATATATACCTACACAGCGGCACATTAAGGAAGAGACAAGTAATGATTTTTAGTAGGGTTTCAAAGCTTTGAAGAGTTTATTGCACAAATTTAAATTGTCTTGACAACCTGTGTGGCCTAGTGGGTAGTGACCCTGCCTATGAAGCCGACGGTCCCGGGTTCAAATCCTGGTAAAGACATTTATTCGTGTGATGAGCATGGATATTCGTTCCGGAGACATGGATGTCTTCTATGTATTTAAGTATTTATACATATGTATATAATATGTATATCGTTGTCTAAGTACCCACAACACAAGCCTTATTGAGCTTTCTGTGGGACTTAGTCAATTTGTGTAATACTGCCCCATAATAAGTAGTTTATTTATTTATCTATTGCGATGGATAGATAACATCCACCATAATCTTCTACGTCATTTCTTTTTAATTACTTTATTATTGTGCAGATTAAGAAAAGGTTGGTACGTGGCGTATAAATAAATTGCTGCAGCGGCTAATGCTCCTACGTCCATCTTGGAAAACGAATAGATCGCAACTGAATGTCGCCATCGTGTAGTGGCGTGTCAGCCATCGCATGGCCATCTCGCTGGGCCAGCGCTGGGCCATCGTGAAGAGGAGCCATTATAGTTCTGGACTAGTTTTGTGCTCATGAACGTTTACGTTTAGTATTTCCTTCTTAACAAAGTTAGTTTAATTTTTGCTTTAATTTAACAAACGAAAATGTCAATATTACAGATAGGGACAAAAGAATATAAATAGCTTATTGAGTTTAACATTACAGACGTTTATGAATATCACCATATTTTTTTTTTTTTATAATTAAGATAGCTTAGGTTTACGTTTAGGTTTAGGTTTGGTGGCTTAGGTTATCTGGAAGAGATCATTTACAGCGATAAGATCGCCTGTTGCTACCTTTCTTACATTGTAAATCTATTTTTAAATTTCCTTCTAAAAACAGTATTCTGATTGTAATAATCTTCTAGAAGATATGTACATACCTATGTAAAGCTTTTACGCGCTCTATTTTGTACGTATTACAATCCCTAGCAACGAAATCTAGTACCAGACATAGATATATGTTACTTGAATGTCATTGACAAGTTACATATATATATATATATATATATATATATATATATATATATTTTTTTTTTTTTTTATTAAAACATATTATTCTAGTAAGTCGTTTTCAATTGAGAGTGTAATTTCGTTTGTATGGCGTAATGTTAAATAAGGAAACACCGTTTTTCCTCAACTTCAGTCTTGGAAGACATTTATACGCTATCTTCATCATCATCATTTCAGCCATAAAACGTCCACTGCTGAACATAGGCCTGCCCCATGGACCTCCACATGTACCGGTTGGAAGCGAGCCACATCCAGCGTCTTCCGGCGACATTAATAGTTCGTCTGTCCATCTTGTAGGTGGTCGTCCTACGCTGCGCTTGCTAGTCCGTAGTCTCCATTCGAGCACTTTTCGACCCCATCAGCCATCTTCTCTGCGTGCATTGCCACTTTAGCTTGCTAATCCGGTGGGCTATGTCGGTGACTTTAGTTCGTCTACGCATCTCCTCATTTCTGATTCGATCACGTAGAGAAACACCGAGCATAGACCTCTCCATAGCTCGTTGAGCGACTATTGTTGATATATAAGCAATACTCGATCTCCCAGATATTATTATACTATATACTGATATCACAATTTTAAGTAATATAATATCTACAACGCTAACAGCTGAATCTTCATCAAAACAATCATGCAGTCCATCTGCCTCAACTGAAGCGATCAGTTCCAAACTAAACTAACGGAATATTATTAGAGTTTGTTTGTTCTGCCAAGTTTCTACATACGTTTAACTTCGAGGCGATATTAGGGCAGTGGCACATGAACGGGTGTCTGCAACGTTTATAAAATAATAAAAGATAAAATAACGAAAATCGTTCTTGATAATGATAAGATAAGATAATTTGTTTGATTACAAGGTCTCATAGGTACTTAGTTTGGACCAGTATGTAAAATATACACATGATTGTAATGTATAATATTATTAAAATAACAATTTATCAAGCATGTAACGGATCGGGTATAAGAAACTTCATGTTACTCACTTGAAATACCAAAATTGAAAATAATTTGCGCTTTGGCAAGGCTCTATTAGGAACACCTAATAGTGTTTTGCCAAAAGAAAATACAGTATGAATTAGCAGACCTTTCTAACGCTTATATGTTAGTACTTTTTTACGGCTACGATTTCAAATAAAACTATTTTACTAACTTCATTTGCTTAATACAAAATACAATACAATTTAACAAAATAAAGTCAACATATCTAAAAGTCCAAGTGTGCTCATGAGGCTGGCTACATTCCCCCGCTGGAAGGAAATGCCTATTTTTTGGTCTAGAATTGATTATATTATATGACTATTGATGTTGTCTGAGTACCCACAACACAAGCCTTCTCGAGCTTACTGTTGGGTTTAGTCAATTTGTGTAAAAATTATTAACTAACACAAACGGGTATTAATCGCGTATTAAGTTTTAAATTTACCTCCGACGTTTCGAGGACGGCGTTGTCCCCGTGGTCTCGGAGAAGACTGGCTAAAGTTGACATCAACATCTTCTAGCCGCGCGAGTTTTTCGAACTACCCGCACTTGATCTTGTTTATTGACTTGAACATTCCGCGCACTAGGGATGTTACTTTGTCGACACACAACACTAACGATTATCGATTTTTCGTTTGTGTTAGTTAATAATGTGTAAAAATCGTGAAAGTTTAAATCAGTGTTATGTAATAATGTCCAATATTTATTTATTATATTCCAAATCATTGTGATGAATCAAAATCCTTGGTACAAACAATTACTTTTAATTTACTCCAAGTTCTTACTTCAAAACTGTTCAACAATCTTAAATTAACTAACAGTAGCCTCCGTGCTAAATGTTACTGGTTCTTTATTCTTTATTCTTTCTTTATTGCATCCATAGTTTGTACAGGTGTTACATACTCGTAGTAGTTGTGAGTTTCACATGGACCCTGATAGGGTACAGCAATAGTCTTAAATCTATGTTATGTACTTAATCGAGGTTTTATAACAATGCTTAGTTGATTTTGGTTCAAGCGCCATAGCGAGAATGAATCTTCCACCCCATGGTACGTTATATTTATACTTTCTCATGAATTGGCGGGTAAGAAGGAAGGGTCATTTTCGCGAGTACCGACAGACTAATTAACAAAAATTCGGGTAAACAATCACATTTGTTATCAGTACTCACTGAATGCCATTAGTTTTACATATCTCAACACTAAATAATTATATCTTCAAATGAAGTGACTCATATATAATATCGATCGAACTTCACTTCAAGAAGTTCGTTTGATCATCAATTATTCTCGAAATCTTATAAAATATCACAGCATATTGAAATATGAAATTATAATCGCTGAAGGTCTGATCGTGTCACATTCATCGTAGTTAACCGCCATCCTCTCCCAAGCCGTACAATCCACAATTTTAAGCATCACTTAACATCGATAATTGACGGCGGCTCTATTAATATTGACAGTTCATGGCGCCATATTAACGGAGCTTTATATTAATTCAGTCGGCTCGATTATCGTGTTGTTGATAGTTAAGCAAGTATGCTGCAATTTAAATTATTATTTAGATTAACATAATAAACATTTTCTACCGTAACGAAATGTTATATACATAAAATTAGTTGTTTGTGACATACCGACTGATGTGCCGTCGAAAAGTTTTCGAAATAACTAAATTTTTACGTGGAAAAGTTTTTGAAACTTCCTTTATTTTTGTATAAATATCGAATGTTTCCTATTCCAAAGTGACATTTTCCTTTATTTACTGTTAAATTTTCATAAAATATCTGAGAACTTTTCGCAACTTGTACCGTCTGGGACATTAATTGCTGAGCCATTTAGGATTTACTTTACATTGGACATTTCATATCGTTACCATTGACAGCTAAAACAGGTTAAACCTTCATTGGCTCATCAATTTAGGTCCGTGACTATACATATGTATGAATACATAAACCTACTCTCAAAAACATTACATAGAGTAAGTCGCAAAGGATATATTAGAACTTAACCGAACAGACTATATAACTACTCAGCCGCGCTTATTGCTAAAAGACGATCTCTTCCACAAACCCCGGCGCATCGCGCTCGATCTGATCGCTACATTTGAAACGGCTTTCTAAAACAAAACGTCGTATGTTCCTTGAGCTTCGTACTTACATACGACCTTTAGTTATTAAAGTTCTAGAAATAAATGCAACGTCAAAACCGAGATCGCGGGAATACGATTCTTTCAAGGCTTGTTATTTATTGTCAGAATAAGGCATTCATTCAGGTGATATGCGGATATGTAAAGTGCAAATCTTTGTCTTTGGAGTGTATTCTGAAATAAAAATATAATTCCAGTTTATCAAATAATATAAACCTTTTTTTTACAGTCGCAGCACATTTAAATATATCAAATACCGTCGAGTTTCTTATCTTCGCCTGTGCTACCTATTTTCGCCTAGTTTGACATTAGTTGCCATTAACAAAATGTTTCTAATGGAAGCCTTACATAAAACTGCTAAATACAAAGTATTTTTTATGGGTGTCAACATTCTTCGAACAACCTGCGGCTAACTTCACACAGTTGACGTTCAGTGAGGTTTTTTCGCGACACCGACGAAACGTTTTTTTAATCCAGTATTTTAACTTAAGTTTTAAACAGTGATACGGAGCAGGTAATGTTAAACTTTTTAGATGATTATATCCTATAACTATTTGTTTTTCAAATGAAACTATTATTTAATGGCTAGCTTACGTTTAGAAGTCACAAGTGGATAAAACATTGGTGAGGGTACTTTGCGTCCATCTTATTGCCAAATTTCGCCTACACCTAGGGTTGTCAAATTTGTAGTACCAGATTAATTGGTGGATGACATTACTTGTTTCCAAATTTAAATATTTTCTTGTGTTTGGTTTTTCGGAAATGGCTTTAACAATTTGGAGGAAAGTCAATAAGTAGATTAGATTACGGATGATTCCGAATATGGGACAATGGACGATTATATCGCGGCGTATTTACAACAAGAAGAAGACAATTTAGAACCGCCGATACCTTTCGGAATTTCTGATATTGGGTATCTAGAGAACGATAAGAAATTAAATACAGGCTCCTGGGTTTTGGCAAAGTTCGTAACCAAAAAGAGTGTAAAGCATTTTGTAGGAAAAGTAATAACTATGAAAGGTAACGTCCCCGAAATCAAATTCGTGAGGAAAGTGAAAGAATCGAAATTTAATACAGGATTCGTATTTTTCTACCCAAGAGTTGACATCTGCATGTACTATGAAGCATTTAGATGACATTCTTTTAATATTGCCCGAACCAAAAATTTCTCGACGGGGACAAATTGTATTCAATAATATCAATTTAAGTAAATACAATTTACAGTAGTTTCCAAATAAAAGTACCTACCTACCTATTGGTTTTTATGTCTATTACAAGTTGATTGAAAGTTGAGACTTAATTATTATTGATATAAAGTTTAAGAAAAGCTGACTGAGATTGAAGACTTAATTATTATGTAAGTGTTAATGGGAATTTAATTAAGAATATAACCGAAATGCCTTTATACAGTTCCTGTTGAAGACCTTAGTACTTAACTTGATTTTAGACTGATAGATTTTGTTGAATACTATTTAATGCCAACAAAATGGCCATATTCTGTATAGCTGTCGCAAAATTTATATGTTATTTACTTATTTTACGTGTAAGCCAAAGTCGGTACTATTATTGTTATTCGTAGTGCAAACGCAATAAAAAGAGTATTTAAATTAAGAAGTTAAATATTTTAGTTTACGCTATATGAGCATATGCGAATTTTTATCTCTACTCTTGCCGATGTTGAGTAGATATTTTTATATGTCTAACTTTGAATAATAAGGTTGATTTGATCTCAATTACTATCATAATAATAAGCGAAAAAAGATAAGTTTTTTGTTTAAATATGAAACAATTTTATTAAAAATATATTTTTTTACTTATAAACCATTACTCTTCTTTATTTGGCATGTTGGTTAATTTTTGGCAGCCCTAGCTTCATTATAGAAAATGTATGTAAACAACGTCAGTCTGGTACCAAACTTCGCCTACCACACCGTTTTTAAAAAATATGCCTAGTCTGGAGGAGTTAAGGTTCATAGTATATTAACACATTCCAAGGAGATAACACTTAACATGCATAAGTCACAGAAAAGTTTATTATTAGCGGTAAGGCATGCCATAGGCGAAGATTGGGAAAAATACCCATACTTCGCCTATTGCCTTCGGGGCCATTTATTACCAAGTTAACCAATTAAATTCAAAGCTCTAGTGGTATATACAGATAGTCAGGAGTACTAAAAAACGTTTTTTTGCCATAACGCACTAAAATGCTTTCAAATTTGAAAGATTTTTTGGGAAAAGTGTCAAAATCCAGGCGAAGATACGAAACTCGACGGTACACCAGAAATATTTTAACAACGCACTTCTGAGGCCAGAAGAAGGAAAACATGTTATATGAGTTTAAGTAAATTTCGCCGAAAACATTTTTTTTTTTTCATACTTTTGAATGTTTTTGTACATTTAAAGTTAATTTTATGGTAAAACTGGCACTGAAATTGAGTTTTTAATTTATTTTTGTAAAACCTATTTTTTGCTAAGGTTACTTGTCACTTTATATCTGATGGCGACAACAACAGGCGGCAACAGACAGACAGATTTACTTTTGCATTTATAATATAAGTAGGGATAAAATTTCATAAAATGCCGCAAAAATTATTTACAAAATTTACCGACGCGTGTCAAGGCATCGATGTGCTGGCTCCGCGGTATTCGAAATAATGCATCGGTTCAGTTTGTCCAGTCGAATACTTTCGTAACCGGATATTGTTGGGTTTTGTAATTCAACGGGTTTTTGTGAGATTTCCCAGTAATATACAATTCTGTGGAAACCTGTAATTGGCTTCTCTGATACATATTTATGTTAATCTAGTTTTAGTTTAGTTAAGCTGTTGGTTTCCTGAATAAAATAAAATAAAAAGAAATGAAATGAAACGAAATGAAATGACATGAAGTGAAATAAAATGAAATTAAATTAAATAATATAAAATAAAATATGAATTTTCGTATCGAGGTACATACCTCGATAATATAGTAACATTACTATAAGCTTTTTATTTAGTAGCCCTAGGCTTAAATTTGCATTAATTTCAAATAATAAAATAAAATAGAAAAGCCTTTAATTCCACCTAATATTAACAATGCTTAGAAACAATTTATAACTTACAAACTTAACTTTTGATTATATAACTTAATTGCTATCTGCTATGATGGTTCATCAATCATGGACCTCTTCGCGAGTAAATTTGAAATAATGCGGAAAATACAATTATCAATAAATGCAATACGCATTTTTCTTCTTTTCATAAAAACAAATGGTTTTATTCTGTATAAATACGTTTTATTTTATCAAGTTTTGTAATCCGAAATCTGCCCTAGATACACTAAAGTATATAACTTATTAACTTAACAGCATATTGAGCCATGACAAAATAATATTGTCCATACTGTTTTATCATAAAACAATTTTGGATCACACCTCCATTACATTTCACAAAATAAATCTGTTCAATTATAAATGCGAACGATATTGAGTAACACAAAGCTTTCAGCTGAGCAAACGAGCTCGGTGCATTATTTCGAATGTGTCCGTTCTGTTGTGTTCTGACATCATTTGCTTATATAGTAATAAATTCGTGTAGATGAAGCATATACAGTAGCCCCATCATACTAGTCGTGATACAAGGAATTGTTCGGATTAATCCCTGCCGCTTCTTTTCGCCATCGCCCTACGCGACAACATTTCCATCCTCACCACTTAGATGGTTGGCAGTCCTCAACTGTGCGTTTCTCCAGGAACTTTCTGCCTCGCACAGCTAAACTGTGGAATGAACTGTCGCCTGCAGTATTTCTGGACCGATACGACCTTCAAACCTTCAAGAAAAGAGCGTACTCCCTTCTTAACGTACGCACTTACAACCCCTCTAGGGTTGCAGGTGTCCATGGGCCGCGGTAGTCGCTTACCATCAGGTGATCTGTCTGCTCGTGTGCCTCCACTACCATAAAAAACAAGTCACCTGTAATAATATGGTATGGTACTGTTATGGCTCGACAAATAATATCGTGTTAGATATTTTTGCGGCCTTCGTTGTGTCACATATTATTGCAGGTGACTGTACATGAGCCATCCATAATTAGTGTTGGAAGAAATTCGAGTATTTTGAGTCTAAATTTAAAGAACTCGATTTGTGTCTACGAGACTGCACTGTAAATACTACTCACGACCCGATTCGAAGAATGAAATACTATAACGATAAGCTCCGATAAGTTTGTATGTCGTATAATTGATAGAAGCAGCTCGATTCGGGCAACCAATGTCACTTTGACGTTAGAAATATCGTAGATAGATCTTATTGGGATCACAGCGGAATCGAAATAAACGTCAATATTGACATGTTGTTTAGTTACCGATCTTTTGAAGATCTTTCCAAGATCTTAAACGTGTCTTAATCATTCTTCGAATCGGTTCGTCAGTCTTGTAACTCCACAACAACGGCCCGATTCGAACTTTAAAATGCGTCAAATTATTAGGTCTAGATATGATATGGGTTGGATACGTCAAAAGTGACGTTTCTCTAAACTAAAATGTCAAGACCTAATATTTGATGTACCTATCTGAAAATTCGAATCGGGCCGCAAATCGCGTAAAAAAATAACTGGCTTAATTTTGTTAAGCCAGAATTAAGAATACGTCATATTAATCGTTTATTGTTTCGTTCTTCATTATGTAATATATTATCACCTAGGTGACAGTATCAAGCCTTTTTTAAACACCTTTTTTTCAAAGCAAATATAATAAACACGATTCAAAATAAAACAGTATCACGTTAGTCTTGTCGGTCGTCATTAAAACCATATTACTCAGCCCGTCCCGTGTCCGAAACACGTGTTCCATCCCCACACGGCTAAAACACGTTTTATTCACTCAAAACTAGCGGGGAAACAAATAAAATTTCACTATAACCTACGAACGGACCAACTTTGATTACATGTACGGTACCGTCATCATTTTGTACATCAACTTTTATGTTTATTTTTATTTTAGTGTAACGACTCAAAATATTGTCTAGGATATAACTATGAGAACCGCCCGGGTGACCGTAAAGCCATTATGGGTTCATAAAAAGGTGATTCTTGCCTTTTTATCAATATCTCCAGACTTTTAACGCTGTTAACTCGGTGATTAATTATGAAATATTCTGTAAATTTTGAAACGTGCTTTTATATTAATTAGTTGATTAACTCAGCTAACTTTTATTAAATATAATTAAGTATGAAGTAATTTTTTTTCAAAAATGTACCATAAATATTAATTATGAATTAGGTAATTAATTTATTATAATTAAATGTTACAGTTATAGGTTAACAAAACAAAACGCAACAAAAACAACATTTAATTTGACTTCGGAGTCAGGTATCAGTCTCATTTTTAGGGTTCCGTAGCCAAAGGGTCAAACGGGACTCTATAAATGAGACTCCGCTGTCCGTCCGTCCGTCTGCCACTAGCCTGTATCTCATGAACTGTAATAGTTAGCTAATTGAAATTTCTACAGCTTATGTTTTTCTTTTGCCGCTATAACAACAAATACTAAAAACAGAATAAAATTAATATTTCTTTCCAATCTCGAGGTTCTCATCCAATCACCGAAGTTAAGCAACGTCGGGCGGGGTCAGTACTTGGATGGGTCACCGTTTTTATAGATAATGGTACGGAACCCTTCCTGTGCGAGTCCGACTCGCACTTGGCCGATTTTTTACTTAACTAACGCCTTTTTACTTATCTTTCATAAACCTAAAAAAATGCTTTCACAATCTGTTTTGTCGAACTCTATGGAGAGTTAATTTACTTTCAATAGATACTGAAAAATCATATTTCTCATAGCTCCCTAGGGAGTTACAGCTATTTTTTTTCACAATCCTACCACAAGTAGCAAGCATGAAATAAGATCTTTTTCGAGCAAGTCTGATGAAAAAATATGACCTAAATAACTTGGTGCATTGATATTGGTTGATTATCATTTTCAACCAATCAGTCAGAGGAAAGTAAAAGTGTAGTACAGTCAGCATCAAAAGTAGCGGATCAAATAACGCTTCATAAGTATCTACCATTCTGTAACAGCTTAACAAAAAACTGATGTCTTTAATATAGAACAACTAAGACTATAAAAGATATACTTTTGAACTGGAATTTTAGAAATTCATCTATTTTTGGAAAAGTTATCCGAAATATCAGATACTTTTGGCGCGTTGTTTCATCCGCTACTTTTGATGCTGACTGTACAACCTAGTAAAATGGGTGTCCTAACATAATGTAGGGATACTGTTTAGTTTATATAGATATTTTGTCATTATAATACATTTTTCTAGATTAAATAAGCTAACTATACTATTAAGAGGCTGTCAATACCTAAAGCGCGCACACTGTCTATTTGTATCGGAGTAAATGAGATAGCACTGTCGCATGTTACTGGGCATGGGCAAGGGAATAATAAGAAAAATATTTAAATAAAAAAGTGGATTATTAGTGTAATATTCTACTCAACCACGGTTTAGATATAAATGTTTTGAAATTGTGATTTTAATCGCAGACCCATAAGTCAAAACAATAAAGACATAAAACCGTTTAATTGTGATTTTAAGACCAATCTTTGCTATTATTTTCTATCGAGCCGATTTCGTTCAATCATGTATCGAGCACAACCACGGTCTTTGAAATATAATTAATATGAACATATATTTTTTTTACTTGACTAAAACAAATAGTCTATCTTAAAAAACTGTTTAAGTAACATCAATTTCAAGGACATTGGGTGTTGACAGCCTTTTAAAAATATTTGTAACGATCGATCGCGTGAAGAGTCAGTCAGAGTCAGTCAGTCTTAAATATTGAACGAGCATTCGGTAGGTGACATCGAACGATGACAGTCGATGCAAATTACAAGTGGTTACGTTGATTGTATTATTAGCAGGTCAGTACGTTTTGTTTTGTTAGAACTCGAGACAATATAATTGCTTGTCTAAGCGTACTACTGTCGTGTGGTTAGTTAGATTGGAAGAGGTTATATTCATTGTGCCAAATAAATGTATTTTGATCACACTTACCGTTCTTTTAATATTATGGTTAGACCCCTTATATCTCAGAAGTGAGGATAGGCGAGTATTTTAACAAATCACTCGTTTATCCCGCCTGCAAAAGTTAATTAATCGGCCCTGGCACAATGAATACAATTACTGACGCATAACGACTAATGATATTGTTTTTCTATGTTTGACCACTTATTTTGACTAATAATTTTACCCTTACCCTACCCTTATACCATTTTCTATACAGTCAGAGAGGCGACGTGGGTAACGAAGTTGGGGCTCTTAACTAACGCATTGTCGGACTGTTGGTTCAGGTGAGCAACTAGGCGCTACTTTGTAGTGGGCTACAAAGTCTCAGTTCAAATCTGGGGATTTAGACCATCTTTTGCCACATTTAAGAGCTCTGGCGTGAAAGTTATATAAAAATAGCCAGGAAATGCCATTGTAGTATTATTAAACGATTTCATTTCACTTACCTCACAAGCGACCGACAATTACCAATTTCCAAGTTATTAATATTGAAATGACTGAGTTCCTAGCGTCGACGCTAGGAACGAATTGAATCATCATGAGACGTGAGCAGAACTAAGCCTACAGAATCAGTGAATGTTAATGAATCGTTCACCATCATATTTAAGTAAAACAGTCACGCTTTATTCTATTATTTAACTTTTGGGTAAGGACAAATTTAATGATCTACAATCGTAGAAACACTACAACATTTCATTAACAATGATAAAACCTCTTTAACCGTTATGACAGCGCTTTAATTATGAAAAAAATTATCACACTTGAGTGAGATACGATTTTTCAAAAGTAACCAGACTCCGATGACATTCAATTTGTCACTTGTTATGGATAAAACAAAGAGGGTGACCATAAATAACGTGAATATCTTAAAAGTTTTTAACGGTAAAAAATAATATAACGTTTATCTCACATCTCATACTGATACAAAACGGTTGCTTACGTCTGCTGAATCATTGTGTACGTGTAAATTTAATATACATATTTGATAAATCTAACAACTAAATTTCCTCCAAAATTTAATCATTTAAATAAATAATAAATAATAATAATAATAATAAATAAATATTATAGGACATTAGTACACAAATTGACTAAGTCCCACAGTAAGCTCAATAAGGCTTGTGTTGAGGGTACTTAGACAACGATATATATAATATATAAATATTTATAAATACTTAAATACATAGAAAACACCCATGACTCAGGAACAAATATGCTCCTCACACGAATAAATGCCCTTACCAGGATTTGAACCCGGGACCATCGGCTTCGTAGGCAGGGTCACTACCCACTAGGCCAAACTGGTCGTCAAACCCACGTTATTTGACCCAAAACAACAAATAAAAACCTTAAAAAGAATCCATTTATATGTAACATATCCGCAACGCAGGCGTCTTCAGATGGCTACAAATGAAAATCAACAACATGCTTTGTCCTAAACAATCCAATAATGATTTCCGCAAAAATCTTCGTCGATCATTTATATTGTAATTCATTATTTACAATTTACCTTCTAATGGATTAATTTATAAATAAAAACCAATCTTACCCAGTAAAAACTGACTCCATTTTTAATTTCTCGGCAAAATCATGTCCACATTAATAACGGTTACGCCAAAGCAAACTAAGCTTTAATTTGTCTCACCAAATCCCCGGAGATCGAATAAGGAAAAATGGATTACAAACTTGGTTTCTGATCGGAATGAAAAACGGACTGATTGAACAAACAAACGGAATTGTTCAATTACTTTAGGTCAGCTTAAAATTCTATTGAGATGTATATTATATAGTCCTCCTCATCGTTTTCGATGACGGCGACCCCAAATAAACACATTATGGACGTTGTCTAGCATGAGCCCTAATGTGGCTGGCCAGGCCGAACTTGCTCTTAAATACTCTATTGCACGCGTGACAATAAAGTTGGCCAGCTGCGTTGAACGTGTACACGTAGGAGGGCTTAGGTCTCTCTTTCTGTAACTGGCGTTTTATGTCTAGGCTAGTGAGGCGGTTATCTTCGAATGTTTTGACACCGTTATGGATGGTAGAACGCCGTGAAGACCTCCTTCCAGCAAGCTCCTAACTCCTATTGAGATATAAACATCTATTTATCGGGCGATGAAACGAATAGGTATGGTTAGTAATAAATGTTTAAGAATAGTATTTATAGGCTTAAAAAATCTGTTTATGAATTGAAAATTAGATTTAGAGACCTTCCTCTTTACGCGGCGATTCAGATGCCTTTTGGCGATTGTCTTTAATATCAATAATATGCTGGAATTAAACAGCATTCGTACAGATTGCGATAAGCTTTCACTTATCAACCCAATAACATTAACTATCGAAGTAATATCATTTATTAGCAATTAAAAAAATTACAAAATGGAAAAATATATTTAAATGAACATGTAAATATTTAAAACATGTTTAAGATGATATTTGACGACTGCTTGCAAGCGTAATCCACATTTTCCTCTCTGGAAAATATTTTACACAATTTAATGAATATTCACCAAAGCTATGCCCTTCGTTTGACTTGTTTCGAGTTTTTGATATACTTAAAGTTATGAGCGATATACAAATACTATTCAAATAAAACAAAAAAACTTAAGTCATAAAAAAAATTAAGCATCAAAGATGTAAAGATGATGTGCATCAGGCGGGCCGTATGCTTGATTGCCACCGACGTAGTATAAAAAATGGACGCCATGTGGTTAATATACATCAGATTGCATAAAAATATTTTATATAACATTAACTGAGAATGATAGCAGAGAGGTGGGATTCGGATATTCTCCGCCGATATACCGACCTCCATATCATATGACCTAAGAAATAAGTATTTTTATGAAACCTGTAATATAAGATAGTTTACTAATGTAGTTTTATAAGTGTCTTGTAACTAACAATCTATGGATCGGAGGAATCTGAAAATAAATAATTTTTATTTTTTTTAATATTCAGAGAGAAAACGGCGATAAAGTTTGTTTGGAGAAGCGGTTGTTCAGCAGAGATCTAGTGCATTGGTTCGTTGAGGAGAATATAGAAATCTGTTTTAGATTTTATTATACGAAAGTATGAAAAGCACATAAAATGGAATATGATGTATATGTTATACGGTTTATATGGTAACTAATTGAATATAGAACGAGCATAGAGAACAAAGCAATGAATGAAAAAAGGAATTAACTAATAAGTTTAGTTTCTGTTGGACTTGCCAACAGCGGTCACGTGACTTCGTCTCCTTTATTATTAACACACCGTCTATACAAAGTATTTGTATCTAGATGTAGCATACTACTAACTACCGGACTTGGATCGCGAACGGCATCGAAGACAGAAGCACTCATTACGAGAGTAGTGTTTAGCGAAACATTTCAATCTGGAAACTTTGTTCAGCGAACTGTTTGTGTACGTCCAAGCGCCAGATCGGTTCAGATCTTATTTTAAAACCTTCGGCAAGTATTTATTTACTAAAGTTTAAGAGCATTTTTGAAGAAATATTTAAATTAAATTGACACGCTTTATTACAAGCTATCAAGTCTTTAAAGCTAAATTAGACACACTTCCCATTATTCGATTTAAGATAAATATAAGGTAAAACGATAAAGCGATGGATGGATTGTGTGAAAGAGGATATGAGAAAGAAAGGAGTGAGTGCTGAGGTGACGAAAGATAGAGGAGAATGGAAGAGAAGAACATGTTGTGCCGACCCCACAACGTGGGATAAGGGCAGAAGGAAGAAGATATAAGATAAAGATAGTTTATTATTCAAGTAGGCATATAACAATGCGCTTATGAACGTCGAATAAAGCTACACCTCTGACCCGAGAAGTTTTAAATCCCCCTCTCAGTTAGCTGATACTTCACATATATGTAAGTTGGGTGACAATGGAATATTATGGTACCATGGAGCTGACGCGGAAGTGGCCATAGGAACTTGGACAGTCAGTTTGGATATTTTAGATTTTAAATTGTCTTGAGGAGTATTAGTTGCCTGTTGAAAGAAAAGAAGAATCAACGATAAAACACTTGTGTCAAAAAAAATCAGTTGCATGTTGGAGTTGCAGGCGTACATAGGCTACGGAGACTCCTTACCATCAGGCGGGTCGTATGCTTGATTGCCACCGACGTAGTATAAAAAAAAATTGTGGACGCAGCCTATAGACGCCTGCAACTCCAGCCATGTAACATGTATGTTCAGTTCATAGTATTAAAAATCTCATACATGATGGAAGGTAATATTATGCACCCGTCTTGCGACGTAAAGAGCTTCAAACTCAATACGTTCTCGAGTGTGGTGAAATGATTTCGGTTCAAGAGACTGTGCGATAATATGACAAAGTGAAAATGATGTAATGCTTTTCAATAGAAGGTTAGACATAGTACAGAATGAATAGTGACTTTATCAGAGGAATATGAATTACCTGTACCCTTACCATGAGTCACTGACAGTGTCAAAACTGACATTTATAAGCTATCGAGAACGTAATTTACTTTCTATGCATCTCTCTTGCACTTATATGCGAGTACGAGCGAGATGCGGTATCCTGCCTTTTCGCCGAAAATTGTAATGCCGAATTTCACTTGCCAACCAAATTTTTCGCAGACGTTTTAGTTGGCATAATAACTTTTACCAAATAATTATTTCAGCTGGGAAATGAAAATTGCGTACTAAGTTGGGTTAGGTTAGGTTGGACTATGTAAAGTTGGGAAATGAAATTCGCCCAAATGAAATTTCGGCGAAAAGTTGGTTGGCAAGTGAAATTCGGCAATATAATTTTCGGCGATAATTTAATAAAGTAAGATACGTTCTCGATAGCGTTTATGTCATTGCCGAATTGGTAGTAGCCACACTGAGCGACATTAAAGAAAACCGTAAAAAAATAACGGTATCATTTTCATGCCTTCTCATGAGCTTGCTGTCTTACTCACGCTTGCGTACAAATGCATACGATATATTAGTTATATGTGATGTACTTAACACAAGGCCCGATTCGAAGAATGAGATACGATAAGTTCTGGTTTAGATAAGTTCCCATTTAGATATCGTTTGTATGTCGTATAATTAACAGAAGCAGCTCGATTCGGGCAACCAATGTCACTTTGACGTTAGAAATGTAGATGTAGATGAAATGTTTCGTAGAGGCAAAACGGCAATGTGGTGTGATTAGCGCTGAATGGGTTAAGTGTAAAAGAGTCAAACACATTTTGAAAAAAGTCACTTCTGTGGACCATACAATAGTACATTTTTCTTATTTGAGTCTCAAGTACTGTAAAAATATATCCAGCCTGTAAGGGTGAAAAATAGCTTTAGATTCCCTTAACTTTGCAATGTCTACAGGAAAGACGTGAACGAGTTAAGCACAAAGCAATACAATACATTTTAAACGGGTGACGGTGTTTATTAAATACTATATTCATTTTTAATTAAATATTGCAATTACTTATCGCGCGCCTTGCGGAGCGGAGCTCTTAGGGTCGAATATTTGTTTGCCACGAACATAATATATGCAGGCACTTAGAGACTTGTAAATTAACATTTTTCAGTTGGCAAAAAAATAGTTGCCCCAAAATTATATACCGCTACAAGTACCCGGTATCATAATCATATGATTTAAAACTCTTTTCGACCATTGAAATACTCGTAGGCTCTTCTAAAAACCGCTACAACAAAGGTGCGAATCGCCCGGAGGCGCCGCCCGGGATTGCACTAAATTATTCCCCCGGGCACAGGGCGGTTTAATGAATTTTTAATCGAATTAGTTGCCAACCCCGTGAGAAAATTTAAGGATAAATCTTTATGGCAACATTATAGTACTGTGGTGAACGACTGGTTTGGTTTGCGCAATGTTTTTGTAATTATATACTTGTTTTTTTTTTTTACGATTGTTATTAAGCGTACGGTCTGATTGATTGTTAGAAGGTATCGTAGCCAAAGGAAATTAAAACCTCGGGGTGGATTACATTTATTACGGAAAGGTAAAAAAATACAATAAATACAATAAAGCTGCCTAGTTTAATTAAGAATTATATTTATTAAAAATCATGTCATAAAAATACTCTTCTGACAAGATATTTGACATAGTTTTGTTTAAAACCCCAAAATATTTGGGGTACCCTCCTATTACAATTTAGGAAGGATTTAAATCTTCTCGGGTCAGAGGTGTAGGGTTAGAGCCGGCGTAGCTTTATTTGACGTTAAAAATAAACTATCTTCATCTTTAGCCCGCGAACCATGAACAGATTTCTATGACCAATCTTGAGCGATAACTTGTAAAGTGATCAAGGGCGTTTAATGAACCCTCGTAGCCGTCAGCTGCTGTTCCGTCGGTGGATTGAGGAACGGCAGCTATCCAAACACTTAAAAAAAAATAGTCGTTATCGCCCGGGTTGCAATAACCAACGCGCCTGGCCCGCGGTTTATTTATTTCTGATTGACTTAGAAAGAGGAATCAGACTATTATTTTCAAATCTTATTAACCTGATAATTTATTTCACTTTCTAGCGATAGTTTTTTTCTAAGATGGGTCTACGATATTCATTATTATTATATGAAGTAACTATACTTGACGAAAAGTGCCGACTGGCGACACAAAACCATGTAACCCAACATTGTACTTAACGCACGACATTAAACGTGAATATGAATGGTTTTAGTGATGTCGTTCTCGTTTTAAGTAGCGCGTGCTTTAGTGCTAAATTTTATTGTAAGTACACGTTTTAATAGTGGTGAAGCTACGCTTTAAATGTAACACTAAACCGTAAAGAATAATCAAACGAGACAATTTTGGAGAGCGTTATTATATCAAAACTGGGCAACTTTAGGAACAAATCAGATTATAATATTAAAAGCAAGCACGTACTGAGTACGGTCAAAAGAGTTGGTCGAAAGACGCCTAGTCTTTCTAAGATTTCGTGTACTCGAGAAATCGGGACGAGTACCACCGTGACGGGGTAGCCTAGAGGTCCATGTCGTTAGTCGCGTAAACTGAAGAAGCTAGTTCATATCCGGCCTCCGTCACTGGAGGGTTTGGTCACTTTTTCTTTCAGTTTATATATATCAGCGTATATATATTCAGTTTTTATATGGATATTTTTTTATACCTATACCTCGAGTATAAATATTTAAGAACAGAGTAAATAATTCAATGACTGACATAAAAACAGAACACAGACAGCTATAAACATAGATTAAGTCCAGTCAGACTTGATAGCCTCATCGCTAATGGTGATCAGGTCTTCAGAAGGTCAACTGGTATAGCACGTTATGGAGCAATCCTCGATAATGTTCTGGATTGTTTCTCAGCGTCGCCATAATTGCAAGCCGGGGATTCCACCGATCCACATCGGTGTTTGTAATAAATAATTAACAACACAGACGGTATGCTGTCAATACTGTTGTTTTTAAATTAATCATGTCTGAGAACATAAGTGATTATCACCCATGAAAGGCGTATGCGTCCGATTCGCACATCGCTATGACGTGTGAACGGGATGTCGGTATAGTATAGAGGGAGGCGCATAGCGTTGTCTCGCTCAGACTTCGAAATGACGTGCAAAATGGATGCCATGCGCCTAAATATAATCCTCTATTCTAACTTATATTTTCTTCATAAAGTTTGGCATGGAGATAGTTCGAGCTCCGAGAAAAGACGTAGGATAGTTTTTATCAAATCATTATCATTCCACGCAGATGAAGTCGTGAGCAGAAGCTAGTCTTAAATAAAAGTCTTAAAATTTTTAATGACTGGAAGGAAAGGAGGTGCCTTTATACATATGCCAGTAATTAAGTCTAAAAAACATGCTTATTTTTTAACGATAACTCATAACCTATAAACACACTTCCTACACTGCCTTATCAATACGATAACACCAATAAATACCTTACAAAATGCGCACTACATTTCGGACCGCAGCGCAGTTAACGTGGTCCGAACCTTAAACCGGGGGTCGTGAAATAACAAAGCTGGGATAATAAAGACAGAGGCGACTTGCAGGCGATTGCGGAGTCATCGGACCCATTGCTGGGACGTGCGCGGCGGGGGGCACGGGGCCGGCCACGGGAGGAAGCGGGAGCGGGAGCGGGTCAACCCTTTACAGGGTATACTTAGATATTATATGCCAAAACACCTTATTACGTCATCTTATTGTATCCTTGTCCTATGCAGATTTTTTTATTTAAAGATGCGATGAAGCTTGAATCGTAAAATAACAAAGCCGGGATAATAATGACAGAGACGACTTGCAGACGAATGCGAAGTCATCGGCTCCATTGCTGGGACGTGCGCGGCGGGGTACGCAGGGTAGGGGAGAGGAAGGAGCGGAAGTAGGTCGAAAAAATATTTTTATTCAGATTGCCCAATCTGCTACCTCTGGATTAGGCAGTTAAACGATTGTCGTTTTAGTATTTTGCGTAACATAAAATGCTTAGCCCTTTTAAAAAAGCTGTCCCATGAGGTGAATAGATACGGTCTAAAAGTGAGTAGGACCCACATAATATGCATATACACAAGGACAAGGATTGGACAGCAAAATGTTTTATTAATTGACTGAGAAGAAGAGGATCGCGAAATAAAATAATTATTAAAATCAGCATTAAATTTGTTTTCAGACACCACCGCTCTCGCTTGTGATTTATACCATGACAAAACCCCATAGTACTTAACAATGATTGCTGTACCTAAATATAAGCGTACCTTATATAATTTATTTGTTAGGCTTTTACAATTCAATTATTTATTTATTTCGAATCTAGGGAGATCCAACAAATAACAAAAAAAAAACACAAAAAAGATCCAATGATCTTTAGGGACAAAAAAAATATGTTTAACCTTGACCACTCTTGAATCTAGGTAATCATAATCACTCGACTCGAAGCTCGAGAAATACATTCAAAATATTGTTAATCTGCCTTATTTGCAGGGATATCGAGCTAGCCTGCCATCGTTGACTACGGAAGAAAAGAGAGTCATATTTTCTTCCATCACAGGTATCATCAAAGGAGCCGCAAAGGTAAAGGCAGGCCCAAGCTCAGATGGTTGGACGGCATATAACAGGATATCAGGACCTCAGGAGTGACAAGCTGGAAAAGGAAAACCACGAATAAATCAGACTGGAGAGATTGGCTTGACAAGGCTAAGGCCCACGCGCATATGTAATGACTCGGATAACGATGACAAGTATCATTATAAAATACGAGTACGCCAATACACCTCATATTTCACCAATAATATTTAACTCGTTTTTACTTAAGCTCAGCCTTAAATCGCTCCCGCTCTCTCTTATGCCTCACTCCCTCGCCTGCTGCATCGCTGTGTCGAAATCCCCACGATAGCGCTCCATAAGGTCAGGAAACTTACTCTTTGAACTTAATTTGTTTGTCTAATGAAAACTTATGTACTTTACGTAACAAACTCAACCTAGATTCCGTTTTGTTATTGTTGCAAGGTGAAAAGATTCTCAGAGACAAGATTAAAGAAATGTACTCTTTGTTCTTTGGTTCATTATTAGATACAGTTGCTGTTTTTTCTAGAAGTGAATAAGCATTTTATTTACATTACGAGGGGGGGGGGGGGGGGGGTTAGGGTCGGCAACGCGCACGTAACTCGTAACTCCTCTGAAGCTGCAGGCGTACATAGGCTATGGAGACTGCTTACCATCAGGCGGGTCGTATGCTTGTTTGCTACCGACGTAGTATTAAATAAAAAACAGAATTTAATCGCATACTTTTAAACCGTAAAGTTACCGCCAACGTTTCGCGGTAATGGATTAGGATGTGTGAAATTCGTGAACGTTCTAATAAAAAAATATGGATAGCTAATATAATCACTAATTTGGAAAACTTGGTAAGTATCTCAGTAGACAATAAAACACAAAATTAAAAAATTTGAAAAAACCCACGACAGTTAAAACCTATCTAAGAACATGCACCAATCAAACCCGAACCCATCACTGAGAACCCCATCAAAATCGGACTAGTAATTTTTGAGAAAAATGGCAACATTGGTTTGCACAAACATCCTCTCACCCCAAACGCATATACCGTCTCCGTTCCGTCGTGGGTAAATATGTAAAACAACTATAAGTGATAATTCCTTACTAGGTTAATGTATAAGAATAACCCAATTGTCGATGCACTTGCAAATTCCAGCACGTGCTCGAATTTCAAACACAGAAATGAAACCCCAAAAGTACACACCAGTCCGGCACTATCATAAACGTTATCGAGAATGTAACTTAATTTCTATGCATCAGCGAGATGCACACACATAGGTCACATAGGTGCGAGCGAGATGTATAGAAAGTTAATTACAGTTTTGACATTGTCAGTGTCTCATGGTACGGGTAAATGTTTTCTTTTCTAAAATTTGACAGATCACTTAGTGGAATTTACAAGTCGCCATGCTTTGAGTTCTATTCTACCGACTGCGCCATATTTAATACAGCCGACGAGATACAGAGAATGAATTCTTAGTTCAATCACCTTCTACATGCTAATTATTGTGTAAAATACAAACACTAGGATTATTTTCATTTATAACGGCCTCCTATCCTAATCGTTATAGTGACCCTGCCTATGAAGCAGGAGGTTCCGGGTTCGAATCCCGGTCAGGTCGTTTATTTACCTTTTGGTTGGGCTTAATACAAAAATTCCATATAAAAATGAACTGTCATAGAGACTATATTTTGACGCAAGAACTATAGTGGGCCCGAATATATAGCTCTTCAAGTACCTACATGGTTAAAACGGAACAAACTCATGTACCGTAAAGCCAGTACTAATCCCATTGAGTCAAAGAAACAAATACAACTCGCACAGTATCAGCCCCAGACTTTTTGCCACATCAACGGCCCGCCGTTTGTCACTCGCCGCGAGCCAAATGCGAGCCTATTTCCAATTTGCGTCTATCAATCAACACCAATCTCGTGCTGAGTGGATTACTCACAAATTAAATTTGCATAGGCTCCCGGGCTACCATGGCGACATTGCGACTACTACTGACAACCTCGCATCTCTATTTCCCTACCATTTTCAAAAATAAACTTTAAATCACGCTTCATAAGGCTTGCTTTCACCATATCGTTGTTGAGAAAGATACGAGTTTGAGTAAGATACGTGTAGTGTGCGATGCTTGTTGCTTTGTATGTGGCACTTGCGGTTTTGAACTGAAATGACGCAAGGTATGGGAGCCGAGAGCTTCGCTTATAATTGCACTGTGATACTTGAAATCTTGCGGGTACTGACAAAGCTTTACGATTTCAATGGACCCACTACGGGGACATGGATTGTAAGGGTATTTTTGTATCTTCCCCGTCTCAATTAAACTTTAGATATATTTTGGTTTTATTCAGTATAAAATTAAGTTATTCTTTATAAATAAGTTTATGAAATCTTATTCAGCGACGTAGAAATTAAACTCGAAAATCCATAGACAGTTTATAATTATTTAAAAAATAAGTACAGTGTACCAGACCGGACAATTTTTGACGTAATAGAGAGTTTCCGTTATAAAAATAGTACTAAAGTAAACCTATAGTTGGTCGGCCAACAAATGTTGACGTTATAGGAAGTGAATCATTATATCGAGTGACGTTATATGGAATTTACACTGTACTGTATTTAAGTTATTTAATGTTTATTTTGTGCCTGTAATAAACCAATTTAATTTGAATTAAATTGGTTGTCGACAGAATACAGCTAGGCCCCGGTCCTTAAACAAGGTAATGCTCCTAATCAAACATTAGCTATCACTATCAATATCTGCTTACTTTGCTCCAAGTTTGGTTTGCTTTACTCTAAGCCTCATAATCATTTAACTTTGCCTCGGGTTAAGGATGTTTAATTAGATGTATCTGCGTTTTGAAACAAGATTGGATATTATATTTATTTACACCTACAATATATTTACATATATTGTGTATTTTGATATAACCCCAAGCTTAAACTAAACGTAGGTTTTAGTGGTATAAAACGATCGAATAATGTAATTTGTGCATCATTGATCCCCACAGTTGTATTCCATATGAGGAGCTTATATTCAAAACCTGATTTGTCACAAAAAAAAAATATGTTATCAGTCTAGAGCATCTATCTAAACTATATGTTATATATGTGCTAAAAATAGCACCTATATAACTTGTTTTGTCACTGGATAAATTTAATGTTATTTTCCCATAGTATTTTGATTTTTTATCGCTATGCAAAAAGAATTTTGTCCACAATTATTTCTCATGAAAAAAGTGATTTGTCACTTCAGCCAATCGCTAACAATCTATTGCCACCATTCTGCCTATGGAGGAAACTCTTTTCGTTTGGATTGATGTAAACTCTTTCAAAGTACCCTTAGGTCCAACCAAAAAATAGATTTGGTGTTACGAACAAAATATGATTTCTCCTTATAACGTTTATGTATGAAAGGTTTTGTCCAAAATGTCGAAGCAAAACACGATTTGTCAATTTTTAAATCGCAAAAATTTTAATTAATTTGTATGGGTAGTTATTCCGAATAATTTTAAAATGGTATTCATCTGCAAACATTTTTTTAATAAACAACGCAAACTTTTAGTTTAACAATAGTTTTTATTTTATTTTATTTATTTCAGTTTGACATCACGGTGACAAATCAGGTTTTTAACATACGCTGCGCTCCTCATATGTCCACATCGGTTCATTATACAATTTATATTATGACTAGTTTGTTGTTAAGTGTTAGAGTTGATTGTAGCAATATGACAACCATTCTGTTATTTTTTTTTTCATACCCACAATATACATAGCATTGGCACCAGAACAAACAAAAAAGAAAAGTGTAAAATAAAAACATGCAAACTTAATTTAATAAAAAACATTTTTTTTTAGTTAATTAATACGCCATGTCTCGTGGCACAGAAAAGGCGCTGACTCAGCATGATGATGCAGCAAGCCACATCGCTGGTATTCTGCCAGTACCTTACACAAAAATGTGCAACGCTTTTTAAACACCTAAGTTGGTACAAGAAACACAAGAAACAAAGAAAAAGTGGCTGTGACAGAATCGGACAGACAGACGGACATGACGAATCTATAAGGGTTCCGTTTTTTGCCATTTGGCTACGGAACCTTAAAAAAACTACTGTGCAATTGGTGTGTGTGCCGTGTACTTTATAAGTATTATGTGAGTGAGTGTATATATGTGCGTGTGTGCGTGTTTTTTCTGTCTTATGGACTTTTGGTAAATTGTTATGAAGATAAAAACGTGGTTGGCAAAGTATTTAGTTATAGGAGGTGAATCGAAAAGGAGTTTAAGGCTTATAGTGTTCAACATTGTTGTTTCTGTTGATTAAGAAGTTGAAGTCCATATTTAACTTTAAAAATAGCTTTGCTCTTTGATTGACGAATTGGTGGTGGTATATTATTCCAACATTTTGTTGCGCGGTACCGAAAACTCCCTCTAAAAGCGGCAGACCGGTGCTGGGGGACCTGTAACACTATCGCTCGCGAGGCTCTTATTTGATGATGAATGCTACTTTTTGCAAACCATTCTCATAGAGATAAGACGGCTGCTTGGATTGAATAGTATCAAAGAGCAGGCAAGCAAACATGAGTTCTTGGCGAGCGGCCATTTTTAACATACCCGCATTGTTCAAAAAAGGCGTATAGTAAGGCGTCATTGATGTCATTGATGATAATAATAATAAACCTAAACGAGAAATAAATATATGGAAATGATATTTATTAATTTGTATACTAAATGGAAGCCGCATAATCGTTTTTTTTAATTTTTGAGTCAACCGGGCTTTTGTAGACAGCGAAAATTACCAGGGAATTTAAGGGCCTATTAACAAGCGAATTTGAATGCTTCGCAGGCATTAAAATAATCCTCTTACTAAATTAGCAAGCAAAAACTCACAAGCATCTCAGAAGAGGTTAAATCTGTTTCCCTGTTTATTTTCATGAATAACGATTTATATCTCGAAACATCCCAAATATTATATTCGTATAATTTGCCAAACAAAAACGGCTTAATTCTGAATGGTTTTAAATGAAACTCGTCTGATTTTGGACAATCTGCCATCAAAGCTCATTCACTGTATCCAAGAGATAATTTACAAGAAAATCAGTGTAATTTGTGATTAGGTTTTGATGTGTATCCAGGTGAAAAATTAACTGGGGACTAATTATGTCGGAATTACGTGTATGGGCGTGAAATTGTTGGAATATTAGCCGCGTTGAAATTGTTTGGGGGAAATTAAAGGGTTGTTAACCGGAATGTCCGTGTTTTGCTGTCACTTCGAATGTTTTAGAATGGCAACAAGGTGGGAATTTTAGAAATTTCGTATTAGGAAAGCATGTATGTATTTTTTGCTAATGCTTAAATAGATCGTATTTAAATATGTAATTTTAACTGAAAACAATTATCAAATTTACACTTTTTGATAAAAGAGATTTCCATTACAAATTGATTCTAACAAAACAGTAACTGCTTATCAATCATCTACTAAACTTAACAGTGTCGGAGTGCCTCAGGGGAGTATTTTAGGACCCTTACTGTTCCTCTTGTACATTAACGATTTACCTAATGTAACAAGGTTCAAATGTACTCTCTCCGCAGATGACCTGTCCGTCGTCATCCCTTGTCGTGACCCTAGGACATATAACAATGACATTAATGACACAATCAAAAACATTGTAACCTGGTTAAAGCAGAATAATTTAAATGTTAATTTAGAAAAAACAACATTCATCCAGTTCGTAAATAGGAATGCTCTCAAACAACCTCTCACAATTACTTTTTTAAATCAAATTGTAACGGAGTCCTATCAAACTAACTTTTTAGGTATATGCGTGGATGATACTTTATCCTGGAATAAACATATTAATAAAGTATGCAGTAAGTAAATTCGTTTGCATGTGCCTTATTGAGGTTGACAAAAATTAGCAGTAAAGAGACTACAATACAGGCGTATCGCGGCTATGTTTGCTCTGTACTTAGATATGGTATTCTTGTTTGGGGGAATTCAAGTTATGCAAATGAAGCACTGTTAGCACAAAAACAGTGCATTAGAGCTATTTGTAATGTAGACATAATGACCTCATGGAGACCTCTATTTAGAAATATGAAACTTCTGACTGTGCCAAGCATGTATTTATATGAAATTTGTTTATTTGTTAGAGTGCATCCTGAACTTTTTAGTACGTTTAAGCACATTTGTCAATTTAATACAAGATACCCTAATCGTCTCGTCATACCCGCAAAAAAGACAGTATTGTATGGAGAGCGCTTACTGTATGGCAATAAAAATTTATAACTGTCTCCAAGACGAACTGAAATTACCATTTATTCTTTTTAAGCGTAAACTTAAAAGTTAGTTAATACAAGAGTATTTTTATTCAATTCATGATTTTTTTGACTATTTTCCGATATGATTAGACACTAATAATTTTAATTAGATTAAGTATGACATTTGTTTTTTTTGTTGTAATTATAAGAAGTGACATGTATAATATTAGATTTATTAGCATAGTTAATGGATGTATGCGTGTTCGTGTTTTTGCTTGCCAGTTGCTGGTAAAATATGCATGTGCTTCTTTACTAAGTCCATCTTGTATACCATATTTTATGCAAAATAAAGATATGTTGATTTTGATTTTTTTTTATTACTTTTACTAACTAGAAAACTAACTGAAGAAAATTGGAAAAATATGTCCAATAGAATATAATGTAAAATTACGAAGCTGAATACCAAGTTTAATGAAAAAAACCGTTGTTTATGTTAATTTTCGTCACAAGTCAGAATGAACAACATCAATGCCTGAGAACTTTCATCCTTTATTACAAAATATAAAATAAACACCGCCTTGAAAATGTATTCAAAATACCGGTCTACCTATATCCAAGATCCCATCAATAACATTTACTGAAGCAATGTAATATTAAACAGATTTTAAGCCCAACGCAAACACGGTATCTAACAAGCTTGCCAACACGTTCCCTCCCCAATGTAAAATAGACTTCATAATATTGGTTATAGAGTAGATATTCGGTTGGATGGTCAAGATAGTTACAGGATTCGGTCGAACGATACGTCTTCTCCAATTCCATCGTGACGGGAACAGGTGTCAGGGTTGGGCGCGATCGCCTGGAATCGGACGTCTTCCCGAACGATATTGTACATAACTATGTTATAAGTGTATATGTATGTGTACAGGGTGAAATAGGAGGAGGGATTTAAATTTTTGATTGAGTGAGATTTCTATAAAGTAGGTAACAGGTACTTTGCTCTTGAACGGCAGTTGTACTTTAATTATCAGTTAACCAGAGGATGATTTCTTACCATGATATGATATATATATTTTACATAAAATAAAATCGGCTCTTTTAAAATGATAAATAAAAATACAAGCTCTGTTTTGAAACGTTCTGAAAGACTTTTGAATTTCGAGTAAACTTAAAAGTATATTGAGAAAATATTATGTTGTGTTAACAATGTTAAAAGTACGCTGTAATTATCTGGCCGCTAATACTATAAATTAATCATTCTTGTACCTTGTTGTCCAAGTTACTGCATTTATCACCCTCTTCTCACTATCTCCTCTCCTTTACCTAACGTTTAACTGGAAGATATCGCTCAAAGGGACAAGCGTTCCTTTGTGTACTTCACCTTTTCCAAATAGTAAGTTACTTCTATTATGTGTTTTTGTACAATAAAACGTACGACTACGAAAATAATTATCAAAACCTGAATAAAAAATATTGTTTTTTAATACAGTGTCTTCTCTTAATTTAGATCTATAGTTTCCATTTTTGTCAAACATCTTTATATAGAAGCACGAAAATTTAATCCTAATATTGATCCAATGGCAATTACATCTAGTGATTTCTGACCCCGTATAAAAGTTCAGCCTGTATATCCTGAGCTACTATGTTACCAAATATAGCGATGCGGAAGTACACGATTATACGGTATCGTGGCTCTGTGCGAATTGCCTTCGATATCTGTATACAAACATATTGCTTCATCTACAAAAAGTTTTGTGTAGTGCACTTTTTGTATCGCGAGTGTCTTGTGTGTAGTGCATTGTGATTTATAAGTTATTTTTTTCAGTATTAATGATGATACTAAATGTTTTTCAGTTTTTATCTAAAACTGTATAAATAAAACATCTGCAACTAAATGTTTAGGGAGGAGCGCTGTTTACCCTAAAGTACAGGTTATACCTATTTAGGAAGCAGAGGATTCCATTCTGCTTCCTTCGGACACCCTAGTTAATAATTATTATAGATTACTTATTACTTACTCCGTTGGCTCAGCGACCCAAAATGAGACTTGGCCTCCGACACAAGACAGCGCCACTTTTCTCGGTCCTGTGCGACCTCTCGCCAATTGTCGACTGGAAGCTCGCGCAGATCCGCCTCCACCATGTCGCTCCAGCGATACCTATGGTATCCGATAGGACGTCCTCCTGCTAGGCGACCCATGTACGCTCTTTTTACGTTCCGATCTTCGTCCATTCTCTCAAGGTGGCCCAACCAACGGAGTCTGTGGGCTTTACTTTCTCACTAGGTCTTCAATCTCACGGTTCAATAATTATAGATACAGAGGGAAATTTTATCATCTGTAAATGTAAACGTGTCGATCCGGAGAAGACGATAATATTATGTTATTGTTAACAAAAGAAAAAACAAGAAACGGATTTGGTTAACAATTATTATAAGATAATTTTGATCTGAAACCAGATTTTTAGAAAGATATAAAAGTTTCCTGTGAATAAAAACTGTTAATAGCTCATAAGTTATTTTCTCCTCGTAGAAGAGTAAATAACAAACGTTGATAATAGAAACACTGTGCGATATTTTTCAATTAAAACGTCCCTAAAATCCCTCCAAATCTGTTTAACATTAAATGACAGTCAAATATGGCGGCATTTGCAGAACAATTGATAATATCATTTCTGGCACATTCTATGTCACTGCTTACATCAAAGCCTGTTAAATTTAAATGCGCCGTTTTGGAATTTTGTAAATGTGATCCATCAGCCTCTGTCGAATTCACGGCAAAAGTCAATTAAAAGCATAATTGAGTGTTTGCCGCGTTTGACAGGCAAAAGGGGACCAATCTAGATCAGTTTAATATCCTAGGTTTAATTAATTCTGAATTTCATTATTATAATGAAAACTGTTGAACTTTATTTCGAAATTGTCTGTCGTTCAGTACAGTACCGTTTATTAACATACAGTAACAACAGTTTAAAATAATTGGTTTAAATACCTTTTTGAAGTCACTTTTTTCAAATTGGAATACATATCGTACATAGAAAAAGTGACCATGTCCACCGGTGGCCGAGGCGGGCATCGAACCCGCGTCTTCAGCTTACGTGGCTGACGTCCTGACCACTAGACTACGGTGGTACATGTCCCAAATTCACTGGCAAATGCTATATTTAAAGGCTACAAACATGTCAGAAAAATATACGCATATGCCTAGTGCGGGGTTCTCTGCGAAGTGCTTTTGTGTAGTTTCTTTTTTATGATAAATAAAGATATTATAAACGTTGTTATTTTTTTTAATATTTATTTGTTTAATAAATGCAATTAGTAATGTTAATGATACAATATTTTGGGTCAAAATACATTAGGAAAAGTATGACTGTAAGATCTTAATAAACCTTAATATATCTTAATAAACCCTCAAATTTTATCACTAAGCTTATTATTATTATTGTTGCCTGGATTCTAAATTAATTTAAGCTAGGAAATGCTTCTTTAACAGTCTCATAAATGTATGTTTATTATGTAAAGCCCGACCAGAAATAATATATATGATCATTGTCAAGAGGGCGCTTTTTAGTATAGAAAAAGTTAGTTCCAATGAAATTCCGCAACATGGCGCATGATCATATATTACTGGTCAAGCTTTACTTCCACACCAAACTACTTCAGATAAATTGTTTATTTAACAGGTATTTTTTTATAATACCGACGTAATATAAATAACAGAAAACGTCTTAAATGTAGTTTTTTCTTCATGGCCCTCGAGGACAAAATTAAGGTATGACTTGATCCAGATTTACCCTAAACCCTCCTGTAAGAGTATACGTGTATTAATATAACATATGTGATATGTAGTTATATTTCAGATATACTGTATTTTTCCAGATCGCCTCATGTATAAAATATCACAAATATAAATATATCAATCAGAATGTGTGCTTCTGACGTGTGATTTAAATTTTCGAGGAAGCAGGCATCGAAATCGTACTACAACGTCTGCATTTACTTAACCATAACGTGCATTTCAGTTGAAATATAAAATTTATAATATATTGTTTAACTGTTGAAGTATGTAAAAATAAATAAAGAGCAGGCTAATAGAAATGCGGATCCACAGAAACATATTGTTTAACATTATTTTTTTCTGAAAGTATCTCTTTCGTGAGAGTAAATTACAAATCGTCGCTTAAACTTTCAGAACACTACTCAATAAATTGTATAATAAACTAAATGGAATTTTATTCTTCTCTAATAATATAGTATACGTCTCACTGCTAGGCACAGGACTCCTCTTATGCGCGAGAGAGCTTGGGCTGTAGTTCCCACGCTGGCCCAGTATGTTTTGGGGAATACACTTTGAATTTATTCACAGACGTATGCAGGTTCCTTCAAAATGTTTTTCTTTACCGAAAAGCTAGCAGTAAATATCAAATTATTTTCCATGCATAACTTCCAAAAAGCACATTGGTACAAGTCAGGATTTGAATCTACTACCTCCGGATTTAAAGTTGCACGCAGATTCACTCGCAGCCACCACCGCTGAGTAAATAAGTTTAGTACCTAAATAATAATAGTAAGAAAAAATATGGCTTAATATAGACATAATATTAGATACACTGTTTTCAGAGCGGTAAGCAGAGGCGGGTTTCCAATTGCTTTAAACAAACAATCCTATGATTTTTTCCACTTCGGTCGAAGGATTTTTTGTATACCACGTCGGTGGCAAACAAGCATACGGCCCGCCTGATGATAAGCAGTCACCGTAGCCTATGGACGCCTGCAACTCCAGAGGTGTTACATGGGCGTTGCCAACCTTTTAAAATTCTGTACACTCCTTTTTTGAAGAACCCCATACTGTATTTGGACGAAGTTTTCTCTTTATATGAATTTTCAATCTAAACTCCCGTTTTGGGTCAGTTTCTTTAAGGCATCGAGAAAAGAGCGTACCTACTCACATCATAAAGGACGTTGCAACCCCTGTGGTAATGTCGCTGTCCATGAACGACGGTAATTGATTATCATCAGGGCATTTATCTGCTTGTTTGCCTGTTATATCATAAAAAATGATCAAACCCACAGCCGATTCATCAGAACCCTTGACGTCCGAAACGCTATTCCATAATGATCCTTTTAGTAAGTCGGCTGAGACTAAACTCAACAGAACTAAGTACAGAATCCACACGGCATTGTCTAACCCGAGCGTCTCGGCCGCTTTGTCCCCGTCGCGGGTGCCATCAATTGCAACAGACTTCTTTGTCTGACGGTATAAAGGCGGGGTCCATTTTCAAACGTCACTTTTTTCAGCGCTAATTCTCTTGGGCTCGCCTTTCTTAGTTTTGTGTTATTGAGATGCTAGCAGGGTACAGTGATCCATATTTACCAGTGACATATTTGAAGATGTGACCACAATGTAATAGATGTCCCGGGTTCAAATCCTGGTAAGGGCATGTATTTGTGTGATGAACATGGATATTTGTTCCTGAGTCATGGGTGTTTTCTATGTATTTAAGTATTTATAGATATTTATATATTATATATATCGTTGTCTAAATACCCTCAACACAAGCCTTATTGAGCTTACTGTGGGACTTAGTCAATTTGTGTAATAATGCCCTATAATATTTATTTTGACATCAAGTAACAAGTTATATTTATGTTTCGTCCAGTCGTCATCAGATATATCGGAGCGGCCAAGTTGCTCACAAACATCGGAACGCACCTCTATTGTCAAGACGCTAGAGTGTCTGTTACGATATTTTTGAGCCCCTAAGCCGTTCCGATATAATTATCTGATGGCAAATCTACTAGTTTTCGTTGCAAGAAACTGTAAATTAGAGCAAGTAGAAGTTTTACATTCAAAACTCCGAATAAAGCAACGAAACTAGTACTCGTACCACACGTAGATATAATTATGTTACGTTAATGTTCATGCCAAGTTTCGTGTAATTGAAGCATTTCATTTTAAAGTAAGAGCGTAACGTCGATTGTTTGGGAGCGGGTTTTTTGCGGCTTGTTCGTGTGACTCATAAGACGTCACAACTATAATATATAGGGAGCGTGCATGAACTGTAGGAGGCAGCACAGGAGCCGTCAGATTTTTGGCGCGAGGCGTAAATGTGATGTTTATTGTTCCGATGTAGCCCACAAGATGGCAGAACTTACTATGCACAAGAAAACACGTGACGTGTAAATGTATATGTTTATGGTTCCGATTCAGGCCACAAGATGGCAGACCCTCCAACGCGCACAGTCCTTTTAGCATTAGTCCCAATTTTATTAAATACTTGTATAATTGTACAGTATGTAACAAACAAAAGAGACCCATTCATGTTTAGGTCCTACTGAGCAACTTTTACTATGGCACTAACGAAAACGCGAAAAAAAAAATTTTCTCTCCCATAGGAAGTTTAACATCAAACCAGCAAAATTTATGAAACAGCCAATTTTTTTCGCGATTTCACGGTTTGTCCCATAGTAAAAGTTGCTCAGTATGACCTAAACATTAATGAGTATCTTTTTTTGCCTTTCGTACTGTATATTGAAACAATTTTATTGCCATTTCATCAATACACCTAATTCTTATCTACGGCCCGATTCGAAGAATGAGATACGATAATGATAAGTTCTTCGGCATCATGGTTCCATCTTTATAATTTGTCACTATGCTTGTCACTTACGCGCTTATATACTTGTTAGAACGTGACAGGCATGGTGACAAACGATAAAGTGCCGACCATATTAGCCCTACTGGTTTAAATAAGTTCCGATTTAGATATCTTTCGTATGTCGTATAATTGACAGAAGCAGCTCGATTCGGGCAACCAATGTCACTTTGACGTTAGAAATATCGTATATAGATCTTATTGGGAGCACAGCGGAATCGAAATAAACGTCAATTTTGACATGTCGTTTAGTAATCGATCTTTTAAAGATCTTTCCAAGATCTTAAACGTATCTCAACGGGCAACTCATCTGACATATCTAAAGTTTTTATAGCTCAAAAGCGCTGCATAAGAGCGATATTCGGTTTAAAACCTTTAGACTCATGTAGACCTATATTTAGACAACACAGGATTCTAACGCTTACATGTTTATACATTCTGGAGGCATGTACCTTTGTCAAAAAACACATGGATCTGTTTCTGATTAAAGACAACAATAATAAGCGAACAATTACACAAAAACCTCTGAACATGCCAGTAGCAAAATTGAGCCTATTTAAAAAGAATTCCTATTATATGCTAAGCAAAATTTATAATACAGTGCCGAAATCTATTACTAGTTTAGTTGGACATACATTTTATACTAATCTTAAGACATGGTTAATCGAAGAATGTTACTATTCATTAAATGATTTCTTTAATAAAAATAATAATTAAGTAATAATAATTTTTTAAGCAGCAAATAACCCTTGTTCGAGCTGCTGGCATGAAAATGTTATTATTTAGTTTCTGAATTTTTAAATTTTATAATTATATTGTATATTTGTATAGACTATTGTAGGTACCTGAATATTTCTACGCCGATGCATGCCGGCAGAATATGCTGACCTAACACCCTCTACTCACCAACATTGTACCATATTCTTAGAAATAAATGATTGATTGATTGATTGATTGATTGATTGATTGTATCTTAATCATTCTTCAAATCGGGCCGGTATTAAACATTTTGGCTTATTTCTTGAAGAATATACTTTAATCCTACTGGAACGAGATCATTTCATTACCAACTATAAGGTGTATGTTGTACTACACTATAAACTAAAATTAGGAAGGGTATAACTTACTGCAGATCATTTTTTTTTTCCACTTTCCTTGTTAACAGTTATACAACTTACCTGAAACAAAAATATTTTATTAGAAAAATACAATGTAGTCACGTGAGGAGTAGGTATTATGTAATTTTCACTTAATTAGGAGGATTAATGATTAAAACTGTAACAGACGAGCGTACCAAACCACGCCCTTAGTCCGGTCGGAGGCCTGCTCGATCTATTGGAAAGTAGGTACGAGTACGTTCATTAATTCCGTCCGTTCCGACTATTAATGTATACTGCTGCTTATACTGATTATGTCAACTTAATGTACCATGTTTAAGCAAATAAATTATTATTCATACTCATACTCATATTCTTAGGACGCAGCTATAAAGTGACTACGAGAAAAAAATAGGTATACTGACTGGACTAAGAACGCGGTCCGGTACGCCTGTCGGTTAGAGCTTATACCTTGTCCATTTAACGCCCGGCCAGTATAGTATACTGACTGGACTAAGGTCGCGGTCCGGTACGCCTGTCGGTTAGAGCTTATACCTTGTCCATTTAACGCCCGGCCAGTATAGTATACTGACTGGACTAAGGTCGCGGTCCGGTACGCCTGTCGGTTAGAGCTTATACCTTGTCCATTTAACGCCCGGCCAGTATAGTATACTGACTGGACTAAGGTCGCGGTCCGGTACGCCTGTCGGTTAGAGCTTATACCTTGTCCATTTAACGCCCGGCCAGTATAGTATACTGACTGGACTAAGGTCGCGGTCCGGTACGCCTGTTGGTTAGAGCTTATACCTTGTCCATTTAACGCCCGGCCAGTATAGTATACTGACTGGACTAAGGTCGCGGTCCGGTACGCCTGTCGGTTAGAGCTTATACCTTGTCCATTTAACGCCCGGCCAGTATAGTATACTGACTGGACTAAGGTCGCGGTCCGGTACGCCTGTCGGTTAGAGCTTATACCTTGTCCATTTAACGCCCGGCCAGTATAGTATACTGACTGGACTAAGGTCGCGGTCCGGTACGCCTGTCGGTTAGAGCTTATACCTTGTCCATTTAACGCCCGGCCAGTATAAAAGAAAGAAGTTATCAGGTAAATGTTCTTTCTTAGGTAGGTATTTGTTTTGTCAGTAAATCTAACACGTTCACGGACACTGCGCCATTCTCGAAATCGCCTGCTGTGGCCCAGGTAAATCCCACACAAGATGTTTTCTCGTCTATGGACGGACTGCCACGTTGCATTATCCATAAAAGTTGTCCCACGTATTGACAGCTCAATTTGTATACATATTCATACATTGAAGAGGCTCGAGGTACGGCATCGCGTCTATAGCCGTAACGTCTTCAGTCGTATCGTGCCGCAGCATGCGTCATGGCCTTACAATGGTGCATTAACGTCGGTAAGTCACTCTGAAGATTTTGCTGTGACACTAAAAAGCCTTTTGATGTACCTAAAACGGCACAAGATACTTGTCTTCATTATAATCCTATGAAAACTCGCCGTCTGTGAACGGAATAGCGGTATTTTTTTTCTCTTTATTTGGGTAAATAAACAGCCACTACAAGTAATACTTACAAAACTAATTACTATATTGTTTACAATATGTGTGGCCCACAGCGATTACCACTAATTAGTATAAATAATATAAATTCAGAGACCAAAGCTAATCACCGACAGCCTTAAGGAATCCGGGTGTCAGGAACAACATAGAATGGTTGTCAAAGTAAAAATCATCGTCTACAGACGTGGTGCCATATCATGAGGCTCTCCATTTCGACGTACTGTCCGTGAACGTGTTAAGCCGAATCTGGTTCACGAACGTAAACTAAATTAAAAAAATGTATGTATTAGTTATAGCTATACTTTTTCTCTGAACTCCACATTCTTAAATAAACCAGAGTTGTTAAATAAAAACACGTAACAACATTAGCACGTAAGTAATACATCAAAAGTATTTCGCTAAATTCTGGTTTCTCAACTAACTCAGACGAATGAGTCCATCGACAGCGATCGCTCAGCGGCTGTCAAAGGGTTAGGAATGCGCGAAATAAAACAACGTACGAATGCCGAAAATATAAGGTTGAAAGATTATTTTGATCTCAAGATCGTCGTACATCTTAATTTTGTATGTGTACAGATTAACATATCGGGATTTGCCTGTACGCAACGCATTAGGTGTAAAATTAATGGATCGGGCCCAGAATACCACGCTGCGCTCTAAGACTCAAATAATAGACGTAGCTCGGAAAGCGGCCAAGTAGAAACGAGACTAAGCTGGTCATGTCTGCTGAATGCCGGATGAGTTGTGGGCTAAAATAGCCACGAAGCCGGAGCCCCACGAGTCCAACCGAGGAGCCGGCAGACCTCGTCCACGATAACGAGATAACTTAGACTCCTTTTTCAGGGACTGACTAAAATTATCACCAAACCGAGAGGAGTGGAGAAAGAGGGAGAAGGCCTTGCCCAGCAGTGAGACACAGTGGGCTCTTAATAATATTAAACAAATATAATGAATAAAGTAAATATACATATTATTATGAGAATGTAGTACAAGTAGACAGTGTCATTATAAACGTCATATTTTCATAGAAATTTGACATTAACAACGACATATTTTACACATTTTGTCATTGCAACCTTTATATTATATTACCCTAAAAACTCGTTTTTAGTTAAAACGCGTTTTTCCTAGACAAAACTAGTTTTGCGTATCGCTTATTCACTAGTTAAAACTTGTTTCCAGTAAGGCCTCGGTGAAAACTAGTTCTAACTGGGACTTCCCTGTCAAAACAAAGTTTTAACTAGTAAAACTAGTTGCCACCAAGACATTTCGGAAAACTAATTTTAACTAGTGAAAACGCGTTTTCCCTAAAGTGATATGGAAAACTAGTTTTAAGTAGGGAAGACTCGTTTTTATTTAAACGCGTTAATAGTAAACGCTCCGATGACGGGACTGGCACCAGTAATGGGATGGTATAAAAAAATCCTATAAAACAAGTATTTACCATCAGTTATTAATCGCTGGCAACATTTTACCATAAACAAGATCCAATCAGCTGCTTAAGTATAATTTTTCGTTGATATTTGTTAGTTTGAAAATTAATGATGCCATACATCCCATGATTGGACTAGAGCAAAAAACCATAGTTTTAATTTGTTAATAAGTAATATTGAAACCTATTGCAGTAGCTTTCACTAAATACTTAGAAAACATAAAGGACGTATAGGATATTCAACTTCTAACGCATAAAGCGGTACAAATTTTACAGTTGTCAGTGAAATATCAAAAAAATACTGCATTTTTCTCTTAAAATGTCCTATGATTGGTGCCTAATATCTATATCACATTTTAAAAATGAAAATACGCCCCCAGTATAATACTGAAGGCATGCGAGCCCGTACGGACCAAGGGGCAGTACTCACTACTCACTTACAAGCAATTTTGCTCACCGTCTTAAAAGGAATTTTATAGCCAACTCGAAGAACGTAAGCCCGTAGGAAATTCAAATACTTGACGATAAAAGCATTTCCAATCTCGATTTTGTTGAAATACATCAAATTCTATATTTACTCTTAATTCCTTAGGACCCTTAGAATGTCAGATACGGAGTACTGCCTTAAAAATGTAGGCTATGAGGCGATTTAATTTTCTATCGAGTAAATTTATTGTTATTATATAAATGACAAAAGTAAAAAAAAGTTTATTCTTGAAGGATAAGGGTATTAGAAGTCTTCCATAAAATTACTGGCTTAAATTCTGGTCGTAAGGTGGCAAAAAAAATATACAGGAGGCCGATTTGAAATTATATTTCGATATCTAAATGTTGTCCATTCCATCCATCCATTCCACTCGCGTATCCATTTCGGTCGTATCTGTTCCGGCATGTATTGCTGCGAGCAAGACGCACATAATGATAATGATAACAAAAATACATCATTTTTGTGCAAATGTAACTTTGGCTTTACCACGTGTATGTTGTTTTGACCTGTGGGTACCGAAATTTGTTTCATCCTTATCTTTACGTTCGGCCAAATTGAAGTTGCTAATCCAAAAATTCCGGTATCATAACTCTGTGGTATTTATGATCCTAGTTCAGACCAAAATCCTGCGCTGGTGGCCTAGCGGTAAGAGCGTGTGACTTGCAATCTGGAGGTCGCGGGTTCAAACCCCGGCTCGTACCAATGAGTTTTTCGAAATTATGTGCGATCGCTTTTCGGTGAAGGAAAACATCGTGAGGAAACCGGACTTATCCCAATAAGGCATAGTTTACGCGCTCGGTTGGAAGGTCGGATGGCAGCCGCTTTCGTAAAAACTAGTGCCTACGCCAATTCTCGGGATTAGTTGCCAAGCGGCGCCCCGGCTCCCATGAGCCGTGGCAAAATACCGGGATATCGCGAGGAAGAAGAAGAGTTCAGACCAAAATCGATTTAGGTATTGTATATCCCGCTTGCTGTATCTGTAAGAAATGTTGAAGTTGAAGATAGTCACTAAGATAGAGGGGATAGACCAATAAGAAAAACAATGGAACTCATACTAATATTTCGCCAGCATGCTCCTAATAAAGCCATTTTAAAACTAAGCATTCCACTATCGAACCGGAGATCTCTCCGTCTTAGGCGAAACTTGGCGAACAGTTTATTCGCAGCTGCGGACATTCCGGACAGGCTAGCATCCCTTTACGTCGTTTATGTTGCTCCGTCACAAACATTTAACACCGCGCAGACGGCAATATCGAGAGTTCAGAGGATAAAATCTGGAACATTCTTTGTTCTGGCAAATGGACAAGAGGTACTTATGCTTAGATGTGGAGATAAAGGAATAGCACGGGCTGCAAGTTTGTTGACTTACACGGGTTTATGTTACCTGTGAGTTAGGTTAGCTTTTATGGCGAGGCCAGTAAATTGAATTAAAATGTAACCGTAGAAAACAGTTTCGGTGAATAACGATTTTTTTCAAGTATATGTTACTTCGTTTCAATTCATATGTGTATTCCGTGTGATTCCAAAAATGAACTTTGATGGAATTATAGGCTATTTTCGGATTATCTGGTTTCCGCATGCGGTTTTTAATTATTCAAATATAATGTTAGAATTTTCATATTTATTTTTATTAAAGTAAAAATCTAGCACTTCTTTGAAAGCGGGATATTTGTTTATAGGTATAGATTTGATGAAAAATTGGTCATGTTCAGTTCACGATTCAGATTACACAAAAATACAGCTTAAATTTCACATGTCAAATAATTGCAGCTTTGTAGCACTTAGAGTACCTCAGAGAATTCACAGACAAAGAGGCAGACAGACGGACACAGCACCAATTTCAAATCTTTTGTTGATAAAAGAAGCCTAAAACTTATCATTTTACCAAATTTCATCGTTCTAAATGTGTACTTAATTAAAATAGTTTCACGGCTTCCTCGGTTTCAAAACACATCAAACCCTTGTTGAGTTCATCCAATATAACACTATTATCTTTTTCAAAACTAATGAAAATTAATGAACACAAATAACGGCGTATAGAGTTATTCACGTCAAAATTAATTCCTAAACATGTATGTTGAATACAACATCGTACAGACAATATGCGCTCACAAGCCCGACGATTGACACACAACATTTGAATAGGGACGCGAGTTAACATAATTATCAAATTCCTCTAATACTGGCACGGAGCGCGTTAGTGGAGGTACGTCCTTATTCACTATGAAATAGGCGTCATTTCCTCGGGCCCATTGAGAAACGTTTGCCACTCGGCAGCCGGGTAGGGATGTGGATACGGTTTCAGCAAATTTTAAATTTGACTAAAATAATAACGTCTACATATGCTTCACGATTACGACATACCTAAGCATTTATCGAAACAAGCTCCCTAGTCATTGATAGGTGATATTTTAAATTTATTAATTTGGCTCACAAAACAAATAATATATAAGTGCATGAATTACAATGGTAGCTTACAACTCAGACCTGGACTAAAACTCTAAATATGTGTGCACAGAAGGAAAACATATTAAGGTACAGTACAACGTTAGAGATGAGATGTCATTTCTACACTAAATTATGGGCAAAACGGTGAAATAAACAGTTGTAACCTTTTAACTCTTATCAGAGCTACGTTCATTACGTTACGTTGGTAGCGTCTTTTGCTCGTCGTAATTGTCAAGTTCGTCCCGTTTTGCTTTCGTCACCCATTCATTATTCGTCACTTTCGTGGGTCGTCTAATTCTTATTCTGGCTCATTTAGATATTCGTCAACATCTTCTTTGGGTATGTTCGATGTTAGTCTATGTTGTTTTTAGACTCACTCGTTATTTGTAAATTCTTTGTTGATCCTATTCGGTTTTTGGGTTTTTGACAAGTTCTTAATTCATCTCATTCTGCATTCGTCACTTTCACTGGTAGTTTTTGTCATCTTTGGTCATATTTGTTGTTTGTCTTAATTAAAAACAACATAGACTAACATCAAACATGCCCAAAGAAGATGTTGACGAACACCGAAATGAGCCAGAATAAGAAATAGACAAACAACGAAGATTATCCATGATGATATGGATGACCCACGAAAGTGACGAATGAAGAATGGATGACAAAAGCAGAACAGGAAGTATTTTAGAACTTGACAAAAAACGATTGAGATGAGACAAGACGATACCGTTACGTTACGTTCATCTATTTTCATCAGTTAGTAATAAATTAAGAGGTAGTCTGCAAAATAAAACTACGTTAGTAAAGTTTCATACCTTTTTTATACTTCAATTAGACATAATCTACATTGTGCAAATGCTTGCTATGAACAAAATACAGTATCCAAACATCGATTTCGTCCATCCTTAGCCGCATCCCCACGAAGACAGCCGTCATTCCCATGTATTACGGATAATTGCATTTAACTCGTGGAAATAGAGCGGACTGCATACATGCGTAATACACTTTGCTATATACAATCGTAAATACGTTCGGGCGCTAGGATTTTTAGAGCCGTTGAAGCGGTGGATCGAGGCCTCGAAAAATGGGTTTTAAACTAACGATGAGCATATTGATATTTATAAACAATATACCTATCATAATTTGCTTATTGCCACGAATAAATGATTTCTATTTCTATATTATACAGTGTGTCGTTTGCCATTAATCGAACCATGAAATCCCACGTAGAGGAATGCTCTAACGTTAACAATTTCATTAGTTAGAACAAAAGATAAAAAAGTAATTAAATAATTAATTTCAAAAGTTATTTTCGATAATCGACAACAAAAAGAAACGTACTTTAATAATCATTGCCAGTGTTTTTGACAATTTGTTCAAAAATGTTCTCCAATTATGACATTTGTCAAAAGTCAGGATATTATAAGTGTTAAAAATAAATAAGTTTTTGGATAAAAAAAATCTTTTTTTATTTGATACACTAGCAGCTCTTGAAGCTGATGCGTGTATATCGCAGCACTTGTGTTGATTTAGCACTTTTTAATGTTCTAAAATCTGTATCTAGTCTTTTTTTTAAAGAGTTCACTGACGGTGCACTAACAACAGTTTCTGTACCCCTAGTGTAAATAAATTCGATTTCCAAACGTGACGTACGCGTTTCCGTTTAGTCTCATTTTGTATTGGATTTCGAAAGAGCGCGCCAAGCGGGACGTTTTGGAACCTCAAAATCCTATACAAAATGAGACTTAACGCAAACGCGTTCGTCACGTTATGATGTCGATCAAAGTTACACTAGGGGTACAGTTTACTACACGATTTGGCAAGAAGTGTTTCCTAGGGTTGCTAGCACATGGAGATTTGACTAGTTTTTTAGAGTGTCCTCTCAACCTTACATTCTGGCTTGATATGTATAGGTCTTTAATATTTGGAACATTGTAGTGTCCAGACAAGACTTTGTATGTCTCAATACTTAAGATCGCCTCGCTTCCTTCTGTCCTCAAATGTTGTAAGTCCTAATTCCTGAAGCCGTTCTTCATACGAGATATCTCACCGAGATAAATCTAAAAACCTCCACAATCAGGTTGCGATGTTTTGTTATAGAGTTCTCATGGCCACCTCCAGTCTCCATCATCAGATCAGCTCGATGGAATCATAATATTGCATTATCACCCTACTTATATACGTACGCAAAATTTCGGCTCAATCGGAAACCGGGAAGCGGTACAAATTTAGCTTCCAAGATTTGATCCACACAGACATACATACATACTAACATAGCAAGTTAAATTAAAACTTGTAAAGACAATCAAAAATGTCCAAGAAGGTTTCATACTATTCTATGAGGATGTATTACCTCAGGAGCTAATAACACATACCGGCTGCTCCAAAGTAAAATAACCTAATTTGTTAATTTCTTCCTAACCGCTGCAACGGTTGTTATGATACTTTGTATACTGAAGGGCTACCACAAACCGCGTTCGACGTGTTGCCTCCCTGTCCCTATACGTAAGAATTTACAAGTGCGATAGAGAGGCACCACATCGAAAGTGATTCGCGGTAGGCCCTCTGGTTCTACATACCCTAATGCATATTATGTACATTTCGGCTTTGCCCAATGCCACACTCTATACTGTTTAATCCTGCACCGTGATTTAGCCCATGGTTGACTGGTAGAGAATGTTTTCTGGCATTAAGTTTGACGACCGGTTTGACCTAGTGGGTAGTGACTCTGCCTACGAAGCTGATGGTCCCGGGTTCAAATCCTGGTAAGGGCATTTATTCGTGCGATGAGCATAGATATTTGTTCCTGAGTCATGGTTGTTTTCTATTTATTTAAGTATTTATAAATATTTATATATTATACATATCATTGTCTAAGTACCCTCAAGACAAGCCTTATTGAGCTTACTGTGGGACTTATTGTTAGTCAATTTGTGTAATAATGTCCTATAATATTTATATTTATATTATATTTATTATATATATTAAGTCCGCCATTTGTACTTTCAAGTAGTGTAGAAATAAATATAGTTATTACCTATGTAAATATTCTACTTTTATGCAATTCTGGCTTAGAACTTTATAAATAATAACAAATAAATAAATTTTCTTTATTCAGATATCTAGGATCCATTGGGGTTAGGTGTGTGTAGTGTTAATATAAAAAAATTAAACTAATGAAATAATAATCCGCAATAAATTAGATTAAAACTCACAGTATATAAATTAATTAAATTAAATGTCACAATATTATAAATAAATTAACTTAAAATTCACAATAAAATAACTAAATTAAATTAAAATTCACGCAATTAAACTACCCATGATCATTAATTTATTAATATGTTTGTGCATGGGAGAATCAGGCTTTCCTACAAACATTTTCAGGATAACGTTAGAGCTGCTCCGCATCCTACTCACTAGCGAGGCAGTTCTTTTGCACATCGGACTGCATGCATCCGCGAATATTCATTCATTTATTTTTCATTTAATCATTTATTACGGATAACGAGACCCATACATTACTTATTTCACAATATAATAATAAAAACAGAAATTTTTAAAAAGTAATCATTAAAAAAAAAGTCATTAAGTAATTAATTTAAAGCATTGTCAAATCATAACATCACTAATAAGAATAAATAAAAAATGAAATAAAATTAAAATGTCAGGTTTTAAAATAATAATTAAGTTAAATATATTTATTTAATATTATAACGTGATGATAATAATGTCGTGATTTAAAATGCAATAATTTAATTTAATACTATGGTAGGATGCTAAGATTTTGAGAGGCATTGACGCGATGGTTTGAGTTTTTTTATACGACGTCGGTGCGAACGAGCAGTCTCCGTAGCATCTGGACGCCTGTAACTCCAGAGATGTGCGCGTTGCCGACTCTAACACTCCACGCCGTCGTTAAGCTCTGGCAACCGTAGGGCTCATTTACATGGTGCGAGAACTCACATGCGAGTTTCATTACATTGCGGTATTTGATCGGTCGCCGAATTAGTTGTAACCTCAATAGTCCGCAATGTAACTAAAATCGCATGCGAGTTCGCGTGCTGTCTAAATCGGCCCCTACTCACCGGCAGGAACTACTTAGTATTATTTTGAGAAAAAGTAGCTAGGGTTTAAACTGGTGATTAGATTGATGTACTTAGGCAGTAATAACGCCTGGCCAGAATTGTCGTTTGCAAATTCCGATTTTGAAAATTATATTGTATCCGGAGCGGTATTACTACAGTAGTACAATATTACATAATTACGTATGCAGTACAGTAAATAGTAACAGTAAATATTTTAGTACGCTAGGCTTTTTGGAGTCAGACCAAGATAAGTTGGCAGCTATTTTGACAGCCTAGACAGTGCAGGTGTTATTTTAAACGTCAAACTTCTGAAATTATTACGTTTACTTAGCACTTGCACAGGCTTGGCTATCAAAATCGCTGCAAACTTAGCTTGGTTTGACTTTACAGGCGGTGGATTGAGTAAATTTGCGGACCGGTAGTTTATAAAATACCAAAATAATTTACAATATAATTAAAAAAAAAATTAGAAATTAAATATATTTATGAGTCCTATGTGTGTACAAAATAACCTATTTTATTTAAAATTGTAACAAATGTTTATTAATCATCTTGCATAACATATGATATAATTTACTGAAAAGCCTACGTTGTATATCAGATTGCCGAACCCTAACTCCAGCATTAAGTTAAACACAGACAAATCCTCCTACAACGATGTAACCCGAGTACGGTAGTGTTGCGACATTTCGAAAAACGTACGAGTCTGTAATAACGTTTCCAAGAAACTGTTTTGAGCGAATACGGTACGTTGGGATTTCCCCTGACATGTCAGGATTTTTGGTCCTTTGTCAGGATTGCGCGGAGACTTGGCGAGTGTCAGGGTTTTCTTAGAAACCACACGAAGCTAAAGTTTGGAATTGAGCACAGAAAAAATAAGGTAATGCTGTAGCTGCAAAACTAATACTTACGTAGTGACGAAACAGCATTGCAATTTATATTACTTGCTTACAAAATTGCACGAAAATCGGCTGGGAATTGCGACATTTAAAGTAGAATATCCGGAGATACAAAATAATCGTACACAATTTGAAATGGAGAACTTTGTTTCGCTCGGTCAATAACCTAAAACTATCCCCCAGAATAAATATTTACATTACTAATCTTAATCAAAGTTACCTCAGTTTAGCTCTAATAATTAGAAGACACAGCGAGATAATTACTTTTGCATAGATATCTCAGTTCAATAACAGTTTCAACGCATTGCGTTTGACAAAACTGTTAACTTAATAAACTGTATTTTGTAAAGAAACAGTTCTCCAGTAACTTGAAACAGTTTCAGAAAACGCTCGTCCTTAACTACGGCGTGTATCGGCGGGAATCCGAGGCGCGTAAAACATGTCACACCTAACTTAATTAAATTCTATTATAAGGCGAAGATAAATAACTCGCTGTTAGTTCCCGGGAAATTTAGAAACGGTGCAATTTCTTTTGTGTGCGTTGGTGCTCTAATTGTAGAATATTTTTTTAGTAATAGTTGTTTTAGAGATGTGTAGTACTGTATACAGTAGTTTCACTAAAAAACTGTGAAGCCGATTCGAAAACGATGACATTTAGTGATCATTCGCATGTGCCTTTCCCTCGTATTTGGTCGTACATGTACTGGCGCAAGCGAGACGAACAAGCGAATGATAACAATATAACATTATTTTAACATCAAAATGTAAGTTCAAATTAGCCCCGTATACTTTATGTTATTGTTTCATTATATAAAAAAAAGACCTTTAATAATTGAAGACATTTACAGTTTCATCAATAAGCTTATGTAATGATAGAGACATATAACTCTATAATATGACATTACAAACTCATTAATTCATTACAGTACCATATTGTGCTAATTTACCGCACCAGTGCGGTAATTAGCACATTACGCAACTATGTCGAAAATTTAAAGGGCCATTTGTACTGTGACAATTTTGTGATGTCATGGATATGATTACTGTAAAACGTTTTACGATACATGTGCGAATAGGTATTAATTTGCAACTCATGTCGATTACATTTCCTTCGGTCGTGTTTTAATTTACCGCACATGTATCGTTATACTATTTCGTAAAAATCACACAGGTCTTGTAATAAAACTAAGTAATCCTTTTTGCTTAAACGGCAACATTAACGAGTTAAATAACAGCGTTATATTCTACGTTCAACATTACTAGGTCAAAGCCTTTTAGGTAACCTATTTCAAATGGACACTGTGTGCTTGTCTCCATTGAGAGCAAAGGTGCATTTGACAGTGCTCCTGAAATGTTAGCCACAGCGCATTCAGAAGCACATACGTGCAGGTTACGTTATATGGATGGATGTTGTTCATAATGGGGAATGGCGAAATGGAAATGATTAAGAAGGAATAACAGCTTTGCGATCCTAGCGAAATAACGGTATTTTTGCTATGAAATTACATTTAGGGAGAAAACGATTTCCACTAACTAAATCCTAACAAATCACTTTAATTTTATGTCGATCGCTTCAGCATAATATATTCTAGGTTTATAGGTTTCGTTATAATTTTTTTTTTGCAAATTTTGAAAAAATGGAATACCTATAAACCTTGTTTTTCATTGTATCAATAACGTACTAAAAATTATGGATATTTAGAAGTGGAAAAACGTTTCCTCTTTTTGAAGTAGGTATCTTCATACAAACGCACCACGCGCGGCCTGTATGTGTGCGCCATAGTATCTTTACGTCGCCGCACGCACACTCAAACAAACTACAATATAAGCTGGTGGCCCCGGGTTCAAATCCTGGTAAGGGCATTTATTCGTGTGATGAGCATGGATATTTGTTCCTGAGTCATGGGTGTTTTCTATGTATTTAAGTATTTATAAATATTTATATATTATATATATCGTTGTCTAAGTACCCTCAACACAAGCCTTATTGAGCTTACTGTGGGACTTAGTCAATTTGTGTAATAATGTCCTATAATATTTATTTATTATTATTCCCTTTATTTATTTTTGGTCTTAGGCTAGGTCATTTATAATATGAATATAAAAGTAAAATATAAAAACACTTACAAAACAATACAAAATATATATAATCACATTATAAAAAACCTAACCTAGGGTGCCGCCAGCAGCGTGGCAGGGCCCAAGCTGCCGGTGGTCAGGTCCGCAGAGAGAGGAACCGGCGGACTATCCGCGCCGTGTCCAAGATCACCGCCTTCTGCATCTGACCCTTGATCCAACCACCTAGCGAGAGTCTCTCAAGGTGTTGGGCGAGACTCTTCGCTATGAGACCATTCGTTGAAACGACTCGAACGAGGGTTCACAGTTCTAGTATGGCTAAACTAACAAGAGGAGTTCCACAAGGATCCATATTAGGTCCAATTTTTTTTATAATTTTTATAAATGATTTAGATACTTTTATAACGAATAATCTTCCATGTACTCAGCTTGTAGCTTGTGCTGATGACACAAACGCGAGCATATCAGCGGAAAGCACTTCAATATTAAATGACAGAGTTAATGAAACTTTAAAACATTTTAATGCTTGGTTCAGTGTTAATAACTTATTATTAAACTGTAAGAAAACCAATGTTTTGTTTTTCAGATCCACTGCCAGAAATAAAGAAGTGTTAACCATTTTTTCAAATGGAACTGCTATCCACCAAGTGGAATCAGTTAAATTTCTTGGTGTTAATATAGACGATAACCTAAATTGGAAAAACGAACTGCTTGCAATAGCAAACTCTATTAGTTCTGCTTGCTATGCCCTAAGGAGTCTTAGAGACGAAGCAAAGCTATCTCAACTAAAGATTGTGTACTACGCATTGATCGAATCCAGGTTACGGTATAGCATTAAGTTTTGGGGTAACATTTATAAGTACAATATACACACAGCTTTTGTGGCTCAAAAAAGGGCAATAAGAACGATAGCTAGAATACCACAGACAGAGTCATGTAAGAGCTATTTCTTGGAATATGAAATTCTCACTGTTCCCAGTCTGTATATTTTAGTGGTACTAACAGATCTAATTAAGTCTATTTTTAATATAGAGACACCAGAAGATAGAGAACTCCGTCTAGCTACTAGGAGAAAAGACTTGCCACAAACTATCACGGCTAAGCTTAAAGTAGTTAAGCACTCGGCAAGCTATCAGGCCATTGTTCTCTTTAATAGATTACCGGTTGAATTGAAGATGATCGTCAATGTAAACAGGTTTAAAACCAAACTTAAGACATATTTGCTAAGCAAGTGCTTTTACACAGTGGAAGAATTTTGTCAGCCTACTAATTAGAATTATTTATTGGATTGACATTATACACACTTTAATTATAATTATTGACATAATTGACATATTCTTTATTTTTTTAGTTTTATAAGTTCTGACATTCTATATTTTGTTATATATATATATATATATTTTTTTATTAGTGAATTATTTTGGTTATCGATGAGCAAATTAACGTGTAATATGTGTGTGTATATGGTATTGTGTTTATGTAAGACTATTTTAATGTATAATTTCAAATGCGATGTACAAGTTGCTTATGAATAAATGAAATGAAATGACTATCGGGACAATGATCGTCGAATCAACATCCCACATGGCGGTTATCTCGTGAGCCAAGTCTAGGTACTTACTGGACTTGTCCTTCTCGGCTTTCACGAGATTCCCATCATGGGGGAAGGTGATGTCGATGAGCACGGCCCGGCGTTGCGATCGATCTATTATCACGATGTCAGGCTTATTGGCTACAATAGTCCTGTCAGTGATAATAGATCGATCCCAATAGAGCGTGGCACGACCATTTTCGAGAACTGGCGCAGGTGAGTACTTGTAGTACTTATTATTTTCGAAAGGGTTGGTTTTCTCAGCTCTAGGCTGGTAATCAGCTACATTTACGGGTTATTTACCAAGTAAATGCAGCGGGGGTTGTTGAATTTAAGTTGTTTCCGGGGTATTATTTTCTGTGTCAAGTTGCATAAATTTTCTCACAATTCGGCATGTATTTAATATAGCGGCTTTTTGTAGAATAGTGTATTATTATTATTATTATTATTTGTATGTCTCTTACAAATTCTCGGGGCCATGGGGTCCCGGGCATTTTGAAGGCGTGCGTGGGGCCGAAGCCAACACGTAGAGGCCCCTTGTAGTAAGACAATTTACTCTAAAAGTAATGTGACACCAACCGACGATTATCCCTGTTCACACTATAGCAGTGCACCCAAGGACAAGCCCCGGTTAGTGTAAGACTATTGTAAGAAAAAGGTACAAAAAGAAACCGGGCTATTGGGTTGAGTTGCTAGTGGACTGGTAACCGAGAGTATGGAGGTGACTATGGCACCTGCCCTGATCATATGTTATAAAAACACGAAAAAATGGACAGGTGGTGACTCGCCAACTCACAGTATGGGTCCCCGAAAACGGCCGCTCGCACAGAGCGACAAGGGGACAACATTGCGTGAGCGGCTCAGGGTGTTGAGAGGTGTGCGCCGCTTTCTACCCAGTGGCTGTCAGCAGCCACTGTGCCAACTCGCGTCTTATGCATATTTCACTTCCACCCTGCGAGCATATAGCTCTGACACCCCACTCTGGACGGCCGGTAAAGGCAAGCCAGAGGTGAGAGTCCTGCGGCCCCTGCTCAGTGTTCACTCCAGCCGGCCAATCAAGGCAAGCCGGAGAGAGGGGCCTGTCCGACTCTCGGGGGCATGGGACCCAAGGGACGTCACTTCCCATTCAGCTCGCCACAAGCTGCCCTGGGGGCTTATTATTATTATTATTATCTCCTTCTTTACAAATAGCACCTGTGCATTGTAATGTACATGTTTACGCAAATAAATAAAATACATAAAAAATATACATATTTTCTATGCCTACGATAAAATCCGCGCCCCGATTTATATCCTTTTACACGGTGCTTTATTTTTATCACTGTATTTTATTGCTTTCAAGTTATTCTTATTGGCCAATTTTGTGAAGTTTAAAATAAAATCTAAGAATAAAATCCTCGCAGCGCTCGGGCTGATTGTTACGAGTATAAATTTACTATTGTTTCGTTTTAATTTTGTCCTTTTTTTAATACTACGTCGGTGGCAAACAAGCATACGGCCCGCCTGATAGTAAGCAGCCTCCGTAGTCTATGTATGCCTGCAACTCCAGAAACGTTACATGCGCGTTGCCGACCCTAACACTTCGCACACTCGTATAGCTGTGGCAAACTTACTCACCGGCAGGAACACAACACTATGAGTAGGGTCTGGTTTTTCGGTTGTAAAATGTTAACCTTACTAAAATAAATTAACTGCCCGATTCGAAGAATGATTAAGACAGGTTTAAGATCGGTAACTAAACGACATGTCAACATTGACGTCTATTTCGATTCCGCTGTGATCCCAGTAAGATCTATCTACGATATTTCTAACGTCAAAGTTACATTGGTTGCCCGAATCGAGCTGTTTCTATCAATTATACGACATACAAACGATATCTAAATGAGAACGTTTATAAACTAGAACTTATCGTTATCGTATCTCATTCTTCGAATCGGACCGTATTTGCAACTACAGAAGCATACAGGAGCTGTAATGTAAAGGACTACTTACCCCTTATTAACATAATATAAAGTATTTGGCGCTCAGAATTTATTCAGAGTTTTACAAGAACCACAACCTACTCTCCGCCCACATCACAATTCCAATTCATTTTATGAAAACTTAAATGCTCAAAAAACATCCCCCGCCGACGGGCTGGGCATTTTTAATGAAATCCAGAGCACTTTAATCACGCCCTGATCAAATTTCCTCGGCAAACTACGGCCCGGAAGAGAGTTATTACACCCTGTTTACATGACCAGTATTCTTGACTTAGGCTGCCGAGGGTTAGGTTAGCTGCAGTGTTGAATTTGGGCTGAGTTGGCGGATATTATATAAGGAAGGACGCATGACTGGAGAATTACGGAAATGAACTTGTAAATTACTAAGATATAACTTTGCATATACCTACTTTCGGTATCAATTCGGTGTTATACGTGTACGTAATAAATGTAAGATTCATTTGAATATATTTATTATGCAATAGACATAATAATATTGTGTAGATCATAGGCCAAAGGTATGGCGGCATCGTTTTGAGCGAAGGCGCCATAACCTTTGGCCTATGCTCTACTAGATGGAGCCACTTTTTGCTATTTAACAAATTTAATACATATCAGTGAAAGAATAAGGATCAAAGTCAAATGGCGTTGTAAATTTTTTAATCATGTGTCGAAAGACGGCAGTAAATTTACTGTGACTACAAAGTTTTCTTTGACAATCCACCTCTATTTCAAATCTCTAAGGTATTAGGTAATATTGAAGACTGTAATAACTTATCAACTAATAAGTTGATGAGATACTGGGGAGGTAAAAAGCTAAATGCGCCGACTACGGTAGTATTATCCAAAATAATGTGCAGACCGTGTGGAAAGCGAAGTGTTACTTGTATGCCTGATTTCGCCGTTAAACGTAAGTTTGGCGAACCTAACATAAGTTTAAAATGTACCATACTAGTTTTGAAAAAAAAAATTGCTATATGTATATAGTTGTCATACATTTTATTTTTCAATAAAATTCAAGGAATCGTATGGTACCTTTTTCTTTTTGAAAGTTTTTTTTGAGACCTGCCTTATATAAAGTAGTGGTTATTCCATCCATTCTAATATCGATATTCGACGACTCTTCTCTTTCCGCGCAGACTAATAAGATAAGATAAGATAAGATAAGATAAGATAATTCTTTATTGTACAACCGTGTTACAGAGGTGTTATTTAATTACATGTGTATGTTTCAACGGTAACCCAATTCGGGTATACAATATACACTTAAAACTAACTTAAAAATAAGAAACACATTTCCGTTAAAAACATCATATCAATCTATACAGAGTATACACTGAAAGAAATGTTTGCATAACTGTAACAAAATTTTGGTTACTGTTTACACAAAAATTGGGACTTGCGAACTATGTGTTATATGTTACAAAACCGTGTTTGGCTATCAGTGTTCAGGTACTGGGTATACACTACAAAATAAGTTTGTAAATTTATGCAAAGTTTATTTTCTTATAACCGTAGTTTAGTTATTTAGTAAAGTTACAAAACCAGTTCGGCTATCTATTTTTTTCAGTGTACGGTATCATGACGAATATAATTCAAAGAAATCCTTTAGAGAGTAGAATTCATTCTTAATAAGCCATTTTTTTAAACTACGTATAAATTCCATGTCATCTAACATTTTTAATTCATCTGGAAGCTGATTAAAGACTCGAATCGCAGTAATATATGTGCTTTTATCGTAAGTTTTATTTCTGACTAGAGGCAGTTTTAAATTGTACTTATATTGAGAGCGAAGGTTATCGCGGAGGGAAGCTAATGTTGTAAAGTAATTCTTGTTGCTCTTAAGAAATTTACAGAGTTCGTATATATATATGCCAGTTAAAGTTAGAAAACCTTTGTTCTTGAAAACATTTCTCAGTGATTGTCCGTGGTTAATACGATAGATAATTCTTAAGCACCTCTTTTGCAAAATGAATGTGGACTGCACGTCTACGGAATTGCCCCAGTATATGACACCATAAGTCAATAGAGAATATATGTTGGCGTAGTACGCACTAATGACAACATCTTCAGAACACGTTTCTGATAATATAGATAATGCGTAACATTGACTGGAAATTTTGTTATTAATCTTCTCTATATGATGTTTCCAGGTCAATTGAGCATCTATTGTTAAGCCTAGGAAACTTATGTTGTCTACTTCTTCTAGTAAAATGCCCGACTCCATCACATTCAAATTTATCGAAGTTTGTTTATAGTTCCTGAACTGCATAAGTTTAGTTTTTGTTAAATTTACGTTTAGGTTTATTGATTTTAACCAACTGACGACAGTCTTTACAGTTTTATTGATATTTGTGCAAAAAGCATCGTCTATTGTTTCACCAGAAAATAAAATTGTTGCATCGTCGGCAAACATTACACATAATTCCTCGATAATATTTGGTAACTCATTGACATAGATAAGGAATAAAAGAGGCCCTAAAATACTGCCTTGAGGAACGCCCAAATTTACAGCTTTGTATTCTGATTGTACTTTTTCAACACTTTTTGTATCTTTATTGTAACTATCGATAACAGTCGCTTGTTTCCTGTCGGTAAAGTAGCTTTCAAATAATTTTAAGGCATTTCCACGGATACCTAAGTGTTCTAGCTGTGATAGTAGGATGGATGGTACCACGCAGTCGAACGCCCTGCTCATATCGAGGAAGAGGCTGACACAAGGTTTTTTGTCATTAACTGCATCCCAAATATACTTGAATGTTTTAAATATTGCCAGTGAAGTGGATTTACCTTGCTGAAATCCAAATTGGTTGCTGTTTATTAGGTTGTTCGCGGTGACAAAATGTACAACTCGGCTATAGATAACTTTTTCAACAATTTTTGAAAAGGAAGGTAATAACGCAATGGGTCTGTAATTACTAATTATATTTTTATTTCCTGTTTTATGCAATGGTAAAATTAAAGATTTTTTCAAATCATCCGGGAAGATTCCCGATTCGAGAATTAAGTTTATTATATGAACAAGAGGTTCCGCGATATATTCAAAACAAGCTTTTATGACTGGTAGCGGTATGTTATCGTGGCCTGAGCTTAATTTGTTTTTTAATGAGTTTATAATCTTTTTTAACTCGGGTATACTAACTGGGGAAAGAAATATGCTGTGAGAAAGTGATGAGCTTATTGGTTTCCAATTTAATGATGTTGTGTCGCTGATGTTTTGGTCTATCAAAAAAGTATTAAATGCTCTCACTATTTCCAATGGATCTCGAGTAACTTGGCCATTCAGATCAATGCTATCAATTATAGGTTTTATGGTATTTGTATTGGATGTGTACTGTTTAATTAACGCCCAAGTAGCCTTTGTTTTGTTTGAGCTGCTATTGATAAATTTATTGCTAGCCAAAATTTTGGAATTACGAATGACTTTTTTTAATATTTTTGCATAGTTTTGGTACTGGATTTGATATATGTTAACATTTTTTCTTTGGAGATATTTGATATGCATGTACCGTTTTTTTGGCACGATTTTTTTATACCTTTTGTTTTCCAATTCTGTTTACGCTTATAGGTAACTTTTTTTCGCTCCAACGGAATACAAAGGTTGAAAAGTAGGGAAAACTTCTCTAAAAATATATTGTATGCCAAATTTGCATGAGAACACTCTAAAACGTCCGAGAAACTAATCTGTTGTATGTATTTTAAGAAAATTATTAAGTTTGAATATGTGTTTCTTGTCCAAATAAACCAATATTTTTCGGAAAAACTTAAATTAGTTTTTAATTTTATTAGCTGACCTGTATGGTCCGCTATGCCTAGGTTTAAAACTTCCGAAGCGTATGTATTAAAATTCGTGACGATGTTGTCGATACAAGTACAAGATTGTTTGTATATTCTGGTGGGGGTTTCAATAGTCAGGTTTAAGTTAAATTTTTTTAATGTTGTTTTAAATAATTTTGAAGCTCTGTCATTTTTTAATACATCAATATTAAAATCACCTGCAATCACTATTTTTTTAGCCGCATTCCGTGAACGTAATGTTAATTTATATAAGAGCAATTCTAGATTTTGTATAAATACATCTAGATCACTATCAGGCGTTCTGTACATACTAATTATAGTTAATTGTAATTCGGGAATTAAGATACCACAGACTTCAAAGTGTGATTCAAGTGACATATCCGAAATCCAGTGAACTACTTTATATGTTAATGAATTTTCGACATATATGCATACTCCACCCCTTGATTTACGCTTCCGACAAAAATGTGAAGCTAATTTATAACCGTCCAATTGCAGCACATTAGGTTCATTGCCTTTCATAAAAGTTTCTGAAAAACACAACACATTGTAACAATTTTTTTGCGTTATTAATTCAAGTTGGTCGATTTTAGATTTGAGACCTTGAACATTTTGATGCAAAATTTGGAATGTAAAGTCTTTGTCCTTTTTAGGTACGAAAACAATCTTGCTTGTACGTAGGAGTTTGAGGTAGGTCCTGTCTGCTTGAACATGGTCTAGAAAGGGACTGGTTATTCATATAACAAAAATCGTCTAATGTTCCGTCCGTTTGGGTGGCTATTTCCGTGTAGTTCGTGGCCGACGTGTCGCCCTGCGTAGGTGAGTTTTCTTGATATGCGGTGCTAGTAGAGCTGCGGTTCAGACTATGGTCAGCATTTGTCAAGGTAGTTTTGGCTTCTCCCTTTGCTCTATGTTCTACTCCATTTATGAACAACTTATTGTTTCTGATGACTGCGTACTTCCCGCTTCTACGTGCATCGATCATCGTTGCTCTTAGCGATTTTCTATTATCTAAGGCTTCCTTGTTGAGAACCTCAGACACAGCATAACCAGTGGACCCGAAATAGCGCGCGTTTTCCAAAAAACATTCAATAAATATTTAAACACCGGACAAGTGCGTGTCGGACTCGCCCACCGAGGGTTCCGTACTTTTTAGTATTTGTTGTTATAGCGCCAACAGAAATACATCATCTGTGAAAATTACAACTGTCTAGCTATCACGGTTCATGAGATACAGGTGACAGACGGACAGACGGACGGACGAACAGCAGAGTCTTAGTTATATCCATAAACTTTAAAAAAAACTATGTGGTAACAATGACATGTATTATTAACGTAGGTACCTATGATTATGTACCTTATTTAAAGGATAATTAGATACGCTTAAATTACAGTATTAGAGTAATGATCAAACCTGTAATAACTTTTACAAAATTAAGCCCCATAAAAAAAAAACACATTCACCTTTATAATACTCAAAACGCCACCCTATTTTTAGAGGTCTAAAAAGTAGCCTACTCGGGACTATAATAATTTATCGAGCCCGCAAACGTGGTACATGCCAACATTGCCACTTTTATTTTTAAAGCTTATTTCTAGCAATTTATTGTTATGTGGCGTATGGAAATTGATAATTAATGTTCTTTTATTAAGTGAGAAAGTAAAGAGAATTTTGAAATAGAGGTGGATTGTCAAAGTAAACTTTGTAGCCACAGTAAATTTACTGCAATCTTTGGACAGATGATTTAAACTTTTAGAACGCCATTTGACTTTGATCCTTATTCTTTCACTGATATGTGTTAAATTTGTTAAATATCAAAAAGTGGCGCCAACTAATAGAGCATAGGCCAAAGATATGGCGGCATCGTTTCGAGCGATGGCGCCAATTTAACCGTCACCACCTCTATTTCAAATTCTCTTATTATAATACGAACTTATCTTATTCTAATACGACCTTGAAGATCGCTCACACTGATTTATTCATGCTAAATGAAGCGAAAATCATGCGTGAGGAACGCGCCAATCACAAAGTCGTTGTGAAAGTCTGAAAATAATATAAAACTTTAACGGCTCTACATTTTCTAGTAAAATCACCTTATCTTATGTCTATTGTCCATTTCTTATCTCTCCTTATGTTGGTATGCCTTCTAATTGTCAAAACTGTCACCTTTCCCGCTCTTTTTCTAATAAACTGTACATGTCCTGTGTTATCTGTGATGTCCTTAACAATAAATGTTTTTTGTTTTAGGTACCTACCATAAGTCCTTTTACCAAACCAAAATTTATCATACACCGAACATGCTTATCGTGCGTGGTACGTCTTAAAACGTCGTCATTGGCAAAATCCCTCCTGCCAAAACACAAGAGGGGAAAGCCAGGAAAAAAAAAAAAAAAAAGTCTTGCGTGAGGAACGCGCCAATCACCAAGTTGTCAGAGTCATATTAAAACCAGTTAAAACCCGTAACAATATGTTATCAGAATCAGGCTCTCGGTTGATTCACCTGATTTTCGTCTATACCCCTAACTAGCTGTGTCATTGACCTCGCCACGTCAAAGCCAGCTGCAATTGTGTTACGATCAGTGGGCAAACAAGCCAAATGTTAATCGAGTCCAATCGGCAACGCGCCGTCGGATCCCGTATGAGGATCGATGGCAATTGACTAAGTCCAGCGAAGCGAAATTCGAGTTCAAAATTCAAAAATGTATTCTGCAAGCAGCCCTTTTTGCAAGTCAAAAAAACATTTACAATAACAGTTTTCTATGATTCAAAGTTAGTTTAACTAGATTACCAATATTTACAATAATCTATTTTTTAGGGTTCTGTAGCCAAATGGCAAAAAACGGAACCCTTATAGATTCGTCATGTCCGTCTGTCTGTCCGATTATGTCACAGCCACTTTTATGAAGTTAATATTTATAACAACTGGCTTTATTAAACGTTTACGTTTTATCTCTACAAATAGGGAAAAATCAAATGACTGGAGGGCTTGATCACTTTTCTCTTTTGAATTATGATTTTCATTATTAACTGCTTATCAATTAATTTTGTATTTCAAATGTAGTATCTTTATTGTATTGTGTTTTTCTAGTCTCGAGCATTCACATAGGCATATATAGGCATGGAATCTTCTTAATTGAATACGTGTTGGTAATTATAATTATAAAAACTCAAAAATCATTCATTCATCAAAAATAAATCATTTGATTTTATTATGATTGCAACGAATGAGTTTTTGATTATTTCCGGAAGAAAATAATCCATATTTACTTACTTGGGTGACTAACTGGCCGCCGTCCTGTTGGCCATCCTAAATATCGTTGGGCGGATAGAGTGAAGAGAGATGTCCGTAAGGCCCGAGCAAAATGGCGTGCTCTTTGTGATATAGGCCACTAGACTTTTTTTATACTACGTCGGTGGCAATCAAGCATTCGGCCCGCCTAATGGTAAGCAGTCAGTCCAGAGGAGTTACATGCGCGTTGCCGACCCTAACATCCCCCCCTCGTTGAGCTCCGGCAACCCTAATACTCATCGGCAGGAACACAACACTATGAGGAGGGTCTAGTGTTATTTGGCTGCGGTTTTCTGTAAGGTGGAGGGTACTTCCCCAGTTAGGCTCCGCTCTAGATCTGGAATGACATCCGCTGCGCTGTGCCCTACCACACAAAACGAGATGACATTCACAATACCCATACCTCTCTTTCCAAAGTTTAAGGACGTACCTGGGTCCAAAGACTCATTTTGGGTCATCGCGCCAGCCAAGTGATTATTTGAGACAGTCGCTTAATGATAATTATTAGTGACCTAACGCACTTACTATCACACACCCTACTACCTACCCTACCCTACCTACTACTATCGGACGCCCTAGGTATCGCTGGAGCGACATGGTGGAGGCGGATCTGCGCGAGCTTCGAGTCGACAATTGGCGAGAGGTCGCACAGGACCGAGAAAAGTGGCGCTGTCTTGTGTCGGAGGCCAAGTCTCATTTTGGGTCGCTGAGCCAACGGAGTAAGTAAGTAAGTAAGTAACGCACTTAGCGTTTGAAATTAATCTCAAACTATTCAGAGTCCACTTACAGCTGAAAAATCGGATTTACCGCCCAAGTGTATGGGCTGGATTTAAATTAGTGGGATCCTCAGTGAGATATTGAATTTGGTTCGAGCCCGTCACCGCCGGATTGGCTTAAGGCTCCACTAACAAGAGGCTTTTAACCAGATACCAAAGAGTTATATTCGGAATCGTTAAAGCGATTTAAATTTTGCACTGATCGGGAATTGATTTTTTTTATCGCGGTGTCGTACGATGGTAATGGATTTTACGTTGCATTTAAATGAAAAATACGGTGTATACTGGTACGTATTATGTTAATAAATATAAGAAAAATAATGTAACCCTTGTTTTAAGTAGAATTTAGTACTTACATAAGCACTGCATTGTGAACAACATGACTATGATAATACGGGACAGGCAAAGCCTAGTGTGGAGGTCAGTAAAAACTGTATCCAAGTGAATATTTTTTGAAATAAACAATTTTTACTTTTTTTTACTTTAATTATCCACAAGTACATTGTCTAGTCATAAGCAGCAGCTAAAATGGTAAATTTTCGAGAAAACCAGAGAAAACTATCACTTACATTTACAATCCTGCACCAAACTAACTATTTCTGTTTAGCCCAATGGTTGACTGGTAGAGAATGCCTCAAGGCGTTAAGTCCGCCATTTGTACTCTTTTTGTAAATTTGTGCAATAAAGTTTAAACAAACAAACAAACAAACATTTCTTCAACAAAGAGGGGTTTTGGCCGAAGGGTGTCAAGTTTTGGCAGTTCCACGGCCGGTTCCCTGACACTGCGGGGTTACGTAATGCATTGCAACCATAATGTGATTTGTAACACTACAAATAGTTTTAAAATATCTTCTTCTTCCTCGCGTTGTCCCGGCATTTTGCCACGGCTCATGGGAGCCTGGGGTCCGCTTGACAACTAATCCCAAGATTTGGCGTAGGCACTAATTTTTACGAAAGCGACTGCCATCTGACCTTCCAACCCAGAGGGTAAACTAGGCCTTGTTGGGATTAGTCCGGTTTCCTCACGATGTTTTCCTTCACCGAAAAGCAACTAGTAAATATCAAATGATATTTCGTACATAAGTTCCGAAAAACTCATAGTAAACTCATAGTTTTAAAATATATTGTTATAATATGTATGTTACTTTTAAGGCATGTATCTATGGGCCTCTAGTTGCCTGTAACTTAACTTAGTTAGTTTTATTTCATTCATTATTATATTCATTATTTCATCCAGTTAAAATGCATATTGTCTGTAACTTAGCAACATGCAAGTAAAACAATAATTATCTCAGTCAGAAAAGTTATATTTTACGATAAATTCATGATGCCCACCCGTCAACTGAAATAGATTTCATATACTAGAGAAAAAGCTACAATAGGGTTGTTTCCATCTACAAATCTTAGAGCAGAATTGTATCCTAATAAATTCTTTTGGATTATAAGAACATGTTAAACTACTTTTAGGGGACCTGTTAATGATCATATTTTTGTAAATATTGAATTTAAAATATCTTTTTGCACGCGTCACGTGACCAAACTCGAAACGTCATTGAAGATTCTGATGACGTCACAACTCTCGGATTGACACTGTTGACAGTTAGGCGATAAATAACAAATGACAAATGTCAGTTGACAGTTCGTATCTTCTGTGTGTATGTAGTTATGGTCAAACCGTGAGCTGTGACGTCACACAATTTTCAAAGAGCGTTTTGGGCGCGAAAACATCTGTCAAAATATATTTTGTTAATTTAACATATTTAAAGCCGTTTTTAGTATAAAAGTTGAATTTTAGGGCAACTTTTAGTTAATATAGAACGTAATACAAGCGTTTCAAAAATGCCTAGTCTTCCTATGATTGCATATGTATATTTTCGAGAAATTGGGACGGGTACCGCCGTGATAGGGTAGCCTAGATGTCCAGAGAGCTGTGCAATCCTGAAGATCCGGGTGCGAATCCGAACTCCGCCAATGGAGGGCTTTGTCTTTGTTGTAATATAAATAGGTATTGGGACCGTGCGAAGTGCATGGTGGGGGTAAGTAAAGCGATTCTAGCGCATAAGGTGGTAAAAATTAGAACTAACTGCGGAGAGCGTCTTTAACATTTCGTACAAGTTATATGGCTCGAAATGAAACTAATTTACGATTACTCCTGAAATATTCATTTAAATTGTATGGTGTAAGGGAGCACTTTAATCTGTATGAAATGCTTAATATAAGTAACGTATTTAATTCGATAATTATTAATACTGTATCCGTGTAAATAGCTTTATAAATGCCACATACTATGTGATTTTTTCTAGAAGTTAAGAATGGGTATAGTAAGTTATCCTTAAAAAATAGACATTCAACATCGCGGACTTTTTTGTAGACCCATGAAAGAGAGACAACTCCACCATACATTGTGTTGTTATAGCTCAAACGGAATAGGCAGTGTTTTCGATTAAAGCTAAGCCAGCGTGATTTTTTTCCGACAACATCGTTATATTTAAACCAATTCACACAAAACCTTAACAAGTTATATACCTAAACCTTTCTCAAGAAACGATTTATTGATAGATGAAAGTCGTATGAAAATCTGTTCAGTAGTTTTTAGTTTTGGAGTAGTTTTATGAGATATAGTGCATTGACGTTTTCCCCTAGACTTGCGGACACTAGGTTGCGTGTCAGTCGTGCACATAGCGAATATAAATATAAATATTTTGATAACATATTTAATACTGTTTTGTTCCCAAAATTGTATATCCCGTCACGGATTTATTATTGTTTGTTATGCCCATCGTTTCTTTGCGTCTGTAACTGAACATCTATTTTATATATAATCAAACTCAACAACATTAAATTACTCAAGTAATTGCTTTAAAAACAGTCACTTTAGATGGTTATATATATATATCTACGTTATCGAATTAAAGGGTCCAGGGCATCTCCGGTCGGTAATTGGATTAATCCTTTTTAAAATCACAAATCAAACGACATTGATCTTTTGTGATCCTTTGTCAAAGGAAATTTGGGAGCGATCACAAAACAGAATTGTATAACAACATGGATGTTAACAATTTATTGTACCTGCGAGAATTATGCTTGATTGGTTATCAACTTATCAATCAATCAGTTCAATCAGTTCTGTGCTAACCATGCACGATGTAATATATATATATATATATATATATATGACATAAAAAATTAATAAAATATGTTATGTCAGTAGGTATTCCAGATGCAATAATAGAAGTCTAGCACAGAATAATCAGAAAACAAAACAATATATTATCATATACAAATATAGATAAAAAGATATATAAATACATATTAAAATACATATTATAATCAACAACCCTATTGGACTTACACCTTATTCTCCCTATTTTGCTTATCCGTTGCTGTATATACAATTTTTTTCTGCGACAATATATTATATTTTTTAATTATATGAAATTTCTGAATATTAAAAAAGTATTTACGTATTTTTATTTATGTATTTAATATTATTTATGTATTTTATAATCGCCAAACGAGTAGAGGGGTTGAAAGTGCATTCCAGGTGTTTAATATGGGAGTACGCTGTTTTCTTGAAGGCCGAAACGGCGTCGGCGTCAAATCATTCCATAGTTGTTTAGCTGTGCGAGGCGGGTATTGTAGTTTTAATTTCTTTTAAATTGTTTATTTTTAGATACTCACCTAAAATTTTGCGACATATTAAAATAAAATTCAAAACGCATATACGCATATTGCAATTGTATGTAATGTACAAAAGCGAGCTTAGATATTCATATAAAGGACCTGCTTCTGTCTTTAAGCAATTTTATTTCCTAAATGCAAAACAAACGAACGGTGAACATTTCTCATAAACCTTTAGACCTTCAGACCTCCATCCACAAAAATAAAATATAACGTGTCCCTATTTGACTACCAGATCGATCGCCCGCTGACCTGTTCCGAGATAATAAAAAAAGTTGAATGATACTATGCCCACCCTATTGGAAAATAGAAGTGGATCTTTAGTTCCAGCCAGTAACAATGTCGCGTACAGACGCGAACGAAACGCCGTACGAATAAAAGTTTATTTGGCTTCTGTTTTATGCTACTACTGTCAGGCCAATTCGAGTTTTAGTCATTCGATTTTTTTTTATACTACGTCGATGGCAAACAAGCATACGGCCCGCCTGATGGGAAGCAGTCTCCGTAGCCTATGTACGCCTGCACCTCCAGAGGAGTCACATGCGCGTTGCCGACCCTAAACCCGCCCACCCTCGTTGAGCTCTGGCAACCTTACTCACCGGCAGGAACACAACACTATGAGTAGGGTCTAGTGTTATTTGGCTGCTGTTTTCTGTAAGGTGGAGGTACTTCCCCAGTTGGGCTCTGCTCATGATCTGGAATGGCTGTGCCCTACCACACAAAGCGAGATGACATTCACAATGCCCATACCTCTCTTTTGGACGTAGTTTAAGGACGTACTCGGGTCCAAATCTATTTTGGATATGATATTTATCTATTTTGGATATGATATTAATCTGTCAGTGTCGTGACATTTTTACAACCAAAAACTTATTTTGAAGTGTACAGATCAGTCTGTCAGTGGACAGATTAGTATCATATCGGAGACAAATCGAATTACTACAACTCGAATTGGCCTGTGTCTAAAGGATGTTACGGATGAAAGAGTCTATTATCTTTTTGGGCGTAGACGTTTGTTGCAGGCGTTAGGTTTTATTGGTTTGTGACTGACTTTGGAAATTCATTTTTATCAGCATATCCCACCATCTTGGGAATGGATACCTGACCATTTTCTGTGCATTTCTTAGTAGGTGAGTGATGACGGTACATATTTAGCGTCAATATTTTCTTGTTGGACGGCGGATTGTCATTGTTACTGACGATTGTCACTATGTTAGTGAAACAGGGGCCAGGCAATTTTGATATAATAAATAAATAAATAATAAATAAATATTATAGGACATTATTACACAAATTGACTAAGCCCCACGGTAAGCTCAATAAGGCTTGTGTTGAGGGTGATTAGACAACGATATATATAATATATGAATATTTATAAATACTTAAATACATAGAAAACACCCATGACTCAGGAACAAATATCCATGCTGATCACACGAATAAATGCCCTTACCAGGATTTGAACCCGGGACCATCGGCTTCGTAGGCAGGGTCACTACCCACTAGGCCAGACCGGTCGTCAAAAACAATAACAAAATTGAACTTTATTTTCGAAACATAATTTTGATGATTTTATCAAAACTTGTAAGTATCACAGTTGATTTTAGTAGCATTTTCAAACTAATATATCAGTACCCCTAGTGTAAATATTTTCGACAGCGAAACGTGACGTACGCGTTTGCGTTAAGTGTCATTTTGTATGAGATTTTTGACTTTCCAAAACGTCCCGCTTGGCGCGCTGTTCAAAAACCCATACAAAATGAGACTTAACGCAAACGCGTATGTCACGTTTCGAAATCGAAATTATTGACACTAGGGGGTACTGATCAATCTTGCAACGTTTGGTCTGAAACAAACAAATTGAATAAAACCATACCGCCTCCAACCAAAAAACCGGACTTTAAAACGTCCCCCATAAAACGAATTAGCGAAACGCTTTCACGCACAACAATACCCCGGGCCCACGAGCCGAGCGGCCCCGAACTCCCGCGAGCCACGCGCCGACGAAACGTAATGCGGCCCGCGCTAGGATTATGTATTTTGTACGAAATCTCCTACCGATGTTCCGTTGTAATTGTGGATTACTCGTGCTCATGTTTCCGTTTGTTGCGCTCGGGGAAACTTTTTAATCCGTTCTTTTTTTGAGTGGTTCTCGCGATCCGTTGCGTTTGTGATTGGTTAGTTTTACGTTTTTAGGGTTCCGTAGCCAAATGGCAAAAAACGGAACCCTTATAGATTCGTCATGTCCGTCTGTCTGTCCGATTCTGGCACAGCCACTTTTTTCCGAAACTATAAAAGCTATACTGTTCAAACTTGGTAAGTAGATGTATTATATGAACTGCATTATGATGTTTACACAAAAATAGAAAAAAAACAATAAATTTTGGGGGTTCCCCATACTTAGAACTGAAACTCAAAAAATCTTTTTTCATCAAACCCATACGTGTGGGGTATCTATGGATAGGTCTTTAAAAATGATATTGAGGTTTCTAATATCATTTTTTTCTAAACTGAATAGTTTGCGCGAGAGACACTTCCAAAGTGGTAAAAAGTGTGTCCCCCCCCCCGTAACTTCTAAAATAACAGAATGAAAAATCTAAAAAAATATATGATATACATTACCATGCAAACTTCCACCGAAAATTGGTTTGAACCAGATCTAGTAAGTAGTTTTTATAATACGTCATAAATGGAACGGAACCCTTCATGGGCGAGTCCGACTCGCACTTGGCCGCTTTTTTTAAAATAGTCGGCATTTTGTTGTATTGTTATCGGAATCTTTTGGAGTATTATTGTTACAGTACAATATTATTGAACGTTTTCTAATATTGTTTTTATTTTGTTCGCAGGCCCTGATCCTGAACACAAAACCAATATTTGAAATTCGGTCGCTCGATTTCTTTAATACTATCTCCACTGTTAGGCGTTTATGTTCTACTAATAGAATTGAAAACGAGTGGTCAGTACCACTAGATTTCCAATTTATATTGCTCGTATTTTGAGTGACGAAATCGAGCACTCGAAATTATAAAAATCGGTGCTCAGAGTGGAATAGTTTTGAAGATACCTATTATTTGACCGGCTGATATTTTTTATAGTTACTCAGTTTTTATTTAACCCAGTTTAGGTTTAAACTACTTGACCCACTTTAGGTTAGGTTTAATATGTAAGTCCCTCAATGGCGTTAATTTTGTTTGACTTGCATCATTCTGAATACAACATGAGATTCGTTGGATATTACATGAGACTTACAGGCTAATTCGAATATGCACCTAATACTAAATCATATCAGTTAGCTATCAAGCGAGACGCCCGCGCGAATGACAACTTGATACGATTCAAATATCGGTTTGACTTCAAGTGCATATTCGAATTGGCGTAGGTCACAAGCGGGCATAGGCCCCTACTGCACCACCCTAGTTATAGATTCTGGTAAAAAAGGCATATTTATGGTTGCTGTATAAGTTATGACTAGTAATCAATATAAAAAATGATACAAACAACGGAAAATAAGCAATATTTTCCTGTTATGTCTCTTAACAAACTTCAATGAAACAAGACTGCTACTATTTCCCCGTCTTGCGAAATATAAAATAAAGTGAACGAAATCGCAACATTCAGTAATTCAAGTTCACACTGGCACGGCCGTCCGGCGCACTTTTCCGCCTCGCCGTCCGAAAAAGGCGCCATCTTGGGGGAGAAAACGCACACTTACGGCCTTCTAGATCAGATGTGGAGTTTTATCGCGGGGTAATTGAATTTCCGTACTCAGCAACAAACAGGAAGTTTCCCGGGCTTCGCACTGAATATTGCATCCCAACGTGATGGAGTTATTATTTTCAATACAATGATTAACCTCTCTTAGCTGAGCACCGAATCGGAAAATTCATAGGTATGCAGAAGTTTCAGCGTTTGCAAATTGGGGAATTCATTCGAAAATTTCTTTTGTAACGTCACTTTAACGGTTTCCCTTTCTCGTACCTACATCCGCCTGCCGATTGCCTACAAAGCCTCTTTAAATAGTTTTTGAAAGCTTTACTCGCGGGGCTGCGCGCGTCGCCCCCTTCATCCCGACGGCTTCCGCTCGTATTTGCACAAGGGGAACCTTCAAAGTTCCAAGTTGTTCGGCACTTTCTGTAAAGCCAGCGCTGCCCCACCTACCCTTGTTCGGTGCTCCTCGAGGGAACCTCCTCTATTTGTGAAAAACAGCAAATAACGGGCCTTGCAAGTGATAGGCGAACTCGAGTGCTCCCTTCACTTGACAATACGCTCCGATTCATTTCCGATCTTTACGAAAACTTTTCTTAAAAATTGTTTGCTCAGGCGCTTCGTGTATCGATATAATTACTCTGCGATGTAATGAAATGTGAGAATCAACTTTTTAGCGTCACTCGTTGCCATGGTTACGATTAGTTGTCCAGGGGACAAAAGTTCATTGAAATACTGATTTTATGGTACTTAAATGTATCAAACTTGCGTTTTTGTGGTCGTTATAACCAATGTCCATAATGGGCCCCCTACTAAGCATGTTAATAGAACGGCATACAACGTCTCTTCAAACAAACTGTGCCACTGTTGTCCCTTGGACAACGGGACAGGATAACAAAACAAAAAAAGTTGATTCACCCAAATTGATATAGTATGACAAAGCGAGTAGATCATGTCAAAGGATCCCTTTGACTATTCACGTGTTTCCTGCGGAAGGCGCAATAATCTGTCTGACTGCATTTAACCGGGCGGGCCCATCAAAAAGTTCGCGTCCTCGCATTATTCGGACTTTGACCAATGTCGCGTACGAACCCTCCCTCGGCCCCTCACATAGAATTAATCAATTTCACTCATAACTATTGCTCGTATTAACTTTTCCGTGAACAAAGGTGTAATCCAATATCTTTGGATTGTGTTGTGAGTCGATTGGAGTGATCACATGTAATACATGTAGTCGGTGTATTGGGTACACGGTACACGTAGCTACTGAGTGATTAGTTTGGTAACGGCGAAATACTATTTTCAGTAATTATTGAGTGACATGACTGATGATAAAGTACGTGGATGAATAATGTCAATAGCGATGTAATACACTAACGTAATGTTTATTGATGTTTTTAAGACTGTCCTGTGGCGCCCTCATTAGGGGGATTCTGTTTTCTAATAACCAAGTTATTTATGTATAATAATAATTTCTGATCTATGTAATGTTCTATCTATCTATCTATCTATCTAATACAGTTTTATATTACTTACTTTTGACTTCATCACCACATAAATAAACTAATAACAGGCATAGATAAAAAGGTAAAATACCTTATAATATTGTAAGTATAAAGTTTCAAAGCAATCTAGCTAGTCGTTTTAAAAGAGAGCATGTTTACGTTTGTATGGAGAACGGAACATACTGCCGACTCTAAAATCGTTTTATTAAAAGTGTTCTACGTCGTCCGCTGCTCAACAATTTTATAATAAGTCAGCAAAGCCTCTAGGCTAGACAATAAAATTTTAGTTAGTCAATTGCTGGCCTGGCGGACCAGATGTTTTCTCGGCCTGTTAACAATTCGCTGTACTGGGTAAGTTGGCATTACTGTACTCCCTGCGCACAGATCGCCTGAACTACAAGATCGAGCATTTAAGAGAGAAAAAACGCAAAATTTAAAAATTTATATTTAAAGAAAAAAAAATTAAGAAAAGATACTGTTTAAACTGTGTTTGTTTATTAAGGAATAAAGAGGTTATATTATTTAAAAAAAAAATAGGGTTGAAGCAAAAATGTTCACCCCCACTTTACGTGTAGCGGGGGTACCCTAAAACAAATTGTTAGATTTTATTGTACGACTTTGTCGGTTTTATTGATTTATATATCCATGCCAAATTGCAGCTTTCTAGCACTAACGACCACGGAGCAAAGCCTCGGACAGGCAGACAGACAGAGGGAAATAGCGAAACTATAAGGGTTCCTAGGTGACTACGGAACCCTAAAAAAAGCACACGGAAACATTTTTATCGAGCCAATTTAAGGCGGTTATCACACTCGAAGCAATTCGGACTAGCTCCGATGTGCGCACAGTGTTGCCTCGCTCAGACATCGAAGCGACGTGCAAATCGCATCCAGTGTGATAACCACCTTAATGCGGCGTCTGTTTAGTATAATGTATCCGCGTTATGTTGGTTGGCACTACTGAGAGTATTTGCGTTAAGATGGCAGAGCCACGATTACTATGAAGTCTATGTACGTTAAGTTGGTTTTGCACCGCATCGTACCTGATTAAATATTTGCTTCTCGTAGATGTCGAGTTGATTCGATTTGTATTTGTGTTGACGTACTCGCAATTGATTTGTGTAATAGAATATTTGTTTGCCAAAAGATGATGTCTTTCACTGTATCCAAATGAAAATTCATGATTTGAATTGTTTTACAGTTAAAATTGTATATTTCTCAAGCACTTTAGTTTATGAGTATATGCTTATAAAGAAAAGCCACGTAATAGTAGTTTAATGTGAATCACACGAATGTTTTAATGTCTAATGATATACAGTAACATACACTACTTTATCTACACACATATTTTACTCTCTTCGATGTAGTTACCCAATAAAAATACAAGTCTGTATTTTTTTTAATATTCGTTCATTTCAATGCAATAAAAATCATTGAAATTAAAATATAATATATATAGATAGATAGATAGAATATTCTTTATTGGTAGACCTCAGTAAAAGATACATCTTTGAAAATGGTTAATGATAGAGGCAGACAAGAGAGGATGAGCGATCTCTTCTTTCTTCTTATTTTATAACTATCAAATCTAAATACATCATCCATTTGAAAACGTCGTCCCCATTTCCAGAGCAAGCAAACACAATCTACATCAACAACCGTAAATAGTACACAAGCTTTCGCAGTTTAAACAGATTTGGTCTGAGACAGATCTCCCCGTGTCTGCCCAATTCAGGCCCTTGAAACACTGCCACGGACGTCCACTAAGTACCATGAAATTTATCGAGCGTGCGCGCCAGCGAAAGCTAAAATAAAAACAAAATGGAAGTGAAGTGTCAAAGTCCATTTCAGAAAACGTGGAAAAGTTCATTTTAGCAAATGCGGGGACCGGGCGCATGGCCTGAATGCAGCCGCGATTTTAAATGATAAATACTGTTACTTGATTCTGGAAAACGGATTTCGGGAGCGTTCAGTTAATTCCTAGTATGTTTACTGAGATATTTTGGAATTGGATTTTGTTTTGAGGGTAGTATTTAATCGGCGGTGGCAAACGGAATTAATTATGTCATGTCATATTGTATAATATACTTGACTTAGTACATAGTTATGTATTCTGTAGCATTAGTTTATGAGACTGCTAGTTTAACAGTCCAGACGCAGTTTATTTATTTAGTATAAATTTTATTTTGACACTTGGAGAGACTTTACACCTCCAAATCTTATTAGTATTAGTACTCTGACATTGGGGACCTTTTACATCTCCAGATTTAATGTGTTTTTAACCATAGAGACTATACATCTCTATTGTATTGTAGTACTTATTTATTTTAAGATTATTATAATGTAATGTTTACCCAGGTATTGGCTGTTGTATTTATAAATGTTGTTATGTATTTTTCATGTCACTATATGATGTTACTATAAATGTTGTATTGACTTGTAAAAGAGCCCTTGAGGCCTACTTGCAGAATGAATTTTTGAATTATTATTTTTTTTGAATTATGTATCGACTGTAATTTTGTCAAGTGGATGGATTTTATGTTTATTTTATCAGTAACTGTTAATTTAGTAAGTATGTATGGTCACTTTGTATTATAATGTAGCACGGGCAGATTTTCGAAACTCGAGATTTGCGTGACGGGGGTGGGGGTAGGCTAGTCTAGCCAGCCAAATTCCTCAAGGAATCGTATCAGACTGATGTTCAGTAGGACCTCGGGGAGACCTTTCGGACATCCGAGATGTTTTGCCCAGCCTCTTTATGAATCAATCCATTGATCTTTGTAATTTTGCAGCTAACGTGGTAATATATTTTTTCCTTTTTATAATAATACATCTAATATCAAATCTTATTCAGAGTACGCTCAATCTAGGTGGTCTAATGGCTCAAAAAAGTACAGTGCCCATTAAGTATCCAATTTTCTAAACTTAAGTTATGGCTTACTTCCTGAGCAAAAACTTGTATGAAGTCTTTGCGTTTACGTTACAGATTGTTTTTACTTTATCAATTTCCTATCTTATTTTTCTACTTAATTGAAAGTACTTCATTTATATACAAATTTTAGTCAGTCTAGATCATTTTAAATCGAATTAAGTAGTTTTTTTTATAACAATACAGGAACTTAATACACCATAATGTTAAGCAACTTATATCACTTAAACCTACACACGCAAAACCGTCAACGGCCCAACTTCACAACTTAAAATCCTCAAAGTGTCGACACTAGTCATAACAATGGAATCACGTTAACTCGTGCAGCTTTAGCTGTTTTATACTTGAGAAGTGGCCTCTCGAAATTGTCTGTAGTAATAGGCGACATTCACGGAGCAGTTGTCGAGGTACTTAACGAATAGTTTAGAACGGAGCGAGTCAAAGGCGAGTCGCTCACCTTTTGGAGTGTGACGAGGGAAGCGGGAGAGTTTTTACTTATAAATAAATAAATATTATGACTACTACTACGACTAAGTCGCATGGTAAGCTCAATTAGCCTTGTGGATACTTAGGCAACGATATATATTACAAATATTTAAATACATAGAGGACACTGATAATGACATATACCCTTTTACCAGGATTTGAACCGGGGACAATCGGCTTCATATACATACAACACAACACAACACATAGACTTATATGGCGTTATTCATAAACGTCTGTCAACTTTAACATGCCGTCGATAATCGTTTGTCCCTATCTCTTATTATGATTTTTGTGTTTATTGAAAGAGACAGAATTTAACAAAGGTTTACTAAATAAACTTAAGTTGTTTAATGATAAATTAAAAATATTTCTGGCTGATATTTCTACGTACTTAGATGATTTTTTTAGTGAAGAATATGATTAGGACACTACAAATCATTCATTATAGTAAATGATTAAAATGTACCTAGTTTAAGCTAAGTAGATTTAAGCTATCTAAATTTAAGGCTTAAATTGCTATGCCCTTGCAGGGCATCACATGTATACCTTCTAACAATTTATGTAATGTGACATGCAATAAATATTCATTCATTCATATACGAATAGGGGGCCATATAACTATATACTGTAAAGCTGAGACGCTTGCCATATAGATTTTCGTACATTGACTCGCCTGTTGACATCTCTATTGCATTCGCATAATTATATTGCTGTTCATAATGCCGGTTGTCAATGCCACTGTGCGAGCTTGACAGCACGATAATCTCATCGGAAAGCGTCTCTTCTTCAGATATTTGTTCCTGAGTCATAGATGTTTTCTATGTATTTAAGTATTTGTATGTTATATATATAAATCGTTGTCTGAGTAACCTTTTTTGAAATTGTACAAGTACGAACTTATTTCTACATACCTATCTTACGTAACAATGTTTACTTTTCGTCCCAAATAAAAATCACTTACGGCAAACAGAAAAGTTTCTGGTCTTACATAGTAGTTTCTTATTAATGATCTAACGAATGTATTACATGATCTATATCACATCAGTCCAGCGTAATATACGCCTTGTATTTCGCCTTTGCCGTGACGGCGTAAAATTAAAGCGATTACAGCGTTCGCCGCCCAAAGCGCCGCGCTTGCAGCGTCAGGGATGTTTGACAGCTAAACACTGACGCGAAGCTCCGTAGGTTCCTCATGTGTTCCAGTTGCTTCTGAAGTTTGAGGCGTTCGATGTCACGTGGGAATGATCCCAGTCTATTAAATCCTCACCGTTATTATTAGACTGAGGTTTTAGTAGTAGTTTATGTGACTGCTACATAATGAAAGGCATTAAAATACATGTATGGGTTTATGGCTCGAGGCGAAAGTGAATTTTATAAAAATATCACACAAGGGTACAGTTACTGCTTAATCTTTGTTGCTGTGTCTCCCGTCGTCTAGTGATAAAGGCCTGAGCGAATGTCCAATCACATTCGAGAAGTAAAATAATAGTTGCAATAATCCTATAGTTGCATTTATCCCGGTTAACCGGCCAATTTTATTTACCAAAGGACCTGTTAATGAGGCATTCCACAAGAATGTTGCTTACATAACGCTTTTGCTTTGAATGCCAGCTACCTCAATCAAATCCTTAAATCTTGAAACTATATTGCCAATTTGCTAGCCAAGACATGAAATATTACCGGGCCAAAAATCGCTTTCTTACCATTTTCAGAAGTACAATAGGCGCTCGGTAATCCAGCAAAGGAATATTTCCCCCCATGCCGGATTATTAGATTTGTATGGAAATAAAGTATTATATAGAACACAAAGTTTAATCAATAATGCCAATATGTTGAATCTCATTATTATTATGTTCAATATGTAAAACGTTTTCGGTTGCGGAAGAGAAAAATGATGCTTTAACGAAAAATAGATTTACTTTAGATTGCTTCTTGTTATAATATATTTTGTGTATAATTTATTACCTCTTATTAAATAACTCAGTCAGCACAATGTCATCTAAAGCATTGTTTTCAACAGCCCAAGATGGGAGCCAAATCAAACAAACAATGCAACCGTTCTGTAATCCCGCATTTGGTTGTGTTACTGCCTGACTTAGCGGGCCATACAAGACGAAAACTGTCGAATTACTGGACGTGCCGGATTGGCGAGAGCCGGATTACCGAGCGCCTACTGTATTAGAAGAATAACGTTACGTAAACGTCATTCTAGTGGAACGGCCCAATTCGAAGAATGATTAAGACACGTTTAAAACCTTGGAAAGATCTTTAAAAGATCGATAACTAAACGAAATGTCAAAATTAACGTTTATTTCGATTCCGCTGTGATCCCAATAAGATCTATCTTCGATATTTCTAACGTCAAAGTGACATTGGTTGCTCGAATCGAGCTACTTCTGTGAATTATACGACATACAAACGATATCTAAATGAGAACTTATCTAAACCAAAACTTATCGTTAATCTCATTCTTCGAATTGGGCCGGAATGCCCCTAATTTCTGAAAGACTGTTTGTCTTGAGAGTTCAACTCACCGGTGCTCTGCGACTGTTTGGAATGTACGTGCAGGTTCATGCATCGCAAAGACATTCCGCCGAACAAATTTTACGACTCAAGCTACTTTTATTGAGTTGGAAGTAAATGACAGGGGAGTTATAGCTCCTGACAGCTACGGAGGTATTTGCTGCTGTTTCTTATTAGAATGCGGCGCGGTTCCCGAACAAATACGACCATTTTGTTTAATGCCATATGGAGGTGTGCTTAATTGTGTTTAAATTGTTTTTGTTCAAGAGTTCGGTTCGAGTTAATCGTGGTGGTCTGTGGACAAATGAGGATGTAGATATGTATAAAAAAATTTACTTGTACGTTTCATTGTGAATGCCTACTAGCACCATAGATGCCAAAATAGCTCTGTATGTTTGTTACCGTTTGATGCTTAAGCCGCTGAACCAATGTAGATGAAATTTGGAAATGGTGTGAGGACCGGGGAAGGACATAGGATATTTTTCATCAATTATCATCATCATGGCATAGTAATTCCCAAACTGGGAGAGAAGGCTGAGTAGGTATCAATACCACTGGGTAGGTAATTAGGTATGCCAGTGTATTCTAAGCAGAGGTATGTGCTATAGCGAGCTGTGCACGTATAGTTAAGGAGAGCGAACAACAAGAGGGGGCTGTCGTAATTTACTCAGATAGTCAGGCAGCACTGAAAGCACTAAAAAAGGTATCGGTCACCTCCTCTCTGATGAGGGAATGCAGAGAGGAGCTAAACTCGATAGGCAAACATAGAAATGTCACGGTGGCATGGGTACCGGGACATCAGGGAGTAACTGGAAATGAGAGGACAGACGAGCAGGCTAGGATAGGGGCGGAGACGGAATTCATTAGTCCGGAATCAGTTTTGCCTATATCAGCCGATGTCACGAAGGGAGTTATAGAGAAGGTAAAAGAGATTGAGGTACAAAGAGAATGGAAAAAAGAGACTAGATGTAGATAGTCGAAGATGATGATTAGTGGCATAGATCATAGGAGAACCAGGTATCTTCTGAAACTAGGTAAGAGTAGTCTGAGACTAACTGACTGGTATCATAACATCTGAAGATAATGGGCATAAGTAGAGATGCCTCCTGTCCACACTGTGGTAAGGAGGAGACTAGCTTGCACTTACTAGCAGAATGTACTATGTATGCCGCGACATGATACATTCGGTAGTGATACACTAAAAGAGAGCGAACTAAAGGATGTCGAACTTAAAGATGTCCTTCTGTTCTGCAGGAAAACGAGAAAATTTGAGGAGAATAGTGGAGGAATGCCGCCGGGACAGTAACCTGCAGCTCCAACTCGAGGGAATTGGGCTTTGTGAACGCAACGAGCGATCGACAGCCTGCCTGCTTCCGGTCAGGCGTCCCTGCACTACATCTACATCTACTACATCATCATGGCACGCTGAAGAAGGCGCGGGTAGAAGACAGTTTTATGATATATGTTATAAAAAACATGGTATGACAATAAATAAGATTTTTGCAATCAGTCTTGTCCATTGTATTAAAAAAAAATTTGGTGAAGAAAAAGACATGCTGCGCTGATCCCAAATGAATGGAAAAGAGCAAGCGAACGTTTAAAATTAATAGTAGTGTATGTGACTGCTACATAATGAAAGGCATTATAACGCGAGTCTCGGTGGGTATGAGTTAAAACATCACACGAATGTATTGAAGTCTAATTATGTAGAGTTACATACACTGATTTATTTACACATATAAGAAAGATCTCTAAGATGTATTCAGGAACCGCCATTGCAGCATTTGATCACATCCTCAATACAACTTCATCTGGACTGATGCTAGAAAGGAGATCAAATCTAATTACTTTCTTTTTCAAATATAATCAAAATTTGAAATATGATTTATATATAACGCAATAATAACAATATCACACATAAGAAAATCTTGTTACACAAATTAGTATAGGCCAGTACAAAATATTTTATTTTTATACTGGTCGTATTTTTAGGTGCCGAGTTTCTTGCCGGTCCCATATTGGGATACCCTCCTACAATTTAGTAGAGATTTAAATCATCTTGGGTCAGAGGTGTGGGCTTAGAGCAGGCGTAGCTTTATTTGACGTTCATAAGCGCAATGTAATATACCTACTTGAAAAATAAACAATCTTTAACTTATATTGTTGAAAATGTTGTCGAAACTTTAAACATATTTATACACACACATGGCGGCGGCATCATGGTCGCATTTTTATCACTTGTCATGTCATACGTCACTTTCGCACTTGCATACTTGTTAGAACGTGACAGGCATGGTGACAAATGATAAAGAGCCGACCAGCTTAGCCCTACTTATATAATATAATATGTTCATAGTTTTAAAACGAATACGGGACTTAATCGCGTAAACTTACGTTTATTATATGGCCTGATGTTTCGAATGTGACGTTACGCTCGTGGTCACAGGCAGACTGGCGAGGAATTGTATCAACATCTTGCTGCGCGGGTTTTGCGAACTACCCGCACTTGATCTTGATTATTCACTTGTACGCTAGGGTTGTCCACTTTGCGTACACACAATACTCACGACATCCGACGGTATGTGTTGGAAAGTTTTTTCACCCTTACATTTGCTAATCACCGGATTCCACGAAGACGAAATTCCCTGTCCCTCATTTTGATTGAAATTACTGTGTTTTCTTATTTCAATTGCTTCACGTACGTTCCTGCTGTAGTACGAGTAAAGACGTTCCGTGGAGAGGACTTTGGGATTGTGGAGCTCAATCCAGTGGTCTGGTCCCGACTGTAGCAAATGTTCGGCTACTGCAGACTTGTTTATTTGACGTTTTTTATCAGCCGCGATATGTTCCTTGACCCTTTCCGCTATGGTGCGTTTGGTTTCCCCAATATAGGAATAAGTACCTGGGCGACCGAGCTTTGCTCGGTTATAACTATTTATTGTAATATGGTGGTGTATAGGTGACAATCTTAACTACATTTTTTTAATAAATTAAACTTGTCTAAAACAAAAAAAATTAAAAAAACTATATATAAACTTGAACGTATAAAAAAAAAAGTTAGTCACCGGGCGAGATTCGAACCCGTAACACTCGTTTAGCAGTCCGCGTCTTAACCCGCTGGACCAGACGGAGAGTGGCGGGCAACACGAAATTAGCGACCATATTCTGCGTCGAAAAAAAACGCATGAAAACTCGAAAACACGCGTTTTCCCAAACATAAGACTAGATAGATTGTATACCCCCAAAAACCCCCATATACCAAATTTCAGCGAAATCGTTAGAGCCGTTTCCGAGAACAGAAATATATATATATATATATATATATACAAGAATTGCTCGTTTAAAGGTATAAGATAATATAAGTAAATAACAATAATAATATAAGTAATAAGTGTGTGTATAAGTAAATATGTTTAAAGTTTCGACATAAATTTCAAACCCGGAAAAACAAAAACAAACTAATCTCAACCAGTTCCAATTATCATTATACTTCGATGAAAACTCGCTCCGATAACAAACTATCGCAAATTCAAACCCGAACGAAACCCTGCTTATATTTACATTCGCTTATTAGTGTTTCGCAAATTCAGTGGATCGCTAAGTTCGCTGAGGTCAAATTATGAATCGCAATTTTACAAACGGCCCAATTCGAACAACACTTATAAGATATCACAGAAGCACTCGTAGCCTAGCGGTAAGAGCGTGCAACTTGCAATCCGGAAGTCATGAGTTCAAACCCGGCTCGTACCAATGAGCAGGGATCGGAAACCGGTATTTTTAGTATGGGAACGAAAACGGTATTTTTTCGTTCTTTGTTAATTACTTCATTTCTAATTAGGCAATCTAATAATACGAAATCGTTATCTGAAAACACAACTGAGTCCTACATTTAGAGTATAAAATAAACCGAAATATATGGTTATTTCGATGTTTTTGCAAAAAACCGGTTCCGTTCCCTGCCAATGAGTTTTTTGGAACTTATGTATGAAATATCATTTGATATTTACCAGTCGCTTTTCGGTAAAGGAAAACATCGTGAGGAAACCTGAGTCTCAACCAGGCCTAGTTTATACCCTCTGGGTTGGAAGGTCATATGGCAGTCGCTTTCGTAAAAAAACTAGTGCCTACGCCAAATCTTGGGATTAGTTGTCAAGCGGACCCCAGGCTCCCATGAGCCGTGGCAAAATGCCGGGACAACGCGAGGAAGAAGGGGCTTATAAGATATCACAGCGACACGATACCGATCTGTCAGAGTCAAAAGTGTAATTTCTCCAACCAAAACGTCGCTGTTGACTCTGACGGATCGGTATCGTATCGCGGTGACATCTTTTAAGCATTTTTCGAATTGGGCCGATAGTTGAGTTCGAATTATGAATCACAATTTTACAAAGAGGCGGCGCCGGGGGCGGCCAATCGAATATTTATGAGTGAAAATTCACAGCTGATAAAACTCTGGTCGACGTCAGCGAATAAATAGGGCGATAACAGGATGGATATTTCGTCAAGAGTTGCGGCCCGATTCGAAGAATGAGATACAATAACGTTAAGTTCTCATTTAGATATCGTTTGTATGTCGTATAATTGACAGAAGGAGCTCGATTAGGGCAACCAATGTCACTTTTACGTTAAAAAAAATCGTAAGAAGATCTTACTGGGATCACAGCGGAATCGAAATAAACGTCAATTTTGATATGTTGTTAAGTTATCGATCTTTTAAAGATCTTTCCAAGCTCTTAAACGTGTCTTAATCATTCTTCGAATCGGGCCGTTGAACTTGCTTCTCTACAGCCAGGATGTGATTATGCATCAAAAGTTTCAAGTCTCAAAAAGATTTAGAAAAACCGATAATAAACACGGTGTAACATGTGGAAACCGAAAGATTTGAACAGTGTATTCCTGATCACATATAGAGGCTAAAATGTCATATAAACTTTTCTGGATTTCCCTAATTTCAGAGTTTATAGCAATTAAAAAAGTATATAAATATAAATCTATTTATTTAAAATTTATAATATATATAATATTATAATAATTCAGCCTATATACGTCCCACTGCTGGGCACAGGCCTCCTCTCATGTGCGAGAGGGCTCGGGCTATAGTCCCCACGCTAGCCCAATGCGGATTGGGGACTTCACATACACCTTTGAATTTCTTCGCAGATGTATACAGGTTTCCTTACGATGTTTTCCTTCACCGAAAAGCTAGTGGTAAATATCAAATGATATTTCGTACATAAGTCCCGAAAAACTCATTGGTACGAGCCAGGATTTGAACCCGCGACCTCCGGATTGAAAGTCGGACGTCATATCCAGTCGGCCACCACTGCTTTTAAAATTTATAAATATAATAAAAAATATATATATACTAAGTTAGTGCAAAATTACTTTGAAGGCGATCATGGCATTATGGGGCGTAGTCTAAATATTCTTATTGATAGATGTCAAAAAGTGACAAATAACCTTTGAAAATCGGAAAAATTCATTTTCAGTGCCAGTTTTACCATTACCTTTTTATGTACATGTAGAAATATTTTCAAAAATTAAAAAAAAAAATCGTCAAATTTACGCAAACTCATATAACACTCTTTCCTTCTCTTGGCCTCTAAAGTGTGAGGTTAAAATCTTTCGGTTTCCTCATGTTTGTATGAAAAACAGAAAAACAGAGTGTGGCAGACACACAGACGCGTTAATTTATCCGAAGATATTTATTGGTACATTGATTCTGAATGTACTTTTAAACACAAAAAAATTATGATCAACTATAGAAAACATACAATACAATACAATACAAATATACTTTATTGCACACCTCAATACAGAAACAGTACAAATATAATATACAAGCTTATTATTATTAACATATATAATATACAAGCTTTTTATAGCAATTGCCAACACGCGTTAACAGTTACTTCAAAAAGCTCGTAACTCGTGTGTTGCTTCACATTGCGGGCCGAATTATTTTGTATGATTGAAAATGTTAATTGTATTTCTAAGCAAAATTTATTTCAATATACTAAACAGTGCACAGTTGCAGTCAAAACCACGCTCTTTAGAGCATACTGCACTTCGCTGTACTCGGCTGCACTGTGGGTAAGCTGTACGCAACGGTCGCTCAGCTCTCTGGGCGTCCAGTATAATAATGCTTTCAGTGCGCTGCTGGGGCTGTCACGGTTCTGCAGTGCATCCACCATGTTCGCGGAAGCAAGTGTAGACAGTTTCAGTGCTGTGCTGCGTAAAAAGATGGCATCGCTTCTGAACAGAATGCGTGACAGCCCGAGCAGCCTTCTGAAGACATTAGCTGTAAGGAATGAGTGCTCAATAATGCAACATTTAATTAAAAATACTTTGTCATTAGTTAGTTACGAATATTAACAGGTTTTAGCTTTAATAATAAGTACTAACAAATTTGTGGATCTTGTTGTCTGAATAAATAAACGTAAATGAAATAAATAAAAAATAAACTTCTTAGGTCCTATCCTGACCACCGTTTAATGTCCGTTTATTTCAAGGGTGCATTTCTGAGCTAAAATTAAGTAGCTTTCTCAAAGAAGCCAGTTTTCTAACTAATTCCATTTAGGAGATAATCAATGATTTATTTTTAACTGATAAGGCCTGCTCGAGCATGTACACTTGCATTAGAGCCTGTTTACATATTAATTAGTCTTCAGTATGAGCTTATACATTTGCTACTAAACGCAATTACTATCTCGGTCGATCGATATTCGAAATATCATTGATATAGTTAAAACAAAGCTAGTAAATACTTTTTACGAAAAAAAAAAACAAATAAAATTAACTAGGTATGCCATACAGTTTTCTTAAATGTACACCCATACCCCAAAGTTAACGAGTTTATAAAAAAATACCGTATTATATGCAAGACTCGCACAGATAAACAAAAAAAAAACAAATCAACCACAAAAATATAATAAGCGTTCCATTCCATCTTTAAAATTTAAATTTCAAACTGAAAAGAGTTCCTTTACCGTCACGGTCAGTGGAAATCAAATTCTTGACCAAATTAAAAACCCGTTCGGAAACCGCTTGCGGCTGCACGGAGCCTCCGTGTTCTTTAATTAGTGAGAAGGTCGCGTTTCCGAACGGTCTTTGCGCCGCGGAGCAAATGACAAGAGGTAGCGGGCTCTATGAATACCATAAATATGAGATTTGAAGAGAAATGACTTAGATGTGACTTACGAGATTAATTTTGTACGATTTTATCTATTTAGCCCTACATCTAGAGGATTAATGATGTCAATTTCCGTGCGTCTCGTGAAAGTATGAGCGAAATGCATGCCCGACTGACATGATTTAAATATCATTTAGATGTCACGATGTAAGTTTGTATCGGCTTCCTAGTCAAGCTTATTTTTCAATTGTATTTGACGTACCTATTTACATTCATTGTCATTTAATGACTGTTTTCGAGCTCTTATCTGTGATATTTATTAAGATAATTAGATTGCGATCGTAACGACAAATATATAACAACTAGTAGTCAATAGACTCAATAGTCTATGCACGCCAATGCGTGCAATGTCAACGATGATATTGTAAGTTAGGTCTCGTTGAAATGTGTGACCAAAATCTTTACTGCATCTAATACGATGACTTTAATTACTTAGATAGGTAACTAAATAATATAAAGTACACTTTGGCTAGCGAGTTGTGTCACACAAAAAAACAGATAAAATGACAATGGGATGAAATGACAGCTTATACAATAAGTAAAATTGTTCTCTTAAAATAAAAGAAAAAAGGCTGTCACACTCGATGGCCTCTTTAAAAATAATTTATTTATTTATATTCAAACTTTATTGCACAAAATACGAGTAAGTAAGTAAGTGTACGAAAAATGGACAAATGCCGGAATTTATGCCTAATTACATTATTTTAAAATTAATTTCAACCGGTCAACCACACGGCTAGTAAGAACATTTTAATTCGGAACGTATACATGAAACTGAATATTTTATGACTTGCACCACCATCCGAGCCTCAGGGCGACTGGACCACTGGCATGGCGTGCTGCAAAAGGATTACCCGAGTAAACAAAACTATAGATAGGCGGCCATAAAGTTAATCCTGGCTTTTTCTTCATTAAAATTCAAGTGCGCATCTATTAATAAACGAAATATTTTTAAGCTGCTGCTCATGCGATATGATGAGAGTTTTTAATTAATGTAAAATTGTGTTTTATCAGCATATATTGGAAGAAATTATGACATTAGTAAAAAACCAAACTAATGTACGATCTGTACCCCTAGTGTACATTTATTCGATAGCGTGACGCTCTGTTCCTCGCTAATGTTATAATAAATATGAAAGTAATTATCTCTTTTTGTAAACTCCTCATGATTAAATGGAAACCTATTAGGATGAAATTTAATATGGATATGGCTCGACTCCCAGGAAAGAACAGAATAGTTTCAATCATGAAAATATAGCGACGAAGTCTTAGGAAGAAAATAGTAAATTAATAAATAAACGACATTATAAACAGTATTATCTAAGTTACTTAGATAATGCTAAATCTGGCCTTTTAGATGAAAATGAATACGATAGGTATTAAAGGATTTCTTTACCAACATAATCTACGCTTGTAGACGATTTCATGATTATAGTAGTAGATTAAAATACTGACACTAAAATAGTGGGAATTCCTGACATGAATAAAACTACTGAATTTAAGCTACGGTTTAGCACTGAAAGAAGAAATTTCGCTTCAAAAGAACAGAGCTATTTAATTGAATTAAATTGGAAGACACAAATCTTGCGTTGAGGCGTCTCGCTTCGAGCTGGGAACTGTTTCTTTCTCGTTTAATTAGGTCGTCTATTGGCGGCACCTGCGGTGAGATATTTTAAACATATTCAAGACAGTAATCTTTAATTTATTTATAATATGTTCTTATGTTCAAATCAGATATACAATTGTTACATTCCACTTTATTAGGTAAAGTAATTTGGTCCAAAAAGTGTGCCTTGTGTGATACCTGTGTCTTGCTGCCTACTAGTATTAAATTAACAATCAAAATCACACACACACCACTTCAACAGCGTTCATATGATCTATCAAGCGCTACTAAGCCCCTCTGACTATTGACACTAGTTAGCCTTTATACGAGTCAAAAATGTTTAAGTTTTTACAATCTACATGGTCAAAAGCCAAAGTCAAGTCCAAACTTATAATAGTGATGTGTGTTACAGACGGTCATGACTGCAACACTAAATTTTATAAAACAAAGCCCCCGCCATAATATACTAATGACATACGATAACACTATCCTACTGTATAGAAAAAATAAGTATTAAATATCCATTATACTGTTAACCTACTGTGCACTATGCCAGGACTTAGTGTCAGACCAGCCGTTCGGTGCAAATCGGATCTTCGACGGCATCTTTACACGCTCCATTTGCACCGTGCAGCTACACCACTTTAATTTCGCACTTGAATACTTTCTGCAATTATCTATACTTTGTTAAATGGTCTTTGCTTTGAAAGATGGTCATTGTATAGTTAGATAAAAAAAATACAAAAATTGATTATTGTACTTAAATAAAGATTGATTCATGAAAGCAAATAATTTTTACCGTTCAATCAATTCAAATCTTGCTAGCTCTTATGAATCTATCCATAACAAAATTTAAATAATAAGTACTTGTTAATTTAGTGTAGTTTCTTGGGTTGCAGTTTTTGTCATTAATTTATTCAAACTAATAATTAAATATTAGACCTAAATCTATTTTAGAGGTATTCCATGAAATTTTCGCTTACGAAATGCTTTTACCTTGTGTGCCTCTCCCTCAGTCAAATGCGTAAAGCGCGTCAATATACCGCCAATTTGTTAGACACATCATGTAAAATTACCACAAAAATATCGCTTAAGCAGCATTTTTAAAAGTAGTAGAAGAATGGAATTTCGTAAATGACATTCTCATGAAATGTCTCTTTATTACAATTTTTGATTATTTTAAATTTTAAAGCTTTTCATAAGAATTTAGACAAAAAAATAAACCTATAAGTCATTTAGTGCCCGTATTTCTACAGAAAATTTAACATATTTATCAATTCCAATTTCTTTACAAATAGTTCCACAACGCAGGTGTGATGTAATTCTATTTGTGTGTTAATGGAACGAGCGATGGTCTCGGGGATGCGGTGTCCTACCTAATTTATAGAGATTCTTTATATTTTACAATTTGTCTGTAAAGTTATCTTTATTTTAACTTAACAATATATTGTTTCTTCTGAAAAGTACAATGTTTGATTAATCTTATTATACTATCATCTTAAATTTGATAGAGTTCGACCAATAACAACCTACTATTTCTTAAAACTTTTGCCAAAGAAGATAAAGTAGCGTTAGTATAATACTAATATAATTTGGTTAGCAGACTGCAATAGTTTCAATAATAAAGTTACATCATAACTGAGTTTATGTACATTTTTTTTACATTTTAGGACAATTTGATCTAACAGTGTCAAAAAAAATTCTTCAACCAAAAACTCACTTTTGACACTGACAGATCAGCCCGCGTAGCCAACATGCTAATTGTTTACGCTCTGTAGCGAACGAAACGCAACTGTCACTGTCGCACTATGGGAGAGTGATCGTGAGAGATGACTACGCTTCGTTACGGAGCGTTAACGTTTATAACGTTGGCTTCGCGGGCAGAGTCATAATATTATATCATAGAATAAGTAAAATTCGAATACGCCTGTAAAACAATAAGTTAAAAGTTGTTTCTTGTTTTAGCCAGTCTGTAAGATGTTGCTTTAAGCTTTCCTGTATTTCTTGTAGCCTTTGGCTTATCAACATTCGTTGGGAAATTGTGTAAGTTTTCCTTACTCGTACAAACAATATTATATCAAATATATAGAGCGACGGCAGAGTTAAAATATGTATTTCCTTAAATAATTTTCTTAGTAAATCACGCGACCCTAGGTGCAAATTGATCTAATTGCCCATTTTTGCAAAACGAATTTTAAATCAATATGAGCAGCTGATCCCCACAAAATAAGACCATAACTAATTATACTGTTAAAGTAAGCGAAGTAGACTAACAGTGCCGTCTCTACATTGGTAAGCTGCCTTATTCTCCTTACTGAAAACGCAGCGGAGCTCAATCTGTTAGTTAATGAAGTTACATGGGAGCCCTATTTTAATTTGGAGTCTAAAATTACTCCTAAAAAAGTAATATTAACAAACTCGAAATTAAGACCTTTAATTTTATATAAGAGACTACATTTTCAGTTGATGAGTTAGCTAATGAGATACATAGAGTATACATTTCGTTTCACTCGGATTTACTAGACGGTACTAGATCATTGGCAGCAAACCAGTCGGATATCGTGGACAGAGTATTGTTTGGTTCAACAAGCTCAGTATCTTTCTTACTGAACAATAAAGAAGTATCGTTAGCAAACATAACAATGTCTGATCTTCGGCTTACCATATATAGCAGGTCATACTGAAAATACATAAGAAATAAAAAAGGGCCTAAAATAGATCCTTGGGGTACTCCCATCTCCACTGCTATTTCGAAAGAAATTACACCACTAATTGCTACTTTTTGATTTCTCAATGCTAGAATCATTTAATAAGATTTAATGCAAGTCCTTTAATACCTATTCACATGAAAATATTTATACACTACATCTGTAAAACCGGTTATTAAGTTTGGCCTGTTATTTCATTCCCTATATTCAACACAAAATAAAATCAACATTACCGTCACCCAGCTGACTGAAACAAATCATCGCCAGTCTAATGAAGCCATCACTCGAATCCTGTTTAAACCTAGTGCATTGTGGGGGACAATGGCACTAATGCTGGGAAACGAATTGAGAGAAGGACGGGTTCATTGTAGCTGGCACATAAATAAGCATTTGCCTGACGAGCGGGCGCATGTTACAGGCGTTAGCGGGTTGACGGAAATTAGCCCATTCAGCCGGACCAAGTGCATAACAATGCTTAATTTTTTTGTTTTTATTTTCGGAATGGCTAATTGATATAATCGAAATATGATCGAAAATCATAAAAAATCCAGGGGAAAAGATTTTTTAGTTATAGGGTTATCTATTAAGGCTAATAAGTTTTGTTTTTAGATTGGTAATAAGTAAATTATCAAATTTAAACTGTGGCGGATAGCATCATTCGTTACTTTTGGACGAAGCATGTTGCTGATTTGCATTTGTGGCCATCCGACAAAGCCTGCGTTGTGGATATTTTATGTATACAAACTGGATAATTTTTAAGGTTTTATTTGATCATTTAATGATATATATCATGTCGGTGGCAAACAAACTATGGTCCGGTCGAATAGTAATTATTTCTTATATATTGCATATTCACATAAATTATGACTTAAAACTTACATGCCATATCACCACGTTCCTTCACTTTTTACGACATCTTATGCGCATGAACACTTACCTGTAAAAAATAAAACGGCATTAGTATTAGGAAAACAGAAAAATACTTCTAATAATTATGTCAACAGCTAGAGAACACTTATAACAATTATGTGAACCAATTTCCAAGCTGAATAGACCGTTATAAACAGTAGTGATTATCTAAACAAACAAAGGACGCCTGTTCCGTTCTCTATCGCACACGGGTAATTATATGTATTGCTGTCCCGCCTATATGCCGGCGGTCGATGACACTATGCGATCTGGACAGCAATGTAATTATGAGGGAGCGATAGAAATAGGAACATGCGGGTCAATTTACGAAATTCTTCGTACATAGCGTCCTTTCTTTAGTAATGTGTCTTGAAATGAAATCGTATTTTTTATAATGGGTTAAAAATTGCCAAACAAAATTATATCTAGTTTTCTCCGCAGATGCATTTTGAAGGTAAAACGCTCAAGCCTCCAACTTAATAATTAGTGGGGGATCTGGGAGGCGGCCCCAGAATTAAGATCTCGCAAGTGATATATTGAAACCGGCAACGCATAGTAAATCATAAGCAATTATTTTGAACAATATGCGCGCAAATGAGGAGCGTGTGTTTAGGAATCTATAGTTAAGATACGATGCATAAACAATGGATGTTCATCCTCAGCTGCAACTAATTCCGAGTTACGTGTGGAAGTCAGTTTAAAAGGATTTCAAAAAACCTAGCTGAATAGACTCCGACCGCGCTAAATTTGCACTGACTTGACAGTGACAATACTAATTGGCATGGATCGGTTGTTTTTTTTCTTTGATTATTGTTATTTTTTGTGTAATTTGACATTTAGAGTATACATTTCTAAAAAAAAATCCAATGTTTTATTGATTCCAATTCCATATTTGTAAATATATTCTGTTTTCATTACTTGTAAAACATTTACATGTAAAATTACCCCAATGGCCTATTTGATGAATAAATGTTTGAGTTTGAGATCCGTGTCGGGTTTCCTGAAGTTCTTTTTCTCATATTTTTCCATTGTCATAATGAGCATTTGTCCTAACTTACACACTAATTAATATTGTCCTAAGCACGTATGGTTTTTTTGCCTTAACATATTATATCCTAATATTATTTGTTACAATTACATTACGTCTTAATATGTCATTTCCTAACCAGCAACTGGTACCTCAAAATGTTATATTATAATGACTGAAAAAGTTATATTTTATGAGAGCCCGATAGGTCTATCATCAAAAAACCATATTGCAAAATAAAATTTCTTTCATTTAAAAACACTTCAAATTTTACTCTTCAGACATCAACCATTTTATTTTGTTTTCTTCATCTGAACAAGTTACAAGCTCACTCTTCCGAATATCTAAAAAATAGGGTCCTAGTATATCCACATTTGGTTAATTAAAATGGCCAGCTTTGATCACATTAGTCATATTTACACTGCATCTCGGCTCTCAGACATTTTGTTGAGTTCAAACATTTGCCCGCTTGCCACTATACAAACGACGTCTGCGCTTTGACTTCCAGTAATGATGTTGCTTTATTTTTTACTCTGGATGTGAAGTGGAATTGAGATACTTACTTGATAAAACATCATTAAGTATGTTTAAGTTGAGTTAGAATTTATTTTATTAATAAATAAATTATGAAAGTTTCTGCAGCTTAAAAAACAGGAATGAAAATCTGATTATCCATGTCAATAATGTAAATAAATATTTTAGTAAGATAAAATAAGACATTTCGTAAGGCAATAGCACATCATAGCGGTTCCTAAGAATACTAAGTTACCACTTATTCAATTCATGTACCTGTGATGTACGAAAAAAGGAATTAAATTGAAAATATGCAAGAATAATCCTTGGAGCAATGCATTTATTATTTGCTGTAAAATCCTTTAAAAACTATGGATCACACAACATTTAAAAAAAATATTACAAAATTCGGAAATGATTAGTTACAAATTCTTAGTTTCTAAATTCGAAAGTATCGAATGAATTTTCAATTTATTAAAATATTATTTGATTTTAAAGTATATGTATTAAATGAAAAGCATACTCATTTCTCTGCAAAAGTTTAGAGCGGAATTTCAAAAGTCGATACAAATTGTGTAGGTTTGATTTACGGCGCCACTGTTTGTCCGTGTGGATAAATTCACCACATTTCAACAAGCCCCCGACGAATTATGAATGCCGATTCCTATGGAAACACCTTCTTCAGTGATTTAAACAAGCTTTACATAAATAAATTTATACGAAAATATGCTAAAATGATTACAAATTTCCTTTATTTATACCCTACAATAACTTTTACTGATCGTAGTTTGTATAATATTTCAATATTTGTTTTCCAGAAAAAATGCTAATCGTGTGAATAACCATAAGACTTAAAATGATTGCAGCTTCAAAAAGAACAACTGTTTATCAGTTTCAGCTTATAAAATAATCACTCTTAAATAATTTAAGGCAAGTAGAACATTGCATGTAATCTTAACGAGAATGTATAATGAGATGCGAAGTAAACCATATCCTTACACAAACAGGCACCTATCAAAAATTCTATCACATTCAGAATACGGACGCTGATCAAACAGCCAAACAAAATTTATGCGCCCGAGGCCGGGGATTAAAATATTAAAACTGCTGAGGTGTTTTCGCGATTTTTATTTATGGCCCGAACAATTGCAATGGTATTGCTTGTTTTTTGAAAACATCAGCCGGGTGATTTGTTGCTCGAATTGTATTGCGCGCCAATTTAGAAGATTGATGGCCGGTTTCTTGTGATTATTATTTTTTTTAGATTAGAATTAAAGTAAGATTTACATAAAGGTCTCGCCATCTGACTACCACAGATCTAGAAAGCGGTTAATATCTTACTTAGTCTGGCTCATTTCCCTAACAAACTTCAAAAGTATAGTCCACATGGAAGAAAGCTAGCATGAATGCAGCTTATGTAGGTAAGAAAAAAAGGAGAAGCAACTTGCCTTCCTTCTCTCTCCTTCCATTTCTATGTCTTATTTTTCAGTTTTTCATTGTTTTTAGAAAACTGGTTGAAGTTTCGACAACTGCCAATGAACAATATATTCATCATTAAATTCATAATTACAATAAATGCCTTTGAATGATCAAATCAAGCATTTACATAAAAAAGTGGTTTTGGAATTTGCCTGTCTGTCTATAAATAGGTTGGCAAGTGCTTTATCTATCCTAACGGCTTCAAAAATTTTCATTACTTTATACCTCTTAAAAACCCTTTATAACTAATCGAAACTTGGACCCCAGCTGATTTTCTTGCTTCAAATGTGTACGTCAATCGTAAAAGATTGATCGCCTGTTTCTCTGCTGTTTCATAATTTCTCGAAGGGTTGTGTCACCGGGCAAATGAAAACCAATTATAAGTTTTCGCCTGTCGGCTGATTATGATGAAGTTTGGTGGCGTCTGCGTTAAGCCTTAAATTCATATTAAACTTGATTTATGCGTTACCTTTCGGATTTTTGTTGGGTAATTACTTGGAGCTGGTTTTACCCTTTTCAAATTATTTTTAGAATGTAATTACCGAATTAGGTCATTCCGATCGATTTCAGCTGAGAATCTCAACTAAATTACACTTAACGTAAGCAAATTTTTAGCTGAAGTTAGCTCGAAAGTCGTGAGTTGTGGCCACTATCATCAGAACCTTAAAAACCAACACACATATCCAGGATACGACGTCATATCGTGGATATGTATGTGTGTTGGCCCCACGACACAACGCCGTAACGTTGCACGATGCCGCAACGTGAGACGATGTCGTATTGTGAATAATCGTGGGTATATGTGTTGGCCCTTAGTGTACCTGCAGACACCACGACCTGACGCAGTAAGCAAAGCTTATTCCGAGGGGTCTAAAAACAGGAAATTAGAAAAGAATAAATTTGGGAAAATTGCGACGGAAGATATGAACATTGCGCCGCGCCGGTTTTAAACTTTTATCTCAATTACCCTGAAAATATCCTTCGGCTTAGACATTTGCTCGTCAGGTCCTTTAACTACATCACTAGCTAAATTAAACTAAAATAATGTGTGATTTTTTCGTGGCTTTTACAATTGATTAATAGATGTAAAAAAAAACATACAACTGAATTGATAACCTCCTCCTTTTGTAATCTTGAAGTCGGTTAAAATTTTTTTTTATAATAAACTACCTACCATTTTGCGTTAGCTCTAGAATTGTCTTGCGCTCCAACGTCTTGTACAAACTGCAACACTCTTAAGTGACCATCGGTGGACCTTATGCCTTTTGTAATAAGGTCCACCGATGGACAATTAACAGTGTGATCAATGGTACTTGACATGTTTTATTAAACCCGAATCAAATAAACAATATTTAATAGTAAGTGGCAACATTCTTAAAGCTATAGCTACACTTTTTATGGTACATAACACTATCTCTGTGTTACGGTACATAGCGGTATTCAGATTTTATATGATCGATACATCTAGAACTGGAAAACTTGAAATGTAACCATTTAATATCACAGTAGATGCTTTACCTTCCACCAACATTCCAAATTTCGTGCTATCTGAGGCTCTAAAAATTACACACCAAATTTGAAAGGCCTTAGGATACTCAGCTGACCGTTTGTACAGCACCGTCCACTGTTATTACTAGCCGGTAGGCACCGCCGTTCCCGTCGTATGTCGACCGCAAGCGAGCATCCAAATAGACACACCAGTTTAAACGCAGTCTTCTCTTGCGTATGGTTTTCACGGATATCTCGCTCTAGTTTAAGCTGGTTAATCTGAAGCTAGAGCGAGATAGATGTTTGGAATATGGTTTTGGGCACATAGACGAAGCAAACACCACACAAACGCTTAATCCCTGCAGAGGGACTGCACACACGTTGTGCATGAGCGCGCAAATATTATTTGAAATAAGTAAACATCATTAGAGCGATGAGTGGTTATGATGATAGTTTCTGTGATGTATCATTTAATGCAGTTTGCAAGTTACAGTTTATTTAGTTCTTAATATTTTTAGGTAGCTTTTTGCGTCAGCATGCGAGTCTTACCAAAGAGAATTGATTGTAATAGAGAGATAAAGTCTAAGAAATGGCGCTGTACTTCTCCATGTGTTTTTTGATCACTTAATTGTCCAACCTCAAATTTTGACAAAATCTTAGATTTTACACATCTTTGGTTTTACTGAGGACTAGGAATTGCAAAAAAAATGATGAAAAGTGCAGCAGAAATATTAAGGACGAACGAGTAAGGGGAAGGCCGAAAAATGCAGCACAAAACAAAAAAAAAGTCTTAGACAGCGCTGACAGTATTCGTCCAATTTAGAATGAAAAACCACTTATTTCATTTCATACATACATTATTCCACTTGTGTCGAATGATGGCCCCTATTAGTTCCTTCAAGTCTCATTGGGTCGGTCGGGCTTAAAAAAATACCGTATTTTATTACTTATAAATTACAATTCGGAATAAATTAAAGTGCATCTTACAAAAAATGTCTACAAACATTTTTCGTGACAGCTACTCCATATAGAATTAGAACTATCATAGGTACCAACATTTGACGCAAAAAATATGATAAATATATATTTTTTCACTGAGTTACTGATAATTTCACTTATCTCGTATAGTTGATCTCCACCTCCAGTTTCGTAATGGCAACTGTTTTTTTTTATTTTTCTTTTGTTTTGTATTAAGTTTTCATTAGGCGATTAAATGTATTTTATTCATCAACTTAGTGCATTAGCGCCTCGATATGAACTTTAAAATATGCTTTATCAGCATTAACATCTGATATACTTTACTTTATGTTCTTTTTTTTTTCGAACTTGGGCGAACTATTTTGGGCGCTAATGAACTAAGTGTTTTCGAACTGTTTTGTTTCGAAGTGTTTTGTTTTTATTTTTTTCTCACTTTGTACGCATGTGTGTGTGCGTCAGTATTAGCATTACTTTTTTTTAGTATACTTTGTAATTACTTGTGAGTTCCTGTAATTGGCTTTCTGTATTAATCTTGTTGTCCTATTGTAAGTTTAAAGCTGTTGGTTCTCCTTAATATACATAAATAAATAAATAACATTTCTATATCATTATCTTAATGTTTTTAAGAAGTAAATCATTATTCCTTTTATGTAGCTCGGGAGTTCACTTAGCGTTTGCAGTACAGTTATAACTGACAGTATAGTACAAAGGCTGATCAAGATGCAAACCACGTGATTTATTTCGCGTCAAAGTTGAAATTAATTCACAACAGCGCCGTGCGGTGGCGGAGCGGGTAAGGTCACGCCTTGGATGACGCTGCTGGCTCTGAGCGGTTCGAACAAAAATAAAATATTGTCTGTGAATCAACTTTTGTGTGTTACCCGCTGCCATCTTTTACGGTCCCTTGAAATCCTAGCTTTACTAAAAAACAATGAAGTATACATTTATAGGGCAGTTTTAAGACCTTCCTATAAGGTAAAAGTGCTAGTGCTCGACGCTGCACTAGTCACCGACATGGGCACTTTATTTCATGGAAATATAGGTTAAATTTGAACAACGAAGATTTTTCTGTATTCGAACTTAATCCTTGTCACTTTGACTTAAAGTGCCCATGTCGAGTACTAGTGCAGCGTCGAGCACTAGTACTTCTACCTTAATGGGTCATTTAAATTAGCATATTAGTAGAACGTAAAATTCCTACTAACATACTTTGGGGTATATATTATGGTGTTATTGCTTTCTTAATGTTCGCTGTTTTATATTCGGACAATGTACTTTACAAACGATAAAACATATTTCAATTTGAAATGATCTGAAACTAAATCAAGGGCAAGGACAAAATAATTTGTTAAATTTAAAAATTGATTCTGGTCTGTACCTATATAATGGCACACACTCCCTGCCAAAAGTATGGAAACCAGGTTATTTTCTTTGACATTTCATGTTTCTGTCTTTGTTTTATTGGCACTGGGTGTACATATTCTGAAAAGCTTCAAATACATCAAGTACTTTGAGCGCACGCTCTCGCAGTTCAATACGTGGCCTTAGGGCGGGTAGTGCACTATATTTGCTGACAAATTTACTGCTTCAGATGACTTAAAGCCGCTGTCGACAGTCAAGGGAACGCAAGACGCGAAATTTGTAGGCAAATAAAATTAAATGGTTACATTTCAAGTTTTCCAGTTCTAGATGTATCGATCATGTAAAATCTGAATACCACTATGTACCGTAACACAGAGATACTGTTATGTACCATAAAAAGTGTAGCTATAGCTTTAAGAATGTTGCCACTTACTATTAAATATTATTTAATTTATTCGGGTTTAATAAAACATGTCAAGTACCATCGCTCACACTGTTAATTGTCCATCGGTGGACCTTATTACAAAAGGCATAAGGTCCACCGATGGTCACTTAAGAGTGTTGCAGTTTGTACAAGACGTTGGTGTGCGAGACAATTATTATTATTCGATTTTTATATACACAAGACATAGATGAAATGTTTTAATAGGTATTAGATATTTAGTTAAATTTAATATTGTGTGCCCTAACAGGGTGTCATGAATTTACTAAATTAATTGTAACACCTTATTATGTATTTATGTTCATGACTGCAATAAATAAATGAAATGGAATGAAATTAATTTAGCTAGTGATGTAGTTGAAGAACCTGACGAGCACAATTTTAAGCTGAAGGATATACTTGTGACATGTGTGACGCCGCGTCATTAATGCGACGTTTTGAGTTAAAACAAAGTAGTGATACATTGCTTGCTGAATTATTTTGTATGAAAAAAAAGTCGTTATTTTTTTATAAAACCTTCATAGGTTTAAGTGTGTTAATTACAGCCTAGATTAACTGCCATTTTGTTTGATGGTGGTGCGCTCTGTCGATGTTAATATGCGTCCGTATCCAGCTAATGCGAAGCGAATTCTTCGCTTGTTTGCTTTATGGAACGAGCCTGGCGTACACACGTTCGCAAAGCATTTGCTTAATCTGGACTTTAACCTTCACGATCAAGTAACGTCATCTTTTTTAGTTTCAGATCAGAAGCAATACCTTCCTTAAGAGGGAAGTATGATGTCCTCCCAGACGTATCCGTCGACGGCGACATCCTGACAAGTTATTTTATTTTTATTAATATTGTTTTTAAATATTCTTTATATATTAACTATTATGCGCATGGGCGCAAGCGTGACAAATCCAAATTTAGTTTTGAAAGTTCGGCTGCACGCAGCACAGTAGAGCTGTCCAGATGAGTTGTATGTATAGTTGTAGGAGGGTTTGGGCCGAATTTTTCGGAGCTGACGTTTGGCGTCAAGATCTTCAAGCCGGGTGCGTTCAAAGTTGTCAAGACTCGTACTGACAGTATACCAGGGAAGTATAGCTAACGCTGTGACACGGCAACTTTGAACTTGAAACAAGCAACTGATTTTTCCTATTTTTTATATGTACATTTATATTTTTAAACATTTTTTTTTATTCTGCCTGGTCCTTCTACAATCCTCAACACCACGTGATTGTCAACGTTTTTCCACTTCTAAACATGTTCCATTCTCCATGTTTTTTTAGTATGTTATTAACACAATGAAAAACTAGGTTTATAGGTTTTCCTTTATATAAAAAAGCGAAACCTATAAACCTAGAATAAATGTATTATGCTGAAGCGATTGACATCAAAATCAAAGTGATGTATCCAGATTCAGTTAGTGGAAAACGTTTTCTCCAGAAATGGAATTTCATAGAAAAAGTACTTTTTCGCTAAGTAGTTATTTCGCTAAGCAAAGCTATTCTTTCCTCTTAAGTAAAATTCCAGAATAAATGTTTGAATATGGCCTACCTAAATGTACATAGGACCTCATACCTCGTTAGTTAGTGTTCTTGGCATGTGAGTGACAGCTTTGTATAACTATGACTTCCAAAAGGTTATTACGTTAATACGTTATAATAAGACGGTTAGGATTTATTTCACAATGTCCAACTAAAGTCCTAAATAACTACTTGCCACTTATCTGACGAATAAAGTCATCTTTGGCGTTTCACAATCATTCATCATATCAGCCTTTTATCGCCCACTGCTGAGCATAGGCCTCTCTTCCAGTACGCCACTTGTCCCGATCCTGAGCTAATCGCATGTCGTCCACCCAACGAGCCAACGGACGCCAGGGGCTTCATTCATCCGAAAACGGCCACCATTCCGTTAACACTTTAGTCCACCTGCCATCACTCTGCCTAGCAACATGTCCCGCCCAACTCCATTTTAGGTTGGTAATGACAATGACGCAACCCACGTCTAGCACCTTGGTGCGACGACGGATCTCGACATTCCTTACTCGATCTTGAAGCTTGATACCGAGCATAACTGGTAGGTAAAGTGCTAAGTTTTGCAAGAAGTTTTATCTGGTAGTTAATTTATTTGTCAATTAGCTATCTTATACTTAACTTGGACACTGAAACAGGCCCTTAGTTAAACAGACTGTGTCCAGTCTTATCAAAATATTTTGCGAATATTCTACGCTCGACTTATTATATTATATTAACAACAGAAAATACGAACTAGAAATGTACCTAATATTGTTGAATAGTTAGGCTTTTACGTTAGATTTGTAGCCAAGTTTCTTAGAATCGTTACTGTTAATATAGCGTAATGTTATATCACAGCTGATTTAATGTAATACAATATTGATGTTTGCAACATTAACAATAATTTATTTATTTTATGTGAGAATATTCTCGCGATCTCCGTGTACAAATAACTTATTTATTGTACGAAAGTGAGTATTATATATGATCATTATGTTACACAAAGTGCGTTACCATTAACCAGTGTTTGGCGTATAATACAATATGTTGTTTCAAATATACTTTATTCAATATCGAATATATCAAGCATTCCAAATACTCGAACTTGGAACCAGTTTACGACTTTGTCCCGGTTGCGGTGGAAACTGGTGGACCCTGGTGTTCTGAGGCGAAAACCTTTATTAAAAATCTGGGGCGGCGGTTAAGAGAGCGAGGTTTGGGTCCCCGTTCTGGCTCATACCTGGTCCAGCAAATATCATTGGCAGTAAAGCGCGGTAATGCGGCCAGTATTTTTGGAACTTTTGCGCCGGGTACGTGTCGTCTCGGGGATTAACGGGGAATCGTAGGTAGTTTTAGGTTTTTGGACAAAGCTTGTTGCGGATTTTATGTTGTACCTACATTAATGACGAAGCCTGTGGCGGATTTTTACTTATATAGATTGGACGAAGTTTGTTGCGGATTCTGTTTTGTATCTATGCTTTTGACGAAGCCTGCGCTGTGGATGATATCTCTACTAATCTAAAAATAAGAGTTTGTAATTAAATTGTTATGAGATTATTGGAATTTACTTAACAAACACAGCGATATCGAATAATGTTAACGACTATGTCAAAACTAATAACAATTTAATGAATATAATATGATTCCTCTGGTATTATACATGTCTAAATTATTATGTATAGCCATTACAGTACATAATATCAGAGAGAATTTGAAATAGAGGTGTATTGTCAAAGAAAACTTTGTAATGACGTAAATTTACTGCGATCTTTCGACACATAATTAAACCTTTTAGAACGCCATTTGACTTTGATTCTTATTCTTTCACTGATATGTGTTCAATTTGCTAAATATCAAAAAGTGGCGCACACCTTACCGGACATTACCTAAAGGTTATGGCGCCATTTGATCGAAACGATGCTACTATAACTTTGGCCTTTAATCTATTAGATTTAAACTTGAACCTAGCACATAACTGTATTTATAGTCATAAGCAAGCAAGAAACAAGAATGTCCTGCAAATCCTGCATCTATCGTATCAGAACTTCGCCATTAAAACGTCAAAATAATGTCGATAAAACGTACCCGGGGCAAAGCCTTTTCTTTCAAGCAATATCGATATAAAGCCACCCATTCAATGCAATAACAAGCGGCCGCGTTCGGACTTTAAATTTCAAATCCTGAATTGATATTAATATAAAATATATGCGACCAATTTGACAGCATCTTGGACGATCTAAGTTATATTTGAATAACAATTTCTGCAAGTAAAGATAGACATAAATTTATTGTAAAAACCTTCTACATACAGCGCCACTTAAATTATAAAAAAAAAACAATTACAATTAGGTCTATCAAATTAGATTTATTATTATTATTATCTCCTTTATTTATCTTTTTCTCTCAGATTAGGCTTTTTACAATATGTATATAAAAGTAAAATATAAAAACACTTACAAAACAATACAAAAGATATAAACACATTATAAAAAACCTAACCTAGGGTGCCGCCAGCAGCGGGGCAAGGCCCAAGCTGCCGGTGGTCAGGGCCGCAGGGAGAGGAACCGCCGGACTATCCGCGCCGTGCTCAAGATCACCGCCTTCTGCATCTGACCCTTGATCCAACCACCTAGCGAGAGTCTCTCAAGGTGTTGTTCGAGACTCTTCGCTATGAGACCGTTCGCTGAAATTATTATTATTATTATTATATAATTATAGGCGAGCAGCTATTTAGCTGATGAGCCTATGTCACACAGTGTCCTGTATTATACAGTTCAAAGTTTGTAAAGTCGTATCACATCACTAAGTAACATCAGTCTAACTTATTGTTTAAAAGCCACTTGTCCAATCTGTTTTTAAAAACATTGACCGAGGGAGCAGTTACAACACTGTCCGGTAAACGGTTCCAAGCCGCCACGACACGGTTGGACAAAGAATGATATGCAGCTTTAGTAGTAGTGGGAGTGCGAACTATTCTTAGGCTGTGACCTCGGTTCTCGCGGCTGATAGTTCTCTTGTTGATTATATCGTGAATGTCGGGGAGGTTGTAACAGTGGGTAACAATCTTAAAACACTCGATAAGGTCTCCTCTCGCTCTCCTGGCTTTGAGTGTGGGCAGCTTCAGTACCTTTAGCCTTTCTTCATAAGGTAGGCGTTTGAGCTTATTCGAATTATTAATTCTAAATAAGCTGGAAATCGTTTTTATACCTTGGTCCTAAATCCGTGTGTTCCGAGTTGGCGCAATCCCATGAGCTGTGCATGCATTTTTGCTCCTTTTTTAATGTTTTGCTTGTAGCTTGAAAACGTCCGACGGAAAATAGCATTCATTCAATGTTGAAAAAGTGAAATTTTGCGTCGAATGAGCATCCAAAACTTCAAATTCAAAATCAAAAGTTAGAAACCAGGAAAATTTATAATTAAATTGTAAACTTTTACTTTTATTAAGGCTTCGTAGGCTTCTTCTGAAAGGCTTCTTTTCTCACTCTCACTGAGCGTAAGGGTAAGCGAGACGAATGTGCGTGCCCGGGAGCGCGATAACATGTTTTTGAATTTTTATTTGTTGAAACATTTAACAAAAGAACTATAAAAACAAAGGTGACCTTAGTACTTAGATACGATCGTGTTTTTTTTTTGTATGGAGCGAAAGTTAAAAAAATCAGGATTCGAATCGATGAAGTTGCTAGAGAAAATTCAAAATTGCCAATAAATTTTTTGGGAACCGTAATGTAATGTACGATTTTTCAAAAACTACGCTCTGTGAACCTGCGGCGTTCACCAGTGTCTGATCCACCAAACCTTGCTGGTATTGCCATTGTAACTGATAGTGGGTTTCTCCAACTTCATTTCGTTTTGTAACTTCAGCCCTTGAATTGTAAGAACCATTATTATGTACTTGTTGCAAAAAAATACTATAAGATGCAAAATAGCTTTTTTTATTATAATCAATGTGAAAGAAAAATGAATTTTAAACTCAGTGGTTTTAATCGTGAAACGGATAAAATGAATGATTTACTATTTAATACTTTGGAACAGCCTGTATGATACATGGTAATTAATTAAAGAGTATGTCAATAGTGTCACTTTAATATTATCGTCTTTGTGAACGACTAATACCCCTCCTCCCTACCCCCCTCCCCGCTCCCTCCCTCCTATCTCCCTGCTCCTATTTATTGATGATTTATCTGATTCTGAATTAATTTAACTTTTCAAATATTTTATTTTTTATGTTTATCTAATCAATTAATTTACCATACTAGAATATTTCTGAGAAGGAAGTCCACTCGGGATCTCTGCCAGTGTCCAGAGAGTAGAGATACGTTGTATAACTACCTACAAGCGAGAAGCATTTTAAGTAGTAATTATTTATTTTAAGATTATTATAATGTAATGTTTACCCAGGTATTGGCTGTTGTATTTATAAATGTTGTTATGTATTTTTCATGTCACTATATGATGTTACTATAATGTTTTACTGACTTATAAAAGAGCCCTTGAGGCCTACTTGCTTGCAGAATAAAATTTTGAATTTTGCAGTGATGTCAAATCAAGTTACATTTTTTAAAATGTCGAATGCATCTCTAGAAACGAAGCTACAGAAATATTGCCGTGATATACTCTGCACTGTTTATATGAATAATCGAAATTTGTGGGCGTTATGTGTTTATATTGGTACGGGTTACTTTGGTTTGGTATTGATGAAAAGCTCTTTTGCGTGAATGCAGCTAGCATATTTACGTTTGGATTCTCAATAATAGTATTTTATACAATCGTGATATAACAAAGAGCTTTTCAGTCGAGTACCGTGTTTACGCAACGATGCTGAGTGGCCTAAGTAAGGTACGAGATTGAAAAGCTTGATAATATCACTATTGTATTTATCGCATTTGGGGGCCTTGGTGAAACAAAACATAAAATTTGATGCTATTTAAATCTATTTGATGACCTGTAGGCCTAGTCGTTAGTTACCCTGCATATGAAGCCGACACATGCACCGGCAGGAACACAAGACTATTTGATATTAAAAATTCATTATCAATAAGAACTTAATGTTTATGGAAGCTGCGTTCGTGACCCACAAATGGTCTCGTCGGAAGATCAGCGCTGACTTTTGAGTTAACATTAATGCTGAGACGGGACCATTTCGTGGACTATTTATTTATTCTATGTTTCTTTCTTTTGTTATGTTGTTATAATTTTGTATGTCATAGTTTATCACGAATAAATGCAATGATTTCTAATTTCTTTGTTTAGTTATTCCGTGAATCAAAAATAAAAGATCCCGGCCTGATTCGAACTTTAAGATACGTCAAATATTAGGTCAATACATATCGGATATGTATTGATACTGGTCAAAAGTGACGATTATTCAAACAAAAACGTCCATATCGTATCTAGACCTAATATGTGACGTATCTTAAAGTTCAAATCGGGCCGCCAATATTAGCAGCAGAAACCTTGTCATATGTACATAATATAAAACATTGTACTTGAAGCCTAGAAACTTAACCAGCCCACAGTTTCTATTAACGTAGGAGATGAAAATAAACTCTCTAACGATTTCAAAGGAACTCAACATCCACATCGACTTATTATAGTATTTATTTATCAAGAAAACAGTTGCCAACTCATTTTCGCATCGGTAAGTTTTCCCTTTGGATGACTGTTCGCTCATAGCCCCGTCAAAACCGGTCTTCAAAACGTCGTATTTACGAAAATGTTTGCCCGTACTTAAGTTGTTTTGTAAAAAGCAATCATTGGACGATGTTATTTTAAAAGAGCTTGTATTATATATGTCGTTTGGTGGCATAAGCTGTTTTGTATCTGAATAAAGCGTAGAGTTCGAGCTTTTGTTTAATATAGGCCCTGTGCGTTCGATTCAAAGCAAAATGTTATCAGTATGGGACACGGCTGGGTATTGGGATGGGTTTTTGATTGTTTTAGTATTTCAGCACTGAGAGCAATACAATTAAGTATAGGCAAAGGAATAGTGAGTCGAGTGAAGTAGCGAAAATTGTTGTTAGCAAAGCTATGACAGCTGTAATAGATACGAGAGGAGGTACAAATATTCGCGGAATGAAGTAGAAAGAGGTAAAATGGTACAAAACCTGGTGGCTTATCTGGTATGGTATGAAAACTCTTTAGAAAAAAAATTTGAATGTCAATTCAAAACCGTCATCTGTTATGATAATAATAATAATAATAATAAAATACTTTATTGTGCACTACAAAGAAAATACAAATATAATATGATATGATTTACAAATATCATGGCCTCTTCAAACATGGCAGTGAGTCAATTGAAGACGATCCTCGCCCAGGACGGCGATTGAAGTCACATCGTCGGATATAGTTCAAAAAGTTGAAAAACTCGTGCATACTAGAAGATGCTCAACTTAAAAAAAAAACAATTAGTTGCATTAGTTCGTGTATCAGATACAACAATTTTGAGGATCCTACAGGTGGGTACCGAGAATGCTCAAACCGCAGCAGATGCTACAAAGAGTTGCAGCATCGAAGCTGTTTTTGAATATGTGCGGTGACAATCCTACCCACATATTGGAACTAATTGTGATTGGAGATGAGACTTGGGTTCATAATTTTGAACCTGAGTCGAAACAAGAGTCTATGCAGTGGCATAAGATGGGTGCACCACCTCCGTAGAAGTTCAGGGTATCAGAATCGGCCGGAAAGGTGATGGCTACGATTTTTTGGGATACAAAAGGAGTGCTCATGATCGACTACAAGGACAAGTGTGTTACCATAACTGCAGGGACATGTTATGCAATGCTAATAGAAAGACTACGTGAAACCATTAAAGAAAAAAGGCGGGGAAAACTGTCAAACGATGTGTTGCTGTTGCACCACAATGCACCGGTTCACAGGTGCGGCTTTGAATCGCTGGTTCACGCACCCTACAGCCCGGATCTAACCCTCAGCGATTATTATTTGTTCCCAAATTTAAAAAAAGAACTACGAGAAAAGAAATTCTGTGACGATGAAAAAGTGAAGGAGGCTATTTCGGCTCATTTTGAGGGAAAAGATAAAAAATATTTTACAGTACATATGGTGCTACTTTACCGCACTAGTGCGCAAATTAGCATATTACGTTACTGTGTCAAACATTTAAAGGGCCATATGTACTGTAAAACGTTGTACGATACATGTGCGAATATGTAATTCGCAACTCGTGTCGATTTAAAACACTCCCTTCGGTCGTGTTTTCATTTATCGCCACTCGTTTCGAATTTCCTATTTTTCGCACTTGTATCGTAATGTACTATTTTGATGGTCTACATAAATTAATTAGTTGATCTGATATTTTTTTAAACTCGAGGGTAAATATATTGAAAAAGAAAAATGCTTTGATTGTTTTATTTAGTTTGCAAATTCTTCATTCCGCGAATATTTGTACCCCTCGTAGGTCTGCACGGACCATTTTAGTTCCTGGAAGTTACTAGTAAACTGATGCGTTTTGCTTTCACAATAAAGACGCTAAGTATGAAACTTCTTACATTTCCTATCTCTATCGTACTCTTCTAATTATACTGCTGTCCTGTTCGCACAGTGGCATTGACCGCCAGCGTGGCGTACAATACAGATGCTCTTTATTACACACCTCAATAAAAAACGATACAGAGAGTAAACAGCACCCAAATATTTAATAATAAATAATATATATTAATTTTATTAAATATTAATGATTCTTGCGATACAGATAGAACATGGTGTATCCTTATTTTAGTCACAAATTAATTATAACAATACGAGATTTAATTGTGTATCGACATTTTTCATTTGACATTTCTTTGAACTTCAAGCTTGAAAATACTTAGCGAAAGGTACAGATTATTATTTTCCTAGGTGCTCACCAAAATATTTCTCCTCATTGTTTTCTTCAACAGCTCGCCAAATACATATTTTATGAATATCTAGTGAATATTAATCGTCTTTAATATTAAGCGGGGTATTGCGGGTTAAGTGAATTAGATTTTACAAAAAAAGAGTGTTTTCTGTTAGGAAATACTTCTATTTTTGTATAATTGTTAGTTATTTACGCGACCATGTGATTTGCATTAGGTTTTAGCTTCGTAAATATGCTTATAAGGGTCAATTCATAACTGGCAGGATTGAATTCATTGCGGCGTTTCTTTATAGTGAATTTGGGGTCTAGGTATAAATATTGGCTCCCACAAATAATAATTTTTTTTGTTATAATTTTGTTAGTCATAACGTCAACAGTGATAGTACATAGTACAAAGTAGTCATATTATATTTATAGGTATGACAAATACGATTGCAAAATAAATAATATGAATTATTATCACAACTAGAAGGCCCAATATTATAATCAGTTGATATCATTTTTAAAGCCATTTCCATCATGTGAGGGGATTTATTTATGAGGGATTTTTGTAAGTAAACAGTATGTAAATATACAAAATTTCAACGCTAACTAAGATACGACCAGCAAACTCATCACCTCATCAGAGCTCTAGAATACAGGAACACGAGTAAAGAAAACAATATCATACGTCAGACCGACCTTCGTTCCTTTAGCGAACCAGCTCCAGGGGACATGTCAAATATTACCCAATATCTCCTGACCTCTCGCAGCTTATGATTCTTTTCCATTCCCGTTCACATTCGTGGTGTAAAGAGGACTGAAGGAGGTCTTGGAATATTGGTGTTGACTTGTAAAATTCATATCAAGCCTTGACGAGGGTCAACGGAACATTGTATATGACCTGCATTTAGTGGTGTGCTTTAAGATCGTGCTTTGTGACTACGGTTTATTGATATTTTGTATGTAGATATGCATAAGCCTATACAATAAAGTGAGTTTTATTTTAATGTAGCTTTACTTGGTTACTTAACAACAGGCTAAATGACAAGATTTTTTTTAATGGCGTCAGTCGATCAAGTTTGTTTTGAGGATCAAATGATAGACATTTGATAGACATATGTGATCAATTATATTAAAACAATTCAAATCTCATAAAAAAACAGTCAGTCTGATAATTGTACTCTTCGCGCGAAACGCCCGTTACTACAGGTAAGTACTTGATTGTGATGTCATGATCAAATTGAAGAAGAAAAAGATATTGCAGTGAAATATTCCGTTTATATGTATTGTTGTTATACAATCAGTTTTTTTCGGAATGCTAACATTTGAATTGAATGGTACCATTGTTATTTTATTTTGGGAGATAAAAACAAAACATACATTTTGTATCTTTGAGTACTTGTATTTTTTTATCATTTCCATGTTTTTCATATTCACTTAAATATTTTGTAATAAAATTTAACATGTGTCATTATCCCTATTTTGTATGTAAGGTAATATTGGATGTTTGTGCGCCGTAATTTCTGTTGCATGAATTTAATAAAGTCATTGTGATCGAATATACGAGTAAATAGTTATTAAAACGATCCAACAGATTCTATAAATAGCTCGTATTCTCGAAGAATTTGTTAGGGCACAGAATCTGTTTGGGATAATATGAAATTCCTGAGATACTCTAAGGGATGCTCCAAACGGAGTTATGAAAATTTCGCATAATTTTTCGGTGTTCGATATTATTGTTCAAGGAATTACTTTTATAGTTAGTACTTCTAAAGATTGATTGATAATGTTCCATAATAAGTATGTAGGTTTAAAATGCAACAGCCAAGGTATGTTTTGTTACTACAAATTCTAATTTGAACCTTGTTGTATCGTAACTTAGGATGATTTTTATTGAGAAAGTAATGAAAACAGAAATATAAATTTATTTGGTTTATGAAGGATTCTCATTAGATTGAAACGGAGTGTACGGTCACGCCTGAAAATATCGATACGAAAAAAGTGCCAAAAATGTATACACGACTTTATTGCCCATACAATCAGGTAGTGTATAAATATTTTTTGGGACTTTTTTCGTATCGAGTTTACGAGGATATTAGACATAAACAGAAATAAGGAAAAGGCGATTTCCTATTGCAACATTAACTAAAGAACTCTTATATAAATAAAGATCATTTTACGACAACACCCTAAAGGCAATCAGAAGCAAATAACACAAATCGCAGAATATCCTTCATCTTCAGTTACCTCCGTTATATCCAGGGGTCGGACAAAAAGTGCGGATGACGTAAAAATGACGTAATCTTGCACACAGGATGATGTTTGAGTTTGTATTTAAACTTCCGTGTGACATGTAGTAACAAAGTAGTATTAATGAAGTAACAAAATAATCGTAAATAAATCCATGGAATTAATAATACGGGTGGTAGGGTGATGTAGTGAATAAAGTAAATTTCACGAAACTTGTTACCATAAGGTATAATTATTTGAAATTAGTTAGAACAAGTCTGTGGGATTGCCACAATATTCAAGTAAAGATGACATTTTAGAGCGTTTTCTTATACATTAGTAAATATAAATTTTAGCTAAATATAATCGTGAAGATACAATAGCTAAACAATAACGAAGTCAATTTATTGTTCATCTGATTGACAATGTGTCAGTCAAAAACGTACTTACTCATTTCAAGTGGCGATATCGTTTAATAAAGAGGTTGATAAATGATAAGTGATAATTGTTTATGAAAATCAAAAATACTATTTGAAATCATCCTATAAGTGGTTTGACGTCATCCGCACTTTTTGTCCGACCCCTGGACTTATATCAGTTTAGAAACAAAACACAGCGAGTCAAACGTAATTAAGCCGCTCCACTCGTTCGTTCGTAAGTTCCAAATAAAATCCGAAACATCACTCAAGGAGGCTCTTCGCCCACTTTTAATTAAAAGCAGTATCTGTTCAATTCGCGACCTTATACCACTTCTACCCTCATTTGTTGCGCTGAAAATTTAAATATTTTACACTCGAAGACACCTTTCCGATCGTTACCTCGGACGTTTTAATGCGAGCGCCCTGCGTTCCACCATTACTCCTTCTTCAATTAGATGATATCTGACGTTTATAGTTCTTTATGTATTCAAGGAGCAAGATTATGCTTTGCCAGTGTCAGATAATGCCACTTAATGGCGGTCCGATCATTATGCCAACTGGCGTAATGAAAATTTTGCTCGGCTTTTACGATGGTAAGAGCACTTCTGCTTTAATGAGCGATCTTTCTTTGAAGGTGTTCATTTACTTTTAAAAAAGATATTTTACGACCGTGTTGAGACTTTTTCGGAATGGTTTTATTACTTTATTTCACAGTGTTATGCATCTTAAAGAGATGTAATAGGAGTTGGAGGTAGGTACTTTGTCTGACGCGATGTGTGAAGTCATTACAAAGTATTAAAAGGTGATATGGGCGGGCGCCCCTTATATAAACCTGTGAGACGCAAAAAAGGTTGCTCGTGCTTCAGAGAAGCTTATCAAAATAATTATGAAAGCAATTTAAAGTTTATTTTATCTTTGACTAATTATAAGAATACCTAAAGCAAATTCTACTTTGAAAGCCTAATTAGTATTCGATCCAAAAATAACACACATTCCCGATTCAAACTTTATTAACATACGCTAAATATTAGGTATGTATCGGATATGTCAGTGTCAAAAGTGACGTTTTTGTTTAAAGAAACGTCACTTTTGACAATAGTATCTTAAAGTTCGAATCGGGCAGTATCTTAATGTAAGTTCCAGACGCCTAATTTTATCAATACAAATCATATTTATAACATTTTAAAACTAATAAATTAAAATGAGTCATGAACAGTCGAATTCACAAATATCATTCATAATTATATTTACACGCCTTTAAGACACTGACAATAAGGTACATATATTTTTGGAACATTGGCCTGTGAAGATGTTTGTGAAGTCGACCGTATCATATTTTAAAACAGCGTTTCAAGCCCATTTCCAATAACTTTACATCATTCCTTTATCTCCACACAATCTTACCGGATATTCAATAAAGTTTACAACGTCCCTTGTTTACATTGTAAGATATGAGATGAAAATCAGGCTCCATTCAACCTTGCCCGATGCCCGTGCACCTTTCGTTCGCTATAACCGTCGGATGTCACATAAACGGGATCGAAATGCGGCGCATATTACAAGCGTCAGCGGGTATATTTACCGATACCTAATGTCTTAGGTACCACTACGAGCAAAATCAGACTCCATTCAACCTTGCCCGATGCCCGTGCACCTTTCGTTCGCTATAACCGTCGGATGTCACATAAACGGGATCGAAATGCGGCGCATATTACAAGCGTCAACGGGTATATTTACCGATACCTACTGTCTGAGGTACCTCTACGAGCAAAATCAGACTCCATTCAACCTTGCCCGATGCCCGTAACCGTTGGATGTCACATGAACTGGGTCGACGAACGCAGTGTATATTACAAGCGGCAGTGGGTTATTTACCTTTTAACACGTGTAGCTTGACTGTGTTAATTTAAAAATAAAATAAATAAATAAGGATCAGTTTACTGAAACTTACTATCTTAGGTACCACTACGAGCAACATCAGACTCCATTTAACCAAGCCCTATGCCTGTGCACCCTCGTTTGCTATAACCGTGGGATATCAATATCATTTAAAGTTCGGTGACATCATGGTTCCATTTTTATCACTTGTCAGTTTCACACTCACATACTTTTTAGAATGAGACAGGCATAGTGACAAATGATAAAGAGTCAGCGGGTAAGTTTATCGATACCGTTTTAGGTACCTACGAGTAAAATCAGGCTCCATTCAACCTGGCCCGATGCCCGTGCACCTTTCGTTCGCTGTAACTGTCGTCTGTCACATAAATTGGATCGACGGACGCGGTACATATTACAACCGGCAGCGGGTTATTTACCTTTTAACATGTGTAACTTGACTGTAAGTGTTCATTTAAGGAATAAATAAGCGTCAGTTTACCGAAACCTACTGCCTTAGGTACCTCTACGAGTAAAATCAGGCTCCATTCAACCTTGCCTAATGCCCGTGCACCTTTCGTTCGCTGTAACCGTCGTCTGTCACATAAACTGGCCGCGTAGCCAACGTTACAATCGTTAACGCTCCGTAGCGTATCGTAGTCATCTCTCTCTATCACTCTTCCATACCATATTAGTGCGACTGTGACAGTTGCGTTTTGTTCGCCACGGAGCGTGAACCATATGCACGTTGGCTACGCGGGCTCGAACGACAGACGCGGTGCATATTACAAGCGTCAGCGGTAAGTTTGCTTATACTGACGTCTTACATACAAAAAAATAAATATTATTACTATAATGTAAGTAATACAACGTTAGCATTCATTTTCGTCTAATATAGTTTCCCACAAAATAAATCCTTCAATTAGTTGTACAGAAATCTACGTCAAATAGAATTTATTATATATTCTTATGAAGGTTGATTACGCTGCACGTAATTTTAAGAAAGGTTGAATTTAACCAGTTTTGGTATGTAGTTGAAGAATTAAGCCTAGGTCGAGGATTCACAGGTATTTCAGTACCGGTTTCGAGTCCTGCAGTGGCGCTATGTATAAATTAATAAATATCTTTGACAATTTGCTAACCCCATTTACCTATAGTATGGAAGGTAGAAGCAAGGAATAAGATCTCCATAGGTAGAACTGTAATGTTGCAAAAGTGTCGGCCTGTCAGCTATAAGTAATAGTTCCAAATCTCTCCAGAGTAGCGCTAGAGTAGCTAAGAACCTAGGCGTTATTGACGGAGTGACGTGCGCTGTCTATGATTAGATTTTTTTCTCAAGTATTCTAGGTATTGTTGCGCCACCTATTTATGGTTTTTTGTCGAACACTTTTTGGTATATGGAGTTTCTATTCCTTAACCCTATCTTCGATACCTACCATTTAGGCTTACCGCGTCCATTTGCACCAAACCAAAGAAAATCAATCACTGATCTACTGTCCTTCAATCATTTACTTATTCAGGATCCGCGCTGCCCGTGTTTAAACTTTATGGAGCGAACAAACCCCCCGCCAACACTGTACCTTAACATAAAGGTATACGGTCTAATTTCGAATAGTAAGGGATGGTATTCCTTCCAAGGAATCAATCTTGACCCAATTTAAAACATGTTGGTTTTATGATTTATAAATTTATGTTTTATATGGGTCAGTAATTTGCGGGCGACAATTACACAATCAAAATTTTGTACAGTCGGCATCAGATAAATCTTAGCAGTTGAGGTGCTTAACAATATGTGAACTCTAGCGTCTTGAGAATAGAGGCGTGTTTAGATATTTGTTAGCGCCTTGGTCGCTCCGATATATATGATAGGGACTGAACATAGTATCAATTTTATAACTAAAGTTTTCTAGGTGTATAAAGCTTTTGGCGTTTTCAATTCTTTTGACATGCCTTATATGCGAGGTAACCAATGTTTTATAATAGGGTTGTTTCCAATTTTTTGAAACGCTTGTATTACGTTCTATATTAACTAAAAGTTGCCCTAAAATTCAACTTTTATACTAAAACGGCTTTAAATATGTTAAATTAATAAAATATATTTTGACAGATGCTTTCGCGCCCAAAACGCTCTTTGAAAATTGTGTGACGTCACAGTTTACGGTTTGACACATAACTACATACACACGTAGAAGATACGAACTGTCAACTGATATTTGTCATTTGTTCTTTATCGCTTAACTGTCAACAGTGTCAATCCGAGAGTTGTGACGTCATCAGAATCTTCAATGACGTTTCGAGTTTGGTCACGTGACGTGTGGCAAAAGATATTTTAAATTCAATATTTACAAAAATATGGTCATTACAGGTCCCCTAAAAGTAGTTTAACATGTTCTTATAATCCAAAAGAATTTATTGGGATACAATTCTGCCCTAAGATTTGTCGATGGAAACAACCCTATTGTGTGACCGTTGTATAATTTTATTTACCCTGCCATCATAATATAATATATAAATAATCTTATTACTACAATTTTAATTAATGTTTATTATCGGTATCACATAAATTACGATGTAAATTCGCAAAGTGAAATGCAACCCGTGTCATACTGAAAAACAAGAAGCTTCTTCAATTTTTATGTTTGCCAGTAAGGTTCCTTTTTGTTGGTTACACACTTAAAAAAAATGTACAGAGTACGAACTTTGTTCCCTTTTTAACGAACATGTTAGTAGTATATTGTGAATTCAGCAGTTTCATTGCGCGGAGTTGACTTTTTTTAAACCTAAAGTTTTTTTTATGGTAGAGGAGGCAAACGAGCAGACGGATCACCTGATGGTAAGCGATTACCACCGCCCATGGACACCTGCAACACCAGAGGGGTTCTAAGTGCGTTACCGACCTTTAAGATGGGAGTACGCTCTTTTCTTGAAGGTCGTATCGGTCCGGAAATACCACAGTTCATTCCACAGTTTAGCAGTGCGAGGCAGAAAGTTCCTGGAAAAACGCACAGTTGAGGACTGCCAACCATCTAAGTGGTGAGGATGGAAATGTTGAGTTTTCATGAAGTCACACATAATAGTCCTAATAAACCTTTTTCCTACAATAATACCAGGATATGAATAATCTACACCAAAACTTCAACACCATATTACCAAACATAATCGCAAGAACATATTTCCCCACCTAATATTAAGGGTAAGTACGGCCGCCCGCCATGCTTCCACTCAGTTATGGTGGGCGCCTGACGCATACCAATGAACTGTTGTGAAGCCATTTTCACCTCATTCGTCATACTTTGTGCATAATTTGGGGGTAAGATTGTCACGTTGCGATTAAAACTCGATTTAGAGTCAGTGACTTGGTAAAAGTCATCATTGTAAGCAGACGAAATATTAAAACGGGGTATTCGGTTTAAAGAATCTTTATTGTTGTCTAAGAAATTACAGAAATTTCACTTAAAGACAACTTATAAATAGCTAACTTAAAAAAAACAATACAAGTTACGCAATAAACAAGCACTTATTATGACAATGTTTAACAATAATACAGGGTATTTCTGTGAAAACAAATCAAATAAATACTCCTTTTAAGGGTTCCCGTACCCAAAGAGTAACACAGGACCCTATTACACTGTCCGTCTGTCACCAGGCTGTATCTCATGAACCGTGATAACTAGACAGTTGAAATTTTCACAGATGATGTATTTTTGTTGCAGCCATAACAACGAATACTAAAAAGTACGGAACCCTCGGTGGGCGAGTCCGATTCGCACTTGTCCAGTTTTCATTTAACCCATTCGGCGATAATCACGACACGTCGTTTTGTCTCTACAAAGCATTTCGCTACATACCGGGATATCCATGGTATCGGCAGCCATGTTATACCTACATCGTAGCCGCTAAAGAATGTGTGTACAAAAATAAATAATATACAACAAAGTAGCGGTAAGCGTGTTAATGTGTTCATGTAATTTTTTATTTTCTATGGTTGTACAATTAACTATGTATAACAATAGTTATTTTTATTGTCATGAAATTTTTGCGCAAGTTAAATGTTTGATTTTGTTTCCGTAAAATTACTGTTTTTTTTAATACTACGTCGGTGGCAAACAAGCATACGGCCTGCCTGATGGTAAGCAGTATCCGTAGCCTATGTACGCCTGCAACTCCAGAGGAGTTACATGCGCGTTGCCGATCCTAACCCCCTCCCACCCTCGTTGAGCTCTACTATGTAAGATGCATTCAAAATGACGTAACACATTCAGCTATAATTATTCCTTGTTTCAAACTTTGACGTAGTAGGTGCCTTCCTATAATTACGTTTGCAGCATATAATGTTTAAAAATAATTACACTCCCCGCCTCGGTTTTTAATCAATGTCGGAACACCAACTTCCCAGACACCCCGAGCGTACGAACACGAAATTAATCTTTCAATTACCATCCAAAGAATCGCGAAACAATGACAATTATAAATAAGTACGTGCATATAATTCGCGAACTCCGCAACTCGTACCTTCCGCACGCACGACACATAAATTTGTTACAACTGATTACCAAGTTCGCGCGGAGTTGTCGTCGCAACTCTTCTCGGGGCGAAATTTTTTCATTGTTACATCTTCCCCTGTTAGAGATCAGGGTTCATGAGCGGGGTGGTCCTACGTGCCGCGAATGCTACGGCCGCATAAAATCGGCTTGAAGGGTGCGAGCGAGACGCCGCAATACGTGCGAGTAGATTTCAACAAGATTTCGTGACCTCTCAGCGGCTTCCAGCTCGCAGAAATATGGACGGTAATAACATAAATCCCTTTGGCATATAAAACACTAAACGTTCTCGGGAGTGTCCCAAAAATCGCTTCTTTTTATGAGAGGTTGTTAAAATATTAGTGCATTTATGAAATTTGGAGCGTGGAGAATTTTTGGGGCTCAAAGGGTTTTGCGTAATAAAGAGTGATTATTACTCGGAAGCCTTTACTGTCGCACAATAGGATATATGTATACCTGGATGTACAGAATGCACATATTGTATGCATTCGGACAATGTGCAGTAATGAGCTTACGTTCCTGTTTTGATTTAAGCAACGAATGGAATCAGAGAATTACATTCCTAAATACATCTCATGTACAGTGTGTAAATCCAATACGGGCAATAAATCAAACCAGACATAGAAATGATACGTGTAATCATGAATTATTAACCGACAAAATTAGAAACGAAAGAGTTATGTTATTAATGAAGAAAAAGGTGGAAGTCGTAACAACTATTAAAAAAGAAAAGCTACATATTTCGGACATATATATAGAAACTAAAGATGACTTATTAAAACTAATTATTGAAGGGAAGATTGAAGGAAAACGAGGACGTGGGAGAAGGAGAATATCATGGACAAGAAACATATGAGACTGGTTGGACGTGGGCAGTACAGAGAAACTAATTCGCATGACTTCAGATAGAATTTTTATTTATCATATGGCGTATGTATGTCACTGGATTAAGTACATAGATAAACTTATAATTAGAATTTCGCCCTTCCTAGGTACGCGACCGCTTCTTCTGATAGGATCTTAAAATCATCTACATGGCCTGTGTAAGGGGGCACTCCAGAGTGATGTGGTTGATGGTCTGGTCTGGGTGCCCGCAGTTACAGGCAGGAGAGGAGCTGCAGCCCCATTTGTACCAGTGGTGGCCGCAGTTGCCAACTCCTGTTCTTAAGCGGTTAAGAGCAGACCACACCCGGCGCGGTTCCTTGAATTCAGATAGAATGGCATATAGACATAAGATCGCCAACCTCCGGGATGGAGAAGACACTTAAAGAAGAAGAAGAATCATGAATTAAGAAGTTTTTTTAAGTTACATTTAATTATGACCCCGTAATTATTCTTTGAAAAATCGCCGAGCAGCAATGTACTGCAAACATGACGAGACATAGCATGACATGACATTTCGAGATCAGTACGCTGCTTTACATTGCAGGCTGAATTATTTTGTGTGGTTAATATTTTCAACGTATTTCTAAGCGAAAGTTATCTTAATGTACTTCTTAGATCCTGTGTTAACTATCGTTTGATTGATTGATTGATGTATTTATTCGTTATAACATAGGTACATTGTATTGGTCTTAAAGATAAAGCATATTGCAAACACTATGATTTGCCGCATGGCGTACGATTTTTTTTTATATATAAAATTAAGTTCGTTTAAAGTTTTGCCCGTATTTAATTTACACACTGTATAATAATAATCAGCTGATTACGAAAACGTTAATTAGTAATACTAAATAGATATAAATTATTATATTTCGTTTGTTTCAAAATAGATATTCAAGATTATATAACAGCTATTACTATAGTTCAAAAATTAAGCCATCATTGCAAAACAATGAAAAAGTCCAAAACTAAAATTTGAAAAAGTAGTCAAAAATTCCAGATGAGGTTAAATTAGCCGTAGTAAAATGCTCCTCAGTTATCACTTAATCTTCAACCTCTATATCCAACTATACGTTTCTTCTATTTCGAGGATTTGTGCCTTTAGCGATTTAGAATATTCAATAAATATTTCGGCCTTTTCTCAGGGACAGGACCCTGAACCTTATATTAAATTAGCAAGTGTAATAAAGGCCACTTGCGCCATCCAGGGTTAGCCACTAACTCACGGTTAACCGGTTAAACCCGGAGTTACCAGTACAATTTACCCTGTGTTAACGGTTAACTCCGAGTTAGTGTATAACCCTGAATGGCGCAAGTGGCTCTAAGAAGAATTTGGTACTATGGTTCTACTTTAAAGGTTTTCCACAATTCCACAATTAAAAAAATAAATTTAATTTTTGATACAAGCTCTTATCGCTGACTGGACTTTTTTTCCACAGGCAACTAATACTCACCGAGGCAATTCTAAAAACCCCAAACACAATTATTTTGCGTTGTTTTATCACAGAGTTCATATGGCTACCTCCTGTCTCCATCATCAGTTCAGCTTGATGGTACCATAATATTGCATTGTCACCCGACTTACATATGTATGCAAATTTTCAGCTTCATCGGAAACCGGGAAGTGGGTCAAATTTAACTTGCAAGATTTGTCCCATACATACTAACAGGGCAAGTTAAATAAAAGGTTGTAAAAAATATCTGGGTAAAGTGCGGCAAAAAAAATTATAGTTTTTTTTTGCTTTAAAAATAAAGTCTGAAATGTAGAACTAAATTCGAAAAGCTCCAAACACCGAGAAATCTCATGCAGAACAAAGTTCCGAAGCTAAAGTCTTTAGAATGCCATTCTGCTTAGTTTTCGTATTTCTTAATACAAGCTAATGCTTTGACTTAAACGACAAGCGGAAAGCGATTTACATTTGTTTTACATAATAATGTTGTGTGACTTGACCGTTGAAGGGTACACAAGGGTACAAAACCAGGCGACAGATTGGTGCAATGGTGTCATGGAGCACCCGGTTTTGTACCCTTGTGTTCAACGACCCAGTCACACAACATTAACTATAATAATAAAGAAATCGTAGTAAGGAACCTTAGACTTGGCACGACTTTGTTTAGATTTCATTACTTTTTAGAGATAAACAAGGAGCTCCATTGAGACTTGTCTAGTTTTTTACAGAACGTTTTTGGTGGGATGAGATATTTCTTGTTTATGGTGTGCAGAATGCAGATTAAATATTACAAACATTACTTACATAAATATATCAAATTTTTAGTTTGCGTTCTTACTTACAACTTGCTTACATTTTAAACATACTGAAAACAGAGTGATTTTCAACTAACACAGACAGTTCCAGAAAATAAAAATAATACTTATTTTGTGACCATTTTGTGTGACCAAAGTGACCCAGTGTTTTTGCCCTGATACCAGAAGCCAATTCTACAAAAAATAGTTTTGCCCTAACGTCACCAGTTTACAGTACTTATGTACCTGTAGCTGTACCACGAGTTGACACTTGACGATTAGTTTAGCGACTGCGCAAACTCGATCGCAGTCCATGCTCGCACTGATGTATTGGTGCGAACGAGTTCACACAGTTGCGAACGGAAATATCAAATGCGAACTTGTAGCCGTGCTATTTGTTTATCCCGCTACATCTTACAACTCGCGCCGACTTTTCCGCTGAGCCGGGATGAAAGAAAGTGCACCTTAAGCGTATACGTGGAGTCAATTTGCGAATAAAGTTTGGCGACTGCCTGCAGCCAGACTTTTTACTGCGTTACTTAAAACTGACTCTTTGGAAAGTCACGTTTAGCTTGTTTTCTTGTTTTGTTTTGGCGGAACGGTATCATTAAAATAACATTAAAGGTGCTGATTTAGACGTTGCTAGTGTTGATAACAATATCTTGTACCGAAAAAATAATTTTACAGTACATATGGTGCTACTTTACCGCACTAGTGCCAAAATGAGCATATTACGTTACTATGTCGAGCATTTAAAGGGCCATATGTACTGTAAAACGTTGTACGATACATGTGCGAATACGTAATTCGCACTTGTATCGTAATGTACTATTAAACCTATAATTTTTGAGCGTATGCCGGGTTATATTTGTGATGCTCTCTTTGTATGCTTTATTCCTTCGACTATTTATGACCAGACATCGGATTCTAGGGGACAAAATTATTTTAGATAGGGAGTTCCTATATCGATAAACTCAATCATCGATGCCTTTCTAATATACTAGTTATTGCTCAAAGTTTTGTATGTGAAATAAAATTTTATTAAAAATCTCTCTTCTTCCTCCTGCCCTTATCCCACGTTACGTGGGGTCGGCACAACATGTTCTTCTCTTCCATTCTCCTCTATCTTTCGTCACCTCAGCACTCACTCCTTTCTTTCTCATATCCTCTTTCACACAATCCATCCATCGAAAAAAAAAAAAATCAAAATTAATTAATTACTCAATTCTATTCTTTAATTGAAAGAAATTTTTGAAACTTTACTTATTATATTTATTAGTCTAACTTTTATACATTATTTAAGTAGTAGCATTTAACAATGTATATATTTTTAAATTATTTGACTTCAAGTTAAAAAAAATCCTTATTATTCGTTATTCATTTCTCCTCCAACTACATACACAAATGACTCTGTTTGACCCAATGATTGACTAGTAGAGAAAGCCTTTTAGCGTGTATGTCTTTAATTTTGTGCTGGCCTGTTATATTAAGAGGCTGTCAATACCTAAAGCGCGCACACTGTCTATTTGTATCGGAGTAAATGAGATAGCACTGTCGCATGTTACTGGGCCTGGGCAAGGGAATAATAAGAAAAATATTTAAATAAAAAAAGTGGATTATTAGTGTAATATTTTACTCAACAGCTGTTTAAATATAAATGTTTTGAAATTGTGATTTTAATTGCAGACCCATAAGTCAAAACAATAAAGACATGAAACCGTTTAATTGTGATTTTAAGACCAATCTTTGCAATTATTATCTATCGAGCCGATTTCGTTCAATCATGTATCGAGTACAACCACGGTCTTTGAAATATAATTAATATGAACATATATTTTTCTTACTTGACTAAAACAAATAGTCTTTCTTAAAAAACTGTTTAAGTAACATTAATTTCAAGGACATTGGGTGTTGACAGCCTCTTAATTCACCGAATATAGGAACTCGCTTGAGCTCTGCTTGTATAGGAACATGTCATTAAATTTTTCCCCCTAGAATCTGATGTCTTGCATCCACCCACATTAATTAATTCACAAGTTTATTTTGACAAGTGACAGGTGAAGTTAAAATATTTTAAAGTAAAATTAATTAATTCGATCAGATAATAATAGTAGTGTTTAGATAGTGACTTTTATCTCTCTGTACTGATTTTCTTTTCCGCACCAATTGTAAGTTTCTGTTTGACCCAATGGTTGACTGGTAGCGTATGCCTTAAGGCATTAAGACCATTTGTACTTTTTTTGTATTGTGCAATAAAGGTTAAATAAATGAATAATATGTCACTAAATGAAATTTTTCACAACAATCGGTATATTTAATTAATATTTCAGACCACTTTGCAATATTGTTTGAAAATCCAGTTCCATTTTGAAATATAATTACTACGACAGCAGAGACGTGCGGGATACAAGATACAACCAATAGCATTGATTGTAATCTAGCGGAGCGGAAAAGAAGACTATTGGTGTGTTAATAAATAAATATTATCCTTACATAACTAAGCTTCACAGTACGCTCATGAAGGCTTGTGTTGTGGGCAAGGCTCGGAAACCGGTTAAATTTCCAAACCGTTGTCATGTTCTTGGCGCAAAACCTTTTTAATTTCCGTCATTTTATAACGGTTTTTAAGAGAACAATTCTTGTCAAATAAACCGGTTTAGAGTAATAAAAACCGGTTTTTTCCTATGTCGGTGTTAATGTTAACGTGGCACACCAGGCCGGCTGGCCGTTTCGTCGCTCGTCGAATAAACCGGTTTTTTTAGGTTACAATTTACAATAAAGTTCTTAAAACGTTCGCGTTCTTATAAAAGTTCGGAGGAAAACCGAAATAAACTGATATTTACCGGTATTTTATAAACTGGTTCCAAACCTTGGTTGTGGGTACTGAGACAACGATATACAAGTTAAGATAAGTCCGCCATTTGTACAATTTTATATCGTGCAAAAAAGTTTAAATAAATAAATAAATAAATACAGAAATGAACAAACTGTGTAGTAGATAAATACCTACTTAATATAATAGTACCTGGGCGACCGAGCTTTGCTCGGTTATAACTATTTATTGTAATATGGTGGCGTATAGGTGATAATCTTAACTAAATTTTTTTACTAAATTAAACTTGTCTAAAACAATAAAAATTAAAAAATTATATATAATCTTGAACATATAAAAAAAAAAACAAAAGTTAGTCACCGGGGATTCGAACCCGTAACGCTGGACCAGACGGACAGTGGCCGGCAACACGAAATTAGCGACCATATTCTGCGTCGAAAGAAAAACGCATGAAAACTCGAAAACACGCGTTTTCCCAAACATAAGACTAATCTAGATAGATTGTATACCCCCAAAAACCCCCATATACCAAATTTCAGCGAAATCGTTAGAGCCGTTTCCGAGATCACAGAAATATATATATATATATACAAGAATTGCTCGTTTAAAGGTATAAGATAATGTACTTAACATATCAAAACATAGAAAACATCTGTGCTCATCACACAAATAAATGCCCTTACCGGGATTCAAACCCAGGACCATTGGCAGGGTCACTACCGACTAATAAAAATCAAACTGGCACTAACAAACAAATTCAAAACAAATCCACTGCCAAAAAGGTACACTTCTAAGCACAGTTTTTATAAAAGACTTCCCCGTGTAAAAAATAACAATAGATCCCCCTAACTAAGTTGAGGGGGCCTACTTTGGCCCCCAAAGGATTGAAGTTGGAACGAAGACGGAACGCAAGCATTAACTGCGAGTGCGAACGTAATGCTGCGAAATGCTTCAACAAAAAGACGTAAGAATCTAAAAAAAGGTACTAAGTTATACCTTTCTTTAGAAGCTTTCGAAAGTGTCATCTGACGTGATTGTTGTTTATTTTTGTGGGGAAAACTAGGCTGCACATGAGAAAATGCGGTTATAATGAAGATGATAGGGATTTGTACGGCAAGTTTTTCTTTTTTTATGTCATGGTGTTTTTTTTATACTACAAACAAGCACCTGCGGACCGTAGTCCGCCTGATGATAAGCAGTCACCGTAGCCTATGGACGCCTGCAAATCCGGAGGAGTTACATGCGCGTTACCGACCCTAATGTTCCTCACCCTCGATGAGCTCTGGTAATCTTACTCACGGGCAGGAACACAACACTATGAGTAGAGTCTAGTGTTATTTGGCTGCGGTTCTCGGTCAGGTGGAGGTACTTCCCCAGTTGGGCTCTGCTCTAGATCTGGAATGACATCCATACCACACAAAGCGCGATGACATTCACAATGCCCATACCGAACGTAGTTTAAAGACGTTTTAAAGACGGACCCGGGGGGTCCAGGTGGTTGTAACCAAAATACAATCGAGAGGGTACCGATGGCAAAATCATGGCTTGAAACTTCAGGGGTGATGAATAAAAAACGTAGCTTTGGAAATTCGAGTCAGGCCCTAATTTTACAACTACTGTGATGTGTTTGTTACATTTCTATGTAAATTGGTATAATTAACGATTCTTTTGTAAGTGCTTTCTGTAAATATTTAATAATAATTTTGTACTATTGGACTACTACACCCACTTATTCATTTATGTAGCCACCGCGCAGGTCAGGATATCGACGACACAAATTAAACTTCGATTCGTAGTGAACTAATAAAGTATCTTCCAAATAACTTACTTTACAAGGGTAATTACGAAAACGTTCGAGTGTAGAATGTGGAGGTTAAGGAAAAAATGACTATTAAGAACTTATGTATGTGCTAAAGTTTTTCAGACAGGTACTTCTTTTTGTTGTTGTCCTAAAGCACCCCAGAGGTGCAAAGGGCCTTCACAAGCTCGCGCCACGCCTTCCTATCTTCAGCTCGTACTTCAGCAGCAGCTGCAGCTGGTACTTCTTTTTGGCTGCGATAAAATAAAGCGTATGCGGGGGTTGCCACTGGTGTTTTAGAAAAAGCCCTCCAATAGTAGACGAGCCCGAGCGCTTAGCTACTGCATTATAATTAAGTACTACCCCTAGTGTAAATCAATTTGCGTTAAGTTTCATTTTGTATGGGATTTTGAGTTTTCAAAACGTCCCGCTTGTCGCACTGTTTCTAAATCCCGTACAAAATGAGACTTAACGCAAATGCGTACGCCACGTCACGCTATCGAATCAATTTATACTAGGATTTCAGATAAACAGTTGCATTCGTAACAATTTATTCTATTTAAAGTGCAGTAAGTTTAAAAAACGGATTTTTAAAAAGTCGTAGCACTTTTTTGGATAAATATGGCTGCCATAAATTTAATTAGCAATCTTGAGGTCTTTCTCTAGGAACTTGAGTGATTCGAATCCTGAGTTTTTGACTTTCGCTCAATAGAAAAAAAATGCAATATAAAAAATATAATAAATTTTGCACAAATCTAAACATATGAAAATTATATCTAAAAATGAACAATTTTATGCTTGAGGGCGCTCAGCGATTACTTTTTTTTCTAAAACGCACTAAAAATAAAAAACATGATATCCGCGCTCCCGAGCCCCAACTTCCATCTCGCTCCCGCTTATGCTCAGTAAAAGTGAGAGAAAAATACGAACTTACTGCACCTTAACAGAATTTAGAACCATCAAATTACACTATTAGAAGAAGAAGAAGAAAAATCATTTACTGGCACAATAACGTAACCTTCTAAACTAAATAAAAATAATTACACAAAATTATTTTTTATTATTTATTATTATCTTTAATTCAGACCAAATTTTGTTAGTAATGTACATAAAAAAAAAACATAGAGACTAGTGTTAGTGTATAACATAGAAATAAAAATAAAAATAATGTTATGTAAGGGCATGGAGCCCAATCCACCTCTTCAACACTGGCGAGTCCCAGCGATCAATAACAGCGCACAGGAGCGTGTTGCGGCTGTCGCGTGTGCGCCGCATCATGGAGGCGCAGCGCGCGCGCATAATGGCGGCGAAACCCGCCGTGCGCGACTCCGCGAACATCGCAGAAGCACTGCAGTAGCGCGGCAGCCGCGACAACGCTCTGTACGCGTTGTTGTATTGTACTCGCAGGTCGCTGTATGCCTTCTGCGTATAGTTAACCCATAGGCTGCATGTATAGAATGACTGGCAAATGAAGACTTCTCACTCAGCTTGGTGTCCCGGTATGAGTCATATGGCACACTCCACGACGCTGATTTTCAGTAAGGCCCAGTGGATGGACTAGGTGGTATTACACCTTCGCACACGACGAGTAATAGCTGAATCAAACATAATTAACTCAAATCTAAATATTTGTTCTTTTTAGGGTTCCGTAGCCAAATGCCAAAAAACGGAACCCTTATAGATTCGTCATGTCCGTCTGTCTGTCCGTTTATGTCACAGCCACTTTTTTCCGAAACTATAAGAACTATACTGTTCAAACTTGGTAAGTAGATGTATTCTATGAACTGCATTAAGATTTTTACACAAAAATAGAAAAAAAAAACAATAAATTTTGGGGGTTCCCCATACCTACTTATGGATAGGTCTTTAAAAATGATATTGATGTTTCTAATATCATTTTTTTCTAAATTGAATAGTTTGCGCGAGAGACACTTCCAAAGTGGTAAAATGTGTGTCCCCCCCCCCCCCTGTAACTTCTAAAATAACAGAATGAAAAATCTAAAAAAAATATATGATATACATTACCATACAAACTTCCACCGAAAATTGGTTTGAACGAGATCTAGTAAGTAGTTTTTTTTTTTTAATACGTCATAAAAGGTACGGAAAATTGTAGTACGTACCACATTACAATCTATAAATTATATATACAGATGTCAATCATAAAAACAACGATAATCAACTCAGGCCAACGTGGGACTCGGACCCACATCTTTGGATTGCCGGTCCAACCAATTGCGCCAGCTGGCCATCCTTCATTCACCACGATTTTTTTTTCATTGTAATTAACCATTTTCCAGGCCGCACTAATCTACAAGGTTTTCCCAAAAAATCCAAATATATTCCAATTAATCCAGCTTAGATGATTCATTTGAAGACAAGTAACATTTCCTGAAAGTGTAATCTAATTTGAACCTTAAATCGGAATGCTAAAGTTGAAATTCTAATGGCGCGTATGTGGTCGATAAATCGTACTATGCCTGGAAAAGGATTAACATCTGTATATACAATTTATATAATTACCTCAGTTCCAATATCAAATCCCGCTATGACATTACATCATACATAAAAACATGTCCACCGGTCTCAGAGCTAATAAATAAGCAAATAAACCAGCACATATTAATATTCATTGGTGTATTAGAGCTTTGATGGATCGCCGCTGTACAAACTAGTGTCCTGATAATATGGCCAATGCATACCTTAAGGTTTAAGGTGTATATAATAGCTAGATTTTATATAAGTTATCGGTAACACGCCATCTATATACTGTTGAATAAAATCTCTTCAGAGGTAGCGTAAAGTCAGGATATTAGAAAGAAACAAGAGATATGACACGCTGCGCGTAACTTGATGGAAGATTTGGCCTTCGCGCGGGTTTTAACGTTTTACTTCAATAACTCTGAAAGTATACATCTGTTTGAAATTTTGCTTGTCAAATATCATTCGCTTTATTACTATTTTTTACAAAAATTAAAGTGTTATCGTATGCAGGGTAGCGATATACAGCGCGTGTTTTTGATACGACCACATAATCAAAGGGCAGTTAGTTTAGGCTGTAATTAACACACTTTCATAGGTTTTATAAAAAATGGACGTCATTTATTTTTTTCATACAAAATAATTCAGCAAGCAATGTATCACTATTTTGTTTTAACTCTAAACGTCTCATTAATGACGCGACGTCACACCTGTCACAAGTGATCATGATGTACGAAATACATTAATTGCCGCTCGAAAAAAACCGAAAATTAATTATGCTCTGGTAGTGATGGCTAAGCTAAAAACCTCTTTCAGAATGGTTTTATAGCACTAAAATCTACATCTAGTTTAAGTTTGAGGTTATATCAAAAATACATACCTGAAAATAAATGAAAATCAAACATGTTTTCGCTATGTATTTCTATGAAGCCAACTTTAACCTTTTTAATGGGTTTGGTTGGAGTTTACCGTTGCAAATATAGTCTGATTATATTTTTATGGCCATTGCCTTTAACTATAAACGTGTTAAAATTGAATATAAAAACTAGTTACAATTTTGTTATAGACAATACATGTTTAAAAGACACACACAAACAAAACAAATGTCTATTCGAACACGTCACAACTACATACAACAGGTGACTTACTTAAGTTTTTTGCCTATAACCATGTTTTACAAAATATGTCCAGCTGCAATTTACGAGAACATGGACGAATGAAGATGACCGTCACATTTAAGATTTAATCAAATGCTGATATCGCCGAAGGAAAACATACCAACTTTGTACCTTCAGAAGTTTATCTATTCCAAAAACTCGGCAAAATATTATGATGGCTTTTGCAAAGTTCGGGAGGAAGGAACCAAATTAACTGGATACGGCGAATATTGACGATGAACGATTTATTTTCACTGATTCATTCAATCATATCACCATAATAATATGATAATTATTGTGGTGATTATGGTGATGGTGGTGGTGATTATTATTTGACGACCGGTGTGGCATAATGGGTAGTGACCCTGCCTACGAAGCTGATGGTCCCGGGTTTTAATCCTGGTAAGGGCATGTATTTGTGTGATGAGCATGGATATTTGTTCCTGAGTCATGGGTGTTTTCTATGTATTTAAGTATTTATATATTATATGTATCGTTGTATAAGTACCCTCAACACAAGCCTTATTGAGCTTACTGTGGGACTTAGTCAATTTGTGTAATAATGTCCTATAATATTTATTTATTTATTTATATTAGTTATATTATCTATTACTGTTGATGAGTAATCATCTTATTACGAACACACTACAGAGCCCCTAGTGTAAATTTATTCGAATTCGAAACGTGACGTACGCATTTGCGTTAAGTCTCATTTAGTATGGGATTTAGACACAGCGCGCCAAGCGAAACGTTTTGGAAACTGAAAAAGCCCATACAAAATGAGACTTAACGCAAACGCGTACGTCACGTTACGCCATCGAATAAATTTACACTAGGGGTACAGTTACCTACATAAAATACTAGATGGATCATACAGGATGTAACAGAAATAATGGGGATCTGTTTAAGGACACATTCGCCATCGTGTTTTGAGTAGGAAAAGTAGAAGAACATTTTTTTTCCGCGATTTTTTTTTCCTATTGGGCAGGTCGTTCAAGTTGTTTAATCCTCCATACAAAGGTCAAAAATGTTTCGCGTCAAATAATTTTCTTCCATTATTTTCTCACAATATATAACTTCACTTCACTACAAATTACATATGGTAAATTTTTAGGAATTTATATCGTAATTATCATCAATTGTAATTTAAGTTATAGTGAATACGATTGCTAAAATTCTTGAAGAATTGTATATCACCATTTGTCCCTAAATATAAATATAGTAAATACACAAACATTACAAATAGCCATTATTGATATGTTATCAAATATTAACAGAAGAAAAAATACTGAAGAAACTAAAAAACGTGTTTCTTATTCCACATTCAAGAAAGATGAGACTATTCCAGTGTCATATAAAAGATCCCGCATCACCCAGCTCGGGTCTAAAAAAACACCTGCGCAAAAACTTTGATGAAGTGACTTTCAACATAATTCCAACTTTTTTTCCAAAACACCTCACCCCTAAGTGACTCGTGTGATCGGACTGTATTTTATGAAAAACGTACCCTTTTTCGATGTTATTCGGTGATATTTTTCACAAAGTAAACGACCAAAGTTCTATAAAGTTCGGCAACTTTGGAACTCGCGTCATCTTTTTTGCGTTATCAATGGATACTTTTTAACTATTTCGTTTCGGAGGTGAGATAATAGAATACCTTATTTTATTAAGGAGTGTTACTTTGTATTATGGAAAATTCGGTATTGAAATGTAATCCGACAATTTTGTTACTTTAGAATTTAAGCAAGGTTATTTCTTTAATTGATCTCAGGTGTTTTCAAGATTTTTAAGTTTACACATTTAGTAAAATAATTTAGTTTAGATCCAAGTAAGTCATAATGATTGATGGACGAAAATTGCTTACGTTTTCTTGTTTTAATAAAACGAGTTTGCTATTACTAAAAAGGGAAGAGGTTGCTATTAATAAAAAGGGAAGAGGTTGCTATTACTAAAAAGGGAAGAGGTTGCTATTACTAAAAAGGGAAGAGGTTGCTATTACTAAAAAGGGAAGAGGTAGCTATTACTAAAAAAAAAATAGAAAGATTTAATTAAAAAACACAAGGAAACCCTTATTTGTTGTTGGTTTGTGTTATTCCCACGAATATTAGAAACAAGATGGATTTTAATGATTTGGAAATAACTTAATAGTAGCCATTGTATCATATGAAATACGGTGTTTCTTGAACTAAAGATTTGACAGGTTTGCGACATTTAGTACCAGAAGGATGGATTTAAGAGGAGGAGCTACCAAGAATTGTGATGTTTTTTTTAAGGGAAGGGGAGGGGAGGGGGCTTAACTTTATTTTAATATCTACATTATTTAAGCTACTAGGCTAATGTTGGTATTGTTTGCGTATAAAACGGAGAATTAATTAATGGTATAATATTGACACCATTTCGAAGTAAAAATCGTATAATATATATTAAAAAAACCGCTGATCCGATATAGCTGTACAAAGCCTGCGCCTAACAATCGTCTCTGTTTGACCCAGTGGTTGACTGATAGAGAATGCCTTAAGGCATTAAGTCCAGCATTTGTACTCATTATTTTATGTGCAATAAAGTATAAATAAAATTTAATTCTGCCCAGAGAAACCTTTGGTTCAGAGAAAGCCGTAATTGGTATTTTTATGTCGTGTACAAATTACACTATAAGTGATGAGTTAAAAGAAATGAGCGACATAATTACCTATTTTCATATAAATATCAATAAATATATATAAAATCTTACTCCTTTGGCTTCCTAACAATCCCAATTCCATATCAACAATTTAATGGCCTCCTAGCCTAACGGGTAAATAATATATCGTCGATTCGTCGCCTAGTACAGTCAGCCAAAAAAGTGTTTTACCACTTTCGACTCTATTTGGCAAGTAATAGAGTCGAAAAGTGGTAAACCACTTTCTTCTCTGACTGTACCCATTGGAAAAACTTTGGTTAGTTTATAGCTAGGTCCATAAAAAAAAACATTATAGATGATTGCGTTATTAAGAAAAATTTACCTCCACAAATATAAAAAAATAATACAAAATACATACCTATATAATGCATTTAACAAATGAACAAGTCCATTTAAAATGCCATCATAATATTATGACATAGGGCACTCCAGCCTCGCCCATATTTACCTGCCCTACCGGAATTCTAAATTAGTGACATGTCAACAGATGATTAAAAGCCTGATAAGACACCACAATAAAAAAGCTATTAGCCACCACACTTTACTGTATACGATATCATTGATTGAGATAGATATATAAAAAATTAGAATAATAAAACTACAAAAAAAAGTGTCCAAATTTTTTTTTTAATGGTAGAGGAGGCAAACGAGCAGACGGATCACCTGATGGTAAGCGATTACCGCCGCACATGGACACCTGCAACACCAGAGGGGTTGTAAGTGCGTTGCCGGCCTTTAAGATACGCGGGAGTACGCTCTATTCCTGAAGGTTTTTCATCCACTTCGTTACCTATCGTCATACAAAGTCTATGAAAAATTGTTATGGAATGGAAGAAACATCTGTGGCATTTTTAATCCCATAAGGATCGACAATGCTCGAGATTCTGAGTAGAAATAACAAAAATTCCTATATTAAAAAAAGTGTAGTGAACATCTTTAAATAAAATGGCCCATATATAGATAGCCCGATAGATATAAAAGTACTATTATGTAAATAAAATGGCCCATATTTAGATAGCCCGATAGATATAAAAGTACTATTATTTAAATAAAATGGCCCATATATAGATAGCCCGATAGATATAAGAGTACTCTTATTTAAATAAAATGGCCCATATATAGATAGCCCGATGGATATAAAAGTACTCTTATTAAAATAAAATGGCCCATATATAGATAGCCCGATAGATATAAAAGTACTCTTATTTAATGAGTACTTACTGTATTTAACGAGATGACTTTCGTAGGATAATTATATAATTTAGTACATATATTTTGGAGAAACCTATTAACCGTTTGAATCTTAGTATACCAACATACTATCATATTCTCAATTACTTTGATTTGCATTAATTTGCTTTCCCTACATAAGTACTTCATATTTTTACCGTTTACAACGTAAGCTAGACCAAGCTAAGTTGGCAGCGAATTTGATAGCCCAGATTGTGAAAGTATTATTGTAAACCCAATAATTTCATAGAATTTTGACGTTTATATAATACTGGCACAGTCAATGCTATCAAAATCGCAGCCAACTTAGCTTGGTCTAACTCTAGTTACAACTAAATAAAAAACTACGAAATCGTGTCGCCGTCGCGTCGTCAAATCAAAGTCCCCTTATAGTTTGCAGCTAACTTCCATGATTGATGACCATACCAGACAATTTTTCCATTCATCATAGTTAATTTTATTGAAGTGTCGTATGGGCGAGCTGATAAATTAACCGTGGTTTTCCGTGGCATCAATTTTGTACGGAATTTCGACCCCTTTTGGAGTCGAAAGGGCTACTCGTGGTTGAAGCGCTTTTATAACGCTTACCGCGCATTTTAGCATGGACTACCCAGTACACGTTTGGTCTCGAATTCTGTACATTCATAACGAATGTGAAGACCATGTTCTACGAGCGGTGACGCAGTCTATTACGAAGTGTTTTACGAATAGATACAGGTTAATGCAAACAGTGGACGAGTCTATTTGCCGACGGGCGAAATTGCGTATGTTAATTTGTCAAAGTCGGACAACTAATCTGGTTTGACCGTAAAAACTGTTTGATTGGACGCGCGTTTTTGCTTTCGCGTGATTTCGTCTTCATTATAGTGTAATATTCGATTAAAAAAGAAATAGAACTGGTTGTTTTAGTGTTTTTTTATTATTATTAAAGTTGATGTAAATAAGTTATTTAATAGAGATAGGACACAGCGAAATATAGGGGGGCACATTTCAAATCTGTAGCGAAATTGATAAATGCGAACCATGTCATGTGATTAGTTGATTACCCTACTAATAATATTCTAAAATGAGAATGTAACTCTATCTGTCTGACACCTCTTCATGCTGAAACCGCTGAACTGATTTGGATGAAATTTGGTATAAAGATAGTTTGAGGCCCGGGAAAGGGCATAGAATATTATTTATCAATTATCTTCATTCCACGCAGACAAAGTCGCGAACGGAATCTAGTGTTCATTTTTGTCAATTTTATCACATTGTAACTTTTATCACTTCCTTGCATAATAAGTACGAGCAAAATGCACTACGTGATATCAAAATGACGTCCGAATGAGGCTTGAGTAATTCGATGAATGAGGGTAATCAAAGAGAATTTGACATAGAGGTGGGTTGTCAAAGAAACCTTTGTAGCCATAGTAAATTTACTGCCATCTTTCGACACTGATTAAAACTTTTAGACCGCCATTTGACTTTGATCCTTATCCTTTCATATTCGTTTAATATCAAAAAGTGACGCCATCTAGTAGATCAAAGGCCAAGGATATGGCGGCATCGTTTCGAGCGATGGCGCCATAACCTTTGGGTTATGATCGGTAACATGGCGCCACTTTTTGATATTTAACAAATTAAACTCATATCGGTGAAAGAATAAGGATCTAAGTTAAATGGCGTTCTAAAAGATTAAATCTCGTGTCTAAAGATAAAGATGGCAGTAAATTTACTGTGGCTACAAAGTTATCTTTGACAATCCACCTATATTTCAAATTCTCTTTATTAAGGCATTTCAAACTCTGAAATTTTCACCCAGTCATATCAGCTGCTTCTTGAGGTTCACTTAAGCCTCGTTTACACTGTCTCACCTGAGACGTTATAATCCTTTAATCTCATACTCGCAAAGACTAGCCATTGGATTCCCTTTGTAACGCAGTATGGCGGTAAGCTAGCTTAAACATCCTTAGACTGTGAGGCCCTTTTAACATGTCCTATACAGTTAGCAGAACTAGCTTCACAGAGTACCATAAAATAATCTGCACTAGTTTTATGACAAAAGACGGGAATTGAACAATAGTATTGGTTGTAATCCTGCGAAACGGAGTATAAATGTAGATTTCAACGAATTCTATGTATTAATTGATTCCCGTACACCTCGGGTTTTCATCTAATAAATACGTATGTTTTTTTCGATACATAAGACCAATCTCATTTTTAAACATAAAGTTTAATATTAACGCCATGACCAAAACAAATTTCCTCTCATTAAAACCCGTTAGAACATTAGCGAGATTTTAAACAAAATTTAATTAAAACACATTTTGTTAGTACAAAAAAGAAAAGGAAAACCCTTTGCAGTCTATTAAAACTGAATTCGAAATTAATTTCAAACTGCGAAGTAGCAACTATAGCATAATTAAAAAGAGCATGCGAGAAATATTGTCAGTTGGGTTTTATTGGGGCCCCTTTGCCGGTCTTATTTATGTAGAATGTCCACTTGTGAACGCATCTGCCCATGTATGTCTATGTGTTATGTATGTCCGCGGGCGATGTCCCCATATTTTTTCTTTGAAGCTTTTGCAGAGCTTTAATTTGATACTTTATTAATATTTCGAGTTTTTTTATTTATTACTGATGAAGTTTTAAAACACAAATAAATTGATATAACAATATAGAACCGAAACCTTTTTAAACATGAATTATCATGCCACGCTGTTTGGCAGAAAACATTATATAATCTGTCTGGCTTAATAATGGTAGAAAAACCAAGATCAAAAACTGAATAGATATAGTTACCTATTTGCTAAAGAATGACTGTTTTTGGCGTATTAGATGTTTGGTATAATTGAAAATTAAATTATATTAAAATTAAATATCATTTATTTTCAGGCAACTATGGCCCATATAAACAGACATACATACATTGATAAAAATCTTAAAATATAAATATCATTTTGACACATAATTTTTTATTTTGTTTTTTTTGACTTTTAAGGGCATATTCGGTTCGGCTTTGATTGGGAATAACTAGTATTTTTTTTATGTTTAAAAATTGGGCACCATGGTTTTTTTTTTTCGTGTCAACATTTTTGTCTCATACTTTCTCCTGATCAAAACACGATACCGTATATGCCCTTAAACAAATCCTCACTATTTCCGTTACATCTTGATTAGATTAACAACTCTATACATCTATATATTTTCCTTAACTTAAAACAGTTTCACTTAACTCAGGAGGTACACGCCTCCCAAAATCTAGACAGATCAAGCATGTCCTAGATCCACCCCCTTTTTTGCTCTAAAGAATCCGGAATCCACCCCCAGCTAATTATGCAATGCGTCCGCCCAATGATTTCCCCAAGGCCCCTGTCCTGCACTGTTTTAATCATATACGAGATTGCATCCAAACAAATAACTCGAACCAGATCCTGCAAATTGCGAGACTGGCCTGAGAAGAGGAGGATGTGGTGAGGAATATTTTTATTTTACGACAAGGTTTGGTGCCTTCAGCGTAGGTTAAAAAAAAAAAATTCATTATTTTTACCTTATCTGACGTTTCAATTGGGTTGCACAAGCTAAGGTTACGGATGGCTCACTAAATATGTGAGAAAAACGAGGTAGTGTTCGATACATATTTTAGAACTTTAAAAAGTGCAATATATACACAAGTGCTGCGATATACACGTATCAGCTCCAAGAGCTACTAGTGTATTAAAAAATAGTTTAAAGGGTCTTAGCTAAACGTGGCTTTTCATCAGAGAAGAGTCCTTATGCTTCATCCGCAATAAGGACGTTTCTATCAGAATTCCTGTTAGAATTTCAGATGAAAACGTCCTTATTAGACTTGAAGCATACGGACCGTTCTGTGCTGGAAAGCCAAAGATATATTATTATTGGGTTTCCAAGGAACTCAACTTTTCCAGGGACCTGTCTTACCCTTTTTTTTCTATTTTTAGGTAATTCATTGTAATATGGAAGAGGTGGAAGGTGTAACTCCCGGAAAGTATACAGGTACAAAATATACCGGCTCGATCAAATTCGTTATGAATTTATCCGAGAGAGCTCTAAAATCGCAATCAATCGTTGAGAAAATTACCAAAAACTGCTTAAGATGGTACGGGCATGTCAAAAGACGCAGGAATGGCCATAGTATAGCAAGGGATTACGTAATAGTACACTCGAATGCAATGAAAACGGGACCCTTGTATGAGACTTTTGGACAATTTTGCTCCACTTACTCGACGACCGACTGGTCGCCGTCCAGTGGGTCGGCCTAGATACCGCTGGAGCGTCAGTGTACAGGCGGATCTGTGCCAACTCAAAGCCGATAACTGGCAGGAAGTGGCACAGGATCGGGACAGGTGGCGTTCTCTCGTTTGGAGGCCAAGACCCTCTTTGGATCACTGCGCCACAATAGTTAGTTAATTTTAGTTATTCCATTATTATTATTATTAATCAACTGACTAGTCTAAACCAAAAAAAATATCATTAACTTACTACCAAGTCTCTGGTTTTGTCAGGACAGATATATATGTTTGCATACACATAACAGTGATATTATTTGTGATAAAATATATGATTTTATCTACATAAATATCATAAACCCATATGATGCATTCAGAAATCGCAATTTACGCCCGGCATAAAGATAATCTGCTTTGTTACATAAAAGTTCTTATCTATGAAAAAGTTATTATTACGCAATAATAACGTCGATATCGATGTAATAATGAAATGACATTCAAAGGGACAACCCTGAATAGCAAAGGAATTTAATTTGGACTAGTTTTAGTACATATCATTCGGGACGACGTTTTAACATGCGGTTCCTGAATACAACATTGAGAGATTTTATCTTATACCTTTATACGAGCAATTCTTGTATATATATTTCTGTGATCTCGAAAACGGCTCTAACGATTTCGCTGAAATTTGGTATATGGGGGTTTTTGGGGGTATACAATCTATCTAGATTAGTCTTATGTTTGGGAAAACGCGTGTTTTCGAGTTTTCATGCGTGTTTCTTTCGACGCAGAATATAGTCGCTAATTTCGTGTTGCCGGCCACTGTCTGTCTGGTCCAGCGGGTTAAGACGCGGATTGCTAAACGAGTGTAACGGGTTCGAATCTCGCCCGGTGACTAACTTCTGTTTTTTTTTTATATGTTCAAGTTTGTATATAATTTTTTAATTTTTATTGTTTTAGACAAGTTTAATTTAGTAAAAAAATTACCTATGTAATAAGAGAAATTGACAATAGATGGCGTTACTCTGCGACAAGTGCTGTAAGATTGAAATCGATTGTAAATAATAATAATTGTCAGTTCACATTTTACTTTTTAAGTTTATGTAGATTATCACCTATACACCACCATATTACAATAAATAGTTATAACCGAGCAAAGCTCGGTCGCCCAGGTACCTACTGTGTTATAAAACCCACACTCGCCTTTCATTATGTAGCACTCACATTAACCACTATACATCGTTAGTGTCAAACTAATATAAGTGCTTAATTTCTTTAAAAACAACTCTCCCAAAACATAATTCAGACTAAAGGCGCTTTAAATTCAAAACAACATAAAACCCCGCCTAGTTCTCACCAACAGCGTGTAACTTTATATGCGTTAATATTTTACAAAGACTGTATTTTGCTCAAGGAGGTCTAATGAAGAGGTCGGCTCATCTCTTTGTGCGGGGCTTGTGTTCCACGGCTCATTATGTGAGGGATTTGCACTCGTTGTTCGGCCGGTTTTGTTTTTGTTTACGCTGCATTGGGAACTTACCTGGAACAAAAAAAAAATGCTGGTTAGTTCGGGTGAAAATGGATATTTTAGTATGACACAAATTCTTTTATTCTTAGAAATAAAGGAAAAGTCACTGGTTAGTATCCAATATGACTTGGAAATCCGTTAGCCATTAAGAAGTGTAATGATCTTACGGTAGATGTCGATAGGTGCCTCCCTAAGGCACATGTGAATGATATGATGGAAATATTCGCTATCATCGTGTAAGTCTCGGCAGCTCAGTTGGCAGAGCGATGGGCTAGTCATCTAGAGTTGCAAGTTCAAATATTATATTTAGTTTTTCCAAATATTATCCTACAGATATTACATTTACAGATATTAATTAATTTAGTTAACTTTAAACTTAAAAAAAATCAAGTAAATTGTTTTAATTCAAAATTGTCTTCAATTAACAGAAAAGATTTTACGGTTATTTTTCCTTTAGGAAGATATTATAATGAATAAAGAAGTTCAGCCCATTACACCAGTGTGCCACTGTGCAGGTCCCTAAGCGGACTGGATTATTTATAATTTGAGACCGCGTTATAACACTGCGCGCGCTAAGAGCATTAGGAGGGTTAATACGGGGCTGGCCGACGTAGGCTTTTCACACCCGAATAAAGTGTTGTCCAAGAGAAAGTGGATGTAAGGATTAATTTTAAGCAGTTTTTCATGAAGAGTAAAGTAAATCCCATCAAAAACATTTTCGTGTAAAATGTTGCCAAGATGAAATGATAATCAAGCCAAGCTTCTAACTCAACAAGCCCTAACTTCACAAAGTCTACACCTGAGGCAAATTATATGGCTTGGTCGGTCGCTACCTTCACATGGGCGTAAGGTGAAAAATTTATTTACTATTTATTATTTTTTTATTAAAAAATACTTCTTGTAGTTAGTAAGAAAACGTGTAGAGCAAAGAACCAAGGTTTAAAAAAAACGACGAAGCGCTTCGACAAAGGGTACTTTACCAGTCTTGGCGGAGGCACGGGTAAATATTTTACTTGTCAAAATGTTTGGCAAAACTGAAAAGAGTGGGCTGTAACACAAGCAAATGATTAAAACATATTGTACTCTTCAAACTATTAAACTTTTGTTTAACAACTTTTAAACGGGTAAGTAATAGAACGTATACAAACCTATAATATATCACTCTGAATGTATAAATTCAATTTGTATAATTTTGATCGGAATAACATTCAATTGCAATAACATGCAATATGTATAACAACGAATTCTATAATTGTAAATTGTATAATAAACACTACATATATCATTGTTTACAATAACATTAGAAAGGTATAACGTTGAAATAATATAACATACAAAACAAATATCATACATTAAAAATACCGAACCACTACCGAAATTACATTATTTAACCCTTAATAGGGCAGAGATATTAATATCGAAATTAAACAAGTAACGTAAGCGATTTAGATATATATTGTAGCCATAAACAACATGATCGTTAAAAAATTTTTTTCGGGAAATTAGTTTTCATGAAAGTCAGGGTGGTAACTATATGACCGTTACCTTTTAATGGTTTTTAGGAAGTGGTAAGTATTTTACCGTTGCCCGTTGGTGCCGCATAAGGCAATACTGTTCTCAGACTGGTGACGCATTTACTATCAGTTTCTTACATCTTTTACATGTAAACGCTTCAGAAATATCTGGGTTTCTGTAAAATGGATCTGAAAACCAATATACGTTGCAATCAGTCAGCGGATTGAGTCTCATTAAAATGAGTACACCAAGGTACGCGCGTTTTTCGGTTTTGTTTCAAGGAACCCAATGCAAAACTTTATTTTGTATGGCGTGTATGTTTGATTGTTCTACAATAAGTTTTCACGCTGCTCCAGGAAAAAAAATAGCCGGAGAAACTGACAGGTTGCGTTTTGTGAGTAAATATCATAAGTTTTGCCACTGATCTATCAAATATGGGTTTGTAATTTACTAGTAAATCTGAGGACCATTTTCGAGCTGGTTCTATACGATGAAATCTTCATCCAAGTCTTGAGGTATCTTTTTATTGATGACCGGAGACAGGGTCTGCGTTGAACGTCGATGGAAACTACGCACGACATTTGTAATTTCATTTTGTACAACAATAACTTGTGGTGTTTCTTTGCTGGGCTGAGGATCAATCGTCTCAGTAGGGCTAGAAAAGGCAATTGAGGTCGGCATATTATTTAAAGGAGTAACAGGTCTTGCGATATCTTCAATTTCTATGGTAACGTAGACAACTAATTCCAAAATATCTTCAGAAGACCGATCAAGGGTCCCATCACATGTTTTTTTCACATGTTCACCAGTATCGGAAGTATTTTGTGGGGTATTTCCGCTTATTGCCATATCGTCTACCTCTAGATAATCATCTCTAGTATCAAAAAAATACTCTTCGTCAACCTGTTAACTCAAAATTTTTGATAACCCTCGCCAAACTTGGTTGTCGTAATTATACTCATGAACAAAATTAAAAATGTATCCTATTTCATCATCTGAGTCACTTTTAAGGCTGGAAATATCCTGTTCAAGTATTTTTTGAATCTTTTCATCATTTTTCTTCTTTTTTGTAGATATATTTAATGAAAACAACAAAATAAAAATTATAATTTTAAAATTGATCCGTACTTTTCTGGCCGTAACGGACACTGGTAAAATATTACCACCAACTTTGAGCTATCTTCGCCAACCGTGCGAATATGTATTTTAGGGTAGATAACACGTAATTAGATAGATAAAATAACGAAATACTATACAAAAACAATAGTAACCACTTACCGGAATCTTGTTAGAACACTTTGACAACAAATAATCGCTAAACACCATAAAAATCGTTCTACTTTCAAATTTTCTGCTTAGCATGTACAGAACCTACGTTTGGCACTTCACAGTGTTGCCAACATATTTTTTTATGAATGACAGGTTATGTATGCGTTCATAAACCTCTCAAAGCACCAGATAAGTCAATTTGTATTTAATCTGTGCCTGACAGAACGAAGTGGTAAGTATATGACCGGTGCCCTATTAAGGGTTAAATATATTTTTGTGTGTTAGTTAATGAACAGATACAGTTTTTAAATTATTATGAAATGAGCAATGTATTTGAAACATCTATACTATGCGAATTTATATTTCAACGTAGTTTGCTCCGTATTTATCTATTACAGATTGCAGCTTTTTTCTGTGGTAATTCTGGTGCTAATTTCTTTATCTAGAGGGTCACAGTTTTAACCTAACCTAACCCACTTTTCTGTTAACAGTTTCTTTTTCCCAAACCTCAGAGTTCTAACCTAACCTGCTACCTATTCTGGAAACAATTTATTTATCTAGGGGGTCACAGTTCTAACCTAACCTAACCCACTTTTAGCAGTTTTTTTTCTAGTAGTGTGTTCTATGAGGTTTGAAATTCTAGGTCATCCTACTAATTTTACTACTTAATTATATAAGATGATATTCACATTTTAATATGTATATATTATGACAGTTATATGAAATGAGCTTAACTTATATGTATATAATACCAAACAGCCATATGTATGTCGTATGTTATATTATTTTTATGTTATACTAATTGAAAGTATACGTTTACTTTATTATACATAAGATTAGTATACATTTTTAACGTTTGTAAACTGAAATTATTCCAAAAGTGCGTATATATTATAGGACGCACCCCTTTTAAACACTATGAATCCTATTTTATACCAAATAAGTTTATCTCCAATGTACGCTAACATCATTGTGATAGATTTTAGGTACTTGTCACGTTTTAAACATAAAGAAACTCGCAATACATTGCGCCATAGAATAAGCTTAAAAGTTTACTAATTAAATAATCAAAACAGTACCCCTAGTGTAATTATTTTCGACAGCGAAACGTTACGTACGCGTTTGCGTTAAGTGTTATTTTGTATGAGATTTTTCACTTTCCAAAACGTCCCGCTTGGCGCGCTGTTCAGAAACCCATACAAAATGAGACTTAACGCAAACGCGTACGTCACGTTTCGCTATCGACTAAATTTACACTAGGGGCAGAGAACATATTTTTAAAAGTTGCTGAACAAGTTTGAGACACAGCCTACAGTTTAATTTATTGCTCCTGTTCAGGCCACACCCAGTATTTTATAGTATGCTGTGTAGTTGTACAAATGGACAACTAAACGTTTCCTAATTTCCGTGCAGGGACGGTTGCGGTCGCTGCAGGATTGCTTGCGGCGGCGAGTGACGTCATCGGCTCGGGAGCTCGATTCAAATTTAAAACCTTCTTACAGTTTTGATATTATTTTTATACAAACTTGAAGATAGCTCACGCTTAATGGTGCACGCGAAGTTAAGTGGAAATCGTGCGAGAGACGCGCACCAATCACCAAGACGATCGTCGAAGACGAAGATCCAGTTCAAAAGTTTTTAAATTTGAATGTCCAGCTCTATTTGACACGATATCGTGGCTTAGATTGGTTAGTAGCTAACAGTAACGCTTGACCAACCAATTCTGAACCTTACGTATTTGAAATAAGATTTACGAATTGTCAAATTAACACCTCACAAACTACTACGAATGATGTATTATCAAAGAAGGAAACAATGTTCAGAGTTTTTTGATATTGAATCAGAAATAAGAGTCAACAAACAAACAACCTAGCTCAGACAGCTGTCAAATTGAGTGAACCTGTGATCAACAAGGTAGATTTTTTTTAAGCCAAACTTAAACTACGCGCACGTGTTTCGCGTGCACGTGTTTAAAGGACTGATTACCAGTTCGCCGGACGATATCGGCCTGTCAGTTTTCTGCGCATATCAGCTTTTGCGAATACCTGACAGGCCGATATCGTCCGGCGAACTGGTAATCAGTGGGCCACTTAAGAAGGTATCCTTCTAGAAAGTATACAAGAGTAAGAAGGACCAAGGTGGAAGAGAAAATTACACGTGTAGTTATAGAGCACCTCGAGAAAAGCTAGCTGCAGTCTACGTCATTGACATAATGATGAAATTACATATATTCAGCCTCTCAACATATCAATTTCTTTCTTCCTCTTCCCTTCAATTTTTCATAGTTTAAAGTAGGAAATTACAAGTAACAAATTTATATTTTTTATTTAGCCGATACACATAACTCTGTTCTCTGTGTGCGAATATACCAACACTCAATAAGTGGTTGCCAGCTCTAACGGTATTTGCACTTGCTCACAATTATGGCTCAGTTTCATTGGTCGATAGGGCCCGTATGCGGGGTGCGGGAGATTTCCATAAAGAATGCCATAGGGCCCGCATTCGGGGAACTATTTTGATTGGTCGATAGGTTCCGCATGTGGGGTGCGGGAGATTTCCAAAACGCGTGCCATTATGAGTTTCACTAGTCGTTATACCACCTTACCGCCTGCAGGGACTCATCCGCATGCTGTATATCGACCGAACTATCGACTTGTGAGTTTCACCAGTCGTTATACTGCCTGCGGGGAGTACTCGCACGCTTTATACCGACCGAGTTATCGATCAATGAAACTGAGCCATGAGAAAGCTTTAAGTCACTATAATGTAATGAAATTAGTGCAAAATGTTGTGGAAAACCATGAGGCTGTCATTTATTCAGCAGTGTAGATACATGATACATTGATGACTATAATGATTCACCCTCAGCCTCTCAACACGTCAATCCCCACGTAACCGTAGCATGGTTTATATTAAAACCGAACGCTGACCTCTGTGACGTGACCCGTGAATATCGAAGACAGCCACTGTAGCGTTATATTTCACACGAATATTGCTGGTGTGATTCACAAGCGAAAGCGGAGATCAGTCACACTCATTAGACCCTTGACCCTTTGGTGAGGTGAACACATAGTAGCAAATACTGCACTCAATCTGAACAACACACACACTTGGTCACGGGGCACAGACTTGGTCTTTGACTAAAGCTCAGAAGTCCAAACTCGGAGTTTGCCAACGAGCCATGGAGTGTAGCATATTAGGTGTCAAATTGGTGGATCGAGTCCGGAACACCACGCTGCGCTCCAAGACACAAATCATCGATGTAGCTCGGAAAGCGGCCAAGCTAAAATGGGATTGGGCTGGTCACGTCTGCCGAATGCCGTCACGGGGCACAGACTTGGTCTTTGACTAAAGCTCAGAAGTCCAAACTCGGAGTTTGCCAACGAGCCATGGAGCGTAGCATATTAGGTGTCAAATTGGTGGATCGAGTCCGGAACACCACGCTGCGCTCCAAGACACAAATCATCGATGTAGCTCGGAAAGCGGCCAAGCTAAAATGGGATTGGGCTGGTCACGTCTGCCGAATGCCGAATGAGTTGTGGGGCAAAGTCACTACAGAGTGGGAGCCCGAAAACTCGAATCGGGGATCTGGCAGACCTCACCGGCGATGGCGGGATGAACTGGACTCCTTCTTGAAGGAGTGGCCAGACATAGCACTGGACAGAGATCAGTGGAGAGATTGGGGGGAGGCCTTTGCCCAGCAGTGGGACACGACTGGCTCCAAATAATAATAATAATAATCTGAACAAAGTGGTCGCCATGGTGAACGTAGGACTTAATAATCTTATCCTGTGCAGTTTTGATTTTACTTGTAATGGGGACTCATTATATTGTAGTAGTAGTAGTAGTAAACTCTTCATTGTACAAAAACACATAATAAAAGGAACTTACAATTAGGAAAAGCTAAGTACAAAGGCGAATTTATCCCTTCAAGGGATCTCTTTCAGTTAACCTTTGAGTAGATGAGAGGAGAGAGTGAGAAGAAGGTGACAAATGCAGCAACATGTACAACAAGGTACCCGAAAGTAGAAGATACAAATACATACAAAATTTATAGGATAAACATACATATATTACACAAAAAAGTAATAGGGAAATTAAACTAAAAAAAAAGAATGAAAAAAGTGGAAAATAATTAGTAATTATACACTAAGAAATGAAAATTATTAAGCCGTCAGATAACCACAGCTTCTTCAACCTTACCTTGAGCGACGCAACCGATTGCGCTTGTCTGAGCGGAATAGGCAGCTTATTGCACAGTTTGACTGCTTCTTATATTCTTTCGCATTACACTCTTACCAGAGTAATCGTAGTCTTCTTAGAGAAGTCAACCTAATAACTATCTCCCGCCTACCCGCCTGTTGTTTACCTCTACTTATGTTGTTGGTTTCTTTCTGATTTTTTTTTCTATTGAGGTGTGCAAAAAAGGGCATTTGTATTTGTATCTGAATCGAAAATCGCTTTCGCCTATCGCCCAACCCGCTACACCGGCACAGGACACGTTCTGACGCGATACATCAGCGTAGTATTGGCGCCCCCCACCCCCTCCCATTTGCATGTAAATTGAATAACGGCGACGCGGCAGAGCTTTGGCTATCCGTTCAACATTTCGCACTTCCTGTACTGCCACTGTTTGGCAAAAATACGTGGGAATTTTCGTGTTGACAACACGCTTTGATGGATGTCAGTTTTGATACGAAATGACATAAGAGATGCATTATGGTGGTTGCCCGCAAGCGAGGTGGCTGCAAAATAATTGGATGTGGCTGCGAGTCCGTGGGAACTAAAAGCGATAACCGCACACAACTATGACAATTTTTTTTAAGTACCTATATATATTCTTACAGATGAATTCTAGAAATGCAAGTATAGGCGTTAGATTTGTAGCTGGCCCCCAACGACTTATCCTTTGTCTATCGTTAACTAAGACGCGCCCATATTTTATTAAACAGACACTGACTTTACTCCCTTTTGTGAAGTATAATTTTTCACAATCCGGTCGCGTATTCGCTCCTATCACCGATCGGTGATCATGTCATGTTTTCTATAGAACACGTAGGGACGGACGGCTCGACCCGGATCCGGACATTTCTAGCGTAACTCATACTTTAATGTACATATATCATTAAAATTAATAATAAAAACTATAAGGAAACTAGAATTAAGATACGACTAAATTAAATCTAAAAGTCACATACACAATTTTTATACACACAAGTAAATTATTCAAAACTAAAGACAACAAACCTTAAACTAAAAAAAAAAATACTTAAAAATAAAATAAATTATACGCTCAGCCTAAAATAAACTATAAATGAAAATGTACTATAAATGACATTAAGAAATGGATTTTCCACAAGCGTTGGTTTACCTATTGGTATTACGAGTACGATCTCCCTCCCTATATTCCTATAAACATTATGAATGCGAAAGTATTAACTCTGTATGTATGTCTGTCTATTTTGCTGTCTATCTGTCTGTCTATTACTTCTTCACGCTTAAACCTGATTTAGATGAAATTTAATATGGAGGTAGTTAGAGACCCGGGGAAGGACATATATGGTAGTTTCATCAATGATTATCAGTCCACACTAGTGAAGTTGCGGGCAGAAGCTGTTAATATATGAATAAGTTAAATTAGATGTGAATTACTTAAGGTTCCCCATCTTCGTCGATAAAGTTACCTATTTATGAAAATTCGATGATAAAACGTATTCAATTGATAACAAGAAAAACATCTTAGTTTTTCTGGCTATAGGTATTCCACGCGCTCGCTTCAAGGCTCCAGGATATTTTATAGAGCCATTAACCATGCACGACGTACATTGGTTCGCCGTTCCAATGACTCCATTCAGACCCCAATACTGAAGGTGACTTGGAAATTAAACGTTCCTTTTTATCGCCCACGTACTGTATTAAATGGTTTCAATGGCATTGTTGTGAGTTGACGTCTTTTTACTTAAGTACTTGATTAGAAAAGCAAATATAGATCTTAGTGCTGATGTAATAAGGTTTAAACTTTGAATGTGATCAGAAAAAAAGGTGTATGTAAATTGAAGGAGCATAATTTAATAGGGGCATTCAATTCATTGTATTTTTGGCCATAAAATTCTTTAGTGCTTTTTTACTATCTTTTTTTATTAATATTGTAACACGCTAAGTCTCAATCAAGCACGTAGTCCACCTGGCAGTAGTAGTAGGAGATACGTTATAAGAAATATACACTCATCTGTTATTTATTTGTAATAAGAAATAAATGATAGATAATATTCACATTGACACTTCCGAGAAGTCAAAAGGGAGGACGATAGCACACAATAGCGATATCTTACCGTAAAAATCATTCTGCCAGTTTTTGCGGGGGGAAACGTACACACAGTCACACTTCTCACTCACTACATACAAAATCCAATCTGTAATGACGACACATATACATAGATAATGACATACGTCAAAGACACCGTTTGACGACCGGTTTGGCCTAGTGGGTAGTGCCCTGCCTACGAAGCTGATGGTCCCGGGTTCAAATCCTGGTAAGGGCATTTATTCGTGTGATGAGCATGGATATTTGTTCCTGAGTCATGGGTGTTTTCTATGTGTGTATTTATAAATATTTATATATTATATATATCGTTGTCTAAGTACCCTCAACACAAGCCTTATTGAGGTTACTGTGGGACTTAGTCAATTTGTGTAATAATGTCCTATAATATTTATTTATTTATTTATTAAAGACAAGTCTTCCACACCTCTTTTTTTATACTACGTCGGTGGCAAATAAGTATACGGCCCGCCTGATGGTAAGCAGTCTCCGTAGCCTATGTACGCCTGCAAGTACTTAGTACTGCAAGTAACGAGTTACATGCGCGTTGCCAACCCTAACCCCCCCTCGTTGAGCTCCGGTAACCTTACTCACCGGCAGGAACACAACACTATGAGTAGGGTCAAGTGTTATTTGGCTGCGGTTTTCTGTAAGGTCTCCCTTCCCGATGTTTCTCCAAGCATTGACACATTGAAAATAGGTTGCCTAGTAAAATTGCGTACGGGCAGTTAAAAAATCGTTTTCATTTATTTTATTTGTGTAATAAGTATATCAAATAAAGGGTTATTTTAAATATTATCTAACTATAATAGGTTGCCTTACTCGAATTAAAAAGTTGTTCCAGTCCATGGTTGCCTAGATTTTAGATGAAAAAAAAATCAAAATCGATTAATCTAGCAAAATTTTACAGGTATCAGTGAATTATTGAAAATACTCCAAATGTACTCAAATGTTTAATGTTTGCTGCAATTCCTAATTAATTCTAACTTTGAGTCAAGCCACTAATCATTCACGGTTCATCACGTACCGTAACCGTACCGTACCGTAGGTAGGTACGATGTACGATGTACATATAAGGTGCGATGTTGGAAATGTGACACACATAAACTACAATGCATTATACAATTCCGATAAAATGATTGTTGGTCTATTCATGAAAAAACAATAAAAGGAAACAAAAAATCAAAATATAATGTAAGTAGGTGATCAATTACCAAGAATCATGAAAAATTACCAAGTAATATTCAAATAATATATTTTATTTATTTATACAAGGAATTCCAACAGCTATAAAAATACATTAAACTTTTTAGATAGTAGTACAGAGCCAATTACAGGAACTCGCAAATAGAAACTGTATATATAATTACAAAATACACACTAGATAATAATTCAACAAACAAAGCGTGTCCAACTACGGCGACGAAAAAGGAGGGTTATGATTTTGACCGGTATATTTATATGTTAAATAATCTCTTAAAAGTACTTATTTAAATGTGTTATATAATTACACAGCCAACGTGTTAAGCATGTTATATAATTTTGGACTTTATTTCATCGTGATAAAGTTCAAAAAGTCTATATATTTTGAGATTGATTCTACTCAACTTAAGCAAAACTTTTACCTCTACAAGTGAAGATTTTACGGGTTATTTTCGCTTGAATACAGCAAAAGTAATGGTGTGTGAACTGATTTAATCTAGCTTTATGTCTTAGCATTATTCTCAATACAAAATTTAGCGAATAGAAATAAATTCGAAAACTTATTGGATTCGAGCTCTTGCTTACTCTTATTGTAAATTACGAGTGTGCGAGAGTGATACAGTAATTTTCGTATTCGTATCTGAATTAAGACTTGAAATGTTTGTTCTTATAGTTTTATTTCAAACAGTTTTACTGATTCCGCGAAGACAGAACTATTTGAGCGTAAAAATTAAACAAAGCTAGATGGAATCAATTCTGGAGTTTCTTGGAGAATCATTATAGAGCATGCCTTATTTCTGCGATTTGACATTAAGGTAATTAGTACATTTAGAAATATTTTACTTGATAATTAAAAAAACACAGCCCTATATTTGTTTAAAGTACACTTAAATCTTTGTCCTAAAATGCTAGATGTCCATGTCTGTGACGTCACTCGACTAACAAAATCATTTTGGTTCTTTTTTATACCACGTCGGTGGCAAACAAGCATACGGCCCGCCTGATGGTAAGCAGTCACCGTAGCCTATGGACCCTTTAAAAACCTGTACAATCCTTTTTTGAAGAACCCCATACTGCATACCCCCGGGAAAACCTCGGCAGGGAGCTCATTCCTTAGCCGGAGCAAGATTAATTTTGGAATTGGCTTTATGAAGAAAATAAACAAATCTTATACCTTTAAACGAGCAATTCTTGTATATATATATTTCCGGGATCTCGGAAACGGCTCTAACGATTTTGCTGAAATTTGGTATATGGGGGTTTTTGGGGGTAAACAATCGATCTAGATTAGTCTTATGTTTGGGAAAACGCGTGTTTTCGAGTTTTCATGCGTTTTTCTTTCGACGCAGAATATGGTCGCTAATTTCGTGTTGCCAGCCACTGTCCGTCTGGTCCAGCGGGTTAAGACGCGGACTGCTAAACGAGTGTTACGGGTTCGAATCTCGCCCGGTGACTAACTTTTGTTTTTTTTTATTTTATTTGAGTTTATATATAATTTTTTAATTTTTATTGTTTTATCAAGTTTAATTTAGTAAAAAAATGTAGTTAAGATTATCATCTATACACCACCATATTACAATAAATAGTTATAACCGAGTAAAGCTCGGTCGCCCAGGTACTAAATACTTAAGCCCCAATAGTAAGCTAAGTATGGCTTGTATTGAGGGTACTTAATAAGACAACGATATTTATAATATACTTACTAATACTAAAATACAGAGAAAACACCCATGACTCAGGAACCAAATATCCATGCACATCGCACTTGCGCGCCTATGCGCCTATTAAGCCGATGGTCCTGGGATCAAATGCCCTTCAGGGGATTTCATCCCAAGACCATCGGCTTAATAGGCGCTGGGTCACAACCGACTATTAATGCCAGACAGGTTTTCAAAAATCATTCTTAATATTACTTACTGCTGAGGCACGGCGACCCTAAGTGGATCTTCGCCTCTGACGCCAAAGACCGCCATGCTTCTCTGTCCAAAGACGCGGATGGAACCTGAATACTCCGCAGGAACCAGGAGATTCAAGATCTAGTCCGAGCCTCATTGGAGAGACGAAAGCCGACAGACTCCGATGGCTCGGGCACGTAGTCCGGATGGGTGAAGATCGTGCAGTCTGGAGGGTAAACTTTGGAGTTCCAAATAGTCGAAGACCGTCTGAACGTCCTAGGTACCGCTGGAGAGACGAAGTGCAGAAAAACCTTAGTGAACTCGGCGCCGTCGGACAGAAACGGCTTTGGTCTCTTAACGTTAGTACAGCGGCGGTATCATGCTCGCATTTTTGTCACTTGTCATGTCATGCGTCACTTTCGCACTTACATACTTGTTAGAACGTGTCAGGCATGATGACAGATGATAAAAAACCAACCATCTTAGCCCTACAGAATTTATTTACCCCTTTGCCATTATTTCGCTACCATACTTTTGTCACTAACACGACTCATTTGGAAAACAGGATTAAGAAACCGAGATTTTGTATTACCGCTAATTTTACAAGCTTTTATTTAACTTGCCCTGTTAGTATGTTAGTATGTTAGTTTGTTAGTTAGTGTGTGATGTTAATCTTGGACGCTAAATTTAACCCGCTTTCCGATTTACAATTGAACTGAAAATTTCCATACATATTTAGGTACGTAAGTCAAGTGACAATGCAATATTATGGTACTAGAGCTGATCTGATGACGGAGACAGGATGTGGCCATAAGCACTCTGTGATGTAACAACGCAACCTGATGAGTATTAGTTGCCTGTGGTAAAAAAGTACAGTCAGCGATAAAAGCTTGTACCAAAAAAAAAGTTTAGTATTATCATGATCCAATTACTCTGTGATATGACGACCCTTTCAAGTCGCCGGTAACAGTCATTAAGGCTAGGTGGAGAGGTTTTTCTCCTCGGCAGGGCAACGTAACTTCGTTCGCAACTTTACTTTGTTCGTGACTCAACGCTCCTATTCCATATAACAAAATGCTATCAGACGATGCTTTCCTCATTTTAACAGAGTTCTAATCATTGTAGCTTTATATACTGTACCCCTAGTGTAAATTTATTCGATATATATTTAGAAGCAGCGCGCCAAGCGGGACGTTTTGGAAACTCAAAATCCCGTACAAAATGAGACTTAACGCAAACGCGTATGTTACGTCACGCGATTGAATAAATTTCGGGGTTCTGGTCTATACGAGGATTACATAAAAATGTAAATCAGCGAATGAAGTATGTAACAATTTTATATATACTACGTCGGTGGCAAACAAGCTTACGGCCCGCCTGATGGTAAGCAGTCTCCGTAGCCTATGTACGCCTGCAACTCCAGAGGAGTTACATGCGCGTTGCCGATGCCGACCCTAAACCCGCTCCCCCTCGTTGAGCTCTGGCAACCTTACTCACCGGCAGGAACACAACACTATGTGTAGGGTCTAGTGTTTTTAAGCCTAGACCAAATAGTCGTTATATTAGTATTTTAACTGCTCATTTAAGTTTTCGTTTGCTCTTTTTATAATTCTCATTAACTAATATGTAGTTTTAAGGATTTGCAATATTCATGACGGGTTTTGGCTATGATAAATTTGTCTGTCATACCAATACACATATTTAGCAGACGGACGGACGTTATACCACACCATCTGTACATAATATCCCTTTCTAACGTTTATTATTATTATTACATTACATTACTTTTGTCAATTCAATCGCAATATGTAACTGGAGAAATGTCGACGGAGCACCGGCGACATTAGTCGCTTCGTATAATCGCGTTTGGAAACAAATTACGAGTTACGGGCATGCGCGGCGATCAGCCATGCATCAACTGGGGAAGTTTCATAACACTTACAACCAGTTTTAGATGCACCTGTACCATGAGAGACTTGTCTACCACATCTATACACATATATATAAACATCATCATCTCCTAGCCGTATTAGACCACAGCGTCTGTTGAGAGCATCGGTGGTGACTGGTATAAGCAAAATTTAAATTTAATAAATAATAAATAAATAAAAATAAATATTATAGGACATTATTACACAAATTGACTAAGTCCCACAGTAAGCTCAATAAGGCTTGTATTGAGGGTACTTAGACAACGATATATATAATATATAAATATTTATAAATACTTAAATACATAAAAAAAACACCCATGACACAGGAACAAATATCCATGCTCATCACACGAATAAATGCCCTTACCGGGATTTGAACCCGGGACCATCAGCTTCGTAGGCAGGGTCACTACCCACTAGGCCAAACCGGTCGTCATGAAATAATTAATAATTGTAAAGTAGGCTATGGCAACAGGTGGTCTGGCCTTTACCTCATTGCGCTTACCGTCAAGTTCTGCGCGCCGCCTAGCTTCAAACTGATGCACATGCGACAGCGCAATATAAGACATAATCTTTACATACATAATTACATTACCTACTTTTGGTTAAACAATCCCAATGACACGTAATTCTTAGGTGGATTCCTGTGTTTGGCATAATTATTGATAGTCATATTATCATTAGTCATAACGCTGAAACCGTTAACTTTTCAGAAATTTCCTTAGGTTATCCTATAGATAGGTTAGGTTAGGTTAGGTTTGTTTTATGGCAATCCTGAAAAGTTACGCGTTTCTGAGAAAAACCAAATTATGGCTAACGAAAATGCGGACAAACAATACATTATGACTTATATATTTATAGGAAACAATAGAGACCCGTAATTAGGCACATGTAGACGGAGCGCCAGCGACATTAGACGCTTCGTATATCGCATATGGCAACCAATTACAAGTGGGAAAGTTTCATAACACTAACACCCTGTTTTAGATGCACTGGACTTTGATAGGAATTGAAAATTGATAGAAAACTGGAGGTGGGAATTTGTCAATTAAATACACTTTGGTTACAAAAAATGGAAGAGCTATTTTGTTTTGTCGTTCCTCCAACAAACTCGAATAACTATAAGAGGCATGGCACACTGCGTCCAACTCCGACGCAGCCGGACGGGATGGCGCTATAATACACGCATAGCGTTGTCTTGCTCAAACTTCGGAGCGACATGCGAATCGGACACACCGTCCCATACCATGCCCCTAAAAGTTGTCCGCTCAAAATTGTCCGCACGGGAATTGTGCTGCGAGTGACTTGTCCTGTGCGCAGCTTGACAGCATCAAATATTGTAACACCACGCAACATGTTTGACATATTTCATTTTATTTTATATTTTCATTTTAGCCAATCAAAACTTTTAGTTTGACATCAGTTTGTTGTTGCGGGAAATTGTGTATAGCGTAATAATATTCAAACCTGCGAGCAGGGTATATTCTCGCTATTCTATTTGTTTTCTCGCTAGGAAATGCACGTACTTCCTTTGTTGTTTTTATTTTTTATTATATTTGTTTGATATTTAGAATTTATTCTAGAAACATTCTAGAGCTTTCTAGTATTATCTTAGAGAGATTCTAGTATTTTTTATAAAATTGTTTTTTTTGTAGGACGATATTTTGTGAAATGTTTAGTATTAAATTTGATCTATGAATTATATTCATTAGTATTATATTATATGGAATAAAATATTTACATCAATAAATTGCTCTGATAATTAGCTTAAGATAATTATATGTAATACTGTCTTACTATTCATATATTCAATTTCAAATTCAATAAAGTATATTTGAACTTGAACTTGAACTATCTGAAATGATCATTTCGATAACTTTAAATGTTGACCCAAAGGTACGTTGACAAACTAAAACAAATTATCTCCAAAATATTTTCCATTAACTTATACAGGCTGTCAGGCCTATCATGGGGCTTTAAATGCAGGAACACTACACTGAGCTAGTAGAACCGAGCCCTATATAATACTGTATACTTTTATTATGAGACCGCGAAAAAAATATAGGCTTTTTCATACCCCATATTACAAGTTCCTTGATTTATCGAACGACTTGATTTAACAAATGCAAACGTTTGTTAAAAACGACAAAAATTTGTATGCTACTTATTGGCAAAAATTATTTTTGGTACAAGCTTTTATCTCTGACTGTACTTGTATTTCCACAGGTAACTAATACTCATCGAGAAAAATCTAAAAACCTAAACACAATTAGGTTGCGTTGTTTTATCACAGAGTTCCTATAGCTACCTCCTGTCTCCATCATCAGATCAGCTTGATGGTACCATAATATTGCATTGTCACCCGACTTACATCTGTATGCAAATTTTCAGCTTCATCGGAAACCGGGAAGTGGGTCAAATTTAACTTGCATGATTTGACTCGTACATACATTGCAAGATAATAAAAATTTTGAAAAAATGTCAACGTATTTCGTGCTAACCTGTACCTATACGTAAGATCCGGGTTTTGAACCAGTAACCTCCGGTCACGGACCCCAGGTTCGTATAAAGTAGGTTTAGTAAATGTAAAGAAAGCCTCTAGACTGGAAAATTTTGCATCTATTATCCTAACAATTCATTTTAGGATGCTTTTGCTCCGTTCTCACACTTCCTACTAGTACAATTAATGGTTTCCGTCGTACGAACTCCACATTTTTTAACAAAAGTTTGGGCTACTTTAGAATGAATGTACATTGTGAAGTTTGAAACGAAATATTTAATATAATTTACTACGCACGTTTATTTATAGTTCTATAAGCAATCGTGCGTAATTCTATAGCAGACACTTTTCCAATTATAATGTGAATTTAAAATTAATTTGTACAGAAGCTTAACGGAACTGGTTTACCCAATATACCGGTAGATGGCGCTGTTACGGCCGGCCAAAATCCTACAACTCGCGAACGTTTGTTTATCGTGTAATCCATAAGGCGTTAAACTTGTTTTGTATTTTTGAGACATTGCGTGTAGGTGACACTGTTCTGTAGATATATATCAGTTTTGGTGCATTGTGGCCAATGTGGGAACATTGGCTGTTATAAAAAATTATGTAACATCTACAACAACTAATTACTATCATGTCACACGATGTTGTATAACATTTTAAAACAGTCAATATGGGGACTGGGTGTACCATTTATAATTAAACTCGGTGTTTAGTGGTTACACTTTGCAGAAAAAGCAATAAATACGATAACTTTCTAACGAAGCCTAAGCTGAAATTAACTAGAACATTATACTTTCATATTTATAACGAAACTTTACTTTGTCAAAAAAATAAACAAATTAATCATCACCTAGCTTACAAGGAAAGGTACCCAACTGTCCGGTTCCAATTTGATTTATATTTATATATGTTATACTCGTAGTATAGAGTAGTCTAACATAACAGACACGTATTTTTTTTAGCTGCCCAAACTCAACCTATTAGGAGAAATTGTCCTCCAATTTACTAAAAAATTACTAAACCTTCTAACTCCTATAGAAAGTGATGCTCAAGCAACTTGCTAGTTACTGCCTACTGGCTGGTTTGAGTATATGTTTGAGAGCAGGAAAAAAAATGAACACGTGTTTTGTTATATCGCCAGAAACTCATTTTTTCCTAAAAAAATCGACGTTCGAAGTTTCTCCCAATAGGTTGAGTTTGGGCAGCTAAAAAAAATACGTGTATATTATTTTAGACTACTCTATAACATATATAAATATAAATCAAATCGGTACCGGGCAGTTGGGTACCTTTCCTTGTTAGAGTAATATAACAACAACATTACACTTAATAAAAGGCGAACTAAGCCTACCTCTCGTAACTTCAATTTGTCTTCAAATCTTCCCTGTATGCAACAACGAAATCCACTACCGCTCCGTATTCTGATACGAGTGGCTTACAGATATAATTGCCTGCTAGTTTCTGTGTAGTTTTACCATTTTATTAACATAATATACCTACATGTAGTTGCCTATTTATAAAGTAACGTATGGCTTGTAGCTAAGCCTGTCTCACGCTAACAACGAACTTGAATAACAAGACGCTCTTATATGACACATAATGCAGTATAACTTGTCTCAGAAGTCCATATTTAAAGGACTGTGCCAGTTTTTAATTCTACTTATCTACTTCTAACACCTTTTTTTCATCAGACTCGACTTTCAAAAAAAGCTCAGGTCTAAGAAGTTAGGAGGGTAGGGCCTACCGCGAACCACGTTCGACGTGTTGCCTCTCTGTCGCATTTGTAAATTCGTACGTAAGCGTGACAGGAAGGCAACGCGTCGAACGTGGTTCGCGGTAAGCCCTCTGATTCTATACTTCGATTGATTTGTAGATGGTCCATCAGTAAAGCTGTTCTCTTTGCTGGAAATAGTGATATAACTGAGAAACTATCCACAGCTGCGGTGGCAGCATGGTTCCATTTTTCACTTGTCACTATGCCCGTCACCTTCGCACTTACATACTTGTTAGAACGTGACAGACATAGTGACAAATGATAAAGAGCCGAGCATCTTAGCCCTACTAAGTTAAATGCTAAAAAGCAAGAGACCGAAACCCCGGATTGACGATGGTCAGTGACAAACAGCGAGAATTAGCGACACATTATCGTGAACCTATCCCGAACAGTATCAGAACCCCTAGTATAAATTTATTCGATAGCGTGACGTGACGTACGCAATTGCGTTAAGTCTCATTTTGTATGGGTTTTAGAAACAGCGCGCGTTTTGGAAACTCAAAATCCCATACAAAACTCGCTATCGAATAAATTTACACTAGGGGTACAGGAAACCGATTCGCGGAAGAATGTTTGTAGCAATATTAGTGGAATAAGGACGTACGCAGGTGGGGGTAAGCCCGGCTGAGCACTCACAGCGATATATCATGGCCGTCGCGGTAACTTCGTCATGAAATAGTGTAGGGTAATGGATGACGCTGCCAAGTGGCTTTGTTCTTATGACAATATATTTAGGTGCGTACATTTTAAATTGAGTACGCTTGAGGACAGTTTTTTTTTTATACTACGTCGGTGGCAAACAAGCTTACGGCCCGCCTGATGGTAAGCAGTTTCCGTAGCCTATGTACGCCTGCAACTCCATAGAAGTTACATGCGCGTTGCCGACCCTAACACCCCTCCCCCCCTCGTTGAGCTCTGGCAACCTTACTCACCGGCAGGAGCACAACACTATGAGTAGGGTCTAGTGTTATTTGGCTGCGGTTTTCTGTAAGGTGGAGGTACTACCCCAGTTGGGCTCTGCTCTAGATCTGGAATGACATCCGCTGTGCTGTGCCCTACCACACAAAGCAAGATGACATTCACAATGCCCATACCTCTCTTGTGGACGTAGTTTAAGGACGTACCCGGGTCCAAGACAGTGATAATGGGCACGTGTGTTATAGCCTCCCGTTGAGGGGGCCAAGTCAAGATGACATAGACAAAGGCCAATCGAAAACCCGGGTATATCCTTAAACTACGAGAATCCAAAACGAAGGTATGGGCACTGTAAATGTCATCTCGCTCTGTGTGGTAGGGCACAGCACAGCGGATGTCATTCCAGGTCTAGAGCAGAGCCTAACTGGGGAAGTACCTCCACCTTACAAGAAATCGAAGCCAAATAACACTAGACCCTACTCGTAGTGTTGTGTTTCTGCCAGTGAGTAAGGTTGCCAGAGTTCAATGAGAGTGTGGAGTGTCAGGGTCGGCAACGCGCATATATCTCCTCTGGAGTTGCAGGCGTCCATAGGCTACGGAGACTGCTTATCATCAGACGGGCCGTATGCATTTTGCCACCGACGTAGTATTAAAAAAATATATTTACACTCCACAATAAGCTGTAGTATTTTATATGTACAATGTATTTACATTTACCTACATAAAAAACGCCAGTTCTTATTTCTTTTAAATTAACCTAAACAACAACTTAGAAAAGTTAAGATAAATTGGACGTAATGACAATTTTTTTGTCTATACTTATTCATAAAACCGAATGAAACGTGGCAAACAAAGTTTTGTCTCATTCTAACAAAAATGAATGTCAAATAACAGATAAGGATTAAGGGCCGGTACAGACGGACTGCAACTCGACTGCAACTTGTATGGGAACTGCATGCCGACTGCACTCCAACTGCAACGTCGACGTGCAGTTCCCATACAAGTTGCAGTCGAGTTGCAGTCCGTCTGTACCGGCCCTAACTGCACTCCAACTGCAACGTCGACGTGCAGTTCCCATACAAGTTGCAGTCGAGTTGCAGTCCGTCTGTACCGGCCCTAACTATAAGTGATTGTTAAGTGTTTATGAATAACGCCATTTTAGTCTTTATGACAGTATTCTGCAAATATATTTACACAAAGTTAAAACCAATCGAAATAACACTCACAAACGCCAAATTTACTGAAACGTCCAACGTTCTCGGAATCCTAAAAATGGCGGGTTCTATTTAAAGGGCTTCCTAATTAATTGATCTGAGGCGCGGAAATTGCCAGCCACCCTTCCCTTCAGTGTGTCTGTGGCCTTCATTTACAATTCCACTCCTAACTTCACCAACCACCTATCATTATTCCAATACCACTGTAAAATCAACCTTAAATGATACAAAATAAAGTTCAAAGTAACAAAATGGCTTGAAACTATGTAAGTTATTTGAGAAATTATTCGTGAAATGGTTGAAGCGAAAGGATGCAATTTACGCAATATAATTGCGCGATTTACAAATAATTTCGATTCTCGGAGTTAGAATGTTTCAGTTGTATATTTAATTATGTCTAGTTATTTTATGATTTCAATTTTCGCAATTATTACATACTCTAAAGAATATTATTTGTTCTAACAAGTGACGTCACATAATTATTTGTGTGGCATAAGTAGCATGACATAAAAATGGTTTAGGTTAGATCAGAACTTCGACCCCCAGTTGAAAAAATGCCTAGCAAAAAATTGGTTCAGGTAAGGTTTGCACTGCGGAATCGAAAACCCTAAAAAAATAGGTTGGGTTGGGTTAAATGGGATGATAATCTGTACTTAATTATATGGCCTGCTATAAATTATAATTATACTCGTTATAAAAATTATGTAAGACATTTCATTTAATTTAATTTTTATTTTATTTAATTTTTTATTTAATGTAATTGTATGATGTGTAAATAAATAATGTATATGGAAATGATTTTCTGGATTAAATTTCATTCATTCATTCATTACGTTATCATTAAATTAAATATGGCATAAGATATTATACAATATGTCTATTTATACTTATGCAAAAATATAACATAACAAAAGTCATAAAACCAGCCTATAAACTACTTAAAAATTATATAAAAATAGGCATTATATCAATGCCAGTTTAGATGACATCACAATATAACAAAAGGAACTTATAATAAAAATTAAATTATAACTTACATATAATAATATATTTAATGGCATTATAATAAATGTATGATATTTTTTATTTATTTTATCATCACACACCCAAATAAAAGTCGTCAATTATTTATAAAAGTAAGAAAGCATATTTATTGGCCCTAAATTAAGTACCCTTTGATTTTTTTACAACACAAACATTCTTAATACCTACATACCGTCTCCAGATTTAAAATAATCAAATGTTTAAAAGGTGTCTTCCGTAAAAACAACACGAATGTATTTATACCAAATTCTAGAACATTCTAGAACAGACACGGAAACGGTAGGTAGTCGGCGATAATATTTATCTTAATTACGTAAACGTGAGTTTATCACCTGAAGTTAGCTGCGGTGCCATTACCGTGGGCTTATTCTGACGGTAAGCACCAGAGACCGGAATTTTAGTGGCATTTTTGATTTGTCATTATGACTTATCGACTTCAAATATACAATACAGTGTGTCCCTAGCCATTGGACAAAACCGAAATGTACATATGCATTAGGGTATTTAGAACCAGTGTACAAAGTATCATAACAACCGGTGTAGCGGTTTCGAAGAAATTAACAAATTACCATTTTTTACTTTGGAGCAGCCTGCATGTGTTAGTAGCTCCTAAGGTAATATCGTCAAAGAATAGTATGGTACCTTTTTCGACCTTTTTGATTATCTTTTTTATTTATAAATAAAATAAAAATAAAATAAAATAAAATAAAATATTTTTATTTCAGAACCATAAGAATTCCATAAAACATTGTTAGTACCATCGTTATAGCTAGGGGTTATTATGACACTAATAAGCTTCTGTATTTTGAAAAATGTCATCATTATCAAATATTTAGAACAAATTGTCAAAAAGACTGCCAAAGATTAACACAGTATGTGTCTTTTTGTTGTCGATTATTGCAACTAACTTTTGTTCGAAAAAAAAATTATCTTTTGTTGTAATTAAAAAAATATTAACATCAGAGCATTCCTGAGAAGTCACCCTACGTGGGATTTCAGGGTTTGTCCAATGGCTAAGGTCACCCTGTATATCGATATAATATAAGACACAACATATTAAAAAGTTAATAGTTAATGGATATTTCATTGTACAAAAAGTTATTTAAAACCAGATATGGAAAAAAAATATCACTAGATTTTTTTTTTAATAAAAAAAATGGAACACTTGTTAGCACTAAAACAGACTTTGAATATGGAAAGGAAAAAACACGGAACTGAAGTAATTAAACTTGAATTTGATTGTGACAACTCTGGCCTAGTGGGATGACCCTGCCTATGAACCCGATGGTCCCGGGTTCAAATCCTGGTAAGGGGACTTATTCGTGTGTTGAGCACGGATGACGGACGGCTTATTGAGCTTACTGTTTATCTATTTATTTATAAACTTTTCATTGTTTTAATTGCATTTGTCTATTTCACATTTTATATCACTCGATAGTTATCTGCAAGATATCGCTTTTTAGTGATGAGACCGCTTGTTATCTACCCCTACTTTTAATATTCTTTAGAGTCAATGGTAAAATGATAAATGTAAATTTTTACTTTAAATTAAATTAGAAAATAGTCCCTTTGAAGTTAAAGCCGTTTTTCATAAATACTCTAAGGTAAACTTCAATCTCTTATTGTTTTGATGTAGTAAATTCTGGTCTGGAAATCAAAATTCACTAAGAATAAGACCTGTTTAGCCTAATTTAATTTTCACCATACCATATCGTAAAATCTATTTGTAGAATTTGCATTTTATAGAACGCGAATACAAACAAACACATATTTTCCCTCTCAATGTTGAAATATTACTTATTTTCCACCAAAAACCAAGTATTTTCCCAAGAACCCAAAGAAAAACAAAACCATTGTCGCAAGCTTATTCTGATATATCTGTACTCTCGCCAGAATACGCTACCTGGATGATAATGTATGCAAATTACCTTTAACTTGAGCGCAGCCTGCGAGCGCTGTATCAAACTTGTTATTTGTGTGTTTTAAGTTATGTGATGATTTACGTGCGCCGGATTACAGAATAAGGACACAGGGACGAGCGTATTGGCGAGTAAATAGTAAAAAAATACTTAGCGCCACTTGCACCATTCCACTAACGGGGTTAACCAGTTAAACCTGGAGTTGCCATGGTTACCAGTACAATTTGACAGTGGGTTACCGGTTTAACCGCTTAAAACTGGTTAGTGAGATGGTGCAAGTGGTGCTTAGACTCTTACTAGTCAGTTTTATTTTATATTTAAACTTTAAAAATGATTTTATACTTTAAATATTAAAGAACCTTATTATCTGATACTTATTATTTAAATAAGTACTTGACATTCCATCAAACGCTGTCATCATAATAGACGGTCTACAACACGGCCATTCTGACGTTCCACACGTCCTCGAGGGAAAATAACTGAGAATATACATAAAGGTTACCCATCCCACACGTCTGTATATCACCGTCAGAACACAGTTTCAGTAATAGGTTTCGACTGTAGCAGGTGTCGGCATCTTGATTTACACTTGCGCCGCCGGCGCCGAGCCTTATTAGCTGACAGACAGACGACGAGATATTAATTAATATGAATAAAATTAGAACTATCATTTTTGTTTTGAGATTTGGTAAATGTGTGCAAGTTTTAAGACTAGGTAATTTTGAACATGAACGTAACAATACTTATTTTTATGATTTATTATACCCTCGCGTCTAATGATGGCCTCTGTGACAAGTTCCTTCAAGAACTCCACAAAAGAAAATGCATCGTATAAAAGAGGGACTTAATGCCAAAAGGCATTCTCTACCAGTCAACCTTAAGGCAAAGTAGAGAGATTAGAGAATATTGGAGATTTTTTTCACCGTTTTTTTAGGTACCTACATTTTACATTATTTCAGTTATATATTATAAAAAATATTTTTTTCAATTCAGTTTCCATATAATCAATAACAGTACACATCCATTCATTCATAAATTTTTTCAAAGCTAGATATCAATATTGAGACAAAAAGTTCTATTTTTCTATGTATGTATGGGCTGAATTTGGGATTAGTTCGACAAAAAGTTTCTAACAAAAGTAATTAAGTTTAACCAATGATGAATTGTTACACATTATCACATACAAGTTATATTTTTTCCACCGCCAGTTAAAAGTATAATCCTCCACTTTATAATCAGCTGAATTGGAGCCGGGAATAAATAACAAATAAATAATCACTAATGAATTACGTGGATAGCTCATGGTCTATAAAATTCAGTCATATAGGCTGAATTCAACTGATTTTTATCAGGGTTCCGTAGCCAAATGGCAAAAAACCGAACCCTTATGGATTCGTCATGTCTGTCTGTCTGTCCGTCCGTATGTCACAGCCACTTTTTTCCGAAACTATAGGAAAAAAACTAGAAATTTTGGGGTTTCCCCATAATGTAACTCATTTTTTTTTCATCAAACCCATACGTGTGGGATAGATACCCCATATGTCTTCAAAAATGATATTGAGGTTTCTTATATCATTTTTTTCTAAACTGAAGAGTTTGCGCGAGAGACACTTCCAAAGTGGTAAAATGTATGCCCCCCCCCCCTGTAACTTCTAAAATAAGAGAATGATAAAACTAAAAAAAGTATATGATGTTCATTCATTACCATGCAAACTTCCACCGAAAATTGGTTTGAACGATATCTAGTAAGTAGTTTTTTTTTTATTACGTCATAAATGGTACGGAACCCTTCACGGGCGAGTCCGACTCGCACTGGGCCGCTTTTTTTTCATTTTACTCATATTACTTATTTCACTTACCCATTCCCTCCATTATCACTAACTTATTTCTTGTTCCATACCAACAACTAACTTTTATCCCAAATAAACTTTGCGTACACAAAAACTTAACAAATACTATAGGTTGTTTATAGAAAGTTACCGATAAACAACCTGGCAGGCACGGCCCAGAGCAATCATGGCCACAATGGCTTCAAATCTGATTAATTATTCGTCTACAACTCTATTATTTATCGCTAAGCATTCATTAAATCCGTCACGGGCCGCCGCTTGCCATCGTTCGGAACAAGGGACAATTTATACTTGTTTAGATGGTTGTCGATGTGTTTGAAGTGTTTTTGAATTAAGTCGACGGTGTTTTTCGCTGCGTTCGATGTTTTATTTGGGAAATAATTTGAATTTGTAAGTAACTGTAAATAAAAGTGAAAGCGTTCAATATTTAATTGAATATGAAAAATAAAATATTCTTACTATTGCACTTGTTGTTTTTGTATTGATAATTATTTACCTAATGATTTTAAGTTGTTTTAATGTAGATATTCAACGACCTTAGCTAGTAGATGTCCTGGGCTCAAATCCCGGTAAGGGCATTTATTTGTGTATTTGTAACGGATATTTGTTGCTGGGCTATGGATGTTTTCTATATACGTATATAAAGTATAAATATTGGACAGTTTGGAGTTCGAACAAGACTATCCACTACCTGCTACCAAAGAGTTCTTAGTTATTTCGAGCACATGACCCTAACAACTTAGATTTTTTTTTATGGTGGTTGGAAATTTAGACGGAAAACAACCTCGTGGCCGGTCTCCCAGCCGGTGGATAGACCAGGTTGCTACCCTGACTGGCTTCCTAGTAACGACTCCCATGAAGAAAGCTGAGGACAGGACAGAATGGAGACAACTGACGACAGCGTTTCAGAACAGACACGACTTTCAGCTGTGAAGGAAACTACGTGAATCTACAACAACACGATTAAGGGCAGTTTTTGATGCTAGTGCGGCATCTAGTCCCGGTACATCTCTGAAAGACCTTCAACTGGTAAGTCCCGCAATCCATTCTGTCGATTCTTTTACGCTTTAGGCAGCATCGTTACGTGGCATGCGCGGACGTAGCTAAAATGTATCGTCAGGTACTAGTGGCAGAAAATCAACGTGACCTTCACCTGATCCTTTGGCGCGACAGCCCCGACGAACCGATACAAATTTATCGTTTAAATCGTGTCACTTACGGTATGGTGTCGGCAGCTTTCTTAAGTGTTCGTTGTTTTAAACAGTTAGCCACTGAATGCACCGATCCCACAGATTTAGGATTAACTAGACACGAGAAGTATGTATTTTTATTTTTTATTTATTAAATTTTTTACTTTATTGCACACATAAAGAAAAATGTACAAATGGCGAACTTAATGCCAAAAGGCATTCTCTACCAGTCAACCATTGGGTCAAACAGAGACTTTGTGTATGTTGGTGCAGGAAAAAATAATAATAAATAATAAGGAAAAATTAAACGTGAAGTCAAATAATATTAAAAATATATAAATAGTTAAATACTAAGTACTACTTATATAATGTATAAAAGATAGACTAATACATATAATTATGTACATATACATGATGGTGAACCTTATTTAAGTTCTTCTGACAGAAGATGCTTGCGAAGTAGTCGTTTGAAAACGGGTTTGCTTGGGGCTTGTCGAATATAGAGAGGGAGGGAATTCCAGAGACGGATTGCCTCAACGGCGAAAGAGTTAGACATAAAACCAGTACGGTGAGAAGGATTTTTTTATCTATATACTCGTATTATATATATATGTTTAGTACGCACAACTCAAGCTTCAGCAAAGCTTTTTGAGGTTACTGTGGGACTAGGTCGATTTGTTTAAGATTGTTCAATATTTACACTATTTATTACTTTAGAAGTCTATGTAGGTATGTTATGAAAGTGTGTGTTTTATGTTTAATGAGGAGTAAATCTTTTGTTTTATAAGAAAAGGAGTCTTGTAAACGCAAAAATCATTGTCGAGTTGTTCTCAACGTTTTTCATTAAAAATGATAAAAAAGACTTTAAAACAGAAAAATTTATAGTTCCACCTCGAATACTCCTAGGCAATACTAGTATATTATGTTTATTTTTTTAAAGAAAATGAACTATATATGATTCGCCCTTCTCACAATTCCCTATGGCTTCCATTATTCCCTATCGAATTACTTAAATGGTTAAATGTCATCCGAATTTACACTGAAAGCACTTGGACACAAGATGTTTGAGGGTCGTTCGGCGGAAGAGTCTCTCGAGATAAGCTTCTTCCTTTATGAAATTATTGTTATATTTTTTCCATTGATGGCTTTGTCTGTGAGTCAGGAAAAGTCCGATAGAAAGACTTTAAGATATAAAAATGAACTATAAGCATTTTTTGTCATAAGATAATGTCCTAAATTTTAGATAGAAAGGTTGGCTAGATTTGAAATCAAAAATTCGGTACTTAGGTGCCTAAATAAGTATGACACTACTTACAATAAATAATTGCATACTAAATTTAGAATTAACAATTTTGACATTTGCCAGATATTATTCCTTCCTTAATATTGTATACTATTCCATTATTTAAGACGTTTTGATTTTATTTTTAAGTCTAATTCATACTTAAATTTTTTTTTAATTCTAAGTTTAATAATCAACTGATTAACAATTAATTAAAACAGAAAATATTATTTTGCTGATCTGCGACAAAAGAAAAGCACGTTTTATTCAGTCAGTACTAAGCCGTTATACTTACTTGCGTATTTTTACATGCAATTAATGTTCCCACCCTCCCTCCGCAAAAATAAATACGCAAATAAATATAACAATCCGCCATAGAAAGTATAAAACTCGACACGTTTTTCGCCTCTACGAGGCAACCTCAGGAGATGTTGATGTTTATTAACTATTAGTAAAGTTAGTAAACAAACAAAATACCTACTTAAAAGTAAATCACCTTACAAGTATGTTTATATGTTCATATAATATACCACTACTTATGTTTAGAATTTAAACGGTTAACTGTCGTGAAGCGTGAACATTTATTTTACAAAAAAATTATTAGAATACAAGAACAAATAGTTTTATTAGAATCGATTCTAAGTCGAATTCACAAATCAGAATCGAGCCTGATTCTGTTTTATAAATTCATTACGGTTTTGATCGGATTTTGACACGATCTTGAAATGGCCCACGCTAATTGATGCATGCGAATTAAGTGAACGCGCATGTAACTCCTCTGGAGTTGCAGGTGTACATAGGCTACGGAGACTGCTTACCATCAGGCAGGCCGTATGCTTGTTTGCCACCGACGTAGTATAAAAAAAAAAAAAGAAAGTCATGCGATCAAGGTTGTGTCAAAACCAGTTTAAAACTACAAATAACTTTATTAGAATCGACTTAGAATCGACGTCGAATCCAGATAATATTGAGCTCACCGTAAAATTCCATGAGCAACAGACAGATAACATTTTCTAAGCAAAGGTGACCTGTAATCCCACAACATCCTAATAATAGCACTCTCAGGTATTACGATGTCAACAAAATTAAGACCTAGGTGTCGCGTGTCGTAAACACGTTTTGTCACCTGACAAGTGACAAGATACGTGACGTTGAGTTATGATAATGGATAACGGGATGGGCGGACTGTGTATGGGCTGAATTTTGGGTTATTTCGAACAATAGTGCCATATTTGTTGTTGGTTGGTTATTTACAATTAGAATTGGGATGATAACACATGTTAGTTTAAAAAAATCTTGTTAATAGACCGTGGGGACCTTATACATCTCCAAACTTAATGTATTAACCGTGGAGACTATACGTCTCTGTCATATTGTATAATATACTTGACTTGGTACATACTAGTTATGTATTTTGTAGCATTAGTTTATGAGACTGCTAGTTTAACAGTCCAGACGTGGTTTATTTATTTAGTATAAATTTTATTTTGACACTTGGACAGACTTTACACCTCCAAATTTTATTAGTATTAGTACTCTGACATTGGGGACCTTTTACATCTCCAGATTTAATGCGTTTTTAACCATAGAGACTATACATCTCTATTGTATTGTAGTAATTATTTATTTTATTTGGCTGTTATTGGCTGTTGTATTTATAAATGTTGTTATGTATTTTTTATGTCACGTTACTATAAATGTTGTATTGACTTGTAAAAGAGCCCTTGAGGCCTTCTTGCAGAATAAATTTTGGAATTTTGAATTTTAAGATAAAAAATGAGCAATCCAACACCAAAAATTGAACAAAAAAAAGAGAAATAAACGAAATACAAGACCGCAATGATTCAAAATATAATTATTATTTTTGCCTTTTAAAGTAAAAACAAAATGTTACAGTTCGATTCCTTATATTTTATTGACAAAATTGTACAGCAACTATATAAATAAACGCAATGTTTCACCATCAAAAGAGCAAATTTCTCGTTTTCCATACTCGAAGACGGCTTCGTGATCATGATCGTGACGTCATCACGAGCAAGTACCGTTTAATAAGCGGTGTTTCGTGCGTTGTGTACGATTATCAGATTCTACCTGTCGTTTCTGAACTTTGTATTGCTTTATTTACGATGGGTCCCATATAGACTTTTTATCTGCAAAACGAACCGGATAGACTAAAAAAATCTGTGAGCTATAGACCTATATTTATAACCTTAAAACATGTAATAATAAAAAATAGTAAATTCGTTGATACATTGTCAGAGCATACTCACAATGGTCTTAAGTACCATAAACCCGAAAAGCACTTTTTTAGCATTTACAAAATTCCACGAGGATCGGTTGAGAATTGCGACCTGTAGAGGAGAACGTCTGGAGATACGAAATCAGTTTGCCCGATTCAAGTTCTCAAAACGGAGACCTCTCAAGTCGCTACCCCTTCGGTCAATAAAGAGACGAGTCTAAATATTATACAAACTTTAGATTTTTAAACAACGTATTTTCAAGACTAAATTGCCATTTATACTCAATCAAATAAAATATCACAATAAATCTCCCCTAAGTGCATCAAACACCGTCGTAATCAAACATTCCCACTTCACATTCCACGAAATTCCCAAAACTCGAAAGCAAAGAATCCCCAGCACTGCTACTGCTTTTGACAACCCTCACCGTTACCGAGGTAACCTCGTTACTGCAGACTTTATTGTTTTATTCAATGTAAAACGCTTCGCTACTACACGTTACATATATACACACGTAATAAAAGCCGCAATGTATTACATGCGACGTACGGGTCTCGGTGGTCTTACTTAATAATGGAGACTCCACGGTCGCAGTCTCTGTGATGCTTTTTAGGGTTAGACTCTGTTAAATTGCTGCTGGGAATTTAGAGACATTTTAAAGAGGAATCGCTTTTGAAACAAAATCTTCATTTAGAGAGATCGTAAATAGTTCTAGCAACCCGCAATGCTACGTACGAGTCAAATACATGACATGATCTAAATGAAACTTAATTGCAAATGGTTCAGAGAAATACACTAAATTCGGAAGACATTTATTTTGAATAATACGCTAGCCCCATTATTCATAAACGTTTACTAAAGTTACGATGCCGCTGATCATCGTTTGTCCCTTTCCGACGTATTGGTATGATGGAAAGGGACAAACGATCAGCAGCATCGTAACTTTAGTACACGTTTATGAATAAGGGAGTAAGTGTATAATAAATATTTAGGGACAATCTTACATAGATCGAACTAGCCCCAAACTAAGAAAAGCTTGTATTATGGGTACTACGCGACGATATACATACAAATAAATAGATAAATACATACTTTTATGCATAGAAAACACTCAGACACAAATACCCATGCTCACACAAATAAGTCCCTTACCGAGATTTGAACCCGGGACTATCGGCTTCAGGGGCACAACCAACTAGATCAGACAGGTCGTCATCAATCACCGCAGTGCTCGCCTTTTTGTTTTAATTCGCTACACATTCTTTAGTTTGTGAATTTGACATAACGATTTCGTCTCATCTCACATAAAACCCTCAGTTCGCTTTTCATAATTTGTACCACAATTCCAACCTAATTGGTAAAGATTTTATCGAAAGTAAATCAGTATATCTCTACTTCTTTTTTATTTAGTAGTCACTAGTTCTTGTTTGACCTCACATTAACCTCATATTAAATTGAAAAGCAAAATTATTATGACACTGTGAAAACGTTCTATAGTGGGTCACGAATCAGCCATGTGAGTGCCACATTTGATGTAGGTTGACATGAAAATAGCGCAATAAATATCTTAATTTCTCTCTTAAACTCTCTGTTCTCCCTCACCATACCGGGTTTCTCACGTCTTCGTTCCAAGCAATCCGTCTTTGGAATGCGCTTCCTCTAACGATTAGACAAGCCTCAAACAAGCTAAATTTTAAATGCGAATTCTCTACAAGCACCTGCTAGATACTGTCTAGTGGGACCCCCCCCCCCCCCCTCTACCCCTGCCCCGCCCTATAATTAATTTATATATTTATTTATAATGCTTATTTGTGTAGTTTATAAATGTATTATATATATTACCAATTAGTTTGTATAATGGCTTATTAGAAATAGACTTACGGCCCGATTCGAAGAATGATTAAAACATGTTTAAGATCTTGGAAAGATCTTCAAAAGATCGATAACTGAACGACATGTCAAAATTTACGTTTTTTTCTATTCCGCTGTGATCCCAATAAGTCCTATCTATATGGAAGGTAGAGGCAAGGAACAGAAACTTCATATACTAAAAAGTGTCTGACAAAAAACCATAAAGTGGTGGCGCTACAATACCTAGAATACTTGAGAAAAAAATCTAATCATAGACAGCGCACTTCACTCCGTGAATAACGCCTAGGTTCTTAGCTACTCTAGCGCTACTCTGGAGAGATGACAGCTGGACACTTTTGCAACAGTTCTGCCTAAGGAGATTCTGTTCCTAGCCTCTACCTTTCATACCTATCTACGATATTTCTAACGTCAAAGTGACATTGGTTGCCCGAATCGAGCTGCTTCTGTCAATTATACGACATACAAATGATATCTAAACGAGAACTTATCTAAACCAGAACTTCATCATTATCGTATCTCATTCTTCGACTCGGACCGTTAGTATTTAATTTTGGAACATTTTCTTTTCACACTGCACCCACCGTAGCAAATTTCTGTTCGGCCCAGTGGTTGAGTGATAGAGAATGCCTCAAGGCATTAAGTCCGTCTATTGTACGTTTTACTTGTATTTGTGCAATAGTAGCGAGTAAGGGATAATATATCAAGGGTCTGCCTGAAAACCAGCGTTGTAGTAAATACACTGCAACACTATGCTGAGGCAAGCTCCTTTTTAACACTCATGAATATTTCTCCCTCATATATACAACTCAATTTCTTAGTTTTTAAGTCTAATTTAAGGCTTATTTGTATTAAATGTCACTGTCTGTTAACTCTGCCATTTTTTTTTTTTATACTACGTCGGTGGCAAACAAGCATACGGCCCGCCTGATGGTAAGCAGTCTCCGTAGCCTATGTACGCCTGCAACTCCAGAGGAGTTACATGCGCGTTGCTGACCCTAAACCCGCCCCCCCTCGAAGAGCTCTGGCAACCTTACTCACCGGCAGGAACACAACACTATGAGTAGGGTCTAGTGTTATTTGGATGCTGTTTTCTGTAAGGTTGGGCTCTGCTCTAGATCTGGAATGACATCCACTGGCTGTGCCCTACCACACAAAGCCAAATGACATTCACAATGCCCGTACCTCTCTTTTGGACGTAGTTTAAGGACGTACCCGGGTCCAAAATTCATGTGATGTTGAATAAAAAAATTCTATGTCTATGTCTTCTATGTCTAAAGTTTCAAATAAATAATTACAGAGCTACGGAACCTCAAAATCGAGTCGTCCCAGTATCGCACACCTTCCCCTCAGCCCTCAGCTCCGCGGGCCCGAACGGAAAACGCTGCTTCCTTCCTTATTTGTCTAAAACTGACATGGCGGGTATCCGGGTAACTTTATTTAGTTTGGTTTTCTATTTTGCTCTCGCTATATCGTGTAATTGAAAAAGGGTCAGTGCATTTCAGCACTGGATTGGGTTCTCTTCACGTTTAAGTGGGGTTTTTGGGTAGCGCTTTAGGAAAGGAACGCTTTATAATTTTATAATATTGCTATCTTGAAAACGTTATATGAATTAGAAAATATAATATAGAGGAAAAACCTACTAATAATAATAATAATAATAACATTCTTTATTGCACACTACATAAAAAACAGATACAGAAATTGATAAAATATACACATTGGTAGGTAACAACAGGCGGACTTATCGCTAAACAGCGATCTCTTCCAGACAACCTTCAGATAGTGAGATGGCGAACGAAGCGAAGTTAACGGGTGGTGCAAAAAAATAAAAATAAAGAAAAAAGTAGTAAAAATACAATATAATACATATACTACACATATAAAGTTAAGATAGACTACATTTATACTACTAATGTTCATTTGAAAGCGATTTAAATGTATTATAAACTGTACGAATAAATGATTAAAGAAGCTTAAGAAGCTTTTTGCGATAATAATTAAAATATGTTTGGTATTTTTAGTCTGAAGTGTAGTTTAGCATGGGTGATACGCAAAATTAAAAAATATATCTTCATCTCAATCTGTGCCAAACTAAAAGTTTTACGAATTATTAAATTTGCTTTTCCTTATTAACAGAAAATAATGGAATAATAAAATCATTTCTTTAAGTCTTCTATTCCCAAAAGGCCTAGCCTAGATGATAGTCGTTGACAGAAAATACCAATCGAATGTTAAATGTCGAATGTTATGGAAATAGTAACGTTCGTAGCGTACTGATATATTTATTTTTTCGATACATTTCGACATCGATATTCGATTTTCGATACATGTCCCGATACATTTATTTTTTCGTTTTGAGTTTATCAATGTACAATGGTCACCTTGGCTAACCCTTGAGGTTTGATTAAAATCGACAGCCGTCTAATATGATTTGAAATAACTTCCATTTTTCCAACCCAACACCATCATATACAAATAACCGTTCGAAAATTCAACATTCGAACGTTTCAATACGCCGAGCGGACAGCGGTGGCGTAATGCACATTTTAATATGTTCGTGCAAGTGCATTACAAGTGCAAGTTTTGCGGGAAACGGTCACTTTGAAAAGTTATGATGCACTTTCCACGAATTTATATTTTTAAGATGTCTGTTTGTAGAATTATATCGAGCATGAGCACCTCTAAAAAGTGATATATCTATAAATCAGTCAAGTTCCTGAGTTATTTTTTTTTTATTGTTTTTTTTTATTTATATTATTTCCTATCCTAGTTTAGACGCAGGTAAAGATGTATGTAATATGTAAAAGTGCAGGCATAATGAAACATGAGCAATAAATGGTGTATAAGGGCCTCCGATAGCTGACGCGGACGCCCGCCGCGTGCGCACGCTCGCGGGTCCTGAGGGCCTACGCTAGCTGACGCGGGTGCACGGAGCGGACGAGCGGGTTAACGAAAAATAGTACGAATTTACAAGTGCGACAGAGAGGTAACACGTCGAACGTGGTTCGCGGTAGGCCCTCTGCTCCCAGGCGAAATACGTCGCACGCGCCCGCGCCAGTTAGCACTCTTCATACAATTTCTTATTAGACGGGGCGTCCGTTCCGGATAATCCGCGTCAGCTAGCGGAGGCCCTAACTAGGTCATACGATGAATGAATAAATAATAAATTATTTTATTGTATTGTATTATATTTTATTCCATTGACTATCGTCATTTTAATCGTCATATTGCCTATGCCTGTTTGTAGGACTTTTAACTGTTTTTTTATTCACGACTTTTAAAAAAAGGTAAGATCACTGACTGCCTGTGGCAAGTATACGCCTTTTTATATTAGTGAAAATCTCATCCAAATTTAAAAACGCGGTTCAACTTCCTCCACCTTAGCGATTCCCGACACCCCTCCGAAAAAGACAAAAGAAGCATTTTTATCCAAATTCTATGAACACGTGTTAAACTTATCCAATTCATTTCCCACAAGCCGCACGTCCAAAAACAAATTACAAGCAGCCTTTTCAATAGTCGAATTTGCCGTCCCCACCCGGTACCCACTTCAAAATCTGCCAAAATGCTTTATTGCTCGGCACAACTTGTACCGACTCGTAGACTTCCTTGCTATAGATTCTGCATTATTTCCTAGAGTTTTGGGTGCGGAAATGATCGATTTCGTGTATATACATATATAGGGACCGTGCGCGTTGGAGGGTCTGCCATCTTGTAGTCTGAATCGGAACCATAAATTGGCACATTTACACGTCAAGTGTTTTCTTGTGCATAGTAAGTTCTGCCATCTTGTGGGCTACATCGGAACAAAAAACATCACATTTACGCCTCACGCCAAAAATCTGACGGCTCCTGTGCTGTCTCCCTATATCATTGTTTATTGTGAAACAACTACCAAACTATGAAACAGGCAGTAAGCTATAAATGTATTATTAATGTTAAAATAGGTTGTTTTTAAATAAATAAATAATTTATTGCCACGACAAGGTTAAATTACAATTATTTTTACACACTTAAGCTTCTTATACTTAACCTAGAAATTATATGTATAAAATTAAGGTCAAATTGCATCTACCTACGTGACAATAGGAGAGATAGGAAGATTTTATAAGTGTTTACCTATTTTTTGGCTGGGGTAATACTTTCTGGCACCCGAAACCGGGACATCTTAATAAAATAGGTACAATACCGTAAACAGCTCAACTTGTTTGCATCCTAATTATACTGTATGTGATATTTAGGTTTTAAAAATTTACCTTAATCTATAATAAGTACCTATCTATAATACAACCTCGAAACGGCTCGCACTGCAACTCACGCGCAGAAATATGCGCTAGAGGTTGTACGAATATCAAATCATCTTGGGATTTCAAAGTCTACTGCTCCATTATATATAACATGACAATGACATGATTTATACATATTTAAATTTGTAATTTACATCAATCAAACAAAAATATGACCCAAACTGAGGAGTTGCGCTCAAACTATAGGAACGTCATTAAATGACGACCACAAATCGTCTTGCCCCGTCTACTGGATAGTAATCCCTGTGCCTTCAGAGATAAAACTTTACAGGCATAATGAATCTTAATCTCGCCGTCAATTCGCGAAATTGTTCAAGTGTTCCGTTTAAAAACTCCAACTTATCTCGTTTGGTTTCAAATTAATTTTGTAATTGTCGTTGCGTAATTCGGTTAGGTACCTGCCCGTCTTTTGTTTTTGTTTCCTTTTGATAGGTACCATTAGGATTAGGTTTAAATGGTCCGAGACATTGTGCGGTTTGATTGATTTTCTTTATGAAGGTTTGAAATGAATTTAAATACTACTTACTTACTCCGTTGGCTCAGCGACCCAAAATGAGACTTGGCCTCCGACACAAGACAGCGCCACTTTTCTCGGTCCTGTGCGACCTCTCGCCAATTGTCGACTCGAAGCTCGCGCAGATCCGCCTCCACCACGCCACTCTTTAAATACGCTCATATTATTTACTAATGTATTATTTTATTTTCTTTAGTTAGCAGTTTGTTTTATACACGAAAAATATTCTAACAAATTTCAACTAATATAGATCGTTTTTGTACGTAGGTAGTTTTTTGAAAGTATGTTGTAACAATTGAGGTAAATTATTTTATAACTAAACTGGCATAATATAGTTCTGACAAGTATGTCCTTAGTTTATTCTTCCTAAGACATTTCATAAAACTGACTGGCTTGTAAACAAAATCAGTCTCCAGAAAAAAATAGCTGTTTATTAAAAATAATAAATATTAACTGATCTCATCAGAGCACAAAACACTTTTATTCAAATATTATCCTACCAAAATCTGTCCCCAAAAAATCCCATATTGCTCTCACGTGCCAACTAAAGTTTATTCAAATCAAACCCCAAAAACTGATCAACTCAAATACTATAATCTTGAAGTATATTAATTAACCATAGCTGTGCCCTTATGTTTGACTTTTTTCGATTTTTGTATTATTATAAAAATTAGGAATGAAAAACTGTTTTCATGCAAAATTTTAAATGATTCTAACTCCTATAATAATTAAAATTTCGAAACAAATCAAACGTAAGAGCATCGCTGTGGTCAATACACAACAAATTGTTTGAAAATATTTTCAATTATGTTAATATCCAGAGTGGAAAATGAGGACTACGTTTGTATGAAAAGGTAATTTTGCGCGGGGACTCCACTTTCGTCTTAAACATGAAGAGGTAACAGACAGACAGTCAGGCAGACAGACAGATACACAAACAGACAAGAGGTACAATACAATACACATATTCTTTATTGCTTACCAATATGAAAAAAAAAACGGTCAAGTTCGAGTCGGACTCGCGCACGAAGGGTTCCGTACCATTATTTATAAAACGGCAAAAAAAATATGTTTGTTGTATGGGAGCCCCCCTTAAATATTTATTTTATTCTGTTTTTAATATTTGTTGTTATAGCCGCAACAAAATCTGTGAAAATGTCAACTGTCTAGCTCTCACGGTTCATGAGATACAGCCTGGTGACAGACGGACGGACGGACGGACGGACAGCGAAGTCTCAGTAATAGGGTCCCGTTTGACCCTTTGGGTACGGAACCATAAAAAACAGAATGACAAATCAAATACACAACTTAGACTATCTCTTCCAAACAACTCCAGATTACTTTCAAATTTATAATATTAGCAGGTATTATTTCTATCATATTATCTATTCGTCACAGATACTTATACAAATCCCTCAGATACAGGCAACTATCAGTTGTTTCAACTGCCTGCCTGATTAATAAATAATAATAATAAATCCAACTCAAAACACTAATCAAGTCAGCCTAGCAATTAACATGACATATGAATGATAAATGGCTAAAATATTTCGCTAATATTCATCCCCGAGCCAGATGTCTGGCGAACTTTTAATCCTTAAAACCCCATAGGTACGAGGCCTTGGGGAAATGAAGTTTAATAGGGATGGAAAAAGAGTCTTTGGAGTAATTTGTATGATTCGAGTCTTTTCCTTCAGACGGTGGCAGAGTCCCTAGACGGCCCTTTCCAGCTTCATTGGGATAAGTACACAGGGCGTCTAACTGATTTATTAGTTTTTTTTTTTCGTTTTAATTTCTAATTTTATGTGTGCACGTAATTAAGTAAGTATTGTAATTTTAATATATTTTTGTTTTTATTAATTTATATTTTGTCTAGCTAATTTTGTCAAAATTGCTACAAAATTAATGTTCGTGTAATTATGGATCGCATGTATCTGAAATAAAAGAATTTATTCTTTTTATTATTTACTAATAATTAACTTGTCGTATGCGTTATGGTAAAGACCCTTACCGAATATTTAGACATATTTAGCATTTTTTTTTCGATTTTTTTTTATAATTTAAACTGTCGTGAGACATTCTATCTTTCCTAAGGGGGTAATTACACAAAAGATCCCTACGAGTCGAAGTGTATCTGCAAGGGCCTTCGGAAACTATAAGATAAGATAAGACATACTAACATTAAACTAAAACATGAAACATGTCGACTAGTGACTAAAAACACGCGTATTTTTTTTTCTGTTCTGTGCGACAAAACTGGATGAAACCCACGATTTTAGGCCACCCAATATAAACAAAAAGTGGCTGTGACAGAATCGGACAGACAGACGGACATGACGAATCTATAAGGGTTCCGTTTTTTGCCATTTGGCTACGGAACCCTAAAAAGGTCTAGAGTTTAGCCGTCTTAAAAGGTTTGAGTTTTTTCTGAATAATTTTAGGACGTAAAAATAGTGGTTCAAAATCAGCCTAAATAGAGATACATTTTTTTTAAGATGGCGCTACTGTCACCATAATGACATCGGCTCCAAGATATTATCTTCATTAAAAATTTAAATCTAGGATCATATCACTTAATACGAGCTTAGTTTTGAAGAAGAATGCTGTATCATTTAGTGACATTGTTATCTCGATTTTTTGATAATAATATGCAATTCCCTTTGAGGCACGATTCAAAAATATTAAAAATGCGTAAATAATTTGGTAGGTATTCTAAAATGGAACAGAGTTGTCTTGTAAAACCAAGTCAAGTTAACCAAATACTTATAGATTTAAATACTCGATTTCTACTCAACACTACTTTTAAGGTAGTACATTCATAACAATCGTAACTGGAAGTCACGCTTCAAAAATACTAAAAATAAAACTACAGACTCAAAAACCTTGGTATTGTAAAATTAAATAGCGCCTTTTGTAGAATTAACAGAGTCTTTTAAAACTAAGTCTTACCAAATATAGACTTAAAGACTCGAATTCTAACCATCACTAGTCTTAAGGCGGTACATTCATAACTGGACGAGGACTTAAATCCTGTAAAGGAGGAAGCCTGTGCTCCGGGTCCTGAGGTAATATTAAAGGTTGCTTAAATTTAAGTCTAGGTCTTTACAATTCTTTCATAATGCCCAAAGGAAGCCTATTATGTACTGAGCATTATTTGTCAGAATGTATTTTAATTGAAGCTACTCTAATAACTAAGATGAAGTAGGTACTTCATCTCAGTTAGTTTCTATTAGGTAATGGAAAGCATTGTGTTCAAATAGCATGTGTTGTTAGTAGTGGCATAAATATATTAGCAAATAGACCATTCTACTTTAAGCTATTATGTTACCGCTAGAGTTGCTTACGTAATTAGCCTGAGTGCGTAAGGTCGTTGACTAAAGTCCTCCTTAATTAAGTAAAGATACAATAAAATGATACTTATTAACTTTACAACTAATTTTGAATAAAAAAAATTGTGTAAAATGAAATAAGAATGGATAAAATAAGGAATGAGTATATAAATGGAAGCCTGAAAGCACCTATAGTAGAAAAAGTAACTCGGAATCGCCTAGCGTGGTTCGGGCATGTAATGCGGTGGGATTCATGTGACGAGATAGGTATTACGAATGAATGTGGAGGCAAGAAGCAAAAAGGGAAAAGTGGATGTATGAGAGACGATATGGATCGAACACAAGAGAATGATAAGATGATGGTCAACAGAGAAGTATGGCAGAAAATAGGTACTTGAAATGCCATAAATAAATAAAATACAAAATGACTTGCTGCATCGCCCTAAGTGAATGGTGTAAGGGCAGGAGAATATGATTTCGTGTAAAAAAGTGATATTTAACAAAGCCACGGCCCTAACAGATAATCCAAAACGAAAACTACACGGCAAACATGAAAAAGCAGCCGAAGCCTGCAATAAGTCGGGCATTTCTCACCTCTTGTCCGATCCGCACCAAAGTGGGAATAAACAAGGCAACTTTTGCCATTCCGCATTGTGAAGATGGAAACTGCTTTTATACAGAGCCGTGTTCAAATTAAAGTTGCCAGATTACAGAAATGTAGTGTCGAGTTGAACATTGCATCTTGAAGACGGAATTTCGGCGTCGGCGGAATAAAATTACCGAAGTTATTAAAGTGGAAGTGGTTTGAATGTGTGATTACTGTTTACATGGAATATGTGGGTTTTGCTTGGATGTTGTTTTGCATTTATTATGTAATGATTTTAAAATCTAGAGTTATTCATAGTTACTAATTATAAACGTAGCGTGGTATCTAGTTGATTTTTTCACACGTAACGTAATAGGTATATAAATCCCAAAGCAAAATCTAATATTAATACCTATTGTTCGATACTTCGTTTAGCCTGTCCTGTGAATGCCCAAACAAATTTTAATATTCACTAGGTAATAACAATTTTGATGAACGACATTATACTTCGATTTTAAATTTAGTAATAATGAAATTCAATCTTTTTTCTTATCTCTCATACATAACCGGGAATCGAACCTACTCGAAGTCATGTAAACAATGTTAGGTATGGGTGTGTAATGTTTTTAATAATAACAATTTGCGAAATTTCATTTTGCATAATTTGAATTGCATAATTTTGAAATGCAGAAATTATGATTTGGTATAAAAACAAATACAATAAAACGAATTGCATAATTTCGAAAGTAATTATAGTTTAGTAGCATAGTAATGTATTTGCATAACAGGCAACCAGTATAATGTTCACTTTGTATACTATTTTATACTCAGAACGTTTTTTATTCATGAAAACCAACAGCATAATATTGAAGGTGTGGTTTCACAATCAAACCACGGCAAATCGTTCATAAACTTTATTTGATTGAGTTTGCTGAAAGTTTAACAACACTGAATTACTAATTAATAAAAAAACTTAAACATTATATGTATTTGCATGGAACATAATCGATTTTTCTAAGCGTCAAACTTACCTACATCCGTACTTTACGTCTGTCGAGATATATCATTTTACCGCAAAGCAGCGGCCAGTGTGAGTTGGAACCTTTGTGGTTCCTAAAGGATTCAGATAAACTTCATATAAACGCCTAGTGAAAATGAACAAGCAAAAATACAATTTCCAAGACATATGGTTCTCCCCATATGGTCGCAGTTCTACCTAACACTCCTCCTCGCTTCGCTCGTCGTCGTACCTAACGGCGACCAGCTTTAAAGTTGAATAGGTAGATTGTTGTATAATTTAATAGTTTGATTGACACCAAGTATATTTATCATAGAACACTATGTCACCATTCGTTAAAATTTAGTACTATATTTTAATTATTATACGAAATGTATGTTATAACAAGTAAAATTATTCCTAAGGATTGTTATGAAGAATGTTTTTATGATGATAGAGCATTCTGTCATTAAATTAGTATGACTAACAACTTTATATGTTTTGTTTTTATACATAATGTTTATTATGAGTTTCAATAGTAGTTAAATGAAATTATGCTAAAAGTTTGTATTAAAATTGAACGGCACCCTGTTAGGTATACATTCTGCGAGATTTTTCGTTGTTATTGTTGATAATACGAATCTTAGGTCACAATGTCATTATTATTAAATTTAAAATCGAAGTCATGTTTCCTAAGAACAGATCTGGCTACCTCTCATAGTTTCTGACTTCTCCGTACTGATCGTTTTGGATTGGTCACTCTTTATAATGAATGAAATTCACTGGAAGAATCTTTAGGCTTTCGTTTTTTCGTGGCTTAAAACTAAAAACTGAAGGCATATGATAAAACTAAAGAAAAAATATTGATTTTATTGGTTGTTATACGTCGTAGGTGTGGTATGCTTTGTAGATGCATCACAGTTTGTTATATTGGCGACTTAATGGCTTTTACTTATGCATTGTTAAAATAAAGACAATTAAAATATAGTCAGCTAATTTTATTGCTTATTTTTTTACAAATACTGAAATTTGATTAAGGTTTGTTGAAGTTATTTTGAATAATTGCCTTGATTGACGGATCGCAAACTTGTTAGGTATTGTTTTGACAGGCTTCGAGAACAATCGGCGTCTGCTCAAATTACACTCATTTTGGAGGGAGGTGCACTTTGTTCGAACATAGACATTTTCTTGTTCTTTATTTATTTAACTAGATAATGATTACACGGGAACAACTAATTGATAGGAATAAACTATGGACACACTTAAAATTACTAAACTAAACTGAACATAAAGCTATAAATAAAAAATAATATTATAATGGCCACGGGAAGTGTGACAGCCAGGTTGAATGGCATAGGCATTGACAGAGGGTCACCAGTGGTACCTATCTATGTTCTTTATTTGGTTTAATAGTTAAATTTCTTGGGATTTAAATAATTAATTTTGTTTTCAATGTAAATATCAATTCCCATTTGTCTTTTAACTAGTCAAAGTTTATTACGACACGTTTAGCACATGTTTTTGTATTTTATTTTATAATGACAAAAAACAGTCTTAACATCAAAAACGCGTCGTCAAAATGATATTTTAAGATTTTTATTATTGTGTGTATGTTAGTCTGTAAGGTATGTATATATGGGCCATAGTTGCCTGAAAATAAATTATATTTAATTTAATTTAAAAGACACAAAAGATCGACTACAGAGAAGACAAACAGTGCCGATTTTTTTTTTCTAGTGATATTGTGGATATCGCATAGGAGTTGATACTGAGTGGTAAAAAAAGATTCATCGTGCAACCCAACAGACATGCTTACAACATTTCAGCTGATAATCTATACTTTATATATATATGTATATAATAGAAATTAAAAACCTTCCGCTGTCAGTTAAGTTGTCGACGAAAAAAAGTTTTGTTTCTCATATTGATTTCAAAAGTTAATGAATCAAAAAAATAAAAGAAAAAAGACAGTTAAATAAATACACATCAGCCGAATGTTTTTTGATACGTAGTTTTAAACAAAATGACCTAGAAAAAGGAATTTTCGACTACTGTTATACCAGAATGATAAAATCCACGCCCAAATTGCGTGTTATTTATATATTTCAAGTTGTTTTTAATCAGACTGTGTAGAGAAAATAGACTTTTTAGAGCTGTCAATGACAGACAAAAGAGGAACTACACGAAAGCTCAAAACATTTTTGCCTGCCAATTATATCTTAGGTTTAAAGAATGTCCAAATAATAAGACAGAATGGTTTTGAACAGAGAAGCATGGCGATCTTTGGTGTCGGAGGCCAAGATCCACTTTAGGTCGCTGCGCCACAGCAGTAAGTAAATAACAGTAATTCAAAAATGGAAATGATTGTAAGACATCATGATCACTCCAACGTGTGATGTATGTTACGCATAGTCGAGAGGTACAGGCGTAGCAAGCACGTTGAGACGGGCCAAGCTAAGTTCAATCTTATGCCAACATTACAAGGACTTATTTCATTAGTTTCCTCAGCTTAGCTCAAATTTAAGTTTCATAATAACGTCAATTTACTATCGGTTCCCATTTATTTTGCTATTTTTTTCTGAATAATAATGTGTTTTGCCAGATTTCTGGTTTCAGATAAAATTAATCTATATACAGTCTAAAAATGTATAATAATCATTCCGTAGAGATTGGAAACGTAACCTCATAGATATTTAAATTATTTCGTGCAACTACCAAAAAAATGGCGTTCAACTTATAAACAACGTGTTAACTGCGTGTATGCTTCTTGCATAACCATTATCAGTATGCCACGTGCTCGACAAGGTTACGTTCCCTCTTATCATTTATATACCTGATTTCGCTGTTCATAAACCGAGTCACGCTGCAAACAACTATCAACACGTCAGTTTATAAAACTGTCATCCGCGCATCAACTATAGCATCAACAGTTTGGATGTATAGGTCCTGGGAGTCCGAAGGTGACTGGCGTGCGGCAGACGCGTCAGCAACAGGCGGTTTAAGAGGTGGAGCTAGCAAGCGCATGCGTGGTAAGAAACCTCATTGCCATGGCAACCTCCCTCCGAATGTTTGTGATTTAGTAATACACCCATTTCTGAAAGAAAGTTCCGTGATTGACGCGTAACGTTCAATAATTGTGTTTGGGTGTTTCATAAAGTAACTAGTAAGGCTTTTAGTTGATATACTTGCGCTTCAAGTTTACCGTTCGCTTTGAAAGGTTAAAGTAAGACTTCGGAGCTCGACAAAGACGCAATCAATGTTTGGGGAAAACATATAACCGTTTACAATACGTTTTGTACATAAGAGTTTGCCTTGTCTGATGTTTGCATACTAATTCTATTTGGCGGACAATAAATTGTGGTGTACGACCTCTACCGATTCTAAATTAAACGTGATATGTGGCTTATTAGATATATGAAGCATTGGGACTTGGGACCCGTTTCTGATGGATGCCACATATTTATTAGAAGTAAATTGTGCTTGATTACGTTATTTAAATTGATAAAATATAAATAAATTAGTGTTTAACAAAAATACTGCGCACATGGATGGGCTGTAAAGTTAAAAAAAAATAGCTAAATTACATAAAGACAACACTGCACCACTTCATATTTTATGTGAATAAAGGACTTTTACTTTACTTACTTCAGTAATGTTAATAAATACATATTAGTGAATATTAACAAATTAAAAAAACACTTTCGATGAAAATATTTGACCTTATCTAATAAAAAAATTATTGAACAACATTTTAACGTACAGTCAGCATCAAAAGTAGCGGATCAAACAAGGTTTCAAAAGTATCCACCATTCTGAAACAGCTTAACAAAATATGGTGGTTCTATATGCAGAACAATTAAGACGGTAAAAGATATACTTTTGAATATAAATTTTAGAGATTTATCTATATTTGGAAAAGTTATCCGGAATATCAGATACTTTTGGTGCGTTGTTTCATCCGCTACCATTGCTGCTGACTGTACCTAAACAATAATCTAATTATAAACAAGACACAGTTACATAATTATAGTAACTCCTACTATTCTAGTCGGCAGGGACCCTGCCTACGAAACAAGAGGTCCCAGATTCGAATCCCGGCAAGAGCATTTATTTGTGTGTATATCACGAATATTGGTTCCCGAGTTATTGATCGTATCAAAGTATGTATTTACTTATCTATATAAGTATGTTTATCGGCGCCTAGTATAGTACAAGCTTTGCTTAGTTTGGCCAAAAATTATTAAGTAAGGTTTGGCTAGGGCCATCTATGCCAAATATTTATTTATTTATTTTACCCATAGAATTGCCTAGGCTAACCAAACCTCTATACATAGTTAGAATAGATGTAATACTAATGGCACACCTCAGCTCAGTGAAAGCTCAGTGATACAAGAAAAGAAATAAAACCGACTTTAAATATTACCAAAAGCTCCATACATGTACCTATAACATTTGAAGAGTTCCCTCGATTTCTCCAAGATCCCATCATCAGACCCCGACTTGGTGCCAACGGGACCATCTCGGGGTTATACCAGTTCGATTAAAAAAAAATTGAAAATCGGTTCACGATACTCGGAGATATCGAGTAACATACATACAAAAAAAACAGTCGAATTGAGAACCTCCTCCTTTTTTGAAGTCGGTTAAAAAGAAACAGTTATCATTCTGTTCTTTTTCTATAAAACTAATAAATAAATATTATAGGGTTATTCATACACAAATTGACTAAATCCCACGATAAGCCAAGGAGGCTTGTGTTGTGGGTATTCAGACAACGATATATATGTAAGATATACAAATACTTAAATACATAAAAAACATCCATGACTCAGGGACAAATATCTGTACTCATCACACAAATAAATGCCCCTACCGCGATTCGAACCCAGGACCGTCGGCTTCATAGGAAGGATCACTACCCACTAGGCCAGACCGTTCGTCGATGTGTGATGTGTGTGTGTGTGTGTGTGTGTGTGTGTGTTTTGTTTTTGTAAACTCGAAATAAATCATTTTTTTTAATAAATAAATAAATATTATAGGACAATATTACACAAATTGACTAAGTCCCACAGTAAGCTCAACAAGGCTTGTGTTGAGGGCACTAAGACAACGATATATATAATATATAAATATTTATAAATACTTAAATACATAGAAAACACCCATGACTACGGAACAAATATCCATGCTCATCACACGAATAAATGCCCTTACCAGGATTTGAACCCGGTACCATCGGCTTCATAGGCAGGGTCACTACCCACGAGGCCAGACCGGTCGTCAGGTCAGGCGCTGATAAATTTTAGACCGCCCTTTGACAAGCGGCACTCAAATCATCCCGGATTAACGTGAGGTGGATCGTTTTTGCATTTTAATCTCTTTGTAGAATTATCTGTTGCAGCATTCAATCATCCGTAATGGCATCACTTATTTTGATTGAAATGACAATTCTATTAGAGTTGTCGTTCCGGCTATGACCAATAGCTATTAAAAAAGGGTCTCTATTGTTTCCCATAAAGTTTTAAGTCATAATGTATTGTTTGTCCGCATTTTCGTTAGTCATAATTTGGTTTTTCTCAGAAACGCGTAACTTTTCAGGATTGCCATAAAACAAACCTAACCTAACCTAACCTATCTATAGGATAATCTAAGGAAATTCCTGAAAAGTTAACGGTTTCAGAGTTATGACTAATGATAATATGACTATCATTACATTATGACTTTCAATAATTATGTCAAACAAAGGGATCCCATTAAAAAATTTTTTCGTCCAAAATTTCATATTTGATCGAAGCTTTTGTCCTCCTCGAAATATCCTGTCCTTGATCGGATCACCTCGATGGTACAGTCACGTCTGAGAAGTGAAAACATCGACACGATCGAAGAGTCAAAAATATGTATACACAACTTTATGGCGCATATATTAGGGTAGTGTATACATATTTTTGGCACTTTGTCCGTATCGATATTTTCAGACGTGACCGTATCATAATATTGCACTATACCCGACTTACCTAAATATGTAGGTACATATGTGAAGTTTTAGTTCAATCGAATAATGCGATGAAATTATTTAGCTTAAGTACAAGATTGGATCCGAACATAAATAAAAGTTAAATAAAAGCTTGTAACATTTCATAGTTTTGTGTAAAAGGTGCCTAGCGACATCTACTGTACAAGTCCTAGACTATACAATTATTAACGACGCTTTAAAACATCTACGAATCGGAATAATTTTTCTTTCGGAGCGATTATTTCCGAAAATATTCACTTTATCAAAAATATTGTTGAAGACCCCTATTCGTTAAAGAGAAAAAAAAATTGTATGGGAGGTACCCTATTTTTTTTCTAGTTTTTATTTTACCGTTCTGTCGCCATGCGTGATTAGTGTAGACATGCCAAATTGTAGCTTTCTAGGACTCATGATCACGGAGCAAAGCCGCGGACGAACGGACAGACGGACTTGCCGAAACTATAAGGGTTCCTAGTCAACTACGGAACCCCGAAACTTTTTTATTTATTTAACTGACCATCCTTACTAATATTATAAGTGTGGAAGCATGTAATTATGTCTGTCTGTCCGTCTGTTATATCTTTACAATGAAACCGCTGAACCGATTTAGATGAAATGTGGTATTGACATATTGAGATAGTTTGGGGTCCGGGGAAGGACGTAGGATAGTATTTATTAATCATCATCATCATTCAACTGTAGAAAAAGACGCGGACAGAAGCTAGTAGGTTTATAATTAATCTCTTCACATAAGCTCATTAAACTTACACCGGAAATTTTATCTGTTAAATTTACACTCAAAAGCTAAAATGAGGTCGTCCATTTTATTTTAGTGCGGTAAAAATGAAGACCACTATTCCCCAACCTAACCCCATTCATAACGAGATCCTCACAAAGTTAGCTTATAAACATAATATTTTAATTCATAATAAACGTAAATAAAAATGCACGTCCGTAACATATACTGAGGGCAAAAGAGACATATCCCCAACTCATTTCAACTTCCAGTACTCTGAAACTCGTATCAGCTTCGACTTTGTTTATAAAAGTGAACTTTATCGTCAACGGGCCAAGGTTGCTTTTGTATTGTCCATTTAAGTACGATACGAGGTTGGGGAATTAATGGAAATTTACTGGAGTTTGTCGTAAAAACTTGCAGCGTAAAACATGTTCATTAAGACTTCGGTAAGTGACATACTCGACGAGGTATGTAGGTGCTATACGGCGCCGCAGATTGGTAGAAAAGCAACCTCATAGTCTGAAATTTACAGTGCCTACTAATTCATTCATAATCATAGCCTGGTTTTTCGGGGGAAGGAATTGAAGTACCGAAGCTTTGTTAGGGTTCCATAGTCACGTAGAAACTCTTATACTTTTGCCATGACCGTCTGTCCGTCCGTCCGCGGCTTTACTCCAAGATTGTTAGTGCTAGAAAGCTGCAATTTATTATGAATTCATTAATCATGCATGGAAACAGAATAGTATAATAAAAATTACTAAAATCCTGTGTGGTATCGTTGTATAGGTCTTTCAAAACTGAAAAGTGTCCAAAACCAGTTTTTGATATGATAAGGTTTTTTTTTTTTTTTAATTTATTTGAATCAAAAGAAGATTACAAAAAGCCTTAAACTACTAATCTGCCAAACTGCAGTACAGTTTGTTGGCAGAAATATAACGTTAACGGTTAATATAACTTTTCCACCAAATTTCCAAAAAATATGAAAAATAAATCGTGGAACAAGAACTTAATAATAATACTTTCAATGAAAACTATAGCAAACCTAATCAGTCTATCCGTTTTGAGTTATTAGACAAAATCTTCTCTTCTTATTAAAAAGACGTACAAAGCGTTGCGAAGGTACTCCCTTAGCCCGTCATGCTTGTAATGTAAATGATACTTAATAATAGCCCCCGTTTGGTCTGTTCTGACAGGATGGTAACTACGAAATCCTTCAGAGCATGGCCCGAATGCTGTTGGTCTATTTCATTTTAAGTGTTTTTAGACTGCTTTTGCACTGAGGCGGAGATGAGAGAAGTGAAGAGAGGAGAAGAAGAAAATCAACATTGGTTGATTCCCGCACTTCTCCTCGCATGGCAGGTATTGACCATTGGTATAATTGGTGAACAAACCATTGATTATAATCCACATCTCTTCTCCGCTTCTCTGTAATACAGTCAGCATCAAAACTAGCGGATCAAACAAGGTTTCAAAAGTATCTACATATAAAAGTATCTAGTGGTGGTTCTATATGCAGAATAATTGAGACGTTAAAAGATATACTTTTGAACGTAAATTTTAGAGATTTATAAATATTTGGAAAAGTTATCTGGAATATCAGATACTTTTGGCGCGTTGTTTCATTTGCTACTATTGATGCTGACCCTACAACCAATGATACAGCTTGATTTTCGCACGTCTCTTCTCAACTCCACCTTTAAAAGGCATTTTTACATTGACCATCGATGCCGAAGCCGTTTTTTTCGGCTGTGTAATGGTTAATGTTAAACTGCGCTTCACCGCGAAAGTTATATCGCGACCATCAAACGGCGGTATGGCGTAATGAACATTCCCGGTAAAAATAGTTGGCATAATTCTGAACGCCTTGAATGCTGCACGAAAATTTTAACGAAACTTTAAAGTTATTTAAGAGAACAGTTACCTATCTATTCAGGCAATGTACAGTTCAATGAGCGAAATTAGTTTTAACAACAAAACTTTAGTAAAAGTAAGGTTGCGTATTCAGTGAGGCCCAGAGGAGTGAAATCAACTAATACCATTGGTTGCAATTCAGCGGATTGGAGAAGAAATGTGGATTACAAATAATGCTGGATAACAGATGGATTTAAATAATCATACATCTTCTTCTCATAATGACCTAGATAATTGCTACTTTCTGCCTCGCATTAAATAAGGACAGCTGGTTTTTTTGTATGTCTAGTGACAACATATATATATATATATATTATCACTTTTCTATAAAGAAAAGTAGCTACTGTATGTAATTGCATGATTTCTATAGTAATCTAAATTGTATTTTATTTTTCTTATTTAATGCATGTTAATTATAAGATGTAATGTTTTGAAAAGATGTGTCCCGCCGAGTTTCTTGCCGGTCCATATTGGGATACCCTCCTCCAATTGAGGGGGGATTTAAATCTTCTCGGGTCAGAGGTGTAGGGTTAGAGCCGGTGTAGCTTTATTTGACGTTCATAAGCGCATTGTAATATGCCTACTTGAATCCTGATAAATTTAAGTTTCTGACATTTAATACCCAACGGGTCATTATCAAATACTTGAAAAACCATGAAATTATGGATTTTGACGATTTTACCTACTTAAAACTAAGGAATAACATTTTCAATTTGTATTATTTTATTTCTTGCGTAACTGTGTAAAATCTCCAAAAAAGACAATTGCGTCAGTTGTCAACTGAGTTTTATTTACCAAAACCTTTTATACGTGTCGTGTCCCAGTAACATGTCAATTTAAGTACTTATATTGAGTACAAAACTGTATGGTATAAAACGGACGGGTCGCTGAATGCATTAAAGAGATGAAAGTATGAACCCGCGGATTATCCACTTAATGCGTCGCTTACGAGGCGTCCGAGTGATGTGCGCGGGCGATTTTTTTTTTTTACACTTTAGCATTTAAATGTGTCATTTTCACGGGACGTATGTCGTCTCACGGGACAACGCTCGATTTGATTACAAACAAACAACGGTCAGATGAAAGTAAATAAAAGCTTGTAAAAATGAATGTTTGGTTAATTTCAATGCCATAAAACTAAAATTCAAAGATTGACCCAGGCGACCGTAACCATAGGAACATGTGATAAGCGGACCCGGGTATGTCCTTAAACTACGTCCTAAACAAGAGAGGTATGGGCACTGTGAATGTCATCTCGCTTTGTGTGGTAGAGCACAGCACAGAGGATGTCATTCCAGATCTAGAGCAGAGCCCAACTGGGGAAGTACCTCCACCTGACCCAAAACCGCAGCCAAATAACACTAGACCCTACTCATAGTGTTGAATTCCTGCCGGTGGGTAAGGTTGCTAGAGCTCAACGAGGGTGCGGGGTGTTAGGGTCTGCAACGCGCTTGTAATACCTCTGGCGTCCATGGGCTACGGTACGGTTTGTTTCACCCAGACAGTGGCGCCGTAAACAGCAAATACTTGACCGTTTTAACCGCCGTCCCGCAAAAGGTTAATATATTAGTTCCAAAGACCACTTATCGCCGACACCACATGTTTCAAACTCCGTGATATATCGACCTCCAACTTGCCAGGAAATCTTACCTTGCAGCTCAGACTTGGACTTAGCACTTGTTACGAATGAGTTAGAGCGTTTATTAAGTTTAGTATCAAGTTTTGTAATTTACGTTTAAATCTGAGTTTTAAAAATTCGTGAGAAACGTAAGACAGGAGTAAGTACTTTGAACTCGAATGCTATTTGAATGGTGAGTGGTATCTAGAAGTAAGTGAGAGTTAGGTAAGGCCAATATTGATAAGTGTGGCTGTGGGTTAAGTGCGGCTGGCCTTCACAGTGGGGCCTGATTACACATTATTGATTAGTGTTTATTGAGTGTTCATTCATTTGCTACTTGTGTTGTGTGCGTGTAACAAATGAACTGGTACTAAACAGTAATCAACGTGTAAACATCAGGCCCTGGTTTTAAGGCCAGTTACCCGCATTGATATTAAACGAAAAGAAGTATACCTTATCGCAAATACATACAGCCCAATGATGATCAAGAATGTTAAGATTGTTGCTGTTGAAATTGTCTCGAATTGCGTTGCATAGTGAGGAAACAAAATGCCATCACACATAGTCTACGAAGCACGCACGACCCACAGGAAATTGCTAACACTAGGTTCAGGGGCTGTATTCAAATGTGAGAGACGTGAAGCTATATCATATATATCATACTTGAGCCATATGTCTGGTTGTCCGCTTTAATTTTTTTAAGATATAAGACAAACAAATCGATGAAGGTAAGCCGCTACCGCCGCGCAAGTGCGTAGCCGGCCTCAAAGTAAAGCTCTTTTCTGTACTATCAGCATCAAATAGATAGTGACAGCTAAAGTAGCCAAAAATATCGTAACGCACTTATGTTACTACTTATAAATGTAATGTAAATTAATCATGTGTTCTTTATTTTGCAAGATAAACTTACATCGATCAGCATTAGCAGCCTGCACACTCTGAGTACATTATCCTCAAGATATTACAACCATATGACGACCATTAAAACTCAAATACAGCGCAAGGTACATTGTTCACTTTGGCATAAACCCGTCCAGCTATGACACGCCGGTACAGCAAGATAGATGATGCACGGATCTAGTGCATTTCTGTGTCACTGTCACAATCGGACACCGAGTTTGAATAGGAATTCTTGGTTCAGTTTTGCATCGCAATTTTGGTGTTGCGGATCTTTCGTTACCTTGCGCGGAAGAGGAGAGGTTTATGCTAATACTATTTACACAATTTTATAAAATGAAGATTTACGAAATTATTAATAAAATTTGCTTCATTTCATAATTACTTACGTATATATCTTGCTCCATTATAATCAGCTTTTGTGCAATCCATTTTTTTTTCAAATAACACCCTTGAGCGAACTTACCTGAAACAAAACGAAAACAATTTTAATTGGTTGAATATAAAGTCATTAGAAAGGATATAGACGGTAAAACGTTCAAAGAGGATTAATTCAAGTACTCTTGTTACGGTGTACTCGTCATTAGCAATATTTACGAACAAACACCTAAATTTCAAATTTCAAACATTGTTTTGTGTATATTTTTTTATGATCATCATATAAGGGCGATTGCACAAAAGATCTCGATGAGTCGAAGTGTGTCCGCAAGGGCCCCGGACATAATAAGATAAAATAAGATCATATAAGGAGTACAAGTAAGTGTGACTGCGGATTAAGTATGGCTGTCTTTTATATTGTGGACTGTTTACACTTTCTTTAGTGTTTATTGAATAAATAACACAAAGGTATGAACTTTTTTCCTTGCTATTTGCATTTAGTTGAAAATAAAAGAAGTCACAACAAACACAAATCAATTCGTAAAGAAGCCTCAGCCGCACTTGCCCCTATTGACCTTAATTAGTTATTTTCTATTGATTTAAACCAACACGATTTTCGTTCATAGTTTTAAAACGAATACGGGACTTAATCGCGTAAACTTATATTTATTATATGGTATGACGTTTCGTATTAGTTTATGAGACTGCTAGCTTAAGAGTCCAGTCCAGAAAGTTAAGAGTCACAGATTTAGTATAAATAAATAAATAAATGTTAAATATTGTAGGACTTTATTACACAAATACATTTAGTATACATTTTATTTTGACACTTGGAGGGACTTTACACCTCCAAATCTTATTAGTATTAGAACTCTGACATTGGGGACCTTTTACATCTCCAGATTTAATGTATTTTTAACCATAGAGACTATACATCTCTTTTGTATTGTAGCAATTATTTATTTTAAGATTATTATAATGTAATGTTTACCCAGGCATTGGCTGTTGTATTTATAAATGTTGTTATATATTTTTCATGTCACTATATGCTGTTACTATAAATGTTGTATTGACTTGTAAAAGAGCCCTTGAGGCCTACTTGCAGTATACATTTTTGAATTTTTAATTTAAATTTTTGAACGAACGTGACATTACGCTATAATAAACGTTAGTTTACGCTATAATAAACGTAAGTTTACGCTATAATAAACGTAAGTTTTCGCTATAATAAACGTAAGTTTACGCGATTAGTTCTTTTCTATTACTTAATAAATAAATACTTAATTACTTGGGCATATAAATACTTGCAATACAGCGGAGTAGTACGTCATCTAAACTTGAAGAAAATGTCAATTGACATTGAAAGATTATATCCTTAACAAACCCAGATCAATTCGTATCCTTTTATTATAATCTGATCACGCGTCTACTCCATATCACTGGCATAAAAGGCAATGAGAGGCCTATGCTCTACATTATAGACCGATTCAAACTTATTCGATCATGCATTTCGATCCTACTTGTCCGTGCATGTATTGGCGCGAGCGAGACGCACGGGCAACTGACATCGTTTAATATCATTTAGATGTCACAATGTAAGATTCTTTGTTTAGCGTTGTGTAGCGCTGGTGGTCTAGCGGTAAGAGCGTGCGACTTGCAATCCGGAGGTCGCGGGTTCAAACCCCGGCTCGTACCAATGAGTTTTTCGGAACTTATGTACGAAATATCATTTGATATTTACCAGTCGCTTTTCGATTAAGGAAAACATCGTGAGGAAACCGAACTAATCCCAACAAGGCCCAGTTTACCCTTTGGGTTGGAAGGTCAGGTGGCAGTCGCTTTCGTAAAAACTAGCGCCTACGCCAAATCTTGGGATTAGTTGTCAAGCGGACCCCAGGCTCACATGAGCCGTGGCAAAATGCCGGGACAACGCGAGGAAGAAGAATGTAAGATTCTTTGTTTGTCCCAGTCAGTACTTAGAAAACACTAAAATGAAGGCTTCCTTTCTACACATCAGCTAATAAACTAATCCCCTTAACCAATCACCTCATGAAAAATCGATACGTAAACAAACAATGTTTTCGTTGCCGATAACTCGGGTAATTTGATTAGCCATTAAGAAACGTGTAATATTACAATCCGGAGGAGTACGGCAACTCATTTGTTAGCAGCTTATTACTGGCGCCCTCTGGGAGGCTGAGATAGGTTGCCTAGGGAACCTGCTAGCGTAGAGATGCTGGATGTGCCAAGGAAATATGTTACAAAATATTTAAAGAGACAAGTTATGCGAGATGGGGTAAGAAGAACATAGTTTATTTTGAAAAAGGGCTGTGGGTTACGTGGATGCTGGTAATTTGCAGTTTTTACGCGGGTTTATGTTTGTATTTTTATGTGGCTAAATTTCTTTATTCCACCATAACTTCTGAAAGCCTTAATCTTACATTACTTTATACACACTTTAACACACACGCACAATAGGGTTGTTTCCAATTTTTTGAAACGTTTGTATTACGTTCTATATTAACTAAAAGTTGCCCTAAAATTCAACTTTTATACTAAAAACGGCTTGAAATATGTTAAATTAACAAAATATATTTTGACTTATGCTTTCGTGCCCAAAACGCTCTTTGAAAATTGTGTGACGTCACAGTTTACGGTTTGACACATAACTACATACACACGTAGAAGATACGAACTGTCAACTGACATTTGTCATTTGTTGTTTATCGCCTAACTGTCAACAGTGTCAATCCGAGAGCTGTGATGTCATCAGAATCTTCAAAGATGTTTCGAGTTTGGTCACGTGACGTGTGCCAAAAGATATTTTAAATTCAATATTTACAAAAATATGGTCATTACAGGGGGACCTGTAATAAAAGTAGTTTAACATGTTCTTATAGACCAAAAGAATTTATTGGGATACAATTCTGCCCTAAGATTTGTAGATGGAAACAACCCTATTAAGACTTTTTGTATTTTAATGATTGCAGTTACTGCCATTTTGTGTTAGAATTTTCAAAAACACTACAAACACTTGTTCTACGTTAAAATAATTTGACAGTTTGACTCACACGTGTTTTTACTGTTTTTAGTCACCCGCGCACCACGTGAAAAACACATGAGTGAAACCATAAAGTTATCTTAATATTAGTATGCCTCCCGACAGTTTAAATTCGACTTGTTCTACGTATTCAATACGATCTTTTATGTTAGGAAAAATCATCTATAGTCAACTTTATACACGGCCAAAGAATGTTATGTGAAAAAAATATTAGAAACACATCTTTTAAGACAACTTGAAGTATTATTAACTAACTAACTGCTTTGGCTCAGCGATCAAAAAAGAATCTTGGCCTCCGAAACGAGAGAACGCCACCTGTCCCGATCCAGCGCGGCGCAGTATTATAATTTTTATTTTATATAGGTAATCTTTTATGCGAAGAAGCGTTGCCATTAGTCAAGTGTTAAGCCATGTGAAATTATGACAATCAATTTTATGCGAAAAAGAGGACACCCATTTATAGTATGTGATGCCTTTTGAAGCTATGTGGCGCTTTCAATAAATTTCTAGAATTTCGCCGGCCTGTACTATTACTTGGTACATGGTAATATTGTGTGCCGGGATCCCGCTCGGCGGTCCTCTATTCGTAGTCGCTTTCCTCTACAAAGTGGGAAAACGCTGGAATTGGCGACGAGCCTAGCGCTTCAAAAACGTTGGCAGTGAATGTGTTAAGGTGGTTCGATTTCCATACAAAAACGATTGCGTTTTATGAAGTCAGTACACACTATTACTACATAAATATGTGCGCATCTATCTACTTTCGACTATTAGTTAGCGCTAAATTGATAGAAAAACTATGTTTCATACAGATATCACGCAAAAAACGTTATATTTTTCTATCAAAGTAACACCAATATAAAGTTTTTTGCGCAAACTAATAGTCGAAAGTAGATAGATATTTATGTAGTAATAGTCTGTAATGACTTCATAAAACGCAATCGTTTTTTTGTATGGAAATCGAACCACCTCAAGTACCCTGTATCTATGCCACATCCAGTATAACTCTCGCTGCTCCCAGGCGGTAGATTTAAATTACACTCCATGATTGTGAGCAGTTTGCATATCGTTGTAATTGTCGGAGATGGATCCGCGATCCGAGAATACAAATAGGCTGGATACAGTCACTTCTGCCACTTTGTTCTCGGTAATTAGCTGGGCTTTTTAGTTTTTAATTTATAAATTTAGTATTTAGGAATGTGTTGTTTTCGGAAAATAAGATCCCATCACCAAAAACATTTTCATATAAAATGTTGCCAAGACGAGACCATACGGGCCGGCCCAGTCAAAAAGTTATCAGAACCCGTAGTGTAAATTTATTCGATAGCGTGACGTGGCGTACGCGTTTGCGTTAAGTCTCATTTTGTATGGGATTTAGAAACAGCGCGCAGCGACGTTTTGGAAACTCAAAATCCCATACAAAATGAGACTTAACGCAAACGCGTACGTCACTTTTTCTATCAAATAAATTTACACTAGGTAGGGGTACTGATCTATTCTATTTTCCTTAATATCTAATTCGTAAATACAAATGTAAAATTACATTTTTGATTATTTTCGTTGACTTATATATTTACAAATGTTTTTTTTTAGAATAAGCACTTTAATAATTTACTATGAAACAAAGGTTAACTTACAAACGTTCTTCTGTTATGTTCTAATATTCTCTTCATAACATGTGGTATCTTAAATGAAGCCACAACCAGAATATCAACATAATTTACGCCACAAAATAAAACCGAGGCTTAAACTCGAATACTGTAAAAACAGGCCTTTGTCATCTTCCCGTAATAATATCGGAGCACCGTTTCATCCTTTACGATTCAATAAACAATTTCATTTCCCAGACAATATTTATTATTTACTCTACACATTGATAAGCGAGGTATATTCAATTTCGTTGCAAAGTCGTTCTGATGAAATATATGTACGCCGTATGGTTATAGTGAATTTATGCTTGGGCCATATCGCGGTGGGAGAATAATTTCAGAGAATGGGACACACGGGCTTGGAGGTTGGTCTAGAAGACCCATTTGAACTTGGTAAATCGACGACCGGTCTATTTGGGAGTGACTCTGCCTATGACGCCGCTAGCGCTTAGGTTTGAATCCCGATCAGGGAATTTATTTGTGTTGAGAACAGAGTCCCATTTCTTAAACGGTATTATTCTATTATTTTTTAGTGTATTGCCATGGTAACACATACGACTTGACAGTACGTAGACTAATAACGTTAGAAAAATGGGCCCCAGCACAGATTTTTAGACGAAAAAGCCGCCTTAAAGTAAGCAATCACCGTCGCCCATGGACACCTGTAACACCAGAGAACACCAGAGTTTATAATTTATATAGTAGTGTTTCTACTTGAAATAAACAAATTAAAATATTTTCTAAAAATAATTTAATTTGTTCTAACACTTCTAATAGCATAACACCGGCATTTAAGCTGATAGTTCATTCCACAGGTTAGCTGTGCGAGGCAGGAAGTTCCTGGAGAAACACACAGTTGAGGACTGCCGACTCGAAGATGGAATTAAGCAAAAGGAAAGGTTTTTTTTTATATATTATTAAAATCTGTTTCATTTAGAGTACCCCGTCGTTGTGAGCGAGCATGTAGAAAGAAGAACCTCTTTTATATTCCTCGTAGTCGAACCGCATATGCGAGAAACGGTTTCATTAGAAGAGCATGCAGGATGTATGATGATAAGTTTTAAAATGTAGATATTTTCAGTGAAAAGTTCGGTAGTTTCAAACAACTTACATTGAAATGTATTAATGGACTTAAATTAGATAGCTAACTTTAATTTAATTGCAATTATTGTTTGTTATTACTGTTATTGCAAATTATTTCATCTTTGTTTTTATTTTTGTTAGGATGTACGAGCATTATTTGTAACTTCGTTTTGGCAACTTAGAATTTCAGGTTTAGTTTAGTAATTATATGTATTTCTCTGACAACACCGATTGTCGAATGTGTGGTGAAGAGGAAGAGACAGTAACACACCTAATGTGTGAATGTCACGCCCTCGCCAGACAAAGAATGAAGGACTTTGGAACAGGCTATCTGGAACCAAAGGAATTCAAAAGGCTACCCATAAGCTCCATCATCCGACACATGGAAATGGTCAAAAAGGCTCTTGAGTAGCTAATGGGTCTTTCCTTAGGGGGCAATTACACAAAAGATCCCTATGGGTCGAAGTGTCTCCGCAAGGGCCTCCGGTAATGAGAAGATAAGAAGAATTATATGTATTTAGGTTATATGGTTTTCATACTATATTTAAGGAAACTGTAGGTCTATACGTCTATTACCCTATATTGTAACAATTTATCAATATAAGAGACTGTTTGTTTCTAAATAAAGAAAATATATATATATATATATATTTTCTAAGTTGAATTCATGGTTAAACCATATTACATCTAACCACAAATCCGTTATATACAAAACTACTAAATGAAGCTTAAAGTATGTTTACACACAGCGACCGTACGTACACAAGTTGTGAGTAATTTAGGGATCGTTAGTCTGCTTTGCGTCTGTTATTCTGGGCCAACAACAAATAAAGAGGTTCATTAAGGTGTTTTGGTATGTGGCGCTGTCATCAAAACATGGCGGATAAATGCACCAGAGATGTACAGTCAACCAATTTGAATCCTAGGCCACTATAGAACCTTGTCGCTTTAACTACTCTGTACATGACATGCATCACTCAATAAGCACTGTCGTAGAAGTCATTATGACATGGTTCTATAGGGGCCTAGGAATCAAATTGGTTGACCGTACACCAGCTTATATTTGAGCGTGTTAAACATTATCATTTAGATATAAAAAAAATATTATATTTGCAATAAAAAGTGACATACAATTAGAAACAAGTACACACAAAACAATAATATATAAATAAACTACTAACTTATTCTAAAAGACCTCCGTGGGCTGCACCGGGTGCAAAGGTGCCCATCACACTTGCCGCGTTACCGCGCTGAATAGCGATGGCCAACCTCTGATTCTCTATTTAGATATAGCCTTTAGGATGTTGCTTAGTTTTTAAAACACTTGTTGTTCTTGACGATTTTGAGTTTATTAACTTTTATCGAAAAACTTTATTTCAGAATATTAAATAAAATGCGTAAAACATTGTTAGTATTAGTACCATATCATTGTCGCTACACGCTACATGTTAGTAAGTACATTAAAAAAAATCAGAAAGAGATCGAGTTTAATAAAAAAATTAAAATTAATATGTACATAATATTAAAATGTAAAATGATTATATGATATATATATATTTATAAAATTAATTTTAAGAATGTATGTATTTTTATAATAATTCCGTAGTAACTTGAGGCCTGGTACGTGTTAGAGGGTCTGCCATCTAGTGGCTTAAATCTAGAAATGGAAACTTGACATAATACTTCATGCCAATGAACAAGGGCTTCTGGGCTGCCGTAGTCGTTCATGTACACTCCCTATAAGGAAAACTATAAAATTCTGCAACTATGAAGATGTTTTGGTTTCAATTCAATTTTTTTTAGATGAACAAAACATTTCTATAGTTGATCACCAGGGGTCGGACAAAAAGTGCGGATGACGTAAAAATGACGTACTTAATCTTGCACACAGGTGATGTTTGAGTTTGTATTTAAACTTCCGTGTGACATGTAGTAACAAAGTAGTATTAATGAAGTAACAAAATAATCGTAAATAAATCCATGGAATTAATAATACAGGTGGTAGGGTGATGTAGTGAATAAAATAAATTTCACGAAACTTGTTACCATAAGGTATAATTATTTAAAATTAGTTAGAACAAGTCTGTGGGATCCTCAAATAAATAGGTTTAATAGTCAAAAGTGGGAACAGTAGGTAAGATTAGCAGTATACGTGTTTGTCACGTACCTCCAAAAACGGAAAATTGCCACAATATTCGAGTAAAGATGACATTTTAGAGCGTTTTCTTATATATTAGTAAATATAAATTTTAGCTAAATATAATCGTGAGGATACAATAGCTAAACAATAACGAAGTCAATTTATTGTTCAGTCAGCGTCAAATACTTCGTAGCAGTCAAAGTAGCCAAATAGTTCGGTACACCATATATTTAGTATGGTGTACCGAACTATTTGGCCACTTTGACTACTACGAAGTATTTGACGCTGACTGTTCATCTGATTGACAATGTGTCAGTCAAAAACGTACTTACTCATTTCAAGTGGCGATATCGTTTAATAAAGAGGTCAATAAAGAGATTGATAAATGATACGTGATAATTGTTTATGAAAATCAAAAATACTATTTGAAATCATCCTATAAGTGGTTTGACGTCATTCGCACTTTTTGTCCGACCCCTGTTGATCACTTTTTCTTTAGTGTATTAAGTATATCTATTTCAGATTGTTATTTAGACATATACTTCAAAATGAATGAGACCAGTATTTTTACAAGTCTAGAGTACTTCTGAATAATGCAGTAAAAATACTCAAAAACATCTAAAGTTCACCTTTACGTATGTTGGTAGATAAAACAGCGTGAAATTCCGATTTACCGTCTGTTTCACAATGTCCAAGTAAAGTTCTGAATAAGCTACTTGCCACTTATCTGACGATGACGAATAAAGTCATCGTTCGCGTTAAACAATGTTCAAGCAAGCTTAAATGATATAGTGCTAAATTCTGCAGGAAAATTTATCTGGCAGTTAATTTATGTGTCAATTAGCTATCCAATACTTTACTTAGACTGTGTGAAACAGACCCTTAAACTAATAAGATCCGAGTACTTAACAACTCTAGTAACGTGACAAATAAGTAAGTATAAAGCTTAAAAAAATATCGATGCTTCAGCGTATTAACCTACCGCGCAATATAAAATAGGTTGTTAGGTCGTATAGCCCGATTTACGACTAGCTAAGTACAGGCCAGTCTCACGTTTCGCCCATAAAACAGATCCTTCAGTCGCCATTTTGAAAAAAGGATGTATGTCTTGAAAGCTAGTAGGGAGTTTGGTCGTTTTGAAAGAATAAAGAGCTGGCAATACTTAGGTTTGCAGAACGTGTTTATTCTGATGCTTAAATAAATATATGCCGCACAGAGCTATATGTACGCTATGTGGGCACAGCCAGTGGATGTCATTCCAGATCTAGAGCAGAGCCCAACTGGGAAAGTACCTCCACCTTACAGAAAACAGCAGCCAAATAACACTAGACCCTACTCATAGTGTTGTGTTGCCAGAGCTCAACGAGGGGGGGGGGGGGGGCAACGCGCATGTGGCTCCTCTGGAGTTACAGGCGTACATAGGTTACGGAGACTGCTTACCATCAGGAGGGCCGTAAGCTTATTTGCCATCGACGTAGTATAAAAAAAAATTACTTCTACTTCTTTTAAAATGTGGTCTCCATCAAATCTATGATGATTTTGCAAATGTCAAGTATCGTTGCTCATTGTATGATTTTAGTAAAGATATGCCTGGACTTTACTAAAAGCCACGATGGATGGGTTCAGACGTGACTTTCCTACCGTTTTTTCTTCATTATTGATAATGATTATTTACATAACATTACTCCATAAATCGCGGTATTTCCGGACCAATAGGACTTTCAAACTTTTTGTACTGAAAAAAGTATATTTAGGTACTTCTTTCTTAAATGTCGCCAACGTCGGCATCGCATTTGCAGCCCCTCCGCTGTTGCAATTGCCTATGGGCGACGGGCGAAGGTGAATGCTTACCATCAGGCAATTCATCTACTAGTTTTCCTCTTATATCTTATACTATGGCCACACGATGCTCCTCGCGCGATTAATCGCCCCGCTCCATACTCCATATTGCCGGAACTTTGACTCCGAAAAACCGACAAAATAGAGAGCGGTGGGTATGACGAGAAGCATGATGAGCGGCATGACGAGTAACGTGACCACTACTTCCCATGCCACTCGTCGAGTATGTGGCCGGGGTATAGAAGAAACATCATCATTGATATACGTGCAAAATTTACTCAAAATTTACATTCCAAATAAAAAAAAATCGGGCAAGAGCATGTCTAAACATGCTCAGTGTAGGGTTGCCTAGTTACCATTCTGTCACAGTAAGCTAAACGGGGGCCATTTAGTAAGTATCTTCACAGCGTTTTGTACGTCATTTTACTAAGAGGTAAAGACTTTTTGCAATAATTCAAAAACGGCTAAACCGATCATATTCGCTATAGTTTTCATTGGAAGTACTTGTTAAGCTTCTGTTTTAACATTTTTTTTCATTGTTTTTGGACCCATGGCTCAGAAGTTGGAGGCGGGAAACACTTTTTTTTTCGTTCGGAGCGATTATTTCCGAAAATAATCACTTTATCAAAAAATTGTCGTTGGAGACCCTTATTCATTTTGAAAGACCTATCCATCGATATCCCACACTATTGAGATAAACCGAAAACAAAATGACAAAAAATCCATTTTGTATGTGTTCAGTTTTTAATTTACCTTTATTTATATATATATCCACGCCGAATTGCAGCGTTCTACCACTAACGACCACGGGGCAAAGCCTCGGGCAGTAAAAGGGTTCCTAGTGGACTACGGAAACCTAAAAAGATCTTCATTGATAAACATGCAAAAGTTTCTCGAAATTTAAATTCTAAATTTAAAAAACCTATGTATAAACCCTTACATTTCAACGCGCCAAACAGTAACGATGGAAGTCAGGCCGAAACTACAGCAACAAAGCAGTGATTCAGGTCAGACAATGTAATTCGGACTGAAAAAAACGACCGACGCATGCCGGCAGTTTTTTGTGGCGCTGCCTGCGTTCACAAACGTTTTATAGTCGTCTGTCTCGTTCCCAGTACAATTTAATAAATAAATATTCGAGGACATCTTACACAGATCAACCTGACCCCAAACTTACTACACATACTTACATAGATAAATACATACTTATTTATTTATAATTTATTTCAAAAAAGAAAACTTATTGTCCAAAGGCCGACATAATGCCAAAAGGCACTCTCTACCAGTCAACCTTAAGACGAAAGTGGAGGACACTTTTTCATACAAACGTAGTCCTCATTTTCCTCTATGGAAATTAACATTATTGATAATATTTTGACACAATTTGTTGTATATCAAACAGCTATGCCTCTATGTTTGATTTTTTCCGAATTTTCAATTATTATAGGAGTTAGAATAATTTCGAGTTTTGTATGAAATCTGTTATTTGCCCCTAATTTTTATAATATTGAATAAAAATGCATGGTTAATATGATATCAAATTATGTAAAACATCCATGACTCATGTTGTTATAGGATTAAAAGGTGCAAAAATAAGACAGTGTAATGCTGGTTGGATAAGCGTTCAGTATGCTTTGTGAATCGCGAACTGTCCCGCAGTTACAAATTTTATAGCGTTTTTCGTTCCGGGCGTCCAGGTGGGCTTTAACCGAAAACTGAAAAAATCGTATGGTTGGAATTTTTTCGTTAAAACTTGAGTAAAATTCAAATTCTTCATACGTAAGTTATCAATTTAATGTCTTCTTGAGAGTTACATATGTACTGCTGTTATTTTTAGTACATTCGCCATCAGATATATCGGAGCTGCCAAGGCACTCACATATATCTGAACACGCCTCTATTGTCAAGACGTTAGAGCGCGTGTTCAGATATTTTTGAGCACCTCGGCCGCTCCGATATATCTGATGGCGGCTGTACAACTTCCAACTTTAGGTACTCATCTGAACAAGAGATAGATTCTAATTTAAAAATTTGTTATGGTGTTGAACTGGTTTTGAACTTGACGATAGTCTTTCACTTAATTTGATATGCACCAATCAGCGTTAGCGATCTTGAAGGTTGTATTAAAATAAACACCTAATCTCGGTTGACATATTTAATTATACGCGATCCAACTTTAAGCGCAAAGTGAGCTTGCTCCTATAATGTTAATTATAATTTTAATTACCTATATTGCAGCTTAATTTCTTTTGTATTGTTTATTACTGTGATTTGGGCCGAACTCGATAATCCTATTTTTGTGTTTATGTACATAGAATGTGATAAATATTGGAATTGTTTAGTGTTAGTATTAATAAGGATGTCTGTTTTAAGTTCCGATTACAAGGCTGTCGTAAAATTATTGCCTGAACTAGTGGGAATTGTGTTAGGATGTAAGCTAAATTTATTTTAGAATCTTATCTGTGTATATTACTGGTCTGTATCTGTTTTTTTCCCCAATAAAGAAAATAAAGTAAGATGAAAACCGTCACAAAAAAATAGCACACATATTCTCACATTTAAGATAGGTATTAACGCGATAATACGAGGACCGTTATTAATATTGCAGTTGCATCGTGCAGTCAAACTGTGGAATGAGCTGCCTATTCCGCTCAGACCAGCACAATCGGTTGCGTCGCTCAAGGTTAGGTTGAAGCCGTTGAAGAAGCTGTGGTATCTGACTGCTGAATAAATTTCCTTTCCTAGTGTTCCTAGTGTATAAATAAATAAATATTATAGGACATTATTATATCAATTTGTATAAAGTCCCACAGTAAGCTCAATAAGGCTTGTGTTGAGGGTACTTACACAACGATATATATTATATATAAATATTTATAAATAATTAAATACATAGAAAACACCCATGACTCAGGAAGAAATATCCATGCTCATCACACGAATAAATGCCCTTACCAGGATTTGGACCCGGGACCATCGGCTTCGTAGGCAGGGTCACTACCCACTAGGCCAGACTGGTCGTCAAATCACTAATTATTTGCCACTTTTTTCATTCTCTTTTTTTTTAGCTTAATTTCCCTATTACTTTTTTGTGTAATATATGTATGTTTATCCTATAAATTTTGTACATATTTATATCCTGTAAGCAGCAATATGTTACTCTTCTAAGGCTGCAAAAATATGTGACACGCTCTTATGGCTCTACAAATAAGATGATTGTACATACTGTTATCATAAATGTGAAAATTTGTGTGTTATTTGTTTTGTATTCGAATTCTACGCGGACGAAGTTTCTAGACGCTGGTTTTGAATTTTATTAAATAAAAAAAATCTAGAAAATATGAAATTTCTTTTACCCTACTTAATTCCCAAGAATCCTCATAAACTCTCAGATTTCCTTAGCCATGTTGTTAAGTTAGGCGACTAAATATAAAGTCAAGCTTCTCTGATATCTTATTCTACAATCCGACTTTTATTAAATATCCAGCGAAATCAGATAGAAGAAAAAATAAGTGTAAATAAATCTTCAATTTCTTTACTTATCTTATACTTATTCCTTTAATGCTGTCGCTACACTTATCTGAGAGGGATGCTTTGAATCACAAAATTATTAACCTACGTTTTTGTGTAAATATTTATATACCTTTATTTCCGTGTAAAAAAAATTTAAGTTTATTTATGTAGTACAAAGTAAAAAATCATTATCATTTTTGGTAACTAGTTTATATATTTCATACCAGCCTTGGAGGATTTAACAACTGGAGACGCTTTGTCGATTTTTGCAAGAGAGGGGCACAACGTACGTACAAATAGCGATGTCAGATAAACGTCTGTCCATTCAATAAATATGACCAATGGCCGAGGTTTTCGAGGGCTGTTAAAGGCGACTCCGGTTGTTAAATCCTCCAAGATACCTTCAAGATAACTTCAGCCCGAAACTAGGTTTGGAAAGATGATGATGATCAATATAAACTATCTTACATCAAACTATCCCCATACAAATTTCATCTAAATCGGTTCAGCTGTTTAAGCGTGAAGTAAGAGTTAACAGACAAACATACAGAGTTACTATCCCATTTATAATAGTAGTTGGGTAGGACTTAGGGTGAATCAACCTTTTGGAATTAACCGTTTAATGATTAATTTCTCCTGAACAACTCTAAAACACAGATTATTTGCAGTTTTGAATGATTCACGGTCAGTTCTACTAGACTTATGTCGACCAAACCAACCAACCAACCAACTGAATAGATCAACTAGTGGGAACGCGACCAGTGGCATCAAAACTATGGAAGGTAGATTTAAGGAACAGAATCTTCATATACCAAAAAGTGTCCGTCAAAAAACCATAAATAGGTGGTGCTACAATACCTAGAATACTTGAGAAAAAAAATCTAATCATAGACAGCGCACTTCACTCCGTCAATAACGCCTAGGTTCTTAGCTACTCTAGCGCTACTCTGGAGAGATTTTGAACTATTATTTATAGCTGACAGCTGGACACTTTTGCAATAACTCTGCCTATGGAGATGCTATTCCTTGTCTCTATCTTCCATAATCAAAACGATAATAATATCTAAATCATGTCTGTTAGTTAGCGATTCCTCAGGCTTGTCCAAGCAAGTACGAGCACAAAGTAAATATCGGCGGCGCGCGCCGGAGCAGAGTCCGCTCAGTACAAAGTGCCATTTTCGCCGCACGCACACAGACGTGACATTTACGCACACCGACGTTACATTTACAGGCGTTCTCGGGCACTCTCGGGCAGAGCTTAGTCGGGCTGTGCGCGCGATGCTCACTTGACGTCCCCGCCGCTACGTAGGTACCTACTGTCATGTACGTCAAAATGCAGTCTCTAAGGAACGTAAACATGATAAGATAACAAATCGATGAATGTATGTCTGTAAACTTATATTACCTACTCCTTTTTAAAACTCGAAATTAATAGTGAGACGTACGGTCGAATGAAAACTGTCATTCAGATATCGTTTATATGTCAAGTGTACGTTCGAACTGGCCTCTTTATCTGTCATAGATAGTTAAAATTAAAACAAAAAGGGATTAAACCTACTTTAAGACGTAGGTTTTCCCAATAACAAACTTGCTTCGAAGCTTACGAACGCTCTATTCAAACTCGACCGCAACGATGACGTCATAAAAATTTTCATAATGCGCCCCGCAGCTGATGCAATATTAAATTTTAAATATCGAACGACGTTCAATTTCGAACGGCTACTTCCAAAAACTCATATCTCACTTTGATGCCATTTGAAATTAAACTTTACACCAATCCATTACGGTTCACTTTTATGAATTATTGTTTAGTAATACGCTGTTTGGAAAATGAAGTCGCTTTGGCGCGAATCTGTGCCCGGTAGTAAAAGAGAATATACACGTCGATAAAATAACCGTTTCGGATTCTGGTGATTTGGCCGATTTGGAAATCGCTCGGATGGCATCTTCCGATCATCTGTATTTTGTTTATTTTTATTTAAGTTTTTATTTACTGTCAGAAAGGATGGACTAGAAAGATAAGGTTATATCTTTTAAAACCAAGTGTATGTGTTAAAAATAATCTCTTTTTTAAATATAGCCTTTTAAATTATATGTAAGTTTATTGGATATTGGAAGACCGATGCAACAGCAAAAGTAATTAATTAAAGGTGTTCAAAATAATCTGACCATAGGTTTATTGTTAAGAGAGATAGAAGATAAGAGCATACGAAGTCGCCAATGTCGCCATATATCGGAGCGGTCGAGATGCTCAAAAATTTCTGACCACGCACTCTGACACCTTGAAAGTAGAGATGTGTTCAAATATTTGTGAGCAGATTAGACGCTCCGATAAATCTGATGGTGTACAGATCATTTGGACACTTTAGTCGCTTAGTAATATCTCCTACTAACTGTACGTTTCTATTTCTTTCTCTCATTTATTTGATTGTGTGAGAGAAAACGGACGATACCAATTAAAGCATACAAGCAAGCAAGCAAAATTTGTCATTAAATCATTATTTATTATATAACTCAAGATATGCGTTCCAAAATTGAAGCCCTTGTGAGAAATTGTGCAAGTTACCTTTAGTCGCATCTGGCCAAGCGAGAAATGTGTACGTCCTAACGAGCTCCCGCTCACCGATAGAGAAAGAGACAAGCTCATGTTTAATAAGAAGTATGACAAAAATTAATGGAATGCGAAAATTATTAAAAAACAACAGATTTCTTCATAGGTATAAATAAATATGGAAGTATTATTTATGCTCCTTATATTTATATGAGTATAACCTAAAAACTATAGTTATATGTATAATATCAATGTACACCGTAGACAATTAGAATATGTACTTGGAAGAATCAACTTTTTCTCACCTCGTAACTCGTTGCTCCGGTTACGGCCGCCTGGGTAACATTTAAAACCCTTGTGTTATCGTATATAAAATAAAAATAACCAACTACACTTAAATCGACCGGGATATAAACCGTCCCGGTCGATTTAAGTGTAGTGAAACCAACCGTGAATCATTCAAAACTGTTATAAAACAAACACATTTTCAATATCTTTATTCTATATAATAAAATTACTAGTGGAAGAAGACGGACTGGGGAGGACACGTCTGCCGCATGCATCGGGATAGATGGGCTAGTATAACCACCTAGTGGATGCCACATGTTCAGCGCGGACGTGGCAGGCCCAGACGGAGATGGCGGGACGACCTGGACACCTTCATCAGTAACTGGCCAGAAAAGCACAACAGCGGGAGCTGTGGAGATCACGGGGATAGGTCTTCGCCCAGGAGTGGGACACTACAACGGGCTAAATAAAAAAAAATAGAATTACAAAAATTACAATTGACCAGGGGAGACTCATAGGCATGGCCTGTATCGCGGTAAAGCAGTTACAATTCGATTAGGTATAAGAATTTAGTTACAAAGTGACTTGTCGTATGATAATAATAAACTATAAAGTACTAGAAAAACAACTAAAAAGTTGTTCCATCCATTCGAATATTTTACTAAATTGAGGTCTTACTGTAGGATCAAAAAATCTAAGCGCGTGTCAAAAAGTAGCAGCAAACGATGTAGGTGAACATTTTAATGATGCAAGGTAAAAATACGACAAGTTTACGAATACAATTACTGTATTAGCATTTCCCAAGTACGATACCTCCACAAAATTCCGATCACTTTTTAATTTGATCCAAACATTCCAAACTTTTATCCAAAAAATATATCAAACTTGTTTTCGTGTTCAACATAAAAACTTCAAGTACATAGCTACCGATCAAAATTCAGGAGATCTTTCGTCGGAGATATTGCAAAAATACCTTATATTAAAATGTAATAAAATTCCCCATCGCTAATATAATTCTGTGGCGCGAACCGGTCTCGGTGAAAACATACGGAGCACGATTCAAATTTAAGGTGTAGTAAGTTTAAAAACTTTAAAAAGTCGTAGCACTTTTTTGAATCACGATACGGCTTAGTTAGCATCTTGGGGTCTTACTCGATTCATATCCTGAGTTTTTGACTTTCAGTTGATAGAAAAAAATCACGAACATAGGTCTAAAATGGACTTTAACATTTCAAAACTATTAGATATTAGCCGATTACCTAGTATTATTAGTCCAAAGAGTTACCTGTGCATTTTTTCCTGGATCTTCTTTTTATTTGCTGCAACATCTCGAACCATATTTGATATAACTGACTACGAGTTAATATCCATAAGTTTGCTATTGAACCCGCAAACATATTTGCTGTTAAACAATGCAACGCACTATTCCTAATTATAAATTGAAATTAAGAAAATTATGTCATTCAATAAACGTTTATTTTTACTTCTTCTTTTAAAATATGGCTTCCATCAAATCTATGATGATTTTGCCAATGTCAAGTTTCGTTGTAAGTTTTAAGTGTGCTCGTAGAGCATGACGTTGTTCGGTAGTTACTTTTAGTAAAGAGATAGCTGGACTTTACTAAAAGCCACGATGGATTGCCGGATGTTGATTAAAACATGGTTAAACGCGTTTCAAGATTAGTTTTTCATTAACTGTACACTTCCACGATAGTTCACTGCATAATAAGCTATCAATATTACACTTTAAACTACATGAATGAGCAAAACACAAAAAAATATTCTCGAGACGTCTTCGCCATCTTGAATCTCAACGACAACCCAACGTTTATTTCGTTTACTGAATAAAACTTGATTGACATTGACGTAAGCCACAAAGCATTTTTTTTTAATTTTTTTCATGGCCTGGTACAAGGCATATTATAGTATACCACAGATTTGCCACATGTGTGCGCCCGTGAGGGACAGAACATTTACACTGCGACGAAATCAAAAACAATATTTAAAAACAACTAAAGTATTTCGGTTGGATTCATTGTGCTTTGGTGTGGACATCTTTCTACCGTTTTGTTGTGCTACTAAGGCCTTTTTGGTAGTAGGCAAAAATGACAAGAGACGAGCTTTGACAAACAATAATAGCGCTTTCTCTGCTACTCCTACTGTAAGTTCAATAAGACCATCTCCCTTGTCGCCTCAATAGTATTTTTCCTCTGAAACAATCATATTGTTTTAGTAGTAAGCCTCCTTGGAGATGTCTCCAAGATAACAGCCGGTTATCGTCCGGAGCGTTTCGTGGCATCTTTCATATAAGATTCTCAAATCTACCACACTTGCTTTTCATTATGCTGCTACTGTACGTGCATTTACTTACTTTCTTCTTACCAAGTCACATAATGTGATGTGTTACTTATTCAAGTAAACTATCAACTTAATAACTAATAGAGGCTTCTGGCAACAGGGCTGGCCACTATTGGGCACCTTTGGGCAAATTTTTTATCCATAAGTTTTTGTAGGTACTTAGTAAATTTTATTGTTTGTTTATTTTTTGTTGTTAATGAATAAACATATATTAAAAAAAAAAAAAACATTTATAACCGCTCGCAGCCGCCTATTCAACCTCCCCGTACGCTCCCAACATTCGCTCGCACACCGCCCGCGTCGCTACCGGCGTTCAATCGATACGGTCGCCTAGCAACGATCACCTTCCAAAACAAACAATCAGAGGCCCGGCCGAGAGCAAATTTACTTTCTTATTTTATTACTTGTGTAAACATTTTAGATCGATATTATTGGATTTGCTGTATCATGTTCTTGTAGACAGACAACATGGTGTTGATGCCCGTTTGTGTGCCCGAGAATTGCGGGAAGGATTTCCGACATTCGTTGAAGAAGCCGAGCCCTAACTATCCCTATGGGGCCAAAACGAGGAAACCGAGGTATTTATGCAATATAAACGTATTTTGTAGAAATTTTGGAAAAAATCGATCTATTATTTTAATATTTTGATTTGTGTTGTTGTATTTGGAATTCGTTTTTCTAAGATTACCGTATATTTGAAAATTTACGAATACCGCCGTGACAGGGTAGGATAGAGGTCTAGGGTGCGTAAGAAAAAGAAGCGGTTCGATTCCGGCCTCGGTCACTTTTTCTTTAGTAAATGACATTAATTTTATTTAAGTAAGCTGCTAATGCGAGTAATAAGTTTAGTAAAATAAAAAGCAACTTAATACTAAATAGCTATATCCAAGAATAAAATAGCGGCCAAGTGCGAGTTGGACTCGCCCATGAAGGGTTCCGTACCATTTATGACGTATTAAGAAAAAACTACTTACTAGATCTCGTTCAAACCAATTTTCGGAGGAAGTTTGCATATATCATATATTTTTTTTAGATTTTTCATTCTGTTATTTTAGAAGTTACAGGGGGGGGGGGTGACACACATTTTACCACTTTGGAAGTGTCTCTCGCGCAAACTATTCAGTTTAGGAACCTCAATATCATTTTTAAAGACCTATCCATAGATACCCCACACGTATGAGTTTGATGAAAAAAGAGTTTCAGTTCGAAGTATGGGGAACCCCCAAAATTTATTGTTTTTTTTTTCTATTTTTGTGTAAAACTCTTAATGCGGTTCATAGAATACATCTACTTACCAATTTTGAACAGTATAGCTCTTATAGTTTCGGAAAAAAGTGGCTGTGACATAAACGGACAGACAGACGGACATGACGAATCTATAAGGGTTCCGTTTTTTGCCATTTGGCTACGGAACCCTAAAAACTGATTTTTTGTAGCGAATAATGACTCTTTTAGTCGTCAAACGTTTTTCCTACATCTCGGCTGAACTTATTATTACTATGTTGTTTATTTTAATGCATGTAAAGCGAGGTCTATACTAGCAAGAACTTGCATGGAATTTTCATTACATTGCGGTATCTGATCAAACTTTTGGATGCAGTTTTTCTTAGTAGTTGGTAATGTAATGTATTTTGCATGCATTTTTTTTGTATATGTACATAATTACAATATTTTTCATCTATGTGTATTTCGTTCATCTATGATGGTTATCAAACCTTACATATCAACAGGCTCGTCCCAGCCTTCACCATACAAGCCATGCAAAAGAACACCCGCGTGATTCCGCCGAAGAAGTGCGGAGTCTTCGACCCAAAGCCGATCAAGCCGTCCATGTTCAGGAAGTGCTATGCTCGAGGGGAGTTCCCGGTCACCATTGAATTTACGAACTGTGGGAAACGGCTCAGTTGGAAGGTGAGTGGGACATTATTATGCACTGTACAGTGTTTTTTTTTTTATTATTAAAAACTAATCGGCGATTGGCTCTAGTCACACCTAATGGAAAGTGAAGAGAGGGCCTAAGATGGAGCTCACCGGTTCAGTAGTAGCCTATTCACTCTTGATGTAAGAAACCGTGGTCATATTTATCAGGGAATACAGATGGCGGGAGCGCATTCCATTCTTTAGCCGTCCGTATCAAAAAAGAGGAGGCAAACCGTTTGGTGCGAACAAATGGAACATTTACCACGAACGGGTGCATTCGCTCCCCACGCCTGGATGTCCGTTTATGGAAAGGAGAAGGTGGGATAAGGTCGTGCAGTTCTTGTGCGCACTCCCTAAAATGTATCCGATAAAACACCCATAAGCTAGTGACTGGACGGCGATGCACTAGGCTCTGTAACTTTGACCTGATAGATCAGTCATCGCCAAAGAGCTATGAGCCCAGCGCTCTATCGAGTCCAGGGCTGCCAGCTGATATTTAGCGGAACCGTTCCATAGGTGGCATCAGTATTCCATGCACGAGCGGACCTGTGCTTGGTATACGGAGAGAAGCTGTTTCGGCGTGAAATACCGCTTCACCTTAAATAGGACACCAAGTTTTTGGCAGCAATATTTAATAAATAAATATTAAATACAATAAATAAGGACATCATTACAAAAATTGACTAAGTCCCACAGTAAGCTCAATAAGGCTTGTGTTGAGGATACTTAGACAATATATATAATATATAAATATTTATAAATACTTAAATACATAGAAAACACCCATGACTCAGGAACAAATAATAGGATTGATAGGATTTAATGTTAGCATATTTTATCAGTTAATCAACATTATGAAACATTTTGTTATGAATCTAAAGTAGCAAAGCATTAAATAGCAAAATACACCCAATATATATAATACAATACAATACAAATAATCTTTATTGCACACCTCAATACAGAAACAATACAAATAATACAACACATAAAGAAGAGGTAAACAACAAGCAATATTTGAGGTATCTTTGCTTTAAATTATGACCAAAGTACCAATTTAAAATTCATTTTCGTTTACCTTTACATTCGTATACCATTGGTCCCATTGTCCCAAACACTGCGAAAAATAGTTTAAATGATTTGGTGTTTTTTTTTGTTGATTATGTCAAGTTAAAACTTTTCTCGTCAGATCTCTTTGAATAGGTATATAATTAGCTATCTAATATTAAAACTATAGAATAGAATAGATTATATTTGTATTAATTGCATCTTCTTCTTCTTCCTCCTGCCCTTATCCCATGTTACGTGGGGTCGGCACAACATGTTCTTCTCTTCCATTCTCCTCTATCTTTCGTCACCTCCGCACTCACTCCTTTCTTTCTCATATCCTCTTTCACACAATCCATCCATCGTTTTTTGGGTCTACCGTCCGCTCTCCGTCCATCAACATTCATTCCTAACATTCTTTTTCCTATATGGCATTCATCCCTCCTCATTAAATGCCCATACCACGCTAACCTACCACTCCTTAACTTGTATTAATTACATCGTGATATTAAAAAAAATCCTATGGTATGGAGAGTAACGATATACAACTGTCAATAAATAAAAATAAGATATGTTTTCGTGATTGTTTACTATCATGTTCACTTTAACTTTTTAAGGTTTTGGTTAAATTACTGTTCTTGTAAATATAGTCTAGTTTTAGTGTGATTCTTTTCCAAGGCATTTGGCCTTTATTATATCGTGTAAAAAGTTTACAAAAATATTTATTTTCATTTATTACTAAACTACAATTTTGCGTTAGCTCCCTCTTAAATCAACAGAGTTGTCTTAAAAAGTACAATTTTGTCATTAAATCAACAGAGTTGTATTAAAAAGTACAATTTTGTCATAGTTTGTCACAAATAATCCTAAAATCAAAAAATATTCCTAAGTTATTTTTCTTGCCACCATACAGGTTCCGATTGAAAAGCTGGACTTCCACCACTACCTCCCGATGTTCTTCGACGGTCTCGCTGAGGGGGATTACCCGTTCAGCTTCATCGTGGAGAACGGGATCAACGACCTGGTCTCCAAGGGTTCCTACAAGATCCTGCCTGTGGTGCCGCAGCTCATCATACCTATTAAAAGTGAGTGTCTGTTCATAAGAGAGAGAGGGGGGGGAGGGGGAAGAGATCAAAGCCCTGATGTCCAAGGGCCGCTACAGTACAAGGTCAATGATCAGATCAAAAGCAGTAATCTTCAGCAATTTGGATGTAGAGATAAAAGAGTTTTAAACCAAGTAGAAGGGCATTCATTTTGAAATTGATTTTCCCCAACTTTATCCACTGGGCTGTCCAAACATGAAAATTAAGCCATAAATGGCGATAGTAATCGTATATCTTCGTGTGTAAATTAGAGGTAAGGTTCTTAGAGCATTTAACCAACCGGAATCGCCTTTAAGAGCTTAACCCTACGTCACGTACAAATAGCTATGCATTGGACGTGCCCCTCCCCCGCAAAAATCGACAGACTGTTTTATACAGAAAATTTCACACAAGGCTTCTCCAGTTGATTTAATGCTCTAAGTCAAGGTTACTAAAATACTAGGAAAAATAATATTCTTAGAGGTATAAGTAATCAAAACCATGTTTTGTAAAAACCATTTAATTATAATGTTGTAGTGCTTTACTAAACCTCTAAAGTTAAACGTTGAAAAAATCTCCAGCTGTCTCAGACTGAAATGAATACTCCGTAAATTAAATCTCTAAGTAGGATATCCAGTTTCACGAGCAATGTTAAAAACAACTTGATCGAAGCAACAAAATACCGATCAACTGAATTCGTAAATTTTCTACTTGGGGAGCACTTAACCAACATAATTAGACCCCTGCTTTTAACATCAAGTAATAGTATGCCAACCTGCCGACCCATACTAAACTTTTATTTTTAAGCAAGCTAAAATCTATGCAAGCGATATAAATGTATGGTACGCCATTATTAAAATCGCCAAAAACTGAATCGACAAAAAAAACCGGACAAGTGCGAGTCGGACTCGCCCACCGAGGGTTCCATCATTTACATTTCCATTTTTTTTCATATTTATTGTTATAGCGGCCACAGAAATACATCATCTGTGAAAATTTCAACTGTTCATGAGATACAGCCTGGTGACAGACGAACAGACGGACGGATGGACAGCGGAGTCTTAGTAAAAGGGTCCCGTTTACCCTTTGGGTAAGGAACCCTAAAAACTAATCATCGAACCTGCTCAATTGATTGCTTACAAAATTTTACGAGAATTGGTTGAGAACTGCGACTGTGAACATCCAGACAGGAAAGCATTTTTGCCTAAGCTGAAACGAAGACTTTCGCTAACGCTCGGTCAAATATGAAAAATATTGTATATATAGACTGGTTGTCCCAGGGTAGCCATAGATTGTTTCGTGAATAACTCAGCCGTCAGCGAAGGTACGAGAGCCTGCGTAATTTCCATCCTACCCCCGTTTTACGAGTATAGTATCGGGTTACAGATTAAAAACAAAGTGGGTGAAGAGTGAGCGCAATGGATACACAATAAGCCTGGTTTTCTTTGTTTTCGTTTTGATGAGCATTGTTTAGGTAATATTCTGTGGCTCTAGTAAAAAGAAGTACAGTCAGTATCAATAGTAGCAGATGATACAACGCTGCAAAAGTATCTGCCATCCTGGAATTGATTTGCAAATAGAGATATGGATAGTGTCAATCACGAAGACGCGGGCCTTGACCCGTAATTTCATGTTATTTTAAAGGTTAGACTTGACAAATCGGTGCGTTATCGTGGATGACACGAACTATACAATGTGTCCCTAGCCATTGGACAAAGCCGAAATGTACATATGCATTAGGGTATTTAGAACCATTGTACAAAGTATCATAACAGCCGGTGTAGCGGTTTCGAAGAAATTAACAAATTACCATTTGTTACTTTGGAGCAGCCTGTATGTGTTAGTAGCTCCTAAGATAATATCCTCAAAGAATAATATGGAACCTTCTTCGACCTGTTTATCTTTTTTATTTATGACAGCTTAAGCTTCTGACTTTTGAAAAATGTCATCATTATCAAGTATTTGGAACAAATTGTCAAAAACACTGCCAAAGATTAACACTGTGTTTCTTTTTGTTGTCGATTATTGCAAATAACTTTTGTTCGAAAAAAATATTTTTTTATCTTTTGTTCTAATTAAAAAAATATTAACGTCAGTGCATTCCTGAGAAGTCACCCTACGTGGGATTTCAGGGTTTGTCCATTGGCTAAGGTCACCCTGTATATCTCTACAGTTCTAAAGGATCTGTCACAGTATTATTGTTCTACATACAGACATACATTTTTGTTAATTTATTTTGATACTGACTGTACAGGTCTCGCGAAATATAATGTTTTACCTGAACTGCTCAAGCTTCTACCGTTATTCATTCAGCCACGTCATAACATATATTAATATATTATATTTTGACTTTTAACTGGGAAATTGTTGAAATAATTAGGTTAAGGGAAATGAGGTTACACGAGTATTTATCATAATATGCGTATAAGAGATTTGATAGCTTCTGGAGAGCAACACTAAAATGGCTGGCTTTAGAGCAAAATTTTATGGCAACTGATTTTATAACTAGGTGATAAGTAATAACTATAAAAATATCAAAATAGGCATAGCCAATATGATGAAAGTATCAAAACTAAACCTATGAACATGCTCAGCTGTTTACCAGAAGGGCTACTTTAGGCTTCGGCTCTGTGCACGCCCCCCAAATACCCGAAACACCAGTGTTCCACGATGGAAAGACATATGACTAATACTTCCATTGCCATTGCATTTAAACCAGTGTCTTCAGCTTTAGCAGTCTCAGCTCCTTTGTCATATATTTTTAGTTTTTGGCATGTCCTTTCGGTTGATTACTGTTATTATTTTATTTTTAACTTCCACGATCTAAATGTAGCTTTTATTTTCAGACGCCTTGTCTACCAAGAGGCCAAACGTGATATGTCACACGCTGAAATGTATCCAGATGATCATCACCGGATCAGACAGAGTGGGCGAGGCGTTCGTGCCATATTACAGACAGATACTGCCTATACTGAACCTGTTTAAGGACAAAAACTGTAAGTAGATTCACCTATAACCTGACATTCCAACAATAGGCTTAAATGTGTTAAAAATGTATAATATAAACTTGAGAAGTTAAATCTCTGAAACATTATCTATCGGCCAGGATTATATTGTACAGTCAGCGTCAAATACTTTGTAGCAACCAAAGTAGCCAAATAGTTCGGTACACCATATATTTAGTATGGTGTACCGAACTATTTGGCCACTTTGACTGCTAAAAAGTATTTGACGCTGACTGTAGTATCGGATAAAATGACGGACAGATTATATATTCAAAAGTATAGGGCACAGCAGATCATTAAAAAAAATGGACCACGGGACTTGAATAATCAGTGAACATACATAAGTAGGCACAACCAAATACAGAACCTTCACCGTCTTAAAATTGAAGTCGCTTAATAATAATATGCTCATCGCCAGATCAGCGCTACTGGAGAAAGCCGAAAAGCCCAAAATACCTTTCGTACAACAAATAATTTTTAAATCTTGTACCCCCCAAACCTACGGTGGCATTTAACGCATACAGAAAAACAAAATAAATAGTCGTTATGTTTGCGTTACGTTTATAGAATTACCTAGCGTAGTTCTAGAAGGAGCTGTCTAAAATCACTTTATATCTACTTTAAAGCCCTTGTTCTTTAAACCTCTCTTTCAAGCTTCATTTATCGCCCATCAATCACGAGACATAATCGACACATCGGTCTATTGTTGCCAGGTTTTAAGAGGAAAGGACTATGCGTCAAAATGGCCCCAATACCAACAGAGTTGAGAGTAAGGTCATTAGATAGGTATTTCTATGTACTTCATTTCGTTCTATGGGCACCAAGCGAAATTCCATTGCAGAACTGAGATATTGGTATTTTAGTCAAAATATCGTCACCCTTATTACCTAGGCAATATAGTCCACCGCCGGGCCAGCGCGGCAAATCATTCAGTGTGCTCGCCCGGCGGTGCGCGAACATCTACCCTGCAGTAATTAATTTACTTACTTGGACTCTATTGCCTAGGTAATAAGGGTGACGACATTTTGGCTAAAATACCAATATCTCAGTTCTGCAATGGAATTCCGCTTGGTGCCCATAGAACAAAATGAAGTGCATAGAAATACCTATCTAATGACCTTACTCTCATTTCTGTTGGCGTTGGGTCCAGGCTCCATACAAAGTTGCCCATGGTCCTTTGACGAACGTCCTCTTCCTTTCCATACAAACCTTATTTTTCTCTCTAAATATTAACATCACGGAAAATATTCAACACAATTAGATGTATATTAACCGCAGCTGTTGATTGACATTTTTTTATTTAAAAAATTAAGAGCGAAAAACAAGTACCATACAAAATGTGAGTTCTCCTAACTTTGATAATAATCAAATAAAATCGAAAAGAAACAAACGAGCGGGCTTCCCTGTGGTTAAGGGAGTAGAATGGGGACCACGTTAGCATAGAAAAGCAATCGTCCCCTTTCATCTTAACCTTCTTTCCCAAGGTTATTTTGTCGGCCATCAATCAAGCGACATAACCGACACATTGGTATATTGTTGCTCACTTCTAATAGACTTTTCACAATGCTAGTTTGGATTGCCCTCAAAAGCTTAGGTTTTCTATAAAGAATAGTTTAATTTCACTTTATCTCTAATTTAAACCCTTCCTTAAACCTTATTCCTCTCCCTTCATTTGTCTGCCATCAATCAAGCGACATAATCGACACATCGGTATATTGTCTCCCACTTCTAATAGACTTTTCACAATGCTAATTTTCATTGCCCTCAAGAGCGTAGGTTCTCTAGAAAGAACAGTTTAATTTCACTTTATCTCTATTTTAAACCCTTCTTTAAACCTTATGCCTCTCCCTTCATTTGTCTGCCATCAATCTAGCGACATAATCGACACATCGGTATATTGTTTAAACTTTTAATAGACTTCTGTTTTACTCATTTCCTCAAAGGTTAATTGGAAGAGATCCCATACAGGGATAAGTTCGCCTTTGTTGTATTTAATTTACTCTGTAACTGTGTTTTTATTTCTATGTACAATAAAGTATATACATACATACATACATACTTTTCATAATGCTAATTTTCATTGCCCTCAAGAGCGTAGGTTCTCTAGAAAGAACAGTTTAATTTTAGTTTATCTCTACTTTAAACCTTTCCTTAAACCTCATTCCTCTCCCTTCATTTGCTGGCCATCGATCAAAAGACATAACCCACACATCGGTATATTGTCTCCCACTTCTAATAGACTTTTCACAATGCTAATTTGCATTGTCCTCAAGAGCGTAGGTTCTGTAGAAAGAACAGTTTAATTTCACTTTATCTCTACTTTAAACCTTATTCCTCTCTTATTCCCTTCACTTGTTGGCCATCGATCAAAAGACATAACCCACACATCGGTATATTGTCTCCCACTTCTAATAGACTTAACAATGCTAGTTTGCATTGCCCTCAAAAGCTTAGGTTTTCTACAAATAACAGTTTAATTTCACTTTATCTCTATATGAAACCCTTCCTTAAACCTTATCCCTCTCCCTTCATTTGTCTGCCATCAATCAAACGACATAATCGACACATCGGTATATTGTTTCCAGGTTTTAATAGACTTGTCACGCTGCAGATTAATTGCGCGACCGCGAATTGACACCCGTTCGCTGAAACTTTTAGGAGTACGGTGTTTTCAGAGGGTGGTTTCCGTTTATTCTGAAATATAAATTTTCTGTTTCTCGTTTACACTTTACAGTACTTAAGTGTGATATTTGTGCATATAGAATATGTATCTGAAGGTAATTACTTAAACCCGTTAATGTTTAGGTCATATTTAGCGACTTTTACTATATGGGAAATCGCGAAACAAAATATGGTTGTTTCATCAATTTTGCTGATTTGATGTTGAAATTTCCTATGGAAGAGTTAATTTTTTATTTCGTGATTTCGGGGTTGTCTTACTCAGTATGACCTAAACTTAAACAGTAATTGCTTTACGTTCAAATGCATACTGTTATGTATTTGTTACAGCCGAATGTTGAAATGGTTTCAAGAAATTATAAACTATTACAATTTGAAATAAGTATGTTAAGAGCAATTCCTAGCTGAGCAACTTTTCAAATCTCGAATTTTTGGAGCTATGTTTCTGTCGCGCTGCGGTGGGCGGGAGCCGGAGCTATCTAAGTGTGAGTGCGCGCACACAGACGCGAGACTCGTGCGCTCGCTCATTGCGCGCCGTTCCGTCGACATCGCCCGCGAGCCAGACGGAATTTATTCTGCGCTGCCCGACGCAAGTTGTTTTTGTTGTTACCACGTAATATATTATACCTACTGTATCTATTACACCCTAATACCAAACACCCTATCACCTGAACTAAATGTATTTTACACCTATGATGACGAAATAATAAATGATTGATTGATTGATTGATATTAATTACCATATAGGTAAAACTGCAAAAAAGAATGATGTCTCAGCTTCGGTTGTCGTCGTACAGTCAAGTGTAAAAATATGTATCGAAAGAATCGTCTCATAAATATGGTACTACGCTCTTATTACACTGGAATAAGATGCTATGCTAAGATGTGTACACCCACATTTTTACACTTGACTGTACCTATCCGTATCAGTAAGTTGGGAGTGATCATGGTGTGTTATGAAATTTTGTAAGTAGGTATAAAATATACCTATGGTTAACCTACAATCTATTTAACTTGTAGTACGATGGGGCTAAACTTGGGCCGCCTTATTGAAGAACGTATCGCAATGACAATCTGGGTAAAGTATGTTGGGATAATGCCGGACAATTTTGGGACCAATTGAGAGAACTCGTGAAAAAATGTTTTTTCGAGATCTCAACACGTGACAGATTCTTGAAGTACGTAGCAAATCGTTAAACAATAACCGTAGATTCGGCCTGAATTTTGGTAATCTTCAATATAGAACGGTTTTAGTTTTGTACCTGTGTAAAGATGAGACATACTTTTTTTTAGGGTAACGAGTGTTTTGCCATCAAGGGAGAACATTGGATGGTGAAAAAAAGTTGCTTCTAATGGAAAGAGAATAAGGTATCACAAAGAAATAGGTCCGGTGTCTACCCTTTTGTATCCGATCTTAACCCTGATACAAAAATTGGTAAAATTGTGGCTCTCAAACTTTGATACCTATGTCATAAGGCAATTTGATAAGTAAACAATGTGCTAAGAAACCTCTTATTGTAAGGTTTACCCGAAGTAATAAAAAAAAACAACTAAAATAATGGATACGTTGCGAAGTTTTGACAATTTAAGATTTCGTGAACTGTACAGGTTTAGGGAAAGTGTAAATGTATTGTTTATTGAATGGAATGTACTGGAAGATATTAAGTACTTAAGTAGGAGGGACAAAAATCAAAATAAAAAATAATCGTGCCCAGTCATTTTTAATGATGGTCGCCAAAAAATAAGAATCAAACTTAAAATCAAAAAGACTAAGTAGTTCTTTAAAAAGGTCAAGGTCACTGAGAGCCCATTTTGAAGTATGGAAAATAATTAAAATTGCGATTTTGTTGGTTTAATTTTGCAATTGAAGCGTTTTAAGGAAACTAATTTCGAAGCCCTATCTCTATTTTGTATCCGAAACTAGCAATGTATGTATGCGTGCACATCTACATATGCATCCGTATGTGTACGTACTTTATTGCGATATTTAACACGATATTGTTATAAATTTCAACATGTATCATCATCCCTATACAATATAAATACTCTTTCTTGCACACCTCAATAACAGAAAACAATACAAAAGAAAACATACACATAAGCACAGGTAAACAACATGCGGTCTTATCGCTGAAAGGCAACCTTTGGGTTGCGGAAATTAAAAAAAAATACATTGTCAGTAACCGTCGCGCTGGTAGTGGTACTGGATAAAAATAATGGTACGAAAGTGTGATCAAGAAAACAATAAATGTGATAATTAAGGTCAGTAGGTAAATTGAAGAAAATTTAAAGTTTGATAATCACTGCTGTTTTTTAAATAGGTAAAGATCTGATTGTTTCTGGTCCGATCTTTACCTGGAAGGGTCAAGATCGGATATCGGTCTACAGCAGTGCTAGGTCTGTTAACACAATTACAAAAACAAACACAGTTTCATCACAATACGCAAAATAAATTACAGAGCGAAGATCGGATAGAAGGAAGAATTCGCGAAATTTACCTTGCTCTCTGTGATTGCACATAGCACAAGCCCGACTCCCTGAGCGACGCGGGGACACTGACAGTCGAGGCGCAATGAAATGGCGTCATACACAATGTTGCCAACATTAAAAAATAAAGCCAAATTAGGGGGAAATGAATGTCCTACGTTCTTCACCCGCATCCGGTATTTACCCAACATACCTTAATCGTTGAACCGCCGCATTTCAAAATGGCCCTTATTTTGATATCGGCTAGCCGTAATGTAATACGGCGGATTATACAATACGACTGCGATACTTATATATAAATCCCCTCGTCAATGTAATTTCATTAAATTTGCTATCTAGTGGCAAACATCAAAGTAGTTATCTTTTACTTGTGACGCACAAGTGTGAGCAATGTAAAATACTATATTTCTAAAAAAAATTGCCTACTACGTAATAAAAGAAAATGTGATTATTAAATTATAATACGAAAGGTGGTCAAATCGCAAAATGCTGTCGTTTTATTTAAAATAATGAAATAATTAGACCAGTTCCGAAAGTACCGGGAAATCCCGGTTCTTTAAAACAGTACCGGTTCTGCAATCCCTAATAAGGATGTTATGCCCATCACTATTCCTTCTGTGTACGTATATTTAGAAACTGTCTCCGCCTCCAATTCGTGCGATAAGGACAACTGCAGCTCGGACCGAAATTCACTCGTAAAAAACTCAAAAATCGAGGTTTCGCTCTCGACTGTTTCCTCCTCCAAAACGCAACTGATCATTATGAAATTTTGGAAATTGCAAGAGGAAGAAATAATCTATGCCGCTATGTTTTGATTTTTTGGATATTTTTTGTCATATTTGTATACTGTGCCTTTTTTTACAGCCAATTCAATTTAGCCGTTTTTGCGATTTTCGAGGCGCTGTATCTTTCTTCAAAATAAAATAATCCAAAAAAGCAAAACATAGCGGCACAGATATTGATGATATTGATCTTATTTGAAAAAATCACTGCTCTAGGTTAAAAATCCAGGGAGGAATCAGTCGAGAGCGTTTGTATGGAAAAATCGCAACTAGGAATTCCTCTTAAGTACTCTACATTGTACTTCAAATCCATTTGTATATGTGACTGTTTGTGTTCTAAATAAATTAAAAAAATAAAGAATAACGAATGACACGTTGGCTACGCGGCCAGCTCTTTTCCAAAATTATATAAGGCATAACCCCTATGTTTTAATTTTTAATTTAATAGTTATATACCAATTTTAAACTTTACACCTTTTGCTCCTGATTTTATTTGATGTAATGCATTAGGTGATATTTTAAGCATACTCTCAAGTCTGACCTATCGTTAATTAACTGTACAAGGTTATGGAGACTTACAAGATAAATTAAATTACTTAAACTACCAATTATCTATCGAAGCGGCAACGTCGTGCGCCTAACGCTTAATCTTTCCCCCGATCAATTTTACTACATGCCAGTAAATGCCCTCTATCGGTGAAATAATCGAATTAGCATCCACTCCGTGTACGCAGGAACTTTGTGGGGCTCACAAAACTACGTTACTGGGCTTAATTTCATTATGTGCCGTTATTAACAAGCGTCCGTGATGTTTTAATACATTTTATTATATAGGCTAGAAAGGGTGTAGTAGGCAACGAACTAGAATTACTATTAAAGTCTAACCCCCTTATTCATAAACGTGTACTAAAGTTACGATGTTGCTAATAATCGTTTGTCCCTTTCCGACGTATTGGTATGATGTTTATGAATAAGGGGGTAAATGTGTGCCTCGAGCAACTGTATTGTGCGCACATATAGATCGATAAAATTATTATTATATTAATAAGATTAGTTTTGCATTTATAATTACGACATTCATCATTTACACTTACGGCCCGATTCGAAGAATGAGATACGATAACGATAAGTTCTGGTGTAGATAAGTTCTCATTAAATATCGTTTGTATGTCTTATAATTGACAGAAGCAGTTCTATTCGGATCAACCAATGTCACTTTTATGTTAGAAATATCGTAGATAGATCTTATTGGGAACACAGCGGAATCGTAACAAACGTTAATTTTGACACGTCGTTGAGTTATCGATCTTTCCAAGATCTTAAACGTGTCTTAATCATTCTTCGAATCGGGCCGTCACTTACTACATCACCTTGCCTGTACCTATTATTGAGAGCTTTATTTCAATATGCAGTAATGTATGAAATATATTGAAACAGGTCACTCACGTATTTTAAGACGAAAACGCTCGACATGTTTCACTCCGCTCCGTACCGAAGTCACTCACGTATTTTAAGTCAAAACGCTCGACATCTTTCACTCCATATCGAAGTATCCAGAAATATTTTCGACTTAAAATACTGATGACCCGTTGTAATATATTTCATAATTGTCTGTGTCTCACGGAAGTTTTGTAATGCAGAGAAGTTTTGATAATTCTAACCTAAAACTACCTTAGCGCGTTTGAGGATTGTGATATCCAGGATTCGTTTTCAATATATTTAAACGAGTCACTCAAGTATTTCTAAATATTTCGCTCCATAACGAAGAGCTTCAACAAGACCATGCGCTGGCGGACCGACGTAGGCTGCATATTTTAATATATTCTGTCTCAAAGTTTTGTTATTAAAGGTTTTTCTTCATTTATGTTGAATAAATAAATTAATTAATTATTTTGTTCCCAGCAAACATGGGCTCTGGGATCGACCACAGCTCGTCCCGCGGCGAGAACGTCGGCGACCTCATAGAGGAGACCCTGCAGATCCTGGAACGCTACGGGGGCCCCGATGCCTTCATCAACATCAAGTATATGATACCCACTTACGAGTCGTGTGTGCTTAACTAGAGATTGAGATAAGTTGAAGATATGAAGGTGGATTTGAAGATGTGTCCAGAGCTGGCGAATATCTTGTGCGACATGCACGAGTACTGATGTGCTGCCGGAAAATTTCCGAAATAGCGAAATTTTCGCATGGAAAATTTTAGGAATCTTCTCATATTCATTTTTAATTACGTTTCCTTTGTTGCTTGTGTTATCTTTTTCTTAAAATTTCGAGAACTTCTCCAGCTTTTGGAAACTTTCCGGAAAATTGCAAATTTGTATTCGCGAGACTCTCACGCAATGCATGTGTGCTGAGTATCGTTAGTAGCTAGGCTTTTTCTATATATGTAATTTAATTTAAATGACAGCCGGCGTTGAAGTTTATTAAATTGTTGTGCTATAATTATTATAGTCACTGGTTCTGGGAACCCGTTTGAAATTACTTAGGTAAATACTTGGTATCGGTCAATCAATTTTAGTTCCCTATGAAAGGGGTATGATATGAGTTAACAGTTAATCAGGGCATTTGCGGCGCGTTCGTCAGATTTGGACGCACTAGTTGGTAGTTCTTCTGACGGTCAGTCCTAGCATCGGTTTTGCGCTTAGCGCTTACCCTCGTGTGATTACCCGCAGGCGTATTCTTATTGTACCTAATAATCGGTTATGAATTTAGCCGGTATAAAGTCTCAAAAATGACATATCTTCAAACGTTACTTTTGATTCTCACGGACCAAATGATAATTTGTTATGACCGTTTGTTACAATCAAAATACGTCTCCCGTTTTTCTATAAACGCACGCAGTTTTTAAAGTGCTGTCACGCGCATGCTCGGACTGACAGGTAGAAGAAGACTAAAAGACGTCTTAGATTTATTTTGTCTTTAGAACAGCACTACTAAAATCTTAGATATATGCTTATATTATATCCTGTAGCGGAATGATACACAATAGGAAATGTACCGGATATTCTGATAAAATCTTTAAGAAACAAAATACTCAAAGTAGCAATATTTTAAAATATGCACGTAGTATTTATCGATAGATGTCGGGCTCATGTACTTTTGATAAATTTTACATTAAATCAAATATCTCGAAATATAACGATTAGATATTTATATAGGTATGTATAAACAGACATGTTGATGTTATAATTATATTTGAATGATTTAATTTTGTTATTATTCGCGCATAATTTGCTCATACTTATTTGTACATGTATTGGAGCGAGCGAGATGCACTAGTGAATACCAAACATAAATCATTTAGATATCATTATGACATCGAAACATAAATTTGCATTGGCCTGAGCAATTTTGGCTTAATTACTATGTGAAACGTTTAACTGTGCTAAAACTATGCTTTTAATGTTGTTTTGTACGTGTAAAATAAATGATTATAATGAAACATTTCGCAGTTTCATAATTACTAAATTTATGTAGCACAAACAGAATTTAATCGTAGGAGTCAATAACTGATTCGTTATAGTATTGTTAAGTTTTGCCTTGTTCTTTAGTAACAGGTATATTTGAAGTTTTTGTACTTTTTACAATACCTATTGTTTTGTTAATAAATTTTTCGTGACCATTACAATGGACTTTCTTTTTACACTATTTATAAAACAATCCATTAACATTTCATATGTGTGTAGTGGTCAAAAATCTGTTTATCGGCCCGATTCGAAGAATGATTAAGACATGTTTAAGATCTTGGAAAGATCTTTAAAAGATTGGTAACTAAACGACAGGTCAAAATTGACGTTAATTTCGATTTCGCTGTAATCGCAATAGGGAGCGTGCATGGACTGTAGGAGGCAGCACAGGAGCCGTCAGATTTTTGGCGCGAGGCGTAAGTGTGATGTTTATTGTTCCGATGTAGCCCACAAGATGGCAGCACTTACTATGCACAAGAAAACACGTGACGTGTAAATGTACATGTTTATGGTTCCGATTCAGGCCACAAGATGGCAGACTCTCCAACGCGCACGGTTCCAATAAGATCCATCAACGATATTTCTAACGTCAAAATGACATTGGCGGCCCGAATCGAGCTGCTTCTGTCAATTATACGACATACAAACGATATCTAAATGAGAACTTATCTAAACCAGAACTTATCGTTATCCTATCTCATTCTTCGAATCGGGCCGTAAAACTCGGTTGAACTGTACCTACAGAACAGAAATAACGCTCCTGCATAGATTTATAATTAGCCTAGATGCCTAGTCTGTACATCCCTGAAGCCATTTCGAGTACGACATTATGTCGCCCTCGTGTCATCGTATCCGAACGGCCCTCGCAGTACTCAAGGTCGAGTTAGTTTGTGTACACCTCCCGGTTATAAATTAAAAAATACAAGAAAGATGGTTGTTTGTGCGGTGAATGGGTGTCACAACACATCAGTGAATAAAAATCGCCTGATATAACATTTCACGCGTAAGTATCCAGTTTAATGTGATATATTTACGTAATTGTAAATACAAAAATCCCAATTTTTGTCAGCCGCCATTACTTATAAATGTTGCCAGGTGATATGAATCTTTTTTCCTCCAAATGAGGCATGACGATTACATTGATAAAAAAATAAAATTAATATGCTTACTTTAAGTTCCTTGTATGACTATAGAAAATATTCTTTTTAGTTTTTCATTCTTTTATTTCAAATTATGTTTTGTCTTTTATAAAATTACAGTTTAAATTCATATTTTTATTTTGAGTGATATTCGTTTTAGATTTTCGACTGATCCGCTTCTGTCTGCGAGATGGTTGGAAAAAATTTGATTAAATAGGAACGATGCAATATGGAAACCGACTAAACATAGTCGAATATGCTCTCGCCATTTTGATGAGCAAGTAAAGTAAATTGTATTTGTGGAACACAGGTGTTACAGTTAAGGTCTGTAAAAACGAAACGCAACTGTCACTGTCGCACTTATATGGAAGACTGATAGAGAGACACAAAGCGTTTCGTTGTCGAAGCAATAGCGATTGCAACCTTGGCTAGGCCGGCGGGTACAATTACTAGTACTGACGATAAATAGTTATTTGTTTTACAAGAAGGAAAGTTGTTGTTTAACCGCTCGTGCTAATTAGCAATATTATCGAGCTAGATAAAGATCCCAAAATTTCTAAAAATGGAATCTTGAGCGTTGCGAGAGTTTCAAGTTACGAGAGTTAACAAATTTTGCCCCAAGTGAAACACAAAACTTTTCACCACACCAACCCGAAGAAAATATTAAATGTAAGATATCAAATAAAATCAAACCAAATCGAATCCAAATGATCGTCATTAAATATTTATCATTTAAAATCATTATTCCAAAGTCAATTCTACCAGCAAAAAAATAAACGTTTTTTATTTAAACATTATTTCACAAAGTACAGAAATGCATGCAGTCCTTAAAAGAAACCTTGAAAGCTTTTGCTATAAATTTAATATCTACATACAAACTCCCAAATGCTTGATAGCCAAGTATAAGGATGTGGTTCATGTGGTTAAAATCCATCTACTTTAAGGGGAATAAATGAACTCTGGCAACCCGTTTTTGTATATATGTGTGTGTCGCTGAGCGTAAGACACGAGCGTCGCACGCACACATCGATCGTGTTTCGGCTTCATTTTGGCAGATTAGCCTTATGACGACTAACTGTCTATGTGTGATAGGTCAGTGCGCTCCTGAATAAATAATCAAAACGATGACTGAAAATTCAATCAAGATTATTAATTTATTACATTATTACCATTCACGGACAGAGGTTACTAGAAACAATGTTCATGTTTATTTCGCTTGGAAGTCTTGGAACTGTGTTCAACTACATATTTTTTAAGCTGCATCAATAAATATTTCCCGATATTTCCCAGACATTTATAAGCAACAAAAGACTAGGAAATAAATGAGTTTATTATTTCCTCCGACGCTGTATCCTAAAGACCGGCGGAAATCAAACAGCATACTATCTCGGGCTGGATCTCATTTGGTTAGAGTCGATTCGTTGAAATATACAGAATACCTAAGTAAAGTTTTATATAGAAACATTTTGCCTTTAAGAGGATAGTAGAGGACTGCTTCTCAATAAGAACTTAGTCCCCATTTCCCTCTCTGGATATTGAGATTATGGACAATATTTTTACACAATTTGATTTGATTTTTTCGTGTGTATTTTTTTGATGGGTTGTCACTACCCAGAACCATGAGGACTATTGATTAAAATAGAAACCGGCCAAGAACATGTCAAGCCATGCTCAGTGTAGGGTTCCGTAGCTACGCGCTTGTCACAATAGGCTGTTAGGGGGAATTTATCATGTGTATGACAAGTACTTTTACTAAGGGACGACTTTTTTCAAAAGTCCAAAACGGCGCAACCGATCATGTTCGATATAATTTTCATTGAAAGTACTTACAAAGTTGTACTTATATGATTTTTCCACAATTTGTGGGTCCATGGTTCAACAGGTAGAAGGGGGGGACTCTTTATTTTCTTTTAAAAAGGAATATTTCTGAAAATATTATCTTTATCAAAAACGGTTTTGAATACACATCATAAGTATAAAGCGAAAAAAAAAATATTTTGTATACGAGGTTTTAATAAAAAAATTGTAATTTTTATTTTACCGTTCTCTCGCCAAGCAGCTTTCTAGAACTAACGGTCACGGTGCAAAGCGGACGAACAGACAGACGGACATACTATAAAAGTTTGTAGTTGACTACGGAACCCAAAGATTCCGTAAAACTGACATATTCTCGCATTTTCACATACAATTTGTATGGGTCATGAAACTAAAAGCCAAAATGTATATGAACATCTATAAACACTTTTTTTCTTTGTTTCAATGAATAGTTTCAACAACGAAATAACCCAAGCTCCCAAGAGTTGTTAGTTTCGCCGCAAAAAAGCAAATGATACACTTTTTTATCGTGGCATTTTTAACGTTACATCCTTGGTAACAAGGGAACAGTCTTCAGACATTTTCGAGGCGACGAATCGGACAGGCACCAAACGGGAACGATTCCATCTTGTGTCACGTATCTCATACGGGACCCTTTGCCAATATTGCAGCAGCCATTGCGCCAGAAAATTGCTCTTAAACTCTAAGCAATATTACGGCTGTTATTGCATGTAGCCTGTCGCTTGTTGAGTGCTTCAGCTAAGTATATTTGGTTAAATTGAATTTGGTTTACAATATTCCAAGGTGTCTAGTTTTGAGGCTTCGCAAATGTTAAGCAGTGATGAGAAATATAAAAAGTTAAGTGTATGCAAAATCCTTTTCAGTAATCTTAAAAATAAAAATAAAAGAGATGTAGCAAACAATAAAAAAAATATCCACAAAACCTCCTTATTGGAATATTGAAGCCGGTTCAAAAAAGTAAGTAGATAATATCATTTATTGCAGGGCACTAAAATACGAGTGTGGGTTTATGAAACGATCGAAATGAGTTTCATTAAAGGATCATACTTGTGTTTTAATATGTACGGTTACATACGCTCTTTAAAACAACATTTAAAGAAAATATATAAAGCCTTCTTCAGCTTACTCTTGGACTGAAACAATCTGTGTAAGAATGTACTATGATATTTATTTATTTAATATATTATACTAACCTGTACCCCTAGTGTAAATTTTATCGACATCATAACGTGACGAACGCGTTTGCGTTAAGTCTCATTTTGTATAGGATTTTGAGTTTCCAAAACGTCCCGCTTGGCGCGCTCTTTCTAAATCCAATACAAAATGAGACTAAACGCAAACGCGTACGTCACGTTTCAAAATCGAATTTATTTACACTAGGGGTACTGGTCCGAAAATCATCGCGATGTAATACTAAACCCAATTATTCTGGCTGTACAGCAAGCTGCAAAATTAATAGGTAACTTTATAAATGAATTCATTGCTAATTTAGGTACTAGCACTTTAAAAGTGGCCATGAAATTTTGGGGCTGGGTGTACTGCCGTGCCAATCCCACATCTACACATGTACATCGCTCCCATTCGCTGTCCAATACTAAACTCATATCGGGAAACTAATCTACAATCCCTTTGCCAGCAAAATCGCATGGGCGGATATCCGAATTGGTCCCAGTACTGAGGGATCCTGCACGTATAGACCCTGTACAGAAACGTTAATAATTCTGCTTCACAGATTGTAAATTGCTTCACTCTGGTTCATCTAAATATTGACTGACCTCGGCCGTAGTTGGGAGATTGGAACAGTAGGTCACGTGTGTATTTACAAAGGAAGGCCAACAAAAGCCGTATCCACGTAGCACTACTCTATGCATAGGTTTCTATGCAGAGCAAAATAACGTACTTTCTATACACGGTCTATCACAAGGAACCCGAAATATTTTAACCACGCATTTGTGAGGCAAAAGTAAGGAAAAAAAAAATATTATAAGTTAAATTTTGCAAATAAAAGCTTTGATGTGTTTCATTTTTTTAATGTATTTTTACATAAAAATCAAATTTTATTGGTAAACCTGTCAATTAAATTGAATTTTTCATTTTTTAATCGTAAAACCTAGTTTTTGCTAAGTGTTATTGGTCACTTTTTTACATCCATCAATGAGGATATTTAGACTTCGTCCCATAGTAGCAATATCAATTCATAAGTAAGAAAAACTATGTTTAATTTTCAATTGGCATTAATTCGAAAACTAGGACAATTCTAATAAAGTTTATATTAGGACATTTTAGCCTTTAAATATGATTAGGAATACACTATTACAATCATTCGGGTTCCTCATGAAACACCGTGTATATTACATGATATTACTAAGTATATTGTCTGTATTTACGATAATGACCTTGATCCAATACTTGAGATTTTTTCTACTCAATACAGCACAACCCCACATTCATATGAAAGGATAAACACACGGGCTGAATAAATATTCGTATTATGACATAAAAATAAGGATTTTTTACGATATATTAAAACTTTTTGTTTGTAACTACCTATTAGACACTGACTGTACAAACTACCACATAATCATTCTTAACAGTTTATTTTTCTATGTTCACTGCTCCACTTAGCCCATGGAGGACTTGGTCACCTATGTCGTAGATAAATGCTGAGACCAAATCAGTTTATATTTTATAATACATGTTTCATTATTTGTGAGCGACAATGTATTTACACTGATTTAAACTTTCACGATTTTTACACATTATTAACTAACACAAACAGGACTTAATCGCATTTTGGTCTTCTCCGAGACCACGGGGACAACGCCGTCCTCGAAACGTCGGAGGTATATTTAAAACTTAATACGCGATTAAGTCCCGTTTGTGTTAGTTAATGACAATGTATTTCTTGTTATTACTTAATAGTGCTTTTCTTTTATACATTTTACGGAGATGATGATTTGAAATATTCAAAAGGTAAAAGGTTTTCAATTAAAATTTCAAATAAAATAATTATGTATCTACATACTGTAGTATAAAAAAAAGACATTGATGACATTGTGCTGTTATATTTCTGTACACTGTTCGGGTCACGCCAAAGCTTTGTCAGCAAACAAACGGCGCACAATATTATACTGTACATATACTGTGCACTATATAAAGGTAGTAATTAAGTTGGTGATGAAAACTAGGCAATCGGGAGTCAAACGCAGTAGGTGTTATTGCAATTCAAACTGACATTGGCAGGAAAATAGGTTTGTAATAGAGTTATTGCGTGCGTGTTGTAATCTAAATTGAATGCAAAAGCCAGATACGAAATTACAAATGAATAAAATGAATTTTTAGGCACATAGTTCAATCATAGTTTGGTAAAGTAAAAAATGTTTTATTTATTTATTGCAATTTTATTGTACAAAATATGTATCGGTCAACCATAGGGCATACACTCACTCACTCGAGTCTTTAACTCGGTAGAAAAAATGTTTAACCCTCCTGCCTTGAAAGTTGAAACCCTCGCAACGAAGTTACTTGTAGAATAAATAACTTTTTAGTCAAAAATATTAACTGTTGAACTAAATTGAAGGCCCGGTTCACATTGACTGGCTGCACCACTGTGCACATACAAAGTTTATTTTAGCTATAACTCTTATTTGGTAAGTCAAAATAAAATAAGAAAAATCATCATTAAAGGTACAAATTTGGTACTGTTGACTGTTTGTGTGTTTACAAATGAATAAATATAAATAAATATTATAGGACATTATTACACAAATTGACTAAGTCCCACAGTAAGCTCAATAAGGCTTGTGTTGAGGGTACTTAGACAACGATACATATAATATATAAATATTTATATATACTTAAATACATAGAAAACACCCATGACTCAGGAACAAATATCCATGCTCATCACACGAATAAATGCCCTTACCAGGATTTGAACCCGGGACCATCAGCTTCGTAGGCAGGGTCACTACCCACTAGGCCAAACCGGTCGTCAAATGAAATAAAAGGATTTGATATATGTAAAACTTATAATTAGGATAACTGGTCTTGATCCTGTTAACCTGACGTCAGAATGGCTGGTCGCTTTATTTTCAATATTTCTCAATTTTTAGCGAGGTACAAATTTTTTGATGTCCGGTACCAAATAGTACAAAAAAAGTATTAAAACTTTGAGTAACTCTCTTTAGAAATCGCTATCATGGTCCTGTCATCCTAACGCTCATATATATGGAATCATAATATTATTTATTTTAATCTTACTTGTATTTTCGTCATTTTCTGTATATTTTAACTTTCTAACTTTTAAACAAAGAAACAGATTTTCTTTAAAATAGTTCCGCGCACTCGTCACGAAAATTACCGTCTTGATTGCTTCTAAGATAAATTATTCGCTTCCTGAACTCACTGGAGCGATGGAAGACGCTAGAAGAGATACACAATTTCGGGTTAATATAGGGAGCGTGCATGACCTGTAGGAGGCAGCACAGGAGCCGTCAGATTTTTGGCGCGAGGCGTAAATGTGATGTTTATTGTTCCGATGTAGCCCACAAGATGGCAGAACCTACTATGCACAAGAAAACACGTGACGTGTAAATAAATGTGCATGTTTATGGTTCCGATTCAGGCCACAAGATGGCAGACCCTCCAACGCGCACGGTCCCTATAGGTAAATGAGTCCGTCTTTACGATGTGGTGGATTTAAGAGAAAAAAAAGTGAATGTACTTTTTCCTGTCACACGTTGCAATAGTTATATTCCGCTGGGCTCTGCATTTTTTGATGGTTAAATATCCTGGGAAAATTTGCAATTTTTGGTAGCCTGGGGAAATTTGCAATACGCATAATTTACAACATTTCTATTTACATACTTTTCCACTACCATCCGCTGGAAAGCGGGACATAATAAATAAAATAAAATAAAATAAAAATAAAAATAAAAAAGCCTTTTATTTCTTGCAAGTAGTTAACTAGTTACAGTGTCAACATGATTCGAAAAAATTGGAAGGAATATCTCGTAATTATGATAAGTAGTCAACAATTTCCTTATATTTACAAAAAAATTAAATTGATTTTTTTTTTTTAAATAACTCTAAGAATATTCCTACGCTATGAAGCAAGAACCCCTTCTCGGGTAAAGGCCTCCTCCAGAGAGAGCCAGTTTGATCGGTCTTGTGCTGTTAGAGTCCACTTTGGGCCAGCAATTTTTGCAATGTCATCGGACCATCGCATGTACGGTCTTCCATCTTTGCGTTTGCCTCTTGGTCCGGGCCACGTAGTTATCTGGTTAGTCCATCTTTTGTCTGCCATTCTTGCGACGTGGCCTGCCCACTTCCATTTTAACTTTTTTGCATAATCTAGTGCATCTATCACATTTGTTTTTTTCCTAATAAGTGTATGTCTAATTTTTTGTATCTTCTTTATATTTGTAACACTGCGTTCCATGCTTCTCTGACACGTTTTTATTTTGTTCTTTACATTATTCGAGAATTTCCAAGTTTGTGCGCCATATGTGAGTGATGGAAGCAGACATGAGTCCATAATCTTCCTTTTAAAATGAATCGGTAGATTTTTGCTCTTGAGTACTTCTTTATGACTCCAAAATTTGTTCCAGGCAATCTTTATCCTTCTCTCTACTTCAAGCTCATTGTTGCTTCTGTCGAAAGAGATTTGTTTGCCTAGGTATATGAATTCATTAACGTATTCTATTTCGATACCTTCGATAATAAGTGGAATTTTACTGCTGTTTGTCATGACTTTTGTCTTATTAAAATTTATTTCAAGTCCTGCGTCTCTACTAGCTCTCTGTAAAGTACGTAACATGTATTCTATTTCGGAAAAACGTTCGGAAACGAGCAGGATGTCATCAGCAAATCTGAGGTGGTGAAGGTACTTGCCATTTATTCGTATTCCCATGTGTCTCCAGTTTAATTTTCTCATAATTGATTCCAGCACTGCAATAAATAGCTTTGGCGATATAGGATCGCCCTGTCGTACGCCTCTTTCAATTTGTATGGGCGGGCCGATCTTCTCTAGGTGCACTCTGCTTATACTATTTTTGTACAGCTGTTTTAGCACATTAATATATGGAGTCTCTACATGTTGAGCTTTCAGTGATTCCCATATAGACGAGTGGGATAGCGTATCGAAAGCTTTTTTGTAGTCTATAAATGCGACATACAATGGCCTTCTGAACTCTTGATATTTTTCTATCAGGAGCTCTACAGTATGAACATGGTCCATAGTAGAGAACCCGCTTCTAAAACCTGCCTGTTCTATTGGTTGGTTATTTTCTATGGTTTTGCTGATTCTTTTATCAATAATTGAAGAGAAAAGTTTGTATAGACTCGGAAGTAAACTTATGGGTCGATAGTTTCCAATGTCTTCAGGATCGCCCTTTTTGTATAATAGAATAATATTCGACTCTGACCACTGTTTAGGTGTTTGAGCGGTTTTTATTACCATGTTAAATAGATGTGCAAGCGGGTGAGCCAGAGCTGTTGCGGCATGCTTGATTGCCTCGTTGGTAATTCTGTCGGGTCCAGGACTCTTTTCTAATTTTAGTTTTTTAATTTGTTGGATCACTTCTATTTCGGTGATTTGTTCTATTTCGTCCGCATTGTAGTTTAAGTCTTGTTCAGATTGACAGTCATTTTGGGGCATTTTTTCTTTGTAAAGAGCTCTATAAAAATTGCTTGCTACCATTAAGATATCGCTTCTGTTTTGAGTTGTTTTTCCCGAGGACTTAACTCCTTCGATCCAGTTTTTGTGCGTTGTCAGTTCTTTATACGCCTTTTTGATACTTCCCGATAGAGCAAGATGTTTTTTAATAACTTCCTGTCTATGCGTTTTGTAGTCATTTCTTATACATGTTCTTGTAAGTTTATAGAGTGCACTTAATTCTTTCTTTACTAATAAAGTTTTTGGTTTGGTATTTTGTAATTCGTGCCTACGTTTTATTAACATTTTTGTCCGATCGGTAATGATAGAGTTTCCAGGTTTATTTTTTCTTGCTTGATGTGCTTTTTCAAGGCTTCGTTCGATGACGTTTACAATGCTGTCGTGGTACTTTTGTACCGCCGTGTTGGCGTCGTAGTCGAAGAGGTCGGCCTTGGCGTGTTCTAAGGACTCTATATATGTGTTTATTTCAGTCTCGGTTTTTAATGAGCTTTTGGGTAATCTGTTGTAATTGATTCTGCTTCTTTTGTTGTGCTCGAGCTTTACCGTACCTCTGACTAATCTATGGTCAGATGGATAAGCAGTTTTGATTACTTCGACGTTTTGAAACCATTTTGGCCTATTTGATAAAATGTAGTCGATTTCGTTTTTTGTACGTCCATCCGGTGACTGCCATGTCCATCTTCGATTATTTCTCTTTTTGAAAAAAGTATTCAGTATGGCGAAATTGTTTTCATATGCAAACTGGAGCAGCTTTTCTCCTCTATCGTTTCTTGATCCATAGCCGTGTTGTTTTGTTACTAAGTATTCTTCGAGCTTTGGTTGGCCAATTTTGGCGTTGAAATCTCCAACGATAATTATGTGTTTCCCTGACAATTTCATTGCCTCGTAGATTGTGTCGTAGAACAGCAGTAGTTCTTCGTCCTCGGCCGATTCAGTTGGGGCGTAGACTTGAATAATGTCAATTTCTAAATTTCCAATAAGCATTCTTAATAGAGCTACTCGTTCAGTCAGTCCTATAAAGCTTTGTATGGAGTTTTTGAGTGATTTCTTTACGATGAAGCCAACGCCATATTGTCCAGGTGTGGTACCAATCGTGCAGAGGATAAATTCTTTATGTTCCTCTATAAAACAGCCTGTTCTTCTGACCTCGCAGATACCCATTATGTCGAAATTTATATTTTTCATTGCGTCCCATAGTTCTAGTAATTTTTCGTATGAAGATAACGTTCTTACATTATATGTTGCGATGTAGAGTTTGTTAGAGTCGTTTTTCTCTGGAGGGTTTTGGTCGTAATCTCCCTCGGTGACCAGCCGGCGTGGGAGATATTGTTTTGTTTGATTTAGTGCTTGATTCGGTGCTTGAGAAGGGGTCGCTAGTTGCTATGAGGAAGCGGTAGAGTTTTTATTTACCAGAAAATTTAATATACCTGGTTTTACTAAATTATTTTCTGGAATTCCCCGTTGTTTGTTTGCAGCCATTGAGGTTTTATTTTTCTTATTTGATTGTATTTGCATGCTTGAAGGCTCTTTTTGGCATTCCAAAATCTTTTGGGGAGATAAGGAACGATTTCTTTTTTTATTGTTGCTTGCAGAGGTCCCATTTTCATTTTTCAAAATTACCAATTTATCATATTTAATAATTACTTTGTTACCTTTATCTCTTTCTAGTTTCGCTTCCTCCTGCAATTTTTTCCTGATTTTTAGGATTTGACTGGGATAATCCTCTTTAATATAAAAGCCTGTGTTTTCTAATTTCTTTTTCTGTTTCAAAATTTCAATTTTTCTCCGTAGCGTGGTGAATGTAACTATTATGGGCCGGATTTTGTCGGATTTCTTCCCTATTCTCTTCAATGATTCGATATCACGGTAGTCAATATTGATTGTAAAAAACTGGTTGACAAACTCAAGAAAAATATTTTCTAATTGGAAGTATGACTTTTCATGTTCTTCTATACCAAAGAAAACTAAGTTCCGTTCTCTTGCGTTTTTCTCCAAAAAGTATAATCTTTGTTCTTGGTTGTCTACTCTTTCTTTCAAATTTTCGTATTTTTCTTCCAATGAATTAAATTTTTCATCAAATGATTGTTGTATTTTTTCTGTCACCTTGTCTCCGGTTTGTTGTATAGTTCCTTTTTGGTTAATTAATTCATTCTGAATATCTTGCAGAGTTTTCATGATTTGTTCGATTCTTGACTCCATGATTATTTGCCTTTTATAAACCTTTTATTTTTGCGCCCCCTATCGGCGAGTAACAGAACTGTTATCCCACTATAGTTGTCGTGATGAGTAACGATTGTGCTCTGTTAGTTAAGCTGCTCTTCGCTAGATGGCGCTATTATCAGTTTTTATTTATATTTTAGGGTAGACTTCTATTATCAAAGTAATTATTTATTACAAAATTTCAGTTTTTAGTAGAAAAAGTCACTTTTTCACTTTGTTATTTCTTGGTCAATAGTCACATTTCACTGTTCGTTACACTTTCCTTTGGTCTTTGGCTAACGTTTTATTTGGCGGTTGTTTAAGGTCGCTTTGTCCGTTTACACTTGTTATGTTTACTTTTAAACACTTATTTCACTGTCCTTTATTTATTGCGTGTTCGTAAATAGTTGTAGCCTTTAAGTTTCATCTGTTATTTATATTATTTTATGAAGTAAACGTAAACAAACACTAATAATCATAAGTCATTGTTTTGAAATGTCACTGTTCGATCACTGATAGTTTTTACACAAATTGTCATTTTTTCACAGCATTATATATGTTGCATTCAATTTCATCGGTAGGTTAACACTCCTCGAATGCGAAAGCGGGACATAATAACGTCACACAAGTTGATCCAACTAATGTCAACCTTGTTGTTAGCAAATGTGGAAAGATTTAATTTTACATATGGCCGGTGCAGTGTTTTATCAGGCGAGTGAGAATTCCATAGAAAAGATAATACCTCTATACTTTTATAATAATTAAAAAATCTAAAAAATTACACACGAAAGAGCTGCAGTTTATATATAGCTGTAGTTAATATACATCAAATTATATGAAAATAATTTATATAAATCCAGAAAAGGATATACGGACTACGTTTGTAACTTTGTATGGAAAAGGGGTTCTTACAATTCTAATCGGGCCTTTCTTCTTCTTTCGTCTTAATAAGCTATGAACCTAGTAGGTAACCAAAACGAAATTTCCAATGTATTCGATCATTCCTTTTTATTTTTGTGTCCAAACACCTAAACACTGTCTCTTCAGCAGGCTTTAGATCATGGCGCCGCCCCCGTTATAAATGTTCGGCGACTAAAAAGGTGTCGGCGGAGCGCCTGCACCCGCCCGATAATACAATCCCGCTGTATTCATATTTATATATCTGCGGATTTCCCGGAAACTGACTGGTACGCGCTGATTTTGAATGCCTGTGCTGTGAGGCCTGAGGTTATGGACCTGTCTGAACGGTTTTATGCAAGAGGTAAGTAAAACAACATAATTTTAGTCCAGTATTGCAAGTTCGATACGATATTAAGTACAGTAGGGCCTCGTTAATCCGTACATAGGCTAATCCGAACGTCGCTGTAATCCGAAATTCCGAGTGACCCCTTTCTCCCCCGCTGTAACTGCCGTTTTTTTCTAGTTAAAGTCCGACCAGAAATATATGATTATTGTCAAGAGGACGCCGTTATTCTCATGTATAGGTCGACAGTTCAGTTTATGAAATAATAATAATAATATGAAAAATGTATATTACTAGTCAGGCTTTAATCATATTTTTGCCATAGAACTATAACATACAAATAATAGTTAATTAAAGACCAAAGTTGGAAGCTTTTGGACTAGGTAATAGTTGGGTGGTTTAACGGTACTATACCATTCTTATAGTACATTACGATACAAGTGCGAAAAATAGGAAATTCGAAACGAGTGGCGATAAATTAAAACACGACCGAAGGGAGTGTTTTAAATCGACACGAGTTGCGAATTACCTATTCGCACATGTATCGTACAACGTTTTACAGTACATATGGCCCTTTAAATGTTCGACACAGTAACATAATATGCTACTTCTCGCACTAGTGCTATAAAGTAGCCCCATATGTACTGTAAAAACTGTATCGTCTGTCCTGTAGCGTCCTCATTAGTGCAAATGTGGTTTCTAATAAACTAATAAATTTATGTATACTGTATAATCCAGTATATTAATGTTGTTGTCCTACCTATTCCAAAATTTTTGATCTATATGATACAGTTTTATTCAAAAATAGACCAAATTTTATTTATTCAATCAAGAAATCTTTAAATTTGATAACATATATTTAACACGTATTTAGTACCTCTTTTTAAGTAAAACATTACATGTGTTAAGAGGTACTGCTTCTCTAAATTACTTTGACTTTATCAGTATCACCTAAACGGAAAAAAATGACCGCCATTCGTTTATTTGATGAAGCAAAAAATAAGCAAAATAAAACTTCGTGACATAGACCAAGAGGTAGAGAATCAGTAGAATTACACTATTAATATACTTACTGAATTATACAGATATGGATCGCTTTATTAGAAAACCTAATTCCGCTAATGAGGGCACCACTGGACGATCGATAGATATACTTACTTTAGGTACTCTTTGGTCGATACTTCAATAGCCTCTTAAACTTACATTCACATTCAGATAAAGTGATATCTTGTTCTACGGTAACTAGTTTTTAGTGGAAACAGGTTTTCGCTAATTAGAATATTTTTTTCTTAAGACCTCAAATAAACAAACCCATCTGTAATTCGGTTACTTGAAAAATCGCAAATAAATCGGTTTTTTTTAAGAGATACGTTCGTTATTGTGCCACATCTGTGTTTACTGTTTTGTACTATAAAACGTTTAATAAATGTTCAATATATTTTAAATTAAGTAACTTAATATCTAAAAATTGACTGAACAAATAACAATCTAAATTAAAAGAAAATGACATACCTACTTAAATTATGTAAACGCTGACTTAAAATTAATGCAATGTAATGTAATCCTGGACTCGAAATAAAAGGCTTTTTTTAATTTATTTATTATATTTTAAATAAAATGTCATACTGAAACATACCCTACATTTACCTAGACGTTGTTAATTTAATGTAGACATTTGAAATTTTCTAAATTACCACGGTTTCGGGGCTACTGCGTGCTCTTTATTAGCGAAACACTATATTTCTCCATAAACAACTCGCTTTTAATAATTAACAACCAAGAAGCCGAAAGCAAAATGCATATAATCAATAATCCACTATTTCACTCGGCTTTATTTTCAGCTCCAACGTAAATTAACTCGTAATAACGAAGAATACCCATTACCGCTTATTAATCGCCGCCATTTTTCTATCCTCCATTTTGTAAAGTGAGTTCCACAAAATGGCGGACACTTCTCGAAACTTCGTGTCACTTAAGGCGTTCTTGATTAGCTAAGTTCTAGTGCTTTTTACTGTTACTCTATTTCAGTACCGGTTATTAATTGTTTAGTGGTTTGTATTAAAGACGGAAATAAAACTCAATACGATTTATCTCGAACGCTATCCAATAATGTAATTGCTTTAGAAGTATTTACAGACTTTCTATAATCCTTTATACAATGTGTTTGTCCACGTATAGTCGAGACGTTAACCACGTATAAAACGATCAATTTTATCGACAAATCACCCCCCATACCTATGTTTTTTCTCAAACACTAAAAACTGCACCCATTCAAAGTTTTATGCTGCCAAACACGACTGCACTTGGTTAATGTACCATTATCTGTCCATTTACCTATCGCAAATTAATAAATATATCATTCGATAGCTTATGATTTAGGGCATAAACTTCAAACATGAATGTTACAGAAAATTTTCCACAATTACAAAGAGCATACAGGGTGACTTCGAATTGGTAATACAAAACACTTGATTGTGGCTCAGTTAATACCAAACATTGCAATACATTCACTCCGTTGTTAAAATCAGCTGCATTTAATTCTCGCTAATTTTCTAACAAAACCAATAATTAAAGTCCCAAAGTGTGGTTACTCTACATTAAATATCTAACTGTCATACCTACTTGTCACTCGATGTTATCGTCAATGTACGTTATCATTGATATCACTACAAGTGACACTCGTGTAACTAAATTGTTTTGCTGAGGTTTTAAGTACCCTGATAAATTTATGGTAATAATAAGCCGAATTATTTTTTTAAAATCATTTATTATTGTACCTAATCTACCGATTAATACAAACTCGAAATTTTCTCTTCTTTACCGCAATAATTATTTATAAGAATGAAACACTTTAAAACGCATAAATCACGTTTATTAACACCATGACCCTTTAAAAGTTTAAGTGTGAACCTACCTAAGCGTATTTTAAGATGTGTTCAAAATGACCACCGCCTTCCCTGACACATAAGTCGGCCCGCCGTCTATGGTTGATTTTGAGTCTGTCTAAAATAAATTCATTGGCTTTTACAGAATTAAATTCCTCAATTATCTTTTGGCGAACTTCATCGATAGTATTTGATTCCCGTGCGTACACTCTCCTTTTAATTTCGCCCCACAAAAAGAAGTCGAGTGGCGTCAGATCGGGACTTCGAGGCGGCCATGCGACTGGGCCGTTGGGTCCAATCCATCTGCCAGGGAATATTCTATCCAAATAATTTCGCACACTTAGAGCAAAATGTGCTGGTGCACCGTCTTGCTGCAAATAGAGATTATCCAAATTTTGTTCCGGCACCTCTTGCAGCAAAATCGGTAACACGTTTCTCAGGAAATCTTCATATTTCGGTCCATTTAAGTTGCCGTAATACGGTCCAATCACACAATTATTCAGAATGCCTGCCCAAACGTTTACAGAAAAACGAGTTTGGTAAGAGTCTCGCCGAGTTACGTGAGGATTTGCATCACGATCAGCCCACCAGTGTTCATTGTGCACGTTAAAGAGGCCGACTCTTGTAAAAGTTGCCTCGTCGGTCCATAGGATATTTAAGTGTAAGTTTTGCTGCAGCCAACGCCCAAAAATAACTCTTCTAGGGTAATCAGCCACTACAATATTCTGTACCCTTTGAAACTTAAAGGGATGTTTTGCTTCAGCTTTCATTAGCCGCCAAATAAACAATTGGCTGGTGCCGAATCTCGCAGCAGCATCCCTTGTGCTGGCTTCTGGGTTGCGGTTAAAAAACTCGAGCACTCTTTTCCGAAAAGCTTGTGAATGCCGCGGCTGGCCTTGTGCTTGAGCATGTACTGGAACCGTAAACTGACCATAGTCTCGTAAATTTTGGATGGTACTGTTTATTAATACACGTGTAGGTGTTGGGCAATCAGGGTATCGTTCGTGAAATAATGCCTGAGTTCGCACAGTACTCCGTGAAGTAAAATAAAATTCAAGAATATCCATTTTTTGAACATTAGTATACGGATAACGTAGAGGCATTTTAATTTAATTGTGAAATTAAAATCTCACGGAAAATATTATTTTCTTTGACAAGTGACAATTACTAATCAAAACACGTTTTCTTCATAAATACCGTGACAGGTGATTGATAACCAAAGAGGAAAGTGTTCATTTGAAATTCTCTAAACTTCTTTGTTAATTATTATGGTAGGATAACCATGTGAAGTCTAAACAAAAGGGATAAATTAAAAATTAAGGAAAAAATACTTTTGCTTAATTTAATAGCATGAGACTTAATTAAGGGGATTAGTTAAGGGAAAATGTGTGTAAAACATTAATTTTGTATTACCAATTTGAAGTCGCCCTGTATAATCACTACGTCACAATTACTCGAGAATTGATAACAAAGATAAAAATTGTGTTCAATTTTTTTTTTTCTTTTTTTTTCGAAAATGAGGTCGCTAACCTTGATAATAATGATAGACCTAGTGAAAACACTTCATAAGTTACACGAGTCCAAACAAAACCTTCTGTAATGATCGTCAACTTAGTTCCAAAGAAACATTGCCCGCCGCCCGAATTATCATTTGGAACTAAAGCAACTTGTTCGACGCACATTACAGGAGGTCGTCGATCGTAACACACAGATAATTAACGATGATATTATATAACTATAACTGGGTTATAATCATACATAAGGAGCACAAAAAATACTTCAGTATTTATTTCTATACCTAGTAAGAAATCTGTTATTTTTGATTAATTTTCGTATTTCATTCATGCTTGTCATACTCGTTGAACATAAGCTTGTCTCGTTAGTACGTGCACATTTCCAGCTGTAAGTAACTTATAATTTTTATCTATATAGCTCGTAAAGTTTAGACCTCATTAAACAACTTAAGTACAATTTAGGCCAATGTAGCAGAGGAGATAAATGAATGCAGCTTGTATTTAGGGGGTATTTGTTTTCCACTAAAATACCTAATGTTACACAGAACTGTAACTCCACCTTGACTGCTACTTATTGCTACCTCTGGAATTCAGTACGAGAACGCGAGTGTCATTATCGACTCTAATACAACTTTATTAAAGTACAGGCAGGTTTAGGCCCTTATTTTTATGGATTGATTTGCAAATTGTGATTCGGTCAAAGATACTGAGTAATACATTAGCTCTTTAACAGCGTATTAGATCTTAAGAGGTATGGTATAGGGAGGACTTTAGTCATGCGTTTAAACTTCTACGCAGAGTCGGGGGTGTCGCGAGAATCGCTATCTAAGTACCTACAGCACAAGTCTTAATTGAGCTTATTGTGGGACTTACGGCCCGATTCGAAGAATGAGATACGATAACGATAAGTTCTGGTTTAGATAAGTTCTCACTTAGATATCGTTTGTATGTCGTATAAATTGACAGAAGCAGCTCGATTCGGATAACCAAAGTCACTTTGACGTTAGAAATATCGTAGATAGATCTTATTGGGATCACAGCGGAATCGATATAAACGTCAATTTTGACATGTCGTTTAGTTATCGATCTTTCCAAGATCTGAAACGTGTCTTAATCATTCTTCGCATCAGGCCCTTAGTCAATTTGTGTAATAATATTAATTTATTTAAATATCATTCAGTGTTCGTTCGAATTGGCCTCAGAGACATAAATGCTCAATGCTCGCTACGGTCTAACCCACGGCCACTTTTAGACAACTTTATGGCATCGCCTAGACAAATTTTGCAGCCAGATAAGAAAGAAAGGACAGCCATTACGGCTTGCTCTTAATTCGGCTTATGTGGAAACAAATGACGGGGTCCGAGCCGTAGTTTTTGGAGATAATAGTGATTAAACGCTTGCTTTACGGTGTGATTGTAAAAATGAGGATAATATATACTTTGGCGTTTATAGCATGTTGAATAAAAATTTGTGCAACCAATTGCAAAATTAAAAGTAATGGAAACTGAACTTACCATGGTTATTACAACGTCTTACATATTATTGGATGGGGGATGAACTTTTTATTTCTTAAAATAAAAATACATTAGCTCTTCTTGAGCCAGCTGGTATTGTAAGAGACGATGGTAAGAGACCGGACGGAATGTCACTAATTCCGTGGAAGATGGGACGGGTGCTGGTGAGGGACGCCACATGTGTAGACACCCTAGCCCCGTCTCATCTCCACGGCACAACTGCAAAAGCAGCGCGGCGGCAGAGGCGGCCGAAAAATTAAAAAAGATCAAATATAGGGGTCTCGGCCCCGAATACGATTTCGTACCTTTTGGCGTCGAGACCCTTGGCCCGTGGGGTCCGAATGCATCTACACTGTTCAAGGAATTATCCAAAAAAATAGCAGACGCTACCGGTGATCGTAGAGCTGGCAGCTTCCTCGCACAGAGAATAAGTATTGCGATACAACGAGGAAATGCTGCCAGCATCTACGGCACCATGCCGCAGGGGGATAGTTTTTAATTATTTATTTTAAGATTAGTTTTATTTATTTTTAGATTTAGATTTTAAGTTTTATATGTATTATGTTGTGTTTATAAATACTTAGATTATGTTAAATAAAGTTATAACTTATTAGAAAAAAAAAATACATTTGGGAGTGTCTTTTTAAAACTGCTTATTTTTTATGGTTTGCTCTTCCTCTAATTATTTTTTTTGTAAAATTTCTACTAAGAACTTGCGGAGCCTGAATGCTCTATAATATTTCTTTTACAAGCCTTATATATTATCGTATAAAAATACTGCTGAAATCGTTATTTAAAGTTGCAGGGGTTTTTCATGACTTTTGCTTTTTTCTTCTAATTAATTAACTGTCGAAATTGTTAGTAATATTGGAAATATTAGGGCTCACTGGACTATGCAAAAAATATTGTACGAAAACACAATTGTTCGTCAACGTAGATCACTGTACCAAACAGCACCTGGTAGGGTAACTGCACCAATACTGACATTTTTTTATTAATGTATCTGTATCAGGTATCTCATAGGTAAGCGTGCTCGACCGGAGACCGCATAATCACTTACCATCAGGTGAGATCGTGGTCATACGCCTGCCCATCCTCCTTATAAAAAAATGTCGCTCGTTATTCTGACGTTAACTTAGGTTACTTTTACCTGCTTCATGTGTTATTAATATTATTAGCAGTGGTCATTGATTATCAGTATTCATCTAAACGTTACAAAAAAATTTAAAACCTTTTTCACTTAGATCCTGATATTTTTGGGTTCTTCAAACTCAGAATCACTCAATCCTTATGCTAAAAAAAAACCCAAAAATTTGTATGGAAACTTTAGTTACCACTACGTCACGCGCACGCAGATATAAGTGAAACAAAATGTCACACTAAAACGTGACGTAATGGAACGGATATTTTAGGACATCTTTTTAATAGTATTATAGAGAATGCAATTTATTAGAGAAATTAGCCCAAAAAAGTCCATAATAGTTAATTTAGTTAAGTTTCAGTTATTTTAAACGCTCATGTACAGTCAACCAATTTGAATCCTAGGTCACTATAGAACCTTGTCGCTCCAACTACTCTATACATGACATGCATCACTCAATAAGCACTGTCGTAGAAGTCATTATGACATGGTTCTATAGTGGCCTAGGAATCAAATTGGTTGACCGTACAATGGGTTTATTGAAATTCGATGCAAAAAGTATACTATTTACCATTTACTAGAGCACTGTACCCAGCACCCAGTAGGGTAACCGCACCAATTACTGACACTTCGCTAATAACGTCGCTCGTCATTGTGATATTCTATCGATTTCCCGTCACCGGCATGATCGGTGTCGGCACGGTCCAGTATTAATTATACGTGCTTTGTGCCGCGTATTGATATTATGTCGTACACGGGACCCATTCATTTCGTATAATAGGGACTTCGGTAATGAGAGTTGCCGTAATATAATACTATTGATTCTATAACGAGTTACAATAGAGTGTTGGGGGAGAAAATTTTGAGCGAGAAATTTATTCTGCTTTCGATACATGTGTGTTTGTACAATTTGAAAATACAGCATCTCATTAAAATCAATGCTATTCTAATCTATGGCGCTCAAACATGGTCGTTAACGGAGGCTCTAAAGTCCAGACCCAAGCTTTACCAGTGAGCGATAAAGCGCAGTATACTAGGTGTTCGTAGAACTGATAGAATCAGAAACACGGCACGGCGCTCCAGAACTCGAGTTGTGGATATAGATGTCAAGACCGCTGAGCATAAGTGGGACTGCACTAGATATGTCTGCCGCATGCAACCGGAAAGGTGGGCTAAATTGGTTACCGAGTGGGATCCACGAAACACCATAAATGGTACTGGCCGGGGTGCAGGCAGGCCGAAGAGGAGATGGAGGGACGACTTGGACGTTTTATCGGGATTGGCGGGAAACTACAAAAGACAGGGTTGAGTGGAGAAAGCGAGGGGAGGCTTTTGCCCAGCAGTGGACTAAATTAGGCTAACAAAAAAAAACAGCCAAAAGATATTGGTGTATAGAGGAATGCCCAACATTGAAACTTATGATTACTATTATTAATAAATACTCCGTCATCAACTGTCTTTGTCCCGGCTTTTTGCCACGGATCATGGAAGCCAAGGTCTGCTTGGCAACTACTTCCAAGAATTAGCATAGGCACTAGTTTTCACAAAACTGCCATCTGACCTTGCAACCCAGACAGGAAAAGATCTTATTAGAATTAGTCCCCTTTTCTCAAGATGTTTTCTTACACCGAAAAGCGACTGGTAAATATGAAGTGATAATATCGAGGATAAGTTCCGAACGGGGTTTGAACCTACAACCTCTGGATTAGAAGTCACGCACTCTTACTGCGGCTACCAGCGCTCTTTAAGGTTAACTGTACAACATTACTAATTCTCCCTTTCACATGAGATAGTAATATCTATCCTATTTATATATTCTCTAGCTAATAAATATGAATGTCCAACCCAGTGAGGCGTAGTAATTGGCCACAGTTCGCCTGGGAATCCAACAGATGGCGCTGTCTCGGCTCAGTAATTTAAAACATCTGAAGATATTCCAATGCATTAATATGAAGCCTCTAAATTGGGAAATAGACAAAAACGTTAATTAGGTTAGCAAATCTAACTGCAGCTAGTTGATGATGAGCCCAATTCAGATTTAGAATGTTGTTACGGTTTAGAACCAGTTTTGATAAGACCTTGACGATCGTCTTGTTTATTGATGGGCATCTCACGCACGATTATTATTAACACCCGACGCAAAAAGAGCGGTGTTATATGTTTGATGCCAATGTCTGTCTGTCAGTCTTAGGCCGATTTAAATGCAGTTTTCTTTACGTGGAAGCGAGGTTTCTTGCGGTTGTTCTTAGCGGTTTTATAAAATCGGTCCAGCAGTTTGAAGAGGATCAGCTCTTTTCCAAAATGATATGAGTGATTTTTTAAAATTTTTAATTTGATAGTTGTTTCTTTTTGATAGTTATTTCACCGTCAGTGATTTTCAAGGTATTAAAAAGATAAAAACCATAACAAGTTGTTAAACCTGATTCGAGATTTAATTGAACCAAGGTGCTTAGCCAACGTGCAAACCGTTAACGCTTCGTAGCGTAGCGTAGTTTCTCTCTATTACTCTTCAACAGTGACAGTTGTGTTTCTTCAGTCTACGCACCCTAGTATACCTAGTTCAATGGTTTCCTTCTAGTTCTTTCACGGGCCAGCGCTCGTATCCAGTACCTACAGTCCGTAGCATCGGCGCTCGCTCCACTGAGCTCAATAACAACTGGGGGCAAACGTCGCGCTCAGATCAGTTAATTGCCTCGTCTACAGGCATCAGTACGAATGTTTTATATCTATAGATACATCAATAGTGTCATAAAAAAGTTAACGCTTATTTGTAGCAACTCACCTGGTAAATTCTTCTGTCTAGCCCAATAATTGATTACTAGAAAAGCAATGAACTTAAGTATATTTTAATCTAACAGCTATTTTTACAGTTTCCCATTTTACTATAACTATATACTATAAGTACCATAACTAAGAATAACACAACACAGCTGTAAGTTTGATGTAAATTCACTCTCGGGACATTAAAATATGTCAGTTTGATTGGCAACTTGGTTAATGTGCGCAGGGCTCTCGTCCAAGGGGCCGTGCCCATCAACCCGGTGCGCGAGTGTGGCTCGGCCAGCCAGAATCAAGTACATCCAGTCAATCATTCATTCCAGCAATGAATAATATTTGAAAGAACAAAGAACTTGAAATGAATTTGATATAAGGTCGTCGGGTAATCGCGTCCACGGGAAAAATGCTTTTACAGTACATATGGTGCTACTTATACGCACTAGTGCGTAAATTAGCACATTATGTAACTATGTCGAAAATCTAAAGGGTCATATGTACTGTAAAACGTTGTACGATACATGTGCGAATAGGTAATTCGCAACTTGTGTCGATTTATAACACTCCCTTCGGTCGTGTTTTAGTTCATCGCCACTCATTACGAATTTCCTATTATTTGGACTTGTGTTGTAAATAACTATTCCATTAGAATTACTAATAGCAAATAGGTACCACTAAGCCTGAGTGTAAAACCAGTTGAATCTGTAACGTGACTATTAATATTTTACTGGTAACACTTTTCTATATAACGTCAGTTGTAAATTAATGGCTATGTCACAACCAGTCGATAACGGTTGACAGTTGACACTTCGGAGCGAGACATATTCGCCTAAGGTTGGTGACACTTAAATTATTTATGTTACAGCTGAATATTTCGTTAAATGAACATTTGATAAGTAACTTTTTGTTTAAAACTATCCTTTACCTTTGAGATATCGTAACAAACCCATTAAACCATGGTAAGCTTTGGACAGTAAGGTGGGCTTGATTTTTCTATGATAAAATTTGATCGAATCCTCTCCGATACGAAGTTTTTTTTTTATGTATTAGGAGACGTTAAAAGTATAGAAAACGAAGCGTTTTACAACGTTAGATTCGACTAAGAATGTTCTCATCAATAAAACCTTGCTCTCTTTTAAATAGGATTTAATTTGTACCTAATTTTACCCATATACTGTCATAAAATGGGTTTTGATTGTCGGTGGTACACGTCACAAATATACACCGTGGGCTGGTAAAACCCGACAGATTTTAAAGGTGTATTCTTGACCACATAAAGAAGTCAAATTGTCATAGGAATTTCGGAATTGACAAAAAATATGAAAATTTGTTTCTGTAATAACTTAGTGAAAAACGCTTAGGTTTAGACATATCTACTGACAAACATTAAAAAATTAAAGGAACGTCGTTTATTATCTGGAAATAAATATAAAACTTTATTTATTCCTTATAATGTTTTTTTTATCGCCAAGATGTAAAAATAAATGACGTGTCGAAAAAACTCGTTAATAGTTATTTACGATACAAGTGCGAAAAATAGGAAATTCGTAACGAGTGGCGATAAGTTAAAACACGACCGAAGGGAGTGTTTTAATTCGACTCGAGTTGCGAATTACCTATTCGCACATGTATCGTACAACGTTTTACAGTACATATTATATGACCCTTTAAATTTTCGACATAGTTACATAACGCGAATTTCAGAAATTTATTTATTTTTGTAAAATTATCCGGAATATCATATACCTTTGGCACGTTGTTTCATCCGCTACTTTTGATGCTGACTGTACAAGGGTAAAATATCTCTCAATAGTATGAGATAAAATAAATAAGTGTTACATTTCGTAGTTTCGTAATCTTAAACATTCATAAAATTATTGTACTATCTAAAGTGTGGACTAGGTACGCTGAATATTTTTTTTTACGTAAGGCAAACCTTTTTTTACAAAATAATAGTTAAACTGAAATTAAATTTATTATCATTTCGTTTTGCTCTGATACACAAATGAAAACATTTGTTAAAATGATCACTTTATAGCGTGAACAATGAATTTGCCCTTTAAACTATACTACTAAAAAAATACTACTACTAAAATCAGCTAAAACTATACTTTTTATCTCTACCTTAAGTTGCCATTTATATATTGTATATGTGTAAGTATATACATATATATATATATATATATATATATATATATATATTGTATTATATTATATTGTATATTTATTAGTATATTAGGTAGTGTTTTTTACTTATATAAGTAGTATGTGTGTTTGTATTAAATTTAATAGTCTCCATATTTAGCTCCTTGCACTACCTGTTGACTTTTGTATGAGTTCGAAATTTCCTGCTACCTAAAGGTTGTCTGGAAGAGATCGCTTTTTAGCGATAAGACCGCCTGTTGTTACCTGGTTCTATTTTCCTTTAAAATTCACTTGTAGTTTTACATGTATGTAAAATGTATAATTGTTGGTGCAATAAAGAATATTTACTTACTTACTTACTATGACAGTACGTACTTATAATGGCAAATTATATTTGCAAGAAATCACCACTACTGTCTCTAAACAAGTTTCATACTGTCAAGTGTCATTCCCTCCGCCAAAGTGTATTTGACGACCGCAGGTGGTCGGATCTTTAACTCGTCACAATTTTCATCTAGTTCACTTGCCTCTGCTCTTGAAGGCTTGCTCTTTTTTCCTCACTGTATGCCACCACTTCAGCCGATCCTATGCCGATTCAATGTCACATCTCCGCATGTGGGGCTTCAGTACATCTTTATTGCGCAAAATCATAACACATTTTCGAATCTAGATCAGGCTTCATGTATCAGTTATGATGCGTTAGTTGGTTCCCAGTTCCCGTCTGTTTACAAAGTCTGTTGGTGCAGTAAATAGGTTACGTTGAAGTTTGTTAGCGCAACTCATCGATGGTAAACTGATATAGTGTAAAGTACGGAATTATGGTTAAGATTGTAGACAAAGCTACACAGTTGAGAAGAACGAAAGGTACCTAACTTTGTAAAATTTAAACATAAATAAAAAAAATATTATAGGACATTATTACACAAATTGACTAAGTCCCACAGTAAGCTCAATAAGGCTTGTGTTGAGGGTACTTAGACAACGATATATATAATATATAAATACTTAAATACATAGAAAACACCCATGACTCAGGAACAAATATCCATGCTCATCACACGAATAAATGCCCTTACCAGGATTTGAACCCGGGACCATCAGCTTTGGCAGGGTCACTACGCACTAGGCCAAACCGGTCTTCAAATAATAATAATATATTTATTTATTTATTATTTATTTTAAACTTTATTGCATAAATACAAGAATAACGTACAATGGGCGGACTTAATGCTTTGAGGCAATCTTCACCAGTCAACCACTGGGCCAAACAGAAATTTGCTAAGGTGGGTGCAGTGTGAAAAGAAAATGTTCCAAAATTAAATACTATATTATTATTTAGGTATATATCTTTTGTATCTAAATATATAAAGGACTCAACCATATAAATAAAAATGTTAGGTATCAAAATGATGCTTTTATAATAATTGTACATTAGCCTTTGACATTATCAATACTACATCATTTCGTTTTATTAAATTCTTTCTTTCGACACGTCCTATAAATAAACGACCTTACCCTAGAGATCCGTAAAGCTCGTGAACGTGAAAATCATTTATTTGATACTTCCCACCAAAACAGCTTTTTATTTAGAAATAAATAACTACAAGAATTGACAGCAATGAATTATAAACTGAAATAGATGTCATACTAAATATACTACAGAGAACTAAAAAAAAGAAGAGACAAATACCTCCAGTGGGGGAGGCCGATTAACGCCCTCCCTCTGGACCCCTAGGCTACCCCGTCACGGCTGTATTCGTCCCAATTTCTCGAGTCAATATATGCAATCTTAGATAGGTCTTTGACCAACTCTAAGGGCGAACAGTATATGCTTGTTCCAGCTATACGTATCCTTTACGAGATTACGATATTTATCTATAAAGCTTCGGGACCAAATTAAATGGAGCAATGAAATGTCTTATCTCAGCCACATAAGAATATCTGTTATGGTTTAGATGGACTGCATCATCACATCATCATAACTTAAAAGGTCTGCTCTTGTCGGTAGAGTAATAAATCACTTCTTTCTTGTGCCAGTAATTTTAGTCTTTGTGCTAGGTTTTTTTTTTAATGGATTGATACATTCGATATATTAATGTTGTAGCATTCTACGGAGATATCATATTTATGAGAATTATCACATTGAAATGAATTTTGGACATACCAATGGGCAACATAATATGTTTTTTCAGAAATTTTATTACCCCTATATATTTTATTTTTCAAAAATTTACAATCGTGAAGAGCCAGCGTAGAGAAACAGCCTAAAGGCGACCTAATTTCCGTAAAACAATTTCCAGCCGCTACCTGTCCGTAATGCACCAATGACCTACATCCGACACCAGTTACATAACCAGCCGACCAATCAACATAAAGCACTGTCAATTGGTTAATAAAGTTAACCAATGGAAGGCCTAGGCGTGGCATGGCACTGAGCCAACTCCGCGCTGCATCTTTCCCTAGGCCGAACACTTGTTGATATTACTGGAAAATTTCAACTGGCTACAGCTAAGTGTTTATCCAGGTCAAGTCAGCCAGGTATATCTTTCAATTCCATAAAGATATAAGTAGCATTGATGGATAAGACTTATACGCTCTTTTGATTTGGGAGAGCTGTCGCTAAAGTAAAATGACGTAACTATGTCGGAATATAAGCGGAAATAAGCCGTTTTAAAATATTTATTATTAGTTCAACTACAACACAGCCTATAGAAGACTATCTGAGGTTCAACAAAATCCATTGAAATATCGACTTTATTGTGTAAGCAAGAACGTTCAAATTTAATTTAGCCGATGGAAATTCATAAGCCCACGCAAGTTATTTTAAGACACTGCGGTAGGTTCAGTCAATGTTTCTTAGTCCTGCTCCAAGATGGTGACCCATTTTACCGACTCAATATTTTTAGTGTTGTTAAATCTAATAAAACATTCTGCATTGCAGGGTGGGAGGACTTTTAAGAATACAATTTTAATATTCTGTCAAACGTAAGTTTGAGAAGTGTATTGCTCTTACGGTAGATGTCGCTAGGCACCTCGCATATAAGCATATGAAGAAAATGGTTAAAATATTTACCGTATATACTCGTACAGTAAATATTCGCTCATATGAGCGAGTAAGTCTCGGTAGATAAGAGTCAGTAAGTTCGAGTTTCGAGAACAAATTTCAAAGGTGAAACAGTGAGGTTTTCTACTTTTTCTTCATGTCTATGCATTGTGGTATCGTTTGCATACATTTTATTACAACATGCCGAAACATAAATACCAAATTTATAGGTACTGATTTAATTTTAATATTTAGAGCATAACAATTTGAATTATAACGCGACTCCGCATATTTTCTAACTAAGTAGAAAGTAGAATGGTACCCAGAGTACCTATTACTTACCTACGTTTAAGCAATAATTAAAAAAAAGACCGGCTAGCATGTCATGAGTTGCATTCTCGCGAACGAGTAATTCGCGCTAGATGTATGGAGTCGCGCGCGAGAACGCAACTCGTGCTAGCATGTCAGGCCAGTGACCGGTAAATTACAAAACCTCGTAACTATCTTTATACTGTCATTAAATATAGACTCTATTTTCTAACGAATTCGGTTGATATTTCAATTCTAAGCAAAGTCGGATACTTGGTTGATAAAAAGTGGAGTCGATAAAGTAATGCATCCATTAAATATGCATTCAATAATGGAGTCTTGAAAGCTGAAAGGTTTTTTGCCTTTTACGTGAAAAATCTTGGGGAATATGAGTTTTTTGTTCATTGGGATTAAATATAGGCTGTTACTTTAGTCTCAATGTGTATATTAGCATCGAAAATATTGAATTTGTTTTTGTAGAATGTACAAGTTCTTATACAAATACAACTATATCGTAAAAACAGATTTCTTAAAGACAAAAAAAATTACGAATGTTATTTACTTGTGTATTTTGACAATTCAGTATTTTAATTTTTCTTACAAAATGTCGACAGTCATTTAAATTGAATTAAAGTCAACCAGAATAAATGCAACAATGTAGAATTGAATAACTTCAGAAACAGGAATAATATGAATTAGGTGTCTAGATAATTTTTGATTTTTTATGGTGTGACAAATAAGTTAATGTTAAAAATTTCATTTTTGGTACAAGTTTTTATCGCTGACTGTACTTTGCTTTCCATAGGCAACTAATAATCGAGACAATTCTAATTAAAAACCCCAACACAATTAGGTTGCGTTGTTTTTTTTCCATTCTTTTATAAAAAATTTTTTATTAAGGATCACCAACAGTGGCAACAACATTTTATAAGCTAATATATTTGCATCCTATTTAATTGTAATTGAGCCACCAATTATAGGTGGACACAGGCATCCGTTACTAGTTGTTTTATCACAGAGTTCCTATGGCTACCTCCTCTGTCCATCATCAGATCAGTTCGATGGTACCATAATATGGCATTCTCACGCGATTTACATATGTATGCAAATTTTTAGTTTCATCGGAAACCGGGAAGTTTGTCAAATTTATCTTGCAAGATTTGACCCGTACAAAGATACATAGCTATGTACATATAGGTACATATGTATATTTCAAGTTATAATGAATTTCTGACGACCGGTTTGGTCTAGTGGGTAGTGACCCTGCCTACGAAGCTGATGGTCCCGGGTTCAAATCCTGGTAAGGCCATTTATTCGTGCGATGAGCATGGATATTTGTTCCTGAGTCATGGGTGGTATTTATAAATATTTATATATTATATATATCGTTGTCTAAGTACCCTCAACACAAGCCTTATTGAGCTTACTGTGGGACTTAGTCAATTTGTGTAATATTTTCCTATAATATTTATTTATTATTTATTTATTTAATGAATGAATGAATGAATGAAAATCTTTAAAAAGGTATAAATAGTGAGGATCCGTTTAAGGGCATATTTAGTATCATGGTCTGACTAGGAAAACACCGAAGAAAAAATGATTACACAAAAACACAAATTACGAATGAAATGATTTGTAAACAAAAATTACGAGATCTATTCAATAACATAACCCATTTAAAAAGTGCGGTTAAAATGTCACATCATCCGCAAATCGGCTCTTTCCGTAAGATGACCGCATCATGGAGACATAAAGGCGTTTTGGCGTCGTGCCAGATCGGAACATCCGAGATCTTTACATAAAACCTGCGCCACGGAACATGGGACAAGAAACTTGTTTCAATTAGTACTTACGATACGGTAAGTACAAAGGATAGATAAATTATAAAATATTTGAGAAATAATTTATAGAAAACTGGCAAAGATGGAATATCTATATAAAATTCGTGGAGGCCAGATTCAACGTACTTTTATACATCATCATCATTTACCACATCATCTTTGCAGATGATAGATGCAGCGATTATAGAAGTATTCTGAGGAAGTATTCTCCAGCCTACATCGACTGCGATGACTGTTAGACCAATGGACGATCGGCATTTCTTGCCGCATCGATCACAGATGTGTCTTGACTCCTCGGGTGGTCCAGAAGCTCTGCAAGTTCGTTTCTACTTGAGGTGGTCCAACCAGAGCTCATCGTGTTTTGCCATGCCTTCCCGCAGGTTACGACGCCACTCTGGTCTCATCGCCACGCGTTCCTCCCAACAGTTAGCTAGAATGCTGAACGTGATATCTAATTGATGTTATTTATTTATCAATCGCAGGTGCATTTCACTTGAACTTGTCTATACTTATATTTCAAGCTTATTTCAGAAAACGATTTTCCAGCAGTCGCTTGTGACTCAGGCCAGCAATATTGCATGCAAGTCATTTGCAACGACCCATGGCTTGCACTTTTATTACGTGAATCTTTCCCTCACAATTGTTTAAGACAGGGTGTAAAGACTGAAAACACGGTAATTAGAAGAGAAGAAAAGATATGGCGCATTGCGACGAGAGATAAAGGATATCGCACTGAATGACAAAGCGGCAAGGATCCAAAAGAACACAACCCTTCCAATTCACGCGGACTTTATGAACCCAGCCAACTGCCGCTTAAAATCTAGGAATGCTTCCCTCAGGGTCTTTGAGGATCTTGTCGATAGCTGTTTCAACTTGAAGCGTGAGTGGTCACAGTCGTGGAACTCTTTGATGGCGGAAAAGCTGGGGTCAGAAATCATTCCAGGTGCCATAATTAAAGGGTCTGACCTCCCAAGACGGCCCTGGTGCAACCTCAACAGACTTCGCACTGGTCATGGCCGCTGTGCTTACTACGAGTACAAATACCGCTGTGGATGGGTGCAGTCCCCGGTTTACAATTGTAGCGAGACTGCACAAACAATCCACCACATTATGGAGGATTGCCCCATAACGCGCTATGCCGATGGACCTCCTGAAGACCTGATAATCCTCAGCGACGAGGCCATCAAGTGGCTGATTGGAATCAACCTGTATTTATAACTGTTTGTTTTCTGTTTATTATAATATGCCATACGATTATATAAAACTGAATTAAAGGATTAACATTACATTACTGGCAAGTAACGTGTTATGGTCGTGTTAACACTTGTCAAGTGGCGAGCGAGTCGGCGCGGGGTGCTGAAAGGAGAGCGGGGGTGAGTACTCGGTCTAGTAAATAAAACGAGGTCCGAGTGACTCACTCGTCAGTTTGCTGGGCCGAGTACTCGTCACAATGTACACACGAACCGAGCACTCAGCCGTGGCACTCTTTCGCTACTGTACTCGGTACGTGTGATCAGACTGGTCAGGACATAAACAGTAGGTAGCTATTTTATACTCAAATCATACTGCCATGATATGCAGGGTAACATTTTACAACTGAAATTAAATGAAAATTTACAATAACAATATACAAAATGGATATATACAGATGATTACTATAACCAGCTTATATCTAAAATAGGCCCTTGAGACATTGTACCAAGGATGCTGGCGGCATTTCCTCCTTGTATCGCAATACTGATACGTTGTGCGAGCAAGCCGCCAGCTCTTCGGTCGCCAGTTACGTCAACCAGACGTTTCGCGATTTCTCCAAAAAAACTTGCGCACGCTGAGACCCCATGCTGCATGGACCTAGAGTTTCAACGCCAAATGGTACAAAATGGTACTCTCTACCGAGGCTCTTATATTATGAAAATTAGAAACCTTTTTTCGTGATTTTTTCTATCAAACCAACTTTAACTTAATGAAAAGCGACTGGTCAGTAAAAATCAAACGATATATCGTACGTTCCGAAAAAATCATTGGATTGAATTGATATATTGTCTTACCGCTAGGGTAACACTTCTTTAGTAGATATTTTTAAAATTATCGCGCTTACGAAGTTACCCCAGTGCACCTTATAACAATACAGTATAACATCTAAAATTTTGCATTAGTCCCCTCTTATAATAGAATAGAGCCTTTCCCGCAAAATCCGGCTACACAAAGTACAAAGGTATGAAATCCCAAATGCGATTGACAAAGTGCTGGGTGAGGCCCGGAATTTGATGTCACCAACATTCCTTCTGATATCCGAACGCGACTTAGATTTACTGGTAAGTAAAACCTTTAAATATACTTTTATAAAACAGTGAATTGTATATTGACGGCTTACTTTTCAAATAAAATGTGTTTTTAAAAAAATAGGAAGGTGCTGTGTAGTAATTTCTAAAGCAGGGTAAACTAGAAGTAACAGTATTTAACCGAGCAAGGCGTTAGTCTGGTAAGTATTCACTGGGTTTATAGATTTGCCATTTTCAAAATAACCCCACTTTTGAAGTTACCCCGATTAGATTAGATGAGATTCGAATTTTAAGATACGACAGTCCTATAACATACGGCAGAAAAAAATACGTCAAAAAATTCCGAAAGATATGATATGGACTGGATATGACCGTGTCAAAAGTGACGTTTTTTTGAAGTAACGTCACTCATTACACTAACATAATCTAATTATCTAATCAATGTCGTATCATTAGCAAATGTTTGACGTATCTTAAAGTTCGAATCCCGGCGAAAGATCATTTCAAGTTTAAAAATTGGGTAAGAATAAGTTTTTGGCAAAAATTTCATTTTTGTTACAAGCTTTTATCGCTGACTGTGCTTTTTTTTAACAGGCGACTAATACTCATCGAGCTAATTCTAAAAACCCCAAACAGAATTAGGTTGCGTGCTTTTATCACAGAGTTCCTATGGCCACCTCCTGTCTCCATCATCAGATCAGCTCGATGGTACCATAATATTGCATTGACACCCGACTTACATATGCATGCAAAATTTCAGTTCGATCGGAAACCGGGAAGTGGATCAAATTTAACTTGCAAGATTTGATTACAGACAACGTATAGGTGAAACTAAATAAAAGCTTGTAAAAAAAGTGCCACTTGGTGAATTAAATCCATTCTCTTCTATGAACTACCAATGCATAGTTATATGATATTGTGTAGGTAAATACAAAGAGAGGGTAAATACTCGTAATCAATACTTTTGATGAAAGCACACACCCTCGACACCCTCCATATTCATCCTTATATACATCAGACAGACATGGAAACAAATGTCATTGTTCGAGGATTCCATTCAGCGCCAAAACTATAGGCTTCGAAGCTCGGACAATGTCCTCGTAATCCGAATTAGCGGTGCAACATGAATGACCTTTGTCGGTGACGCCGACACCGGACGTCACACTGTGGGCTGAAATTCTCCTCTCATTGACATAGTAACCAAAGTTGTTATTTTTAGGTTTTTTTTTATTGAAATAGGTTTTGCCCAGCATTGTTATGGTAACCTATGAGTTTTGGACGATTTGGAATGAAAATTGACGTGTTACGAATTTTTTTCAAAATAAATGTATGGAGCAGTAACAAGAAATCATTATTACTCAAGAACCGCTGAACAAACCGTAATATCCTTGTAGGTGATTATACTAAAAGTTATTTGTGATTTTTTCGCAATACTATATATATATACGTCACGGGTGCGGTTTTTTTTAAATCATTAATTTTTTCTATGGAAAAATCACAAAAACCTAAGTCAACATTGAAGGATTTTTTTGATGGAAATGGGTTTTATTGTTGGGTGCGTTTATGCTAAGTCATCATCATCATCATCATTTGTATTCAATAACAATATTACATTGTGTTTGAAAAATCTTAAATCTAGGCACATGCATACAAAAAATACCTATATCAAAATAAACATCATAAAAATAAATATTAAAACTAATTCAAATAAATCGCCCGCTCAAATAGATAGCCCAAAAATAAAAATAAAACATGAATAGTAATTAAAAAAATTGTCAGTAAAAAATTAAAAATACGAGAAAAAAAAACTAAAAATGTCAACAAGTAAAAAGAAAAATTAATCAAATAATATCATTTAAAAATTAAGAGAAAAAAATAATTAGTAACATGTCAGAATAAGAAAATAAATTATAAATTAAGAGAAAAAATGTCACTTAGTAAAAAGGTATTAAGCAAAATAAAAAAAATAAAAAAGTGAACAAGTAAAAAGACAAGAAAAATTAAATATTATTATGTAAACATTTCCAAAAAGGCGCAAAAATACAAACAAACAGTAATCAACTATTGAAATCGAAATGTCAGCAATTAAAAAAATAAATAAAAATTTAATTCCCTAAGTCATGATAAAAGAATTCTTCAATAGTATAAAAACATTTTTGAAGTAAAAACGCACGTAGCTTGGTTTTAAAGGTATCGGGGTCACAAATAGATTTGAGCTCAACGGGTGAGTTTTGAAATTGGCTTTGCTCAGTGTGTTTATGCTAAGTTATAAGTTTCAGAGGATTTCTCATCATAACTCTATTATTTTCAACTCAAATCATCTGAAACTTATAACTTAGCATAAACACACTGAGCAAAGCCAATTTCAATTAAAAAAAAATCTAAAAGCGTTGACTTTGGTTTTTATGTTTTTTCCATAGAAACAATTAATAATTAAAAACCGGCCAAGAGCATGTCGGGCCACGCTCAGTGTAGGGTTCCGTAGTTACTCTTCCGTCACAATAAGCTAAACTGGAGCTTAAAGTATAGTAAATTGTTAACCAAGGGATGAAACGGTACCTTTCACCCGAGTTAAACAAATGAGCAAATTTACATAATCAGTATCTAATTAAAGTAAGTCTTTTTACTATGAAGGGAAAACTTTTTGCGATAACTCAAAAACAGCTAAACTGATCATGTCCGCTATAGTTTTCATTTAATGTCTTTCTTAAGCTCTACTTCCACGATTTTTTTCATATTTTTTGGACCTATGGTTCAAAAGTTACAGGGGGGGGGACACATTTTTTTTTTCTTTCGGAGCGATTATCTCCGAATATATTCACTTTATCAAAAAATGTTTCTTAAAACCCCTATTAGTTTTGAAAGACCTTTCCAACGATACCCCACACTCTAGGGTTGAAGCGAAAAAAAAAATTCACGCCCACTTTACGTGTAGGGGAGGTACCCTAAAAAAAATTAAATTTTTAGATTTTATTGTACAACTTTGTCGGCTTTATTGATTTATATATCCATGCCAAATTTCAGCTTTCTAGCACTAACGACCACGGAGCAAAGCCTCGGACAGACAGACAGACAGACAGACAGACAGACAGACAGACAGACAGACAGACAGACGGACATGACGAATCTATAAGGGTTCCGTTTTATGCCATTTGGCTACGGAACCCTAAAAAACCGTACCCGTGAAGGATATATGTAGTACGCCAAACATCACAAATAAATTCGTAGTATAACCACCTGTGAGAATGTTACGGTGTGTTAAGCGGTTATGTAATAATGATTTCTTGTTCCTGCTCCATATTTTTTTTTTATCGTAACTCTATATTTTTCATTCCAAATCGTCTAAAATTCATAGGTTACCACAACAACGCCGCTGGGCAAAACCTATTTCACTAAAAAAAACATAAAAATAACAACTTCGGTTTCTATGCCAATGAGAGCCGAATTTCAGCCCACAGTGCGGGCGCAACGATTTTACACGTCACGACTGATGATGGAATTAATTATTTTCACCACACCTTTTCGTAAATGCTCTATGCCAAATGGCGAAACATAGTGAAACATAATTTATTGTATAAGAGGTATATTTAACCTATGTTTACAAATAAATATATATTGATGTAGATTTTCTCTTTGTTCTTCAAGCGTGGATGAGAAAGTTGCATTTTATCCACAATAGTAAAAATTGATTTGATGCAAATTTTGAGTTGGTCTTATGTTGGGTGATGAAATTGGTTCTTAAGTGAAGATTTTGAATGATTAATATTTAATAGTGTTTGTAATGTTTTTCAGTTAGTAGTAGTTAGTAGTAGTAGTAGTATTATCCTCATATTGGTGTGGTGCAATTTTTTTTACAGTATACATGTGCTACTTTGCCGCCCTAGTACGGTAACTAGCACTATACGTGCGTATTTCGAAAATTTAAAGGGCCATATGTACTGTAAAACGTTGTACAATACACGTACGAAAAGGTAATTCGCAATTCGTGTCGATTTTTAAACACTCCCTTCGGTCTTGTTTTAATTTATCGCCTCGCATAGCGAATTTCCTCTTTTACGCACTTGTATCGTAATGTACTAATGTTTCACATGTGTTCTTGAAGTGTTGTGCATTGAAACCCTCGTAAATATCAAGATTCCATCATACAGATTTCTGACATTAGATTAGAAAATAATAATTAAGAATCGTATACAATTTAAACTGTCGTGAGTCATACTAACATTAAACGAATAATACGGTTTAATTCACTCAATTGCGCGAGATGTTTCAGAAAGCCCAGGTCTTAATTTTCAAGCATTATACTATACGCAAAATACGTGAGCTAAACCGTTTTATTAGCTTAGTGTAAAAATCGTGTCGTCCCCGAACCGTAAAGCCTAAATCACCCCCAACCCCGAGCGGATTTCCGCCCGTCTTTTGTCCGCGCATCACAGTTCAATGTTAATTAAAACGAATATTGCATGGGAGGTATTTTTGTACGGCCCAAGGTCATTGTTCGCCTCGACAAAGGTTCGGGTGTTAATTGAGTACGTACTTTTTAAAGTTTGCAGGCATTTTTAAGGGGTTTTGGTTGGTGATACTTTTTGAATTAATACCACATAGGTGATAGTTGATATGGTGATATCTTCTTACCCTTTTGGGATACTTTTCTCCTATTAGCATCAAAAGGGCTCATGATTAAAGGAAAATGGCTTATTGAAAAAAAAAACAGACTGTGATTTTATGTAAAAAATTAAACTCTAGGTCTAAACTTAAGCAATGTTGTATAATTACTGTTTGTAAACGACTGTATGTTTCTAAAATATAATAAATAAATAAATAAATGATTCTAAATAGAAATAGCATAAACATTTACTAATGTCAAACAAAAGTGTAATGTACAGTCAAGTGTAAAAATATGGTTGTACACATCTTACTCAAAAATATGTCCCATAGCATTTTATTCCAGTGTAATAAACACAGTGCAGGCTACTACTGAATCGGTGAGCTCCATCTTAGGCCCTGTCTTCACTTTCCATCAGGTGTGACTAGAGCCAATCGCCGATCAGTTTTTAATAAAAAAAAATAAAAAATAAAAAAAAAATATGAGACGATTCTTTCGATACATATTTTTGCACTTGACTGTACCTAACTACAAAATTAATAAAATAGCCCATATGCAACATATCTCATTTGCACGTATCTTTCATCAAAATACATTAACAAGACAATTACACAAACAATTTAATATCAGGTATTCATTGGTATGCAAAGGCTCGTCCTGGGACCAATTAATACCTATCGACTACGAACTTTACCAACCTCGTATCTGCTTTAATCACGACTTATCAATATCAACTTTGACAGTCAGCCTTAAGGTTCGAATTGCAATTGACACAATTTTCAAAAGTAGATAAATGGTGTGTAATAATTAAGCTACCACAATACGTCATCAGCAGACCCGAGACGCGTCTGCCCAGAATACGATTATACGCTATTATACAGCCACAATTTGATGCAGGCTGATTTCATGTATAATTTAGTGAGCATGTGGTGTACGGACTTAGCTAGGATCCTGAGAGGTTCGGGTGACTATGTGTACATATTAATAGAGCTAAATGATATGAGAGTATAGTTACACTTGCTTGGTTACAAAAAGAGAGGTTAGTCAGACTTTATCTGCATTAAAATGAATGGATTTGTTTAAATTGATATTCACTCAAGCGAGAGGTATACAATGATCGTGTATACAAAAGGAGAAAACGTTTTTCCACTTCTAAACATGTTCCATTCTCCATAATTTTATAGTATGTTATTAACAAAATGAAAAATATATTTTTTTAAAGCGAAACCTATAACCCTAGAATATGTTATGCTGAAGCGATTGACATCAAAATCAAAGTATAATGAAATACCGTTGATATAAGGGAATGTAAATCATTAAGGATGTTTAAATGTTAATTGAAAACGTTACTATTAAACAAAATTAAATGACCACCACAATAAGCAATAAGATGTACCGTACTTACTTATTAATGAACTAGGCAATAAACTAACCCATCTGTATTTAAGAGAGTTCCCTCTGCCAACAAACTATCTTGCAGTTTGGCAGAAGAAAAAAATTGTAAAAGCAGGGTTTTTTACCAGAATAAATGAAAAAAAAAAGGGATTTTTGTTAGGGTTAGTTAGTGGAAAACGTTTTCTCCCGAAATGGATATTCATAGAAAAAATACTGTTATTTAGCTAGGCTCGCAGGATCGCAAAGCTATTCTTCCATCTTTTTTTTTTTTTTCTTTTATTAAGAAACAAACGGTCGTTTACAATATGCGGTATTATTAACTATTGCATTTTAAAGCTAGACCTACGGTTTCCTTAATTAAATATAAGAGTGCTAGATTTTAAACAGTTTTTTTTTTACAGAGCATCTGAGTTTTATATATGTATATATAGTTACTGAACAATTATAATAAATTCTAAGCTTACTAAAATACCTGCAGAGTTAAGTACTACAATTATATACGCCATACACTATTGTGCCATTCACTATATAGGTATATATTTGATACAGGTATTATATTTAATTATATAAAATAAAATAAATACCTAATTATTTTTTTCACAAACAAATGCTTTCTTTAAAGACACTATATTACAATGAAAAACATCAATATTAGAAAGATTTACGCATTCATTATAAAGTCTACATCTTAACACATTAAGCATACTGAGAAAATTACTCAAGGATCCAATATAAATCTTAAGGGGTTTGATTTAGTTGAGAATTTAGTAGTCAGGCATATAGTCTCTCCTCTGGGTTGGAAAGTTAGATGGCGTCGTTTTCGTAAAAATTAATGCCTATACCAGTTCATTGGATTAATTGTCAAAGCAGACCACATACTCCCATGAGCCGAAACAAAGCGAAGATGGACATAAAGAAGATGACGATGATAAGAAAGTAGAGGCTAAATTGCAATGCCTGTGCCCGCCAAAAATATATTGTACATTTTCAACTTTTATTTGATACCTACAAAATCTTAATTTAATCTATTCAAGAAATCTTTTATAATAAAAATTAGATGTATTTTGTTTGCTATTTATTCTTATACATAGTACAAACTGAGCTTTTCGTGGTAGAAAATCTTCACAGTCTTGAAACATTGTCTTACCTGAAACAAATAAAAAAAATCAGATTTCCATTTATACTTAGGATTAAATATTTGTAGCAGTCCTCGATTTGATTTTTTACAGTCTTACAATATAGTTATCCTTGTAATAAATCAATGACATTACGAATCAAAATAACCTCCATCTTCCAACATGCACTCAAAAGTATCTCCGAATACCCTCAGGAATAATCCACAGCAGCAAATGCAAAAACAGTGTAAAAGCATACCGACGAACGATCATTTATTACAGCGATGACACTCTATTATCTCCCGTGACAGACGCGATGTGTCTGCTCTGATACGGCAAATTATGAGAAAGGATGTAAATAAGTTAGATTTGATGGGAGTTCTGAGATTCTGCAAAAACGAGGGTTTTGGTGATGTGATGTGCAGTAGCGTGAAAAATGCTTATGTAAGACGGATGATTTGAGTTAATTTGTTTACAGTATAACTTTGTGTGTTTTTTATTTCATCAGTTTCTTGGATATTAAAGTGCTAGTATCTTATCTTTAAGTTTTTATTAACAGATAATTTGTCATGCCTTTTGATCTAAATTGTTGTAATAAATGCCTAATCATATACACAGTAAACTACATCATCATATGATTTTGTCGAGGTGTTTAAAATATTGATAACAATACAAATCAATCTGTTAAACAGCTATAATTTTGTTTTAACTAACAGGGAAAGTGTCCTTAGATTTAGTTACTGATGGCGAAGGTGTAGGTACTTAAGTTAATATCTTTTATTTGAAATGCTCCTAAACCGACCGACATGACCCACATTTTTCAGATCTACTGTTGATAATGAATTTTACTTACTTTACTTTGATTTTTTTTGAGGCGGAAATGGCGGGACGACCACGAATGGCTGAAGATTGCTCAAAACCGAGACGAATGGAAATCGCAGGGGAGGCCTTGGTCCAGCAGTGGGATACCGTATAGGCTTCTAATAATAATGAACTTTACCTATACGAGTAATCTAAGTATTTCTAAACCTTGATAGATTTTCTCGAACGTTAAGTTACCTAAATTTAGGTCTGTAAAAGTACCTTAAACCTCTCGCGCATTAGCTTACTTGTGTCAGTAGATCGACGGCTTGTCGACACGCAAAGCTGTTATCGCCTCAGCGTACCGAGCGTCTCAGGTGTACGTAGGTATTATAAATCGATGTTGGTAGGTCTAAAAAGGTACCCTTGAAAATAGTTCAGTAGTCATAAACCTTGAACGTGTTCTCGTGTTACGGATTAGCCTGCTTTGGTCAGCAGATTGGCACACCGTACCGCCACAGCGTACTTTTAGGTGTTTTTTTATATATCCTGAACGCTAGGCTTGAGAGAATTCCCAAAAAACAACAAACTTATACTGGCGCGATTTAAAAAAATCTTTGACAGTTGTCGAATCCAACTGTAGGTCCTGTAGGTCATCCTAAGTTTCGGTGGGCGGATAGAGTGGAGGTAGATCTCCTTCTTGACATTGGCAAGGCGAAACACAATGGCGTGCTCTTGTGTTGAAGACCAAGATTCATTTTGAGTCATCGCGCCAGCCAAGTAAGTACTAAGAATATACCAAATTAAACTCTTATCAAACTTTCGCAGGCACAGATTTAAGGCTTACACGGTGAGAACATTCACTTGGTCGGTCCATCGTATTGAAGGGTGCATTCTGGGTCTTGTACCATGCACTCTGCCCTGAATAACAAGCCTCTCCATGGGGTCTTCCTTACGCGTAACTTGGCTGAAGTAACTAGAATGCGAGAGCGTACGATTGCCGAAAGTCTTTGCAAGCTATAGCTCCTGGAGAATAGACTATCTACTCTGACAATAATTTACAAATAACAAGGCGAAGACGTACCAAATAAAACTGGCAGCTGAAGCGTTGTGTTCGACATTCGATAAGAGCACACCGCCAGGTTAACGAGACGACCTCATTACGTCATGCAAACATCGTTAGGTATCGACAAGACGGGGTTATGGGGAAACAAATATGTGGCTTAGGGCGCATGAGAGCTGACAATGTGGTCACGTTAAGAGATGTTCGTACCTTAGCAACATTGTGAATACTGCTGTCAAACTAGCCAACTTTGCCCGCTTTGAAAACAAAAACACAATTTTGTTTAAACTGCTGAACCAATTTAGATGAAATGTGGTTATACATACATATATTATTATTCGGTATAATTAGAGATAGTTTCGGATGAAAAGACGAGTACGATTAACTATAAAAGACGAATTCGGAAGTATTATTTCTACGCAGACAAACTCGTGGCGGAGTGAATGCATTATACACATACTTATTAACATAAAAATACCAGAAAAGGGGTTATTTTTGCACAAAAACACTAGAAATCAGTACTATCTCGTTGAACCAAGGTAACTCAAGCGAAAACACTTAACCACCCGCACCGCATACATTTCCTCTACTGCAACCAAAAAACACTATCTTACAACGATAACAATAATTCAATAAACTATATTACTTCCCAACCTCACAAATTTGAGTGATAAAACCAAAAATTTTACGTATAAAATTCAAATGGAGCCATTTTTATATGAATTACGGACGCGAGAGGATGAGTAAAGAATGATATTGTATGCATTTTGCATGAGTCGTATTATCGGAGGGAGCATTTGAATACACCGTGTTCGGTTAAAATTTGTGTTGCACATACTATATAGATTTATTTATTATATGAGCGTTTGTCCTCAAATTGATTTAAATGTGGATAGATTTCGTACATAGGTAAATACACAATATGTATTCTGCTTGACAGTTACAATATGCATATTAAACATTAATGTTGTAAACACATTACATACTTAGGTACTTACTGTTCCTTATATCCTGCTACCCTAAGGTTGTCTGGAAGAGATCGCTTACAGCGATAAGGCCGCCTGTTGCTACTTTTCTTTACATTGAAAATCTGTTTTTAAATTTGTTTTCTTTGTGGTGCAATAAATAATATTTACTTACTTACTTATATTGCAGATACTTCAAGAAAAAAGACATTTGACTGAATGAAATTCAAAATACTGAGATATATAAAAATTAATAGTAGAAGCATCGTACCGAATAAAATCGAGATTTAATAGAGAAACATAGATAGTGTGTGCTATAGCTTTCGAAATCTGTTATATTATTTAACAGATTGTTAAATCTAAATACCACTAGTAATCGTATTGATTAGCTTCATTTATGAAATTCTCCACTACTTTGACTCAGATTCCTGTTTCAACTTCAGATTTGTGTTTATTACCAAGTTAGGAGTGATCTACAAAATAGAAGTCTACAAAATTAAAACAAAATGTTAGAAAAGCAAAAGTATTTCTATGAAGTTGCGTACACATACACACTATATATTACAAATAAGCTATTCGAAATGTTATTATAAAAAACTAATCAGAAATACTAATCAAATATTTAAATTAAGAATTGATCGAAAATTAGCTAATTAAAATTGAGAAAGCATCACGACTACCAACATGAATACCAAAATTAACATTTTCATAATTAATATTGCTAAAAATCTAACGAAAAATAAAGTTCACAAAGCGTTAAAAGCGTTCCGAATGGCAAAGTCAATTCATAATACTCGCACACAGTGCCAGGAAGTCATGCTCAAAGAGGAGGAAATTGCCTATCACTGCCGCTAGTAATCAAGGGCCGTACCAATCTAACTTTGTTGTGGACGTCGTATTCCATTTAATAAGATATTTCTAGAAGCACCTTTGAATTTATGCTCGCCTGGTACTTTTTATCGATGCAGTGATGCAGAAACTGGGTTAATGTAGTTTTTAAAGGTTAATAATTTGAGCATTTTTTATTCATTTGATATAAGCATTTAAATGGAAATATGAAGTATAAATAGTCAGTAGTTAAAACCAAATATACGTACCTAAATTCACAAATGTTGTGACAGTGGGCAATGTTACAATATTATAACATTACCCACTACCAAAAACGGCTTAGGGTTGTTACTTTCCGATGATCTACACAACTACGTAAATAACAGTAAGTATTTAATGTTTGTGCACCTAATTAGCTTTATAAACACTTATTTAAACTGTATTGTATTTGTATCGTTCAGTATCGTTTGCAAACTCTGCTTAACAGACAGAAGGACATAGTTACTTTCGCGTTATAGGCACATAAAAGGATACCAATTCAATTCAATTCAATTTATTTGTTTATAAAATAATAATTTTACACGTCACAACATTCAAATTACAATTATAATTTATATTACATACAAAACAATAATTTAGTTAAAAAAAAATAGTTTATAGGTATATCACAACACATGCATATTTAAGTTGTATTGGAGTCCGAGTATGGATGTTTTAACTGCATACTTTATTACATACTTATATGAAATCGTGCAACGAATAGTAGGCAGCAGAGACTAAGTAAGATTTCAGTTTCGTTACAAACAAGTTATTGTTTCTAGTAGCCTTTATGTCATCGGGCACTTGGTTGTAAATTTTCGGCCCGATGTAGTTGAGGCACTTTTTAGCCTTAGCCGGTTAGGTGATACTTGGTGATACATACCCCAATTATCAGAGATGTATGTAATGCATTGAAATGTTTGTTTTTTAATACTAGAATGTACAAAAAAGTCGAATAGTTCGAGTAAGGAAGTCGTCACGAACTTTCCTATTTTTCAAGTTTTACTAAACATTACATTACATTATCCGTGCTATTTTCTGTCAAACACAAAACGTTATTCCCGAAAAAAACTACAAACAAAAGCTATACGATTTGATCGAACATACTTCCTGTTTGTACGGTCACGTCTGAAAATATCGATACGAAAAATGTGCCAAAAATATGTATACACGACTTTATTGCCCATATATTAAGGTAGTGTATACACATTTTAGGCACATTTTTCGTACCGATATTTTGAGACGTGACTGTACGCACAAACTTTATTTACGTGTTTCATAATTCCTTCAAACATATCAGAATATTTCCAAAAACACATAGTCAACCTTTCACGCATAATTTCCACCGCGTAACTACATTACCATAGGCATTTTCAGGCCTCCCCCTATAAATTAGTTAAGTAATTCCCGAGGCCGTATAAAGGGGCATAACGGAGTGATTTTATTAAACCGATCTAAACTATTCCAGATTAGGGTAATGAGATTCCTAATGGATCTCCATTTCTCTTAAACTGTGGGCCGTTGGCGAAGTTATGGACGGAATTTGCTACTATTGCATTAATGGATATGACGTATATTATTAGGTCATTACCTATGAAATTGGCGTTTTGTATGGAGAACTTTAACGAAATTCGATTTATTATACAATGAATTTTGCGGATTAATTTGTGATGGCATTTTCAAACCAAACAAATTTTTGCCAGTAATCTTAGACATTTCTAAGGCACATTTACTATCTCATTTTTTTTTTAATCTGTCCCGTAATAAATATAAGTCATTTAAATACTCAAGCCGGCAGCATATGAAAAGAGCTGTTTTCACTAATATATCATAAACAGGCCTCTATGTGACAGGCAGACATACTTACACGTATTTTCATGCTCGTAATTACTAAAACACTTATATTTTCATTGCATTTTCTAGTTTGAACGTTTGAAAATTCTCTCCGAAGAAACCCTGTTTAAACGTCACGTTTTTCACTTATATGTTTGCCCAATTATTACCTAGTCTCCTATGATACTAAGTTTATTTTACACAAATTTCAATTTTTACCAACCAGAACTTTTAATCATCCAACTAAAACCTTCAATAACATTAGTTTCGCAAGCATTCAGAACCCCTAGTGTAAATTTGATCCACATCATAACGTGACGAACGCGTTTGCGTTAAGTCTCATTTTGTATAGGATTTTGAGTTTCCAAAACGTCCCGCTTGGCGCGCTCTTTCTAAATCCAATACAAAATGAGACTAAACGCAAAGGCGTATGTCACGTTTCGAAATCGAATTTATTTACACTAGGGGTACAGTACCCCTAGTGTAAATATTTTCGACAGCGAAACGTTACGTACGCGTTTGCGTTAAGTGTCATTTTGTATGAGATTTTTGACTTTCCAAAACGTCCCGCTTGGCGCGCTGTTCAAAAACCCATACAAAATGAGACTTAACGCAAACGCGTACGTCACGTTTCGCTATCGACTAAATTTACACTAGGGGCACAGTTCGCATTATGTTTAATATAAAGTACGTTCATGAAGACCTCAAGTGGGGGGAGTTGCCATAGACACGGGGGGGCAGTTGCTATAGGTGATTTACGTTGCCCCGGCGTCCGTCGAGCTTCTTAGGCGGGTGGTTTAAGGGATAGGCTGATGATTTTTGATGGCATTGTGATTTAATGGAGCTTAAAAATATAAAATCTTTTGATGTAATTGGTTGGAGCTGTTGTGATTTATGGAACATTTTTTTGTGATTTACGACGGTATTTTTGTGGTTATAGGTAATATATAAATCATAAGTCAGTAATAGAGATAGGTAGGGGTGAGTAAATACTGAGAATTTATTCATTTAAGTGGGTAAAAACGATTGCTAAGAAAAAAAGTAAGATTTAAGAATTAAATTGTTTTTTTTATTAAGGAGTGTTAATGTGTATTAACTTTAAAAAAAAGGTAATCATCGGTGAGTGGTATTATTTATCAAAAAAAGTTGGTACAATATACATTTACATAATATGTCGCCAAACATAACGTTTATCGGCGAATGTTGCACTCACTTACAGTTTTTGTGTACCCGATCTTATCTTATGAACTATTTATTTATCTAAGTATTTATGATGATGACTTATTCTAAGTACTATATGTATGTATGTTGTATGTATGTATGTATGTAGGTGTGTATTGTTTTTCTGATCTGAAAAAACTAGTTGCCCAAGCTTGGGATTGTTTTATATTTAATTTTTATTTATTTATTTATTTTTAAGTTGAGGCACGTTTTGAGTTGAGGTATTTAGTAGCAACTTTTTCACTTTCGTTTTAAACACGTTTTTGCTGTGACACTCGTCTTCAAAGGAAATTTTGTTAAAAATTCGCGGTGTGAGATAAAAATATACATACTTACTTTAAAAATATGGGACTTACGTTCTATCGATGTTCTGTACTGCATTTCGCGCCAAAGTGCGTGTTGTGTGTTTAGCGGCTTACAAAATACACCTATATTTCAAATTAAGAAGCCGCGTATCTATTGGAAGAAATAATGAAGGAACAATTATTGCTAATGGAAATAAGGAATATTTTGAAATCTTATTTTGCTAAGCCCTATTGGGGTCCTGGTAGTTAAGTATGTACCTTGCATTAAGTTGTATGTATCTACTGTATCTACTTGGTTGCAAATAAATATTGAAATTGAACTGGACGTAACAAGTAAGAAAGAGCTTTGAGAGTGCAGCGTAAAAAATAGTTTTTGATTCTCTTAACTTTTCGATGTCTTCAGAAAAGTCGCGAACGAGTTAACCATACAATAAAATGTGTATAACCTAATCCGCCCCCGCTCATGCCTCACACCGCACCAATACAAGGCCTCATTACCAGTTGAACAACAAATAAACATTCCGCCATCCGAGTTCGTTATTGGACATTATTTAACGCGCTCACCTCTACGTTTTGTAATTGTTCGCATTAATTGTTGTCTTTTATCAATATTTCCTTGTTCTTTGTTTTTGAGATCAAATACTTGTTTAGCGATGGGCGGATTTCATTTGTATCGCTTCTTATTGCTCTTTGGTACTGTTGGTTGATTTTCACTACACCAGCTGGTAAAGGCTCTGTTGATTGTCCAAAAACTGAGTAGAAAGCTGCATTTTATCCACATGTGTGTCAAAGTAAATTGATGCAAATTTTGAGTTGTTTCCTTATGCTGGCTGAATATATTGTACTTTAAAAGATAAATATCCACCTTACAGAAAACAGCAGCAAAATAACACTAGACCCTACTTATAGTGTTGTGTTCCTGCCGGTGAGTAAGGTTGCCAGAGCTCAACGAGGGGGGGCGGGTTTAGGCTCGGCAACGTGCATGTAACTCCTCTGGAGTGCAGGCGTACATAGGCTACGGAGACTGCTTACCATCAGGCGGGCCGTATGCTTGTTTGCCACCGACGTAGTATAAAAAAAAATTTAGTAACGTTCATTTGTATTTGTTTTGTTTGAAATTTTATATTTTTCTCGTGTTGGTGTGGTAATTTTTTTTTGTTTATTTTGTTTATTTAATTTTGACTGCACAAAATATGAAGGTACAAATGGCGGACTTATTGCATTTTTAATTTTCTACCAGTCAACCAATCTAAAGCCTGACCAGTAATATATGATCACGCGCCATATTGCGGAATTTCATGGGAACTAAATTTTTCATACTAAACTGAACTGTCACCCTATACATGAGAATGACAGCGCCCTCTTGACAATGATCATATATTTATGGTCGGGCTTTACTTGCTACGCTCGTGGTTAAATTTTTGGGGTCTTTCGCTTGCTCGGGTATCAATATTAGCACGAGCTGTTAAACAACATTTTTGCCCCCTTTTAAAATAAATAACTATTTTTATTTTATAACTGCTTGGTCAGTAAACTTGCACAAGTAGTTTTATAATGGATAGCATTATAATAATGAAGTGTTATAATTCTAAACCTATGTTGTACTCCTGTACTTATATATATTATTCTATTCATACTATAAAGTTTAATTCGACACAAAGTACGGAGACAGGACTTTTTTGTGATTTCAGATTTGTCGCTATTATAGTAAAAGTTGAACATAGAAATGGATACATTCTTGGTTGAATGTGGTATATACGTTCGTGGTTGAACGTATCGTACAAGATATCTTGAATCATCTAAAAAACTCTAGCCAGTATATTATATTTTATTATATTATTACCTATTATAATAAGCAGTATTTAATTTTGAAAACAGCGCCACCTTTCATGCAAACTCTGAACTACGTGGTTCCAGCAGGCACAGGTCGAGTTTCCCGAGCGTCCCTTTAGTAACCTGAAAATTCCGTATAGATGTCGTTGCTAGCCTCCCGCCGGTTTTGGTAAAGGTAGACTGGTATTGCGAAAAGATGGCGTTTGCAACCGGTTTTAAATATTTGAAATATCTAGGGATAAAAACTGAATATACACTGTTTTATAATATTGCGATTCTGTGACGACTATATACTTGGAAGTTTCGTATTAACAAGGGTGAAAAAAAAACTAAAAAGGGGGATTTATTATAACTATAAATCTTTGATTACAAGGAGTACACTATTGTCTGTGTACGATCAGGTTCCTGACCGAATTCATAATCAAATTTTTACATTTTTTTCTGTTCTACACAGCACAACCTAGTATTAGCTTTATTTGACGTTCTTAAGTGTATTGTAATATGCTTACTTGAATAAAAAAAAAACTTTAAATCTAGGTTATGACCCCACGATTTTTACCACCACACATATAAAAGGATAGGATTTTATAATAAATAGTAGTGATTGGTAATTTATTAGGTAATATTTTTTAACTTGAATGGCAGTGTAGTCGAGTTGTAGTTATGTGTAATATAATACTGTGTGGGTATTATATTATGAATAGCTATATTTAAACTATACGTAAGTAACTAACATTGGTTACAAATTTGACTTTCAAATTAATAACAATAATCAATTTCTTTATGTACTTATCAGGACTTAATCGTGTATAATTAAGATTTATAAATACCTCCGAAAAACTCGTGCAGCTAGAAATTATTGATGCCAACTTTAAGTCTTTCTTTCGAGACTACGGGGATAATGCCGTCCTTGAAACGTCGGATGTAATTTTAAAACTTATAAAATAAATATATGTGAATACTTAAAAAATAAATGTTTGTCCCACCTATCTACTTTTCTACTAAAATCAATCGAGCAGTCGTTATATGTGCTATGAAAACATAAAAAACCTACTAGGATCAATCATACATGATTCATGAAAACATAGGGAAATAAACTTTTCGTTTCGGACGTTAGACATTTAGTTTCAAAGCCAGTTTACCTTAAACTTATATCTCTTTAACCTCAATATCTTGCCAGCCAGCTTGCTTAGACATTAACAAGACCAAACGTCACGTAGGAATTCAGCGAATCCCACGGGCCCCCGGCTAAACTCTAGTCCAGGGCAATTTGTTGCAGCGGTGTCGCTGGTGTCAGACACTATCAGGCGACACCGCCTAGAGCAGGCCCGCCAGCGATACGATTTCACGGCCAGGAACTTGACACTATTTCCCAAAACTTTCAAAAGGGTTTAAATTTCTTATAGGGTAGTCTGAATTTAGACTTTAAAGTCACTACGCAAAGGTTTGTACTTCAATGTTTTGTTCGGTGAACGAATGTGGGAATGTATGGTAGTATTGCAGGCTGTATCTGTTTATTTTGCACGGTATATTGGATTTTGTGTCTGGTTGAATTTAAAGTTGGGACTGTTTTAAAGAATGTTTGTCTGGATATAAGGTAGACGGGATTTTATTGGATTGCTAAGTGAAAGGTGGTGGGTATTAAATTAAAAAAAAAAACGAAGAAATCCCTTTCCCTTTCTTAAAGCATTTTGATTATATTTTAGGAAGACGAATATAAAAACCTATATTTGTATTACGGTGGAAAACTAACTACACACGAACTAAGCGTAATAGGTACTTAATATACGATTCTAATTATAAATTAATATATATGGGGACAATCTGACACAGATCAACCTAGTCGCATATTCAGCTAAATATGTACTATAGCTATGCTATAGCTACTAGACGACGATATTCATACTTAGATACATAGAATACACCCAGAACTCAGGAAAAAATATTTATTGAGCGAATTCGGAAGTTTTTTTCTTAAGCTATTGGATAATAAGATTAGATTTAGGTATATAAAGTCAAGTCAAAGTAAGTAACGTCGTATAAAGTTTTTTAATTAAGGTGAAATATAATTGACAGAAGCAGCTCGATACGGGCAACCAATGTCACTTTGACGTTAGAATATCATAGAAAGATCTTCTTGGGATCACAGCGGAATCGAAATAAACGTCAATTTTGACATGTCGTTTAGTTATCGATCTTTCCAAGATTTTAAAGTTGTCTTCATCGTTTTTCGAATCCGGCCGTCTGTCTATCTGCCTATCTGTGGCATCTTAGCTCTCCAACGGATAGACCGATTTAGATGCGGTTTTTTTCGGCGAAGCGAGTTTCCTTGCAGTGGTTAGGTTTTGGCTTAGGCTATGTTTGATAGAAATTGATCCAGCAGATTTTAGAATATCAGATAAATAAATAAATAAATATTATAGGACATTATTACACAAATTGACTAAGTCCCACAGTAAGCTCAATAAGGCTTGTGTTGAGGGTACTTAGACAACGATAAATATAATATATAAATATTGATAAATATTTAAATACATAGAAAACACCCATGACTCAGGAACAAATATCCATGCTCATCACACGAATAAATGCCCTTACCAGGATTTGAACCCGGAACCATCGGCTTCATAGGCAGGGTCACTACCCACGAGGCCAGACCGGTCGTCGAAAATGATGATGATCTTTTCCAAAATGATGTAAGGCATAAAAAAGCTATTTTTGAGACACAGCGTTTTTTTTTTTAATTTAAACTTAATAGTTATTTATAGTCTTTGAATGAATTCTGAAGGTGTGAACGTGTCAGTTAACTTGAACTTTGCCACGACGCTGCAAATGCCAGGGCTAATTAATAGCGAGCGTGCCCTTTTCATTACGTCATTTTATATTTTAATAGCTAGCTGCAACATATTATACGGAACATAAGCTGGATTTGTATTTTACTTGTTCATTTAAATTATCTGGCAAAGTCGGTAGGATCATACATATCACATTGGTCTAAACCAAAATTACTAGACAGAATCACTCCGATAATAACATAATAAAAAATATAAGATCACAAAACATGTACGAACATGTACAGGCCACAACAGTTAGATAATACTTACATGAAAATCTATCCACGTAATAACCTATCTCGTCACTTAATCAAAATACGCCTCTACCCAAACAAAACTAACTATAGAGATGTACCCTCATATACGTGACCCTTCTAATACCTCAGCTAAAGTACTGTCATCAATCTATTCATCCGACACGCCACACGATCCTGCGCCCTATAAACGTGAAAATAACGACGAAATTCACGTAAAGATTGACGGAACTAGGTTAGGTTCCACCAAAATGTCTACATTATACTGAAAGGTAGTAAGTGTGAGGGTTTTGTATTGAAATATGATGTTCTGAGTTGTAAAAGATATATTTGTAGGATAGCATGTATTGGATGGAATTATGATGAATAGAGGATTGTTTGCTGTAATTATTACACGGGGAGCTAAATATGGAAACGCGGAAATGATACCTAATTATACAAAATTGTGTAAGAATGCGAAACAGTTATAAGGAGACTAAAGAGGTATATTATTAAATGTGTAAATTTATTACGGGCGAATATTTAAACGCTGGTTAGCAGAGGACCTAAGAAGTTTGAGATAGATTTAGCTTAGAAATACCATGAAAATATTAACCCTACAAAATTATTCGGCCCGCAAAATAAAGCAACACACAAGTTACGATATACGAGCTTTTTAAAGAAGTTATCAATGCTTGTTGGCATTTAGTATAAAAAGTTCGTGCTTCGTAATGTCATTTAATGTTATGTCTCGTAAATCTCGTAATGTTTGCAGTACGAGTACATTACTGCTCGGTAATTTTTTTTATTTTATTGCGCGGTCATAATTAAGTGTAATAAAAAAAAACTTCTTAAGTAATGATTACACGCGTAAATTCTATAATTATTTGAACCTATAGTGTAAATTTATTCGATTGCGTAACGTGACGTATCCGTTTGCATTTAGTCTCATTTTATATGGGATTTCGAAACAGCGCGCCAAGCGGGACGTTTTGGAAACTCAATCCCTTCCAAAATTAGACTTAACGCAAACGCGTACGTCACGTCACACCATCGAATAAATTGACACTATTATTTTTTATTGAGTACTTGTTTAAGTTTTCGCCCGTAGTCAAAACTTAAGTATGGAACTTTAACTTTAAGTTTCTTTAATTTTAAAACATTGTTGTAACAAATAGTTATTTCTTTCTTACAACAAATTATTATCATGATGAAAACAAAAGTATTTTCATTGACACGTGAAAAAAATCTCCAGTTAATTAAAAATACGAATTTTCAGAACCACCTTAATCAATATCATATCCATTTTGTGATTCGGTTCATATTTGTTGACGGAAATGAAATTTAAACCGGCCGTTTGAACACGCGTACATATTGATCCCAGAGGCAGACCCGTGTTCAAATATTAGAAAATAATCCACGGTATAGATTCCCGAATAACGATGTTATTGGAAATTTGTTGATTACGTCATATTTGCCTATTTCTTAACAGTATTTGTTTGTTTCGAATTCAAAATGTCAAGAGGTTATACTAACATTGTATTGATATATGGTTTAACTCACTTATTTTAATTTATTCACTTTTTAATAATCCCTTAGGTATTCCAAACTGATAGTTACCATTGATATATGCTGATATGGGCCATTATGGGGTCAAAGGGGTTTTGGCCAGGAAGGGACACTCCAACAACACCGATTGTCGAATGTGTGGTGAAGAGGAAGAGACAGTAACACACCTAATGTGTGAATGTCACGCCCTCGCCAGACAAAGAATGAAGGACTTTGGAGCAGGCTATCTGGAACCAAAGGAATTCAAAGGGCTACCCATAAGCTCCATCATCCGGCACATGGAAATGGTCAAAAAAGCTCTTGAGTAGCTAATGGGTCTTTCCTTAGGGGGCAACTACACAAAAGATCCCTATGGGTCAAAGTGTATCCGCAAAGCCCCCGGAAATTAGAAGATAAGATAAGATACCAATTATTGACTTTCGTTTGCTAAATACCTACACCTTGTAAAACAAAGTCCCCCGCCGGGCGTGTCTGTGTGTATGTATGTTCGCAATAAACTCAATGACTACTAAACAGATTTTCATCCAAACAGATCATCATCATTTTAAGGTTTGGTATAACCCGTGCGAAGCCCGTGGGTAGCTAGTCTTCAATAATTGCAGTCGACTCTATACAACAGTGTATCGTGCCATCATTTAAAGTATTTTTAGCAGTTCTATTTCACCAAATGATGCTTTCCGAGAGCCAATACTCGAGTTAGAAAAAAAAAATTAAACAAAAGATTTACCTATTCGATTTGAAGGACCATTTGTATAAAGGCCATGGTTAGGCACAACACAATACATGGGATGGTAACATTTTATACAATGATCAAATAAGACGAGACAGACAAAGACATATTATTTTAAATACGTTATTATTTTTAATGATGCTAACAAAACTGAAAGAGTTATCTCGATTTCTTTAGTTTTCCATCCTCAGATCATGACATGATGCCAATGATACGCCCGCATTCCCATGATCCCATGTTCCCATGATCGCCGATGATCGTATGTAGCGATACGGCTGCCTGTTGTTTACCTCTATCTTCATGTTTTTTATGTGTTTCCATGTACATTTTTTTCAGGGGTTGTGCAATAAAGAGGATTTGTATTGTATTGTATTATATGATACCAACTGTGAAGACTCTTGAAAGTAAAAAACAAGTTACTCAATAATTAAAGCGGACTTCAAGAAATCGGGGATTGTACAAGTCATATATCCGGTCTAAATAAAAACGTTCTCCTTTTTGAACTCCGTCGTAAATAAATAATTGTATCCCTAGTGTAAATTTATTCGATGGCGTAACGTCACGTACGCGTTTGCGTTAAGTCTCATTTTGTATCGGATTTTGAGTTTCCAAAACGTCCCGCTTGGCGCGCTGTTTCTAAATCCCATACAAAATGAGACTTAACGCAAACGCGTACGTTACGTCACGCTATCGTATAAATTTACACTAGGAGTCCTGACTGCTCGAAAGCAAAATATTCCTCACACATTCTCCAACAATTTCGCATAATTTTATAAGAAGTGGAAACACTTTGGCAGCCCGATATTCCCTTCAAGTGGGTTCCCAAGTGTTCAGTTTGCTGTGAATTTAGCGCACAAAAGATCCCATATTGGGTGTGGATCGAACTAAATGGCCGTGCTACGTTTGTGTAGCGTCAACTGAATTTCGAATGGAGCATGTAATATTTTTAAATAAAGGTACATTTAGGTATAACAGCGTACATTTCAAACATGGTAATTACCGAGAAGGGAGAGTGGTGCTAGGATTTAAAATAAACTAAACGGCCTCATATACTGAGTGATCAATCCAAAATGGTCAGAATGGAGGAGTCAGAAACTATGAGAGATAGCCACATCTGTTCTAAGGAAACATGGCTTCGATTTTAAATTTAAGAATTTTTATGTACGAAATATCATTTGATATATATTTACCAGTCGCTTTTCGGTGAAGGAGAACATCGTGAGGGAACCTGACTAATCCCAACAAGGCCTAGTTTACTCTCTGGGTTGGAAGGATAGATGTTGTTGCAAAAACTAGTGCCTACGCCAATCCTTGGGATTAGTTGCCAAGCGGACCCCAGGCTCCCATGAGCCGCGGCAAAATGCTTGGATAACACGAGGAAGAAGTGCCATTTTATTTCAATCCCAAAATATACGTTACTAGAATTGCAGAAATGCTGCCATTAAACTAGACAGAAATTAATTACATTGAGGTCAGATGGACTGGTGTTTGAATTATTAATGGTTTTGCTCGCATCGCGTGTATGATACTTATATACGATTAGCAATAGTTTACTCTCACTTTATAGTGATCTCGGAAACGGCTCTAACGATTTCGCTGAAATTTGGTATATGGGGGTTTTTGGGGGTATACAATCGATCTAGATTAGTCTTATGTTTGGGAAAACGCGTGTTTTCGAGTTTTCATGCGTTTTTCTTTCGACGCAGAATATGGTCGCTAATTTCGTGTTGTCGGCCACTGTCCGTCTGGTCCAGCAGCTAAGACGCGGACGGCTAGAAACGAGTGTTACGGGTTCGAATCTCGCCCGGTGACTAACTTTTTTTTTTATATATGTTCAAGTTTATATTATACAATTTTTTAATTTTTATTATTTTAGACAAGTTTAATTTAGTAAAAAAATGTAATTAAAATTAAATTATCACCTACACACCACAATATTACAATAAATAGTTATATCCGAGCAAAGCTCGGTCGCCCAGGTACTGTGTTTTTATAACTCCCTTTGGAAGGAACACAAAAGACTATTGAAAACATTCCTTACGAGATATAACCTCAAGAAAGATTTCAACATTTAACATGCAACTGTACCGCATTTAAAATCTAATCTACAAAACTCATTAATTTCCATTCGCGTTGAAACATCGAGCATTGCATCCGTTTATTCATACAAGCTCTTAACTGACAAGCAGTGAATCTTTTGCCCTTGTAACAAGGCTCACAATCAATCAACAGCGACGAAAACCCTTCCGTATACGAAAACTAATCACGGGCAGCGACATGAAACTTCTAATGTCCCCCTAAATTATACCGGTCAACTCCGCTCGGCTTCGGTTGGCCGAAAAACCGCGATACCATACAACGTCCGAACACCTAAATGACGTATGTCCGTACATGTAATGGTGATATAAGCTGTTTTAGTTTTGAGTAGTAGTTTACCTAGCCGTCTCATTTGAATAAGGTTTTTCGGGTTGCAGACTCTTTATGGTTTTGTTTCTGGTGATAAGATCGAGCTGATATAAAGTATTCTACAGTAATATTTGGGAGTGAGGTGTCGGTTTGATTTTATTTAGTGTTAAAAAGTACATATATATTACAATTCACTGTTATATGTAAAGATATATTATATACACCATGCATAATCTACTTAATATAAAACAATCATATTTTATCAAGAATGAGTGAAACCGTTGAAGTTTTTTTTTATGATAGGAGGCAAACGAGCAGACAAATTGCCTGATGGTAAGCAATTATTTTCGCACATGGACATCAGCAATACAATGCTAATCGAGTGCGTTGCCGGCCTTTAAGATGGAATTACGCTCTATACTGAACGGGTATGTCCTATCGGTCCGGAAATACCACGGACGGGCGACATTTCATTCCACAGTTTAGCTGTGTGACGGCTCCATTCGAAGAATGAGATACGATAAGGATATGTTCTGGTTTAGATACGTTCTCATTTAGATACATTTTTTTTTTGTGTACACTGTATGCTTAGACTTAGTTTTAACATGTGAATTTTCTCATGTAAGTGAATTATATAATTCTTTATGAGAATAAAGTTCTTTAAACCTATACCATAAGGGCCGGCAACGCGCTTAAGGGTCGGCAACGCGCATGTAATGCCCCTGGTGTTGCAGGCGTCCATAGGCTACGGTGACTGTTTACCATCAGGCGGGCCGTATGCTTGTTTGCCACCGTCGTGGTATAAAAAAAACCATTTATATGTCGTATAATTGACAGAAGCAGCTCGATTCGGGCAACTAATGTCACTTTGACGACCGATCTGGCCTAGCGGGTAGTGACCCTGCCTATGAAGCCGATGGTCCCGGGTTTAAATCCTGGTAAGGGCATTTATTCGTGTGATGCGTATGGATATTTGTTCCTGAGTCATGGGTGTTTTCTATGTATTTAAGTATTTATAAATATTTATATATTATATATATCGTTGTTTAAGTACCCTCAACCACAAGCCTTATTGAGCTTACTGTGGGACTTAGTCAAATTGTGTAATAATGTCCTATAATATTTATTTATTTGACGTTAGAAATATAGTATATAGATTTTATTGGGATCACAGCGGAATCGCATTAAACGTCAATTTTGACATGTCGTTTAACCATCGATCTTTTAAAGATCTTTCCAAGATCTTAAATGTGTCTCGTATGAGGTAATTCCAAACGAAATGTATACGAGAATAACTAAATTAAATTATTTATATATTATTTTGATATTAAAATATACGTTCTAATTGGTCTCAAGTTCAAATACCGAAGTTCCGTTTTTAATTAACCAACAATATAATCCATAAACTACCTAGGTGAAGACTCATCAAGCCAAAGTTCGTAAGTCTCAACACAAAATTGTACAAAATGTATAACAGTCCTTTCAGACAGAAATGCAAGTCAGGAGACACGCGGGGCAAACATTTGTCCCCGTTCACATGCTTTTGTTACTACGGGCTGACTGCGCCGTTTCCTTTATTCAATCATCGACTCCTTTTAGCTTCACAATACCTTCGATTGTGTGAGTTGTGATTTTTAAGTAGTCTAATTTTGGTTAATGCATAAAAAAACTGGGTTAAATAGTTAAGTAATTAAAAAAAATGAAATAGCTATTTGAAAACTATTTTAGCTATTTGATATTCCATAGGGAACTAACCACAAACAACATTTTTAGGGTTCCATAGCCAAATGGCAAAAAACGGAACCCTTATGGATTCGTCATGTCCGTCTGTCTGTCCGTTTATGTCACAGCCACTTTTTTCCGAAACTATAAGAACTATACTGTTGAAACTTGGTAAGTAGATGTATTCTGTGAACCGCATTAAGATTTTCACGCAAAAAAAGAAAAAAAAAAATTTGGGGGTTCCCCATACTTAGAAATGAGACTCAACAATTTTTTTTCATCACTCATACGTGTGGAGTATCTATGGATAGGTCTCCAAAAATGATATTGAGGTTTGTAATATCATTTTTTTCTAAACTGAATAGATTGCGCGAGAGACACTTCTAAAGTGGTAAAATGTGTCCCCCCCCCTGTAACTTCTAAAATAAGAGAATGATAAAACTAAAAAAAATATATGATGTACATTACCATGCAAACTTCCACCGAAAATTGGTTTGAACGAGATCTAGTAAGTAGTTGTGCGGAGGTACGGAACCCTTCATGGGCGAGTCCGACTCGCACTTGGCTACTTTTATAAATATGTATACAACACCACAACACTTTAATTCAAATCTTATACTTATCACTTTCGATGACACCTATAACAAACTAGAAGAAATAGACAAGGTAGATGTACAAAATGTAGAAGAATAACCTTAGGAATAACTGAAAAGAAACAATGCTAATGAAAAAAAGGAATTTTGTTGAATAGGTAATATTATAATCAGAATAGAATAATGAATAGAATCAGGCGTTACTTTGCGGAAATCCATACTAATTAAGACGAAAAATATTACTTTGCTAATCCGCGAAAAGAAAACGTGCTAGTCAATCAGTCGTAACCCGTTATACTTACTCGCGTATTTTTACATGCAATTAAAAAATAAATATATTATTATGAGTTCATAATTGCATGTAAAAATAAGTAAGTATAACGGGTTAGCACTGATCGACTAGCACGTTTTCTTTTCGCGGATTAGCAGAGTAATATATTTTGTATTATTCAGAATAGAAAATGAAGAAAATAAGTAAAAAAACGCCAGGTACTTCCACAGATTATTAAAATAAAATATAATCTTCAATCACGAATGAACACAATGAAATTACCTACACAAGAACATTGTAAGTAAATAAACCAACTATATTAAGCAAAATAAGCAGCGTAAAAAGATTTTTGAAGAAAAAATACCGTCTACAAAATGCCAAAGGAAAGGTGGAGAGGCAAGAGAGCTTTTATGGAACAACTTTGGCGTACAGTGTCGCTATGAGAGCGTTTACTGCTTGCCGGGGACGTTTCTACGAGCGGACTTTACGTTTTATTTTTACTAAGAATTAAAATACAGGCTCAATTACGTATATTGTCATGAAAACTCTTGATAACGTTCACCAAAATGTTGATGTGTAAACATTGTTAAACACCAATTAAGAAAGTTATAGATCAGTGATCCAATATAAACTAAAACAATATTCATAATAGCATATTCAATAATGTGGTCATGATGCCACTGCATGCAATGACGGAAATTAACTATTTAAAACGGAATTGAATGAAATAGTTAAAATTATCGTTCAAAACAAAGCGAAATTGTATGCATCTACTTTGTTTTGACTCAATAGAAATATCTATATCCAGTGATTGAACTTCATCTCTTACTTATTATTCATCAGTAATAGTGACTCAAAGCATAAAACAGAAACTGCAAAAAGTAGAATTTACAAGCGGCTCGCTCGCACTGCCGCCTCGTCCCAAAGGAGCAGAAAGAAAAAACTGCACCGACGGCGCGGCAAGCGCAAAACGTCCACAAGCACGGCTCCAGCGATCTCCGTAGATATGCAAACCATCCTCCTTTGTAACATGATCTTATTGTGTACGCGATTCCCTAGCGCCGACCAGAATACGAAACAACTTATGTCGATTTAGAAATTTATTAGAATGCGGTCGATTTTTATTCGAAACGCGGAGCGGCGCTGCAGTTAGGTTTCAAATTCGAAAATTTACCGGCAACTTTTGATTTATCGTGCATTGCGGATTCTAAGGGTATACGCAACTTAGCCAGTATGGAACATGAAAGTTTCATGAGTTGATTTTGCAATTGAATCAAATGTACCTGCCTTTTTTTAGAAAAAACTATACAAAAGAAATCTTAGCTTTTGTCTCTTTATGAAACACAATTCTTATTATTTTATTCTCACACATAACTTGACAAAGCGATTTAAAAAAAATATTTCTCAGAGAAGTGTTTCAACGGTTGATGAATTTGTTTCAAACTTTCTTACCTTTAACTGTTCATAATCTTATTAACGAAACTATTTTATATAAAGATAGAATAAGATCAATATGGATAAGTAGATAAGATGACCGGATTGGCCTAGTGACCCTGCCTACGAAGCTGATGGTCCCGGGTTCAAATCCTGGTAAGGGCATATATTCGTGTGATGAGCATGGATATTTGTTCCTGAGTCATGGGTGTTTTCTATGAATTTAAGTATTTATATATTATATATATCGTTGTCTAAGTACCCTCAACACAAGCCTTATTGAGCTTACTGTGGGGCTTGTCAATTTGTGTAACAATGTCCTATAATATTTATTAATTTATTATAAGTATAGCTGGCCTTCACATTAGGGCTTTTTATACGTCGTTTAGTGTTTATTATGAGTTCATACATTTTCTACTTGCGCTACTAGGCGAATGAATGAAATCGCAATTAACACTAATTAATATGTTGTAAACAGGCAATATGAAGGCCAGCCACACTTATCCCGCAGCCAAACCCATATTGATTTTACCCGAATTGTATTTCAAATGCAAGCATCAAAGTCAATTTGAAATTCATTCCGAAAATCGACCCGAACTATTGTAATCAACTGCACAGAGCATATCTCTTTGCCGTTCATCATATCGAAGCAATTGGACGAAAAAGGAAAGCTTCGCCTTTGTCCGCTCTTTCCGTGTCCGAGTCATGACAATGACAAGTCGAAGATTGCATCGACGGTTGCAAATCCCTTGGGCTCCGTGCCGAAATTGATCGGAGTAATTTGCTGGCGTTCGGGGCCCACCGCTCGGCGATTCATCTCGAGGCTCGTCGAGTTATAGGTGCGAGCGGGTGTCGTGAGATCTTGAAATAGATAATCACATACTACGTTATTTACTCTTACAATAAACTTTTATATGGTTACGTACTGTAACTATACCTACCTGCGAGAATTAGCATATTAATCTCAATTCATCCTTTACGGACATATACATGGATACGATTGAGGATAATGGAAATTAAGATCAAATCAATGTCATATTTTCAAAAACCGTACACTTCTCAACTAACTGAACATGTTTAGTGCACAACCCAAGCATTCACTGTATACTAGTAGGTGCTCAAAACCACTTTATTATATCACTGTCAGTCTACCTGTAAATAAGTCCACGGCCACGGGCATAACTATTCGAAGCCTATTCAAACTCTGGTCTCATCAATTTTTGGTGCAGTTCGCAGTGCATCTTGCTTGTATTCATATGTGGATGCGAGCGAGTTGCCTCCTAAAGTAAATACTCTAAGTACGAATAATTTTATACATGGACACGCGATTTCCTCTCTATCGCACGCGCATAATTATATTGCTATCTCACTAGAAGCATTGACCTCCAAGTCATCGGCAGATAGGATATAGCGGTTCAATGTACCAAATTCTTTTCCCGGAGATTCGCAGAGTTTATGCACAACTCGCCATCAGCTCTCAAACTGGACTACAGATCACCAAATACAATTGCCAATGATCCATAAAACACATTACTCAAACGATACCCGATCGTCACACGTACCGGGAATAAAAATATACCAATTTATTCCCTCGTCTTTGTCTCGTACAATTTGCGCTTTCGAAGCGACCCACTTGAATTATTAGTTTTCCGTACGCTGTTCGGTTGTCGGGAGAAAGTTATTGTGATTTGCAGTTCCAGTTCTGTTTTCTTCGCTCAATATGAAGTGGGACTTAAAGAAAAATAAAAGATAAAATATTGAACCCCACAAAAGTTGCAATGTTGCTTGGAGATGATTGAATGGAGTTTTGTTCCGATGATATTAGTTGTGACTGAAGTAGATGTCATATACTAGAGAAAAAGTGACCAAGATCTTCAGTGCCCAGAGCCGGAATTAAACCAGCGCCTTCGCGGCCGACATCACAAACCAAAAGTCACGGTGGCCAAACTTCTCAAAAAAATATTGTTTTTCTTTTTACGATATGTATGCCATAGATTTAAATAAAATAAAAAATAATAAAGTAATAAAGTAATGAAATTTTAGTGTCCAACCATAGTTTCAGTTCCGATTTTGGAAGGTCTCGGCATAAGAATTATGTTTCGGCCGGTTTCGACCAAAAAACTGCGGAAACTTTCGGTCACGCCGAAACTATACCTAGGTTTTCGATAGTGTCCAGCCGAAGTTTCGGTTTCAGTTTTGGTACTTTCACCAATATAAATACTAGATCAAAGCAGAATGTTCAGTTCCAGATTTTTCCAAAAAAACCGGTTTCAGTAGGGCACTATTTAATTTCACATTCATATATTATTATTACACTATAATGAAACATATTCTTTTAAACGAAAAACATTGACGAATTTATTATTTAATTTGGAAATAAAATTTGCTACTATTGCTAAAATAAAATCGTATTGCGTGGTAACATAATATTTATTTCACGCTTTGTTTCATTTATAACAACATAATATGTAAGCTTTCCGTTTTCATATTTTTAAAATACCTGATGACTCGTTCCATATTTCATATAAGATTATCTCCCCTACTCCAATACGCCTCGAAGTTACTTCTATCGCCGCCGCAAGCCACGGCAAAAGTTTGCACCCCAAAATGATATCGATCATCAAACAAGGCAGGTTTTAAAAATTTTCAATTCCCCGCCGTTTCGTCGCTCTATGAGACGCCAGAGGAATGAGAAGAATAGACATGAGACGGGGCGTCAATTTCACGAGAGATTTCGCATACAATTCTGTGCAGCATAGATAGCTACGTCTTATATGTACGTTTCTAAAGGAGTCTTTCATTCGAGAGCAACCGTTTAGCTGTGAACGGTGGAATTTTTATCTTTAGTGGAAAAATGGGAGTGAATTTTGCCGTCGGGATGAGATTGGGTAATTTTCCCCTGTGTTCAAGTGTATAACGACTTTGCAGTCTTGTTTTTTGTAATGTAGGTAATCATATAATCTTTGATAAATATGAGATGTGGGTATTCGGGTTGTTCGCAAATAAATGGCGTTAGAACGGACGTGCTGGTTTTATTACAGTGGCTTACGAGGTTGGGATCTATTCGGTATATACAGTGTTATTGCAAAATTTACGTAAAACAGAGTGCTTTAAGTGATACGTGTAAAAATAACAACATAAACAATGTCGATAGGGAAAATGAGCGAGTTCGACGTGACGGGCGGAACGTGGTCATCATATGTAGACCGTTTGGAAATGTTTTTTCTGGTAAACGCCATAAAAGATGAATTAAAATTGCCGACTATGATTGCTGTGATGGGAAACGGGGCGTACGAGCTACTTGTGAACCTGGCAAGCCCCAAAAAGCCGTCGGAGGTCACTTACAAAGAAGCTGTGGATCTATTACGTCATCATTTACAACCAACGCCGTCCGTTTTGGCCGAACGATATCGTTTTAGACAACGTCGACAAAATAACGGCGAAAATATTGCCACTTACGTGGCGGAATTGAAGAAATTGGCCAGGGAATGCAAATTCGATGCTACCCTTAATGAAAACCTTCGCGACCAATTTGTATGTGGTCTGCGAAGTGACATCATACGTCAGCGGTTATTTGCGGAGGAAGATACGCTAACGTATACAAACGCGATAAGGATTGCGACGTCCTTGGAGGCAGCGGAAAGAGACGCGGCAGCGGTAGAACCATCGTCGGGCACCGGGTCGAGCGGTGCGGGGCCGACGGTATCAGCTGCGGTACATGCTCTAGCGCCAGGAGGGCCGCGCGGGAACCAGATGCGGGGCTCCCGGGCCACGGGCGGTTGGCGCGCCAGGAGCCTTGGTAGCATAGCGCGGGGAAGCGGGACAAGATCGCACGCCATAGCGGAGAACGGCGGACATGGCGCCGGCGGCGGCAGCGTGGCGGCCTACACTCCAGGCGGCAGAGGGCCCCACCAAGACTGCAAAGGCTGTGGTTCGACAGCTCACGACTACACCAATTGTCGTTTCCGAGATTATATCTGCAGTTTATGCCGTCGCAGGGGGCATTTGCGACGAGTGTGCTCGAGCCGTAGTGAGGGCGGCGGTCGCGGGGGAAGCGCCCCATCAGGAAGGCTGCATTATAGCCAAGCGGAGAGTTCGGATCGGGAGGAGTCAACCACCGAGGACTTTCACCATTTGTGTTTAAGTGACTACGGACCGGTGAGTGTACCTATCACTGTAGACTCTCATATCTTACTACAAATGGAGATAGATACGGGCTCGGCGATATCGTGTATTAGTAGCAAAACTTATAAGAAACTTTTAAGTCACTATCCCCTTGAAAATGGTTGGTTAACACTTAAGTTTTATAACGGGGCAAAGGTCAAGCCGATAGGCGTTATCAAGCCGAAAGTTAGTTATGATAAGCAAGAAAAATATTTAGAATTGTTTGTTATTGATGGAGGCACTACCTCACTGCTAGGGAGACAGTGGTTGGCCGAGTTAAATATTAAGATCCCCGAGTTCAGCAATTGTAACAATGTAAAGGTTGATGATCTAAAAATGTCTAATGAAATAAATAATTTACTTTGCAGATATAAAGAATTGTTTAGCGGCGGGCTCGGGCGGTACAATGGCGGGCAGGCAACGCTGCGGGTGCGCGAGGGGGCGGCGCCGGTGTTCCACCGCGCGCGGCCGCTGGCGTACGCGCTGCGCGAGCGGGTTGACGCCGAGCTGGACGCCATGCTGCGGGACGGCGTCATCGAGGCCGTGGACTGCTCCGACTGGGCCTCACCGCTGGTGCCGGTAAATAAAGCTGACGGTTCTTTGAGAATATGTGCCGACTATAAATCTACATTGAATCCGGTTTTGCTAATTGATCGATATCCCTTGCCTAAAATCGATGATTTAATGGTAAGCCTTAGCGGAGCGTGCTACTTTTCTAAAATAGATTTATCCCAAGCCTATAACCAGATCGAGCTGGATGATTCAAAAAAATATACCGTTATAAATACGCATCGCGGTCTATATAGGTATAATCGACTAGTATACGGGTTATCGTCCAGTCCGGGAATATTCCAACGTATAATGTGTAATTTGCTGAAAGGTATACCTAATGTGGAAATATTTTTGGATGACGTAATCATTGGGGGTAAAACTAAACAAGAACACTTAGCGGCCTTAGAAGCGGTGTTCAGCAGGTTACATAAGGCCGGTTTAAAACTAAAAAGTAGCAAATGCGTATTTTTAGTAGACGAAGTTCAATATCTCGGGTACATAATAAGTAAGGATGGTATAAAAACCGACCCGGCCAAGGTCGAGGCTGTACTTCGGGTACCTAGACCAAGTAACGTCACGGAGCTCCGTTCCTTCTTAGGTATTATTAATTTCTATGGGAAATTTATTAAGAATATGAGTGTGAAGTTAGTCCCACTATATGAACTTCTTAAAAAGGAAAAACAATGGTTTTGGTCTTCAGAATGTGAACGATCTTTTAAAGAAATTAAGGCAATATTAGCCAGCGCGGAGGTACTCGCTCACTATGATCCTAAGAAACAGCTGTTTGTTACCTGTGACGCGAGCTCGCGCGGCGTGGCCGGCGTGCTGACGCAGCCGGGCCCGGACGGCCGCGAGCGGCCCGTTGCCTACGCTTCGCGCACTCTCAATGACGCCGAGCGGAACTATTCACAAATACATCGCGAGGCATTAGCTATCATATTTTGTATGAATAAATTTCACCAGTATTTGTATGGTCGGCATTTCACATTACGTACCGACCATAAACCGCTAGTGTCAATTTTCGGACCTAACACCGGTATACCGACTATGGTAGCTAGTCGGATGCAGCGATGGGCGATTATTTTATCGGCCTACTCGTTTGATATTGAATATGTGCGAACGGATAATAACGGCGCGGACGGTTTTTCGCGGTTACCCGTTAGTACCAAGAGCCAAGACAAATTATCGGCACCGGAACAAACTTATTTGCACTTTGTTCAACAAGCACTCTTGCTAGATTATAATGAAATTAAACGAGAGACGGCACGTGACCCATTGCTATCTAAGGTTTTAAGTTACATTAGGGATGGCTGGCCCGAATCATGTGAGATTTCGAATTTACAACCATACTTCAATAGGAAGAACGAGTTGTACGAGGAACTAGGGTGCGTCATGTGGGGTCCCAGGCTGGTGGTACCAGAAAAATGTAAAGATAAAATATTAACTATGATTCATGAGCCTCACATGGGAATCGTCAAATCAAAGGCGCTCGCTCGCAGTTATGTATGGTGGGCGGGGATCGACGAGGCCGTGGAGCGCGTGTGCCGCGCGTGCGCGGTGTGCGCGGCGCACGCGGACGCGCCGGCCCGGCACACGCCGCGCATGTGGACTTGGCCTCACCGACCCTGGTCGCGCCTCCATTTGGACTACATGGGCCCTATAGGGGGCAAAACGTATTTAGTCGTAGTGGATGCTATGTCTAAGTGGATAGAGGTCTTTAATGTCACTAATACCACAGCGGGAGGGTTAATAGATCGGCTGTGCGAATTGTTCAGTAGGTTCGGCATACCTAAACAAATAGTCAGTGATAACGGCAAGCAATTCACTTCAAAGGAACTCGATGATTTTACAAAATATTGTGGCATTGAACATATATTTACAGCTCCATATCATCCGGCGTCAAACGGGTTAGCGGAAAATTCAGTTAGGACATTAAAGCGGGTGATCCGTAAGGCACTGCAAGAAAACCAGAACGTGGAGAGGGCATTATGGGCCTTCCTGATACATTACCGTAATGTAGAACACTCCACTACGGGCGAATCCCCGGCTACGCTTCTTTTAGGTAGACGTTTACGCACGCGTTTAGACACAATTAAACCGGACAGGGAGGGACACGTGCGGCGTGCGCAGCAGCGGCAGCAGGAGGCGGCGGGAGGAGTGAGTAGGAGTGTAGAGATGGAGGACGCGGTCTGGTATAGGAAGTACTTGAAGGGAGAAAAATGGTTTCCGGGTCGAATAGTAGATGTTCTAGGGCCGAGCAATTATAAAGTTTTAGGAGATGATGGTGAAACTGTACACAGGCATATCGATCAATTGCGGAAACGGTCAGTTAACGGTAGGTTATCTCTCGCAGCTACCACGACGGCAATAGAACCATCCGACACACTTGGCACAGATTCTCAAGGGCATCGCTCGGTATCGGCGGAGACACCGGTAACACCGGTGAGGGTTCGGGCGGAGACGTCGGCGGCCTCCGCGGACGAGTCGCGCGGCACGGCGCAGACCGCCAGCTCTGGCAGCGCCTCTCCGGCTTCACCGGAGTGGCAGTTTGCTTCTCCTCGTGCTTCTACACCTGCCCGGGCTCGCCCAATCCGTCAGTGTCGATTAAATAAACCTAATTATAAAATTTAGAATGTAAAAGCTGTTAAACCCTTTAACCGCCTATTACTAAATTATTATATACTAGTTTCGTTTACCTAATGTAACTTAATTTTTCGCAGTTGCAAGTTATCATGTTGGGCTCGTTCTGAGATGACATTCGTCCCCAGCTCAATAGACGGTGGTTAAAAGGTTCCCTAGAATATTAGTTCATATGTTTAGCGTAGAGGAGTGTAATGTAGGTAATCATATAATCTTTGATAAATATGAGATGTGGGTATTCGGGTTGTTCGCAAATAAATGGCGTTAGAACGGACGTGCTGGTTTTATTACATTTTTAACGCTGCCACTGGTTTTAGGTCGATTTATATTTCAGTCGAAAAAAGTGTGTAAATGGATGGCAAAAAAATGAGGTTGAAATGCCGAATATAAAACTAGCAACAGCGGATTTCAAACTCAAGTCGATTCGAAACGTAGTTATATATTGGCAACTCGAATATGAATTTATATTCCTTTAGAGATTTCGTTTCAATAAAGTCCTAGAGTAACATTCGGTATTGCTTCTTTTTCCATATCCGGGCCAGGGCTTTAAAGGTTATGTTTAATTTCGCTATGGCTCGCATTTATCACTACACTGCAAGCCCCTGGATGGGCTGGAGTATTTTATCATAAAGGGTATAATCCAGGCAACTGATATAATCCTTTCCCTGGCTCACAGATACCGCAAACTTCTGGCAGTGAACGTGGAATTAGAGACAATAGAAGATCCGTTTTTGTTAGTTAGTAAACAGTTTTATTTGATTTGTACCTAAGTTCTTTACTGCGATTTATACTTTAGTTAATTATACAAATAAGTACATAAATTTAAGTGAATCTGGTATCTATAGTAATACTGGAATAATCAATCTGTCTTTCAGAAAAAGAAATGATTAAAGCAGTGGTTCCCAAAGTTGACTGGGCTCCGACACACCTAACAAAAACTGCCAAAGTCGGGACCCACCTCTTGGTCGTCTTAAATAGGGAGTATATCGTCTCATGTTCCAGGGCCCACTCAAATTTTGCTCACGTCTCACCTATGGGTCGCGACCCAGAATTTGGGAAACGTTGGATTAGAGGATAATAATAATTTTTAATTATTTCAAAAAAAATATTTAATCTTATTTAATAGGGACAGGTATTTTAACACACTATTACGAGCCCCTAGAGCCAACTATCACTTAAATTTCTTTGGAAGATCAGCGTTGGAAGTCCCCAGCAACATGCTGAGATGAGACATCGATACTAACATTTTGTGGCATCTTCTTTGTACGTATTTCTTATATATTTTTTCATTCATTTGTGTTTGTGTTTAGAATTATAGTCTGTGTTACAGTTTCATCGGAAAATTCACAGAAACAGACGCGCATCCAGAATGAATCTACACGACTACACGCCCCTATCAAATGCTCGTTTGCACAAAGTATAGACTCAAAGTATACCTCCAACACCGACTCCAACAGCTTTCGAAACACTTTTGTCCCTATTTCCGAACGAATAAAAAGGATTCAGAAAGAACTTCATGACTTTTGTTATACCGTATCGTTTTTAGAACCGTGCCGTGCGCGTTTTACGAATTTCCAGGAAACCTTTTGGTTGCCTTTTAGGGTTGGTAGTTGAATATGAATTTTTGCTTATCGAATGTGCCATATTTCTACGTGTGTTTAAAGAGTAGACTACGTCTATATGCTTCATTGGATCGCTTCGACTTTAGATTTTATATGATAACGTAATAATTTCTTGAATTACTGAGAATAACGTCAAAGAATATTTTTGATGATAGAAAAAAACTGTCAAAAATAAATATTTGGTTAATACCGTGTTTAATTAGTAGGTCTTTAAAATTGAGATACATTTAAGGAGATACAGGTAAATAAAAAAGGCGATTTAAGTTTTATTCTTACAATGAAAATAATCAGCCCCTTGTAATAATGTCCAATTTTACATTGCACCGAACAAAACAAAGTGAAGGAAAGTTATTATAGAATATCATATTTTTGTAGACATTTCTCATAACTGATGACATTGCCACAAATACCACGCAGTGTTAGTTTGGTCCGAGTTTATTATTATTTTATTTGTAAAAATAAACAGAACATACGCTTCTACTTTACCGCACTAGTGCGATAAATAGCACATTAGGTAACAATGTCGAAAATTTAAAGGACTATAATGTTCTTTAAAATGTTCAACGATACAACATGTACGAATAGGTAATTCGCAACTCGTGTCGATTTAAAACACTCCCTTCGGTCGTGTTTTAATTGTATCGTTATGTACTATTCTTTCATAAATTGTTCGTAAAACCAACATTTTATATGATTGTAAAATTTAAGTAGAATTGATATACTATGTCCTTTTAAAACTATATTTTAAAATAACATAAAATACATGAATATTCGAGTACTTAACATATTTCTATTCCGGTACCTACCTACTTTTCGTTGCTATAAATATACTAGGTACAAAGAAATAAAAGCGAGTAAAAGTATTACCTACATGCAAAATGGTGGCGCCTAGACTCTTAAAAACATCGACCAAAACCAAGCACCAAAGACAAGAAGTTCATATGATATCATATCATTTATTCATTGTAAAGTCATGTACATAGTAAATCAGGATGTTATACAATGAAAGACCATGACACCCTGTTCTTCTTCATACTTCAACGTTATTACTTCGTTACGAGTTTTACGGCCCATCAAGTGGATCTCGTTGTGTTCAGATTCCATTACGTTGTCTTGGTTATTGTACGAATATTTACGTTACCTACGCTCACGTCTCTAGATGTCGACCTTGAACGGTACCTCCCGCATTGCAGATTCCTACGGCTATATAAATTCGGTTACATGACGTGGACAGGGTAGGCCTAGAAGGTTATAAATAGTTAATGACCTTGGCAATTTTTTGATAACTTTTTACGCAAAATTTGAAGATATTATTTATTAAATTCTATTTATTTTATTGAAAGGCTAAGTAAGAGCATTATTGTAAGTAAAAAAATTATATTTAAACATATTGTTAGTACAAAACTGTTATGGAACTTTGTTTTCGACGATTACTGGACTAAAACTAAAGAGAAAGAAAATAAAACTTCTCAAATTCCCAGAGTCGGACCAAGCTATCTCTGCATGGGTTTTTCAATGACGAAGTGTGGAATGTCAGTACTAATATAAAATTTCCATCAAAATATGATGTTTCTAAAAACACTTTTACTTCGTTATGTCCAAATCAGTGCACATTTCTTAAATTTGATGGGTTTAGATTTACTTAGATAATCCCAAAAAAGATTTTTGAAACCTCAACCTCATATTACAAGCAATAAATGTCACAGCATCGATACATTAATCATGCTTCAAGTCAACTGAATCGATACCCTTCACTCGAGTACGCTAAAAAATCTAAACCCCCGCTTGAACCAACATTTCTCAATAGCCTCGATTAAACCGTTTACCGTTCACCTGATGAGGTCATTAAGCTAATATTGATCGCCCTACTGGGATTAGTCGACGACAAATTGTCCAATCAGCGGACAGGTAATTGATTTTGAGCACCTAATATCGGACACTGGCTTCGTTAGAATTAGTGGGGACTTGAAATTTTCGGTTAGGAAGATTTTTAGCTACGTAACAAATAGATTTTTCTGGTAAATGCTCTTCTTTTAAAAATCTCGCCAATTTTCCTTCACAAAAAACTTCTGCTTCAGATAACAAAGAAGAAGCAGATTAATTTAGAGCTTCGTATAAAAACTGTTTAGTTTAATCGTTAGTCAAAGTCCAAACTGCCAGTGACAGAGAAGAATGGTCGAACGTCACTATTTGCGGTACACAATGTAACAAGTGATGGTGAGAGGTTTTTTGCGAGGAAATTAAATGGCAATGATCCAAACAACGCCAGACTAACAAATGGGGAATATAATATACTAAAACAATTTCCGATCAGCAGTTTACGGATGCTGTGTGATGGTGGAATCAATCTAGATGATCCGCTAGTTCTTTTAACGTGCGTCTATAAATATTGGATGGAAGGATTCGGATGATAGATGATGCTGTCACGGGGAACAACAAATGCATAGTTTAGTAGCGCGAGCCGGCCGATTTTCACTATGACAACGGGTGTAGAAAATTGCGTCATTTTTTATCTTTTATTTTCTTCCCGTGTTAAGTTCATTTTGGTCTGCTGAAGATACATTTTTGGTCTTTAATAAACCTTTCATTTAAGCCTTAACAAGTAAATTTATTCAGTTCTATAACAAGACTGCGGTACACGCAAAAACCTCGGCGCTCATAAAGCCAAAATAATCCACTAACAGTGGATTTGCTCAAAGGTCGCCTAAGCAAACTGGGAGGATGAAACAATTTGTGTGCCCTAATCAAATAAGTGTAAAGGCAAATTTAAAATTCCTGCCCAAAATTTGCATAATGACCCTCCCAACGAAACGACTCAATCTGGGCCGGAGAGGGCATTTTATTGTTACGGCAGGCTACCGGCAATAACGGCCTCTTACCGTTTTAATTTTGGAAAGATCACCCTTATGCGAACTTTATGAGTCCGGCGAGCATGATTATTGAAGTGATGATTGCGAGAAAATTTTATTGTTATCGTTTGAAATAAAAATGCGAAGTGCGCCGTGAAAACGGAGTGGGAGACGTGAGTTTAGAGCAGGTTTACGAGTATGCGTAATGGCCAGGTTTATAATTAAATTATAGCGTTGACGAAATGTCTATCTATCGTCTTCTTTACAAGTCAAATGAATCTGAATATTACATATGACCATTTTATTACTATGCGCTTTTAAATGAATATTAAGTATTTTTTCTCATCTTTTCTCAAAAACGTTTTTACATAATGTGAAAGTTAAAGATATATTTGGACGTAATGCTTAGTGGGTACACCAACATCCCAAAAATATGTTTACATGACCTTTTTGCTAGTGTCTTTAGAAGAATGTTGCCTTATTAGTTTCTTGCAGTTTTGATTTTACATGATATTGGCTGAAATATGTCATAAATAGAAGGTTATTAAATAAGAAAAACTCAGTATTTTTCTAAAAATACAAAATACACAACACTTCTCGCTTAAAATGTTTTCACAGAAACGATAGGTACAGAGCTCAGCCTAAAACAATCAAAGTCTTGACAATTTGCGAAGCAAATCCATTTGAATTCCAAACGGCTCCAAACTGACCAAATAATGAGAACAGTGTAAATCAATCCTCGTTTGATGTCAAAACCGCAGCTACGGCTGCAGTTGCAATTCATACTGCTATACATATACAGCTATTATATCAGAGTTCAACCCGTCGACTCGTCTTTCGACGACCAGCCTGACCTAGTTGGTAGTGATCCTGCCTATGAAGCCGATGGCGCTGGGTTCAAATCCCGGTAAGGGCATTTATTTGTTTTATTACCGCAGATATTTGTTCCCGAGTCATGGGCGTTTTCTACATACAACACCACAATACAGGCTTTCTTGAGCTTACTGTGGGGCTTAGTCAATTTGTGAAAGAATGTCCTATAACATTTAAAATGAATCTTCATAGAACGCCGCGAGAATCGTTATTGTTGGACATTCAACATCAAAATTAGCGGATCAGACTATGCGCCTGAAGCATCTGCCACGGAATACATTATTTCTTCTTTGGTATGCACCATCTGCCATTTAGATTGACACTGGCTGTAGAAAATACTTTTGAACGAGAACTGTAGATACTCGTATTCATCTCCATTTGGAAAGTATTAAAAGGTGAAGAGTAAAAATTTTGAAACATTTGACGCGATTCGAGCTTTAGGATACGTCAAAAATTTCCTTGGATATATCAGTGTTAAAAGTGACGTTTTTGTGTATCCATATCGTATCTTTAGCAAATGTTTGACGTATCTTAAAGTCCGAATCGGGCCGATTGTTTCATCACTTAATCAGCTACTATTGATGTTGCCTGATTGATGTTGTTGATTTTCGTTTTTTGCGTGTGAAAATTGTTCCTTTGCTTTAATAGTTAATATATTATGGACTTTTTGGTTGCATTCATAGGTACAAAAATAAAATAACCTTCTCTAAGAACTCATTGATTGTGCCCTTAAATAAGAATACTTAAGCTTAACTTGGTATAATATTAAATATTAAATTTTAATTAAATAAATAAATTTCACATTGTATCCGACGATCACTATACGATAAGTAATTGCTTATGTTTTTTTTATATTAACTATGAATATTGTATTGAGAGATAAATAAACGAAACTAAACAAACATGCTTTGATATTGCTTTAACTCTACTTATGTCCCTATGATAGCAGTCCAGTATGTCTAATTATCCGTTTGAAAGTCATAAATAAAAAGGTGACTAATTTTATACCAATAAAGCAAAAAATATATATTTAAAAGCGCCAGCTATGATAAAGACAAAGCACACATAGAATGCGGTAATGTATACCTAGATTGTCGGTCTTCGATATTAACTAGTCTTTAATATTGATGTATAAAGTTATGTAAGATGTAGTTAGTATACATATACGGCTCACATATTCTAAACTCCGCTCAGGAATTCCGACCGGCAAATATTAATATGTATTTGTATCGCGTTTCTGTTAATGAAGCGGTTAGGTTCGGCTAGCGTAAGGACTGGACATTTAAGGTGTCGTTTGGATTAAGACTACACCAGAATTTCTACAGCAGTATTGCGGCGCGACATTACTGCCGTAAATATGAAAATGTTGTTAACCTACAAATGAAGCGGTTTGGTTCGGCTAGCATATGGAGATTGGGTACCTATCCCTGCACGGGAACTTCATTTGTGAGCATGAATTACAAAAACCTTGGTTTAAACAGTTAAGTATTAGTTATCTTTCTATAGTTTTCTTTCAAAAGTATGTCACTGTCTAATTTATCTACATAGTATAGAAATAGTATTTTATACAATCGTGTTATAATAGAGAGCTTTTCAGTCGAGTACCGTGTTTTGGCAACGAAGCTTGCTGAGTTGCCAAAGTGAGGTACGAGATTGAAAAGCTTAATTTTATCACTATTGTATACAATACTTTTTCTACGAGTCATTAAAAATAATAGGTACTTTAAACTAAGAAAATCATACAGGTAAACAAGCCAAAAGTATACAGCTATTTAAGATACACGAGCAGCCGCGATACCTTCATACTCGTACGCGGCCCGGCCGCCGGGACCCGGCGGGGTGGTAAACGACACCTTCTCGTAAGTCATGAGACCCTGGTACTTGCTCCTTGCTAAATTCAATTTTTAGACAGTTTATTCTCGATTTTGGCCACCGTAGCCTATGGAGACTAACAAGCAATGGTAAGCGGTTTTCATAGTCTATGGATGTTGCTATATTAAAGGTGTCACATGTGCGTTTATGACTTATGAAGCAATTGTTTCTACTATACAACCTAAAATAAATAATTAATTTGAGCTATCGTTTTGTTTCGTCCTCTTGACCGCGGCGATTGGTCCATTTCATTATAGTCGACTAAACCGTTTCGAAATGAATATTATTGTTGAGTTGGGAGCCCATACATGAAAAGTACCCAATTACAGTTTGGTATACAAAACCTTAATTCAACCATTACATTCGACGAGTAGAAAAATATATTATTTGTTATTAGACAATGGACTTCTTGGTTGATATTTTTGACGCATAGTCTGATCCGCTTTTTTGAATGCTTTTAATACTCAGTGTACCTCATCTTCCTCGCGTTGTCTCGGCGTTTTACCACTGCTCATTGGAGCCTGGGGTCCGCTTGACAACTAAATCCAACAATTGGCGTAAGGCTCTAGTATTTACGAAAGCGACTGTCATCTGACCTTCCAACCCTGAAGGTGAACTAGGCCATATCGGGATTGGTCTGGTTTCCTCACGATGTTTTCCTTCACCGAAAAGCGACTGGTAAATATCAAATGGTGAGTTTATTATGTATACGATATTTCATTGTTTATAATTCAAAAATGATGAAAAGGCAAAATATTTGTTCAGAGATTTAATATTTTATAAAAGTGAGTTCAGTGTAAAACATGCCGTCAACTCTATTCTTGTTCGTCCGAGCATTAGTTAACCTATTCCAACTAATGTAAAACAACTCTGCGTCTTTCAAAATAAAGTTTAAACTCCACTAAACGTCGAGATGAGACGTTGCGAAAACGAGTAGTCTAAATGTTGGGTATGCTTGGCTAACACATCTTACTTAGAAATTTACTATTCGCATGGTTGACCAAAGCAAAATAGCATTTATACCCAACAGCAATGAAAAAGGGTTACTCTGTATCAAATATCCTTACAAGTTTTTAGTATATTTTGACTTTTATAAACTGTGCACATGACTGATTCGTATCTAATACGTATCACTGACAGTTGGTCTCCATAAGTATGCCCCGCCTGCAGCTTTGAATAATCCCAATACACAATTTCCCGCAATTAAAAAATAAGTTTTGTATAGTAGTAGTATTTGATGGTTGTTAAGCACCGCGTAGTACAAAGGGCCTACCGCGAACACCGTGCGTAAAAAAGTTCGTAGAAAGTTCGGGCATCTTTCTCTTTTACTCCAACTAACTAGAGGCAAAGATATTGTTTGCCCACAAAACATTTTTATATATGCTTTTTCTATGAGATTTTTCATTGCTCGGGGTCCTTTTCTGTACAACAGGCTTAACATAAATTTAGATTTATATAAGGTAAAAGTACTAGTGCTCGATGCTGCACTAGTACTCGACATGGGCACTTTATGTCAAAGTGACAAGGATTAAGTTCGAATACAGAAAAATCTTCGTTGTTCAAATTTAACCTATATTTCCATGAAATGAAGTGCCCATGTCTGTGACTAGTGCAACGTCGAGCACTAGTACTTCTACCTTACAGGTGGGGACATGACATTGTTACGCTCTAGACTTTTATTAGCTATTCTAGTTCGCAAAATGTGTCCCGTTTTATACAATCTCGAGTATACATCGCAGGATCTTTGTGCCATAATGGCCCGTTGAGAGCTGAACCTAAACTTTTCGCCTTTGATATTTGTATAACTGGATTTGGAATTAGAGCTTCGATTAAATTACGTTGAATATTACAATTTCCCTTACCGATCTGAAACGATCAAAGTAACACACAATCCAATTGAGTTCCTTTGAGAGCACTTGGATGAATTTGCTCTATATGAATCAAGTAACCCATAAATGCCTACACGAATAGCACATTCCCCATGCGGCTATAGAGGGCATAGGTTGGGTTAGGACAGGGTGTAAAGAGGCAGATTTCCGATTTCTGATTTAAATAATTTTTAAACGCAAAGTGCGAGAAGAGTTTTGTGTTGCGGATTTATTAGTGACTATGGATCGCTGGCCTTGCAGAGTTGGGTACAAATTGAGCTTACTAAGGGGTTTTCATTTAGCACCGCAAGGCATTTATTTCGGAATATACGGAAACGAGAAAAGGTTGGAGGAGTAAGTACACAGCGAAAGTCGACATTTACAAAATGTAATCTTCATAAAATTTTATACACTTTAATCTTCATTAAGTAAATAAAAATAAATATTTTTGGTTATTTTATTAGAAATCGTTCACCGAATATGCTTAGGTGTCCCAGTGCTCGACATGCTACTGCCCAATAGATGACAAATTGTACAAATACAAATACGTTTATTTCATTACTTTCTACAGCAGTAGTAGTTTTTATTAACACACCAACATAAATTAACACAGGTACAATATACATGCTATGTACGTAGACTGACGGTGTATGAATATCATAAAAAGTACTAATACTTTAGCAATATAGTGTAACAAAAACCCAGCATCATCGAAACGTAAAACAAACTCGCCCGCCGGCGAAAAGATCGGGCGAAATATAAGAATATAACCCAAAAAGCAAACATTTGAATAACTTTCAAAGGGAAAGTTCGACTTTATTTAAATAAAGTTACAGAGCAGAATATAGTTCTTGGATAAATTAGCAAAATTGTAGGTTTTTCGTTAAGTTTGAATTAGTAAACCGAAGTTTGTAGCGACGCCTCGCCGGGGTTATTAGCGACGGAACTTTCTTCGGTTTGTACAAATTCGTGGACCGCTTTGTGTTAATATTACCTGCTTTGAGGAAAAAATATTCGCTTAATTGAATTTGAGTGAGGTTTTCAGCGATGTTGCAGTTGTGAAATGTAGTCTTATAACTTTTTGTTTGTGTTTTTGTTTTGATTACTATCTATAAGATGTGTACAGTCAGCCTCAATAGCAGTGGATGAAACAAGATACGTTTAAAACATATTTGCCACCCTGGAATAATTTTCCAAATAAAGAATATTCTAGTATCCTTTAAAATATTTGCCATGTAAGTGTCCTTCAATCCGACATATATCAGTTTTTGTTAAGGTTCCTCCTCCCGCTAAATACCGTAAATGTAAGTTACTCTGAACCATTTTTTATATTAAATATGACACTTTTTGAGCAGAAAAAAATATATAACAATCTACAAGATATGAACAATGATGTGCTTTTTCTGGAAATCTTATAAATAAGTGAAGTCACCCCTATTTCTTTCAGTTGTATCCTTATTACTGTTGCAACTTTTGTCAAAAAATTATGAAACTTTGCAGTCTTTCTCACAAAACACTATTTAATGATTTGGTTTTCTTGCTTTTCGCAAATTCGTAAAACGATGCCTCAATTCCTAAAAAAAGAAGCCTAAATCCCGACTAGGTTCCTACCTTTACCCCGCTCTCGTCCATATAGTCAGTGCGGGCCAAGTCGGGTTGCTAGACGGACCTGTGTTGCGTTGCGCCCGCGAGCAAGCGAAATTCTAATTCAAACGCAAAGTTATGCGCTCTCGATCTTTTGCTGCGGGTGGTGCGGTGAGGGGCATAGGCGTCGGGTGCAGCCTTAAGCTATTAGAACATGGTAGATAGTTTTGACGGATGCTCTCATTTGATCTATTACTTTCATAACAACACTTCCGTGCGACACTGACATAGTAAATACATATACTAAACTGGGTCACTTACGTAGGTATATAAAGTCGATGATTGCTCGACATATTTCGCTCCATAACGAGGACCATTTTCAAAGAGCGCACGACGAACGAAGGTAGTTTCTCGCCTCCCCTGCCGCCGCCGTCACGAAGAGCTGCCACCCGCAGTCTTTGTCGGACCACCAACGCGTGCGCTCTTTGAAATGTTCTCCTTGTTATGGAGCGAAACATGGCGAGCATTCATGGACTTTATATACCTGAGTGACCCGCTTTAATATATTTAACTAATTCCACTAATGTGTTTTTAGTCACTCCCGCGACATGCGACGCTGCTCAAACTGTTAGTGCTTGAGAAAGGAGACCTAGGCTCTCCGAAACATGTCGTGCGAGAGACTAAAAACACGTGAGTGGAATCCGTAAAATTAGTTAAATGTTAGTATGTCTCACGACAGTTTAAATTCAAATATTTAATACATATAATCCACAACTACTGTTGCTGACTGTACTAGTTGCTGCTTACTATGGCCACAAAGTAAATAGCGGCGGCGCGCGCCGGAGCAGAGAGTCCCCTCAGTACAAAGTGCCATTTTCGCCGCACGCACACAGACGTGACATTTACGCACACAGACGTTACATTTACAGGCGTTCTCGGGCACTCTCGGGCAGAGCTTAGTCGGGCTGTGCGCGTGCACGCGTTGCTCACTTGACGTCCCCGCCGCTACGTAGGTGCCTACTGTCATGTACGTCAAAATGCAGTCTCTAAGGAATGTAAACATGATAAGATGTATGTATAAAAGAATCGATGTATGTATGTCTGTAAACTTATATTACCTACTCCTTTTTAAAATTCGAAACGAATACAGAAGCAACCCTAGTGAGTTGGGCAAGTTTAGGTATGTATTTTCAAGAACGGCGGGAACGGACCTTCTGTTTATTTTTTATTTTGTGCTATGGCCTACCTGAAGACATCTAGGTCATTAGCTCGGTATTCAGCATTTAGTTTCCGAAAACACTTACCTGAAACAAAAGTAAACAAGGCATAAAATATGTATTCATAACTATCTGTTTAATAAACAACATAAAGTTAGTATAGTCAGTCTAATAGAAACTGGCCGATTGCTAGGCTTGAGTCGGTCAGGACCGAAGAACTAAAAGAAATGAAATCACACCACGGACTGAAAGGAACTAGTTCATCTTAAGCGCTCTTAATCGGTCTCGGTACTTTAGTTCAGTAGTCGGTACGTCGGTAACTAGTAACAAATAGTCTATGGCGGTGTCCCAAATTCCAAATTCCAAATTATTTATTTGTTAAACATAAGTATGTACAACAGTAGGTCTTAAATTTATAATGAAGTATCACTATGCTTCGCCACATGGCATACAAATAGCTACAGAGGACATGTAGCATGCATTTACAAACTAAATCTATGGTAAATAATGATAATCCCTCTATAATCCCTCTCGCCCATTGGGTAATGTCAGCCACGGACCGGATCGATTGAGCTAGCTCTTTCCTTTCCTTCAGATCTCGAGATTTGCTCCTGAACTAAAGGAACTAAAAGAGCGAACTAGTTCCTTTGACCGATTGACCGAGATCGGAGCGCTCTTTTCAAAGACCGAGCGGGCACAACTCTACCGGTTGCCATTAACAGCGTTTGAAACTAAGCATACAATATAGAATTCATTTGATCATAGATCGTGTCATTCACGAAGACGCGTGCCTTGACTCGTATTGTATGTTACTAAAGGTTAAATTTGACAAATCTGCACGTCATCGTGGATGGTACGAACTATATCCCGGAACCGATGCAGTTTTAACTACTTATTACGGATTTTGATCTTATTTAGATATGACCTTGAAGATCACTCACGCTGATTAGTGCATGCGAAAAGAAACGAAAGTCGTGCGTGAGATGCGCGCCAATCACAATCGTCAAGGTCGTGTCAAAATCATTACAAATTGTTAAATTAGAATCGATCGCGTATTTATGTTCCATAATTCACTGAGTCTTATATTAATATTTTCATTTTAAATCGTCTACCACTTGAGACGTTTACAATCCGATTCTCCTTTTTGTTATTACTGTTCATAACACCGAATACGTACTAACCCCCTTATTCATAAACGTGTGCAAGCCGGGAACAATCGTTTGATCCTTTCCATCATACCAATACGTCGGAAAGGGACAAACGATTATTAGCGGCTTGTCAACTTTAGCACACGATTATGAATAAGGGGGTAAATGTATAATTAAGTGATTCATCATCATCACAGACCTTTGCGTCTATTGCAGACGATTTAAGCATTGCTGTTTAGACAACAGGTTTGGTGACTGGGAGGCCGATGCGTGAGCGGCATGACCTCCCACATTTTTGGCAGAGAAAGCTCATGCCACTGAGGTTCCAGTCCCAATTTGCTTTCTGCGACACCTTCTGTTATCTAACGTAGTAAACCAGGCTTGGTCGCATAGCTTTCTCCCCTCCACAACACGCTTACGCCATCCATCACGGTCTTCAGCTAAAGTTTCCCAGGCATGGTGGTCGATTTCAAGTGATTATTGACTGTTAAATACGATAAAATCATAAGTAGCATTAGAAAATGCCCTAGATAATCTTAGTTTGATTTTTATAACCTTTTCAACTACTTCAACTTTTTATGAACAATGCTAAAGGGGAAGGTCTGTGCCTTCGATGCCTCACCTGCCAAGAAATTACAAAATGGTGGACAATTGTTTGATATGTCTCCGTAAATAAGAAAAAACTCCTAGTAAAGTTAGTTCTCGACTTGTACATTACTTCTTGTACCTAAAGCAATCTTTTTTCTGAACACAACCAAATTGGCAGTTCGCTTTAGCCATTTTATTACCCCTTAGTCAGTTAACAAAGGTCCTAAGTTACTACAATATTGTACTAAGATAAGCCTTTTTAAACGTAAGGCGCTGACCGCCGCTCCCTTGAGACTAACCGAGAAGAGTTTCTTACGTGAAAAGTGTCCATTATAGTTAGTATAGTATTTATCTTTATCAGGTCAGATAGGTCGATGAAGAGCTGTTTTATTTACTTTGTTAAAAAAATACCCCTAGAGAGATATCTTTTGGATTAAATAAATAAATAAATATTATAGGATATTATTTCACAAATTGACCAAGTCCCACAGTAAGCTCAATAAGGCGTGTGTCGTGGGTACTTAGACAACGATATATATAATATATAAATATTTATTATTTTATTTTATGTTTGTACTACGTCGGTGGCAAACAAGCATACGGCCCGCCTGATGGTAAGCAGTCTCCGTAGCCTAAATAGGTACTATAAAAACTTAAATACTTACATAAAAAACACCCATGACTCAGGAAAAAGTATCCGTGCTTATCACACGAAATAAATGCCCTGACCAGGATTTGAACCCGAGACCATCGGCTTCATAGGCTTGTGGATTATAATGGTGTATCGTTGTTATTTTAAAGAATATCATACTTCGCATTTCCAATTACATTTTCTCTCAAGCATAGACTATACATATATATGTTAGTTAGTTTAACCCTCGTACCTTGAAACCCTCGCAACGATCAAGACTCCACTTATCTGTCGAACCACTCGCTACGCTAGTAGTTCATTTTAGTATTTTTCGCTTACTCGGGAATAAATATTAGTACGAGATTACATCATTATTTGGATAAATAACTATTTGTTAGACAAATAACTATTTCATCACTCTTGCTCGAAAAAAATCTTATTTCATGCAGGTGTGCTGAAGGACAAAGGCCTATTTTGTTCCCGCGGGAGTTATGTACTTATTGTGAAAAAAAAGCTATAACTCCCTAAGGGAGTTAAAGTTTTTTAAATTATCTCACTTATTCATACAAACCAAGTAGAATAAATGAGTTTTACTTTAAAAAAAATTAATATTTTTGTTTATGTTTAATAATATTTAATTTGATTAATTTAACAGCCGTTTAAATGGCCGAATGCCGAATAGGTCCGTGCCTTCGATGCCTCACCTGCCAAGAAATTACAAAATGGCGGACGAATGTTTGATATGTCACCGTATTTAAGAATTATTTCGCTTAAAAATTCGTTTTCTCTTCGCAAGTGTGATGAAAAACATTGTGTATAACTCCGGGGGTAAGAATACCACCATCCTATCCAAAATTTCACTTACCCCTCTCGTTGCACAATGTACTAATTTTAGCTCTTCTTATTGCTTTTTTTAGATATGTACCTGCCCGATATTTAACCTAACAATATCAACCCCGAACACTGTCTATCGCGGGCAGCAAAAAACAAATGCAATTTGCGTTCGACGTTCAAAATTGCCGGGTTCCGTCCGCCATTACGGCTTTCACCACAATTACTGGGTAATTGAAAACGCTGGTCGTTACCGCGTGACGTCATGGAAAAATGGTTTTTGTAATCGTTGTGGATAAAATACAATGCTTTGGAGATACATTGTGAAAGAAGAGATTGTGCAGTGACTTTTGCATGCCAGAGGATTTTGAAATGGGTTGATAGTTTGAAAAGTATGAACTGTTGAAAGTTATAATAGAAGGAAAAATAGAGGGAAAACGGGAAAGGGGAAGAAGGAGGATGAACAACTAGGGCATGGCAGCAGAAGAAGAAGATAGTTTAGGACAGTATTTCACAAACTATGGGTCGCGACCCATTGGTGGGTCGCGAGTGAAATTTGAGTGAACCCCGAAACATAAGACGACATGCCGACCGATCGGGTTAGCAGCCGGTACTAATAATATTTCATGCTCCCTGTTTAAGACGGCCAAGAGATGGGTCCCGAATTTGGTAGTTTTTGTTACGTGGGTCGGAGCCCAGTCAACTTTGGAAGCCACTGGTTTAGGATATTTAATTATAAAATTCCTCTGACACTTCGATGCAAAACATAGATATATATATTTGTTATATATGTCGTCGATTCCTCGAAATATTTCAGACCAACAAGGATTGTAAATGAATTAATACAATAAATTAGTACTACTTTACTGAAAAAAGCATTGACATAATATGTATTAAGAATACCTAAATAAGCATATTTTTTCTAATAATTGAGATATATACATCTTTGCTTGTTATTTAGCTTAAATTTCACATGACTTTGATGTTCACTATTATTTTTAGGTGTTAATCAACTTGTACTGTATACTCGTATAGACAAGCTGTAGATATTTGTTTAAAGTATTGTAAAAATTGATTGCATTTATATACGATATTTTTTTGTATTTAAAAAGTGCATTAGCTTCGTATTTTGATATGTAAATTAAGGAAACTATAGGTCAATTTACTGCTGCTTAATCTACTGATTAATGTTATTGAATGACTGTTTGTTTCTGAATAAAAAAAAAGAAAAAATAAATATACTTGTGTATGTGTTCCCAATAAAAAACGTTTTTAAATGCCACAATATGTATTATTATCCAAACGTCTTGTTGTCTGATCGATATAAACTTAGTTGTAATTATGGTAAATTGCTTATAATGAAGTTGTGAAGCGTAAAACAGGAAATAAATATTCCATTACAAAGGCATTTTAATTATAATTTGTACTTTAAGGTGAGTTTAAGTCACATCGAATTGTCACTTTTCTGACAAAATATATAGGGATTGACATTGACTGTCAGTTTTGCTACAATTATTATTGGTACACAGGTGTAAATGCCCACATCAATGATATATACACCAGCTTCTTTCCGTGACTTTGTCTGCGTAGAATATATCGTGATGACGTCATCATAGGTCCAGCGATTGAGCATAGTTTATAGATAGAAAGACGTGGGGAGAACGTCTAATTATTCGGTCTGAAGTTGAACTTTCGTTGAATGAGTTTTCCTTCAAAGTATAGTGTCCGAAACTTGTAACAGTCTACAGTAATAAGGCAACTGACCACAAACGCTGTAAAAAGTTCGAAACGTCGGGATGCCACCTGGGCGCCACCTGATTGCTTGCCCAAGCTCCAAGAAAATAGGAGGTATATTATATAGCATTAAATAATATTAATTGTAAGATAGTTATTTATTTATATATGTTAGACTTAATAATAAAGTAGTTATATATTACATGTTATAAAATAAGTTACTATATTAATATATTAATTTCTCTTTCTTTCTTATATTTATATAGTCTGTTTATATTTATTTTTAAATGCAAGAATAAAAAATAGTCGGTATAATAATAATAATAATAATAAAATTCTTTATTGTGCACTACTAAAGAAAAACTCATATTACAATTCATATTATTATTATAATTTGAATTAAAATAAATTAAAATTTTTGTTTGGCTCAAGATAATGATGTACCCTAGATAAGTAATGTTTTAATTAGACAAATAATAGTGTAATCCCATTAGCTGTAAAGTGTTGACATGTAAAATACTTATATTTTATCAATAAATATTTGATTGATTGATTGATTGGATGTATTTTAAATTTATCATGTTATATTCCGTTTATATAGTTTCATCATGAGTAACTATCGTGGGAACCGAAGACATATATTAAGAAGAGTTGAATAAGTATGTAAATAATTGACAACATAAAATTTGGTTGAGTGATTTCTCCTTCAAAGTTCAGTGTCCGAAATTCGTAACAGCCAAGTAACAAGCGACTGAGTCTGTGAAGAACCGTGGGTATTTAGCAAACGCTCATCTCGAGAGCTGCCAACTAGGGCGTGGTCCAATTTAGCGGCATACGCGAATTGTAGCTCACAACACAATTCATAGCGTGCAATGTGACTTCAAAAAAGCGGCCAAGCGGACTCGCCCATGAAGGATTCCGAACCATTTATGACGTATTAAAAAAACTACTTACTAGATCTCGTTCAAACCAATTTTCGGTGGAAGTTTGCATGGTAATGTACATCATATATTTTGTTTTAGTTTTATCATTCTCTTTTTTTAGAAGTTACAGGGGGGGGGGGGGGACACATTTTACCATTTTGGAAGTGTCTCTCGCGCAAACTATTCAGTTTAGAAAAAATTATATTAGAAACCTCAATATCATTTTTGAAGACCTATCCATAGATACTCCACACGTATGGGTTTGATGACATTTTTTTTTATTTCAGTAGAACTGAAATTATGAATATGGGGAAATAAAAACTTAAAGTATGGGGAACCCCTAAAATTTATTGTTTTTTTTTTTCTATTTTTGTGTGAAAATCTTAAGATTCATTGAATACATCTACTTACTAAGTTTAAACAGTAGTTCTTATAGTTTCAGAAAAAAGTGGCTGTGACATAAACGGACAAACAGACGGACATGACGAATCCATGAGGGTTCCGTTTTTTGCCATTTGGCTACGGAGCCCTAAAAATAACAGACCTAGCCAAGTGTCAATCGCTTCCTCTACGACAACGACACGCTTTCTGTCTCTCTCTCACTCATACGTATTTAATGCGCACTTTCAAAAACGGTGTTGCAGGTGTCCATGGGCAAAGATAACGCTTACCATCAGGTGATTCGTCGGCTCGTTGGCCTCTTATATCATAAAAGGATTCGAGGCACAGTCAGAGCGTGACAGGGACAGCATCATAGTATTGATAGTCTTTTATTATGTTATCCCTGTCACACAATGTTGTATAAAATAAAACAAATAAAATAAAATATTTTTATTTCAGAACCATCAGAATTCTATAAAACATTGTTAGTACCATCGTTATAGCTAGGGGTTAGTAAGTACATTAAAATCAAATCAAATCCAAACATAATAAGAATAATAAATAATTAATAATATTGACATAATAACAATGAAATCATGATTCATAGTAAAATAAAAATTCAATTCAATTCAATTCAAATTCAAATTCAATTTCATGTCAAAGGAGCAATAGGTACAAGTATAAAAAATTTCGTTATATTTTAATTAATAATTTTGTTTATATGAGACTTTTCTAAAAATAAATCGTGAAAGTTTTTAGAGAAGACTCGGCGCGTCTCTAAAAATCTTAAATTAAAAACATTCTACCGAATTGAGAAAGTCCTCTTTATCAATTTTGATACATCGACACCGACATAATAAAATGCCTAATTACATTCAAAATTCAATATACAAGAAACTTTAACCACGTCTAAGACTGCATTATCAGTGTCAAAATGTCATATTCGCTAACGTCTGCTTAACTTACTTTCAATACATACATCTCACTCGCACTTATATGCGAGTATAAGCGAGATGCATAGAAAGTAAGTTATGCACACGCTAGCGAATATGTCAGTGTCAAACTGGTGGAAGCCGTACTAAACTTAACGAACAATCATATCATAGTTATAAAATAAGTACGAGTTAACTCTGCATGGTATTTGCACAAAGTGAGGAAATGCCATCATTAATGTACAATTTCTAAGCAAAATATGACTTAAATTATGACACTCCCTCACTTTGATTTCTTCAAGTCGCTGCAAAGTTAGCTTAGACGGAGTTAGTATCAATTAAATTGTTAACCAAGGGCTGAAAGCCACCCATTTCTATCGAAGTAGTTTGGCGCTCAAACGCAGTGAGAGCGTCAGTAGTCCGAAACTGAAATGGTGCTTTTCACCCGAATTAAACACAATATGTTCATTTCGAATACGAGGAAAGTAAAATACATGTGCATTAAAAAAACACAAGTATAAAGTACAGTAGTATTTATTGAGAGTACTTCCAATTAGCATGTTGGAAAAAATATCGTTATTTACGGATTTTGCGAATGGGGAGTTAATTATCAGAATGGAAATTGTACAACAAATCCATTTAAAATCAAACTTTTCATTACTTTTCTTAAAATAAGAGAAAACAACGAAATTAAAAAATGCAGCGCATAAATGTAAAATTTTCTGCACACTTTTTAGAACAAGAACGACTCACTTTCAGAGCATGGAAAATGAAAAATAATAATACTTATAAGGCTTAATAATAAATAATACTTGCTGCGGACAAGGACTTATTAGGTACCATTAACATCTTTTATATTTTTACTTGTGGTCTGACAGTAAATAATTTCTATTTCTAAGAAAATCGTAAGAATATCGCAGTTTCTCATGCCCTACACCTCCCCCTCCAGATACAAAGGAGACGGATGCGGTCCCCCCACAAACTTTGCTGGGTCTAGCGAAGGGTTTAATTGTGCACGAGACGCTGCAAAAACGCAACTAAAACGCTCTTCAAACGCTCAGTGCCCCACTTTCGCGACTTTTGTGTCAAGGTAATTGCAATTTCAAGTTATAATTATGTAAATTGGGTTTTTATTGTGTCCGCGAGATAACATGGTGTTTGTTATTAGACTAAAGGGTGAATCACGCTAGACGGTCCGGGCTGGTGCTGAGGCTTCCGACACTTTTTTTTATGAGATCGGTGATTACATGATGTTTCTATAGAAAACTGAAGTGTCTAACGGCCCGGCCCTGGCCCGGACCGTTGTAGCGTGTGTTATCGTTTAATGTGTAAAGTAGTTAGAGGTAATAGCGTTTCAAGGAGATTTTTAAGACAATCTACACAAACATCTGCTCAGAGGTTGACTGGAAGAGATCCCTGAAAGCCTTCGCCTTTGTACTTCTTACTAAGTTTATGTTACTTTTAATATGTATTTTTGTACAATAAATAGTTTACTATTACAATTCCGTTCGTAGTAAATATCTTGTAATTTATTTTATTCATGCCTTGACGACCAGTTTGGCCTAGTGGGTAGTGACCCTGCCTACGAAGCCGATGGTCCCGGATTCAAATCCTGGTAAGGGCATTTATTCGTGTGATGAGCATGGATATTTGTTCCTGAGTCATGGGTGTTTTCTATGTATTTAAGTATTTATAAATATTTATATATTATATATATATCGTTGTCTAAGTACCCTCAACACAAGCCTTATTGAGCTTACTGTGGGACTTAGTCAATTTGTGTACTAATGTCCTATAATATTTATGCGAAATAAGACATTGAATCGCAAGTCATACTTCTCTACTTCTTCCTCGGGTTGTCCCGGCATTTTGCTACGGCTCATGGGAGCCTGGGGTCCGCTTGACAACTAATCCCAAGATTTGGCGTAGGCACTAGTTTTTCCGAACGCGACTGCCATCTGACCTTCCAACCCAGAGGGTAAACTAGGCCTTGTTACATGGCATACATGGATTTTAAACGAAAACTTTCATTTTCTGTGGACAACAGTTTATATGCATATACTTAAGTAACGATTTTAGGTTTATTGGAGATTGGGATCGAACCAAAATTAAGCTATAATATTAAATTCTTCAATAAAACGTTAAGATTTCTATTAAAATAGATCTTACCTCCGTCTTTCACTTTCAGACCTGTTCTACTTTGCATATACAGACAAAATTGCTATCAATTATTAATATTATTATATTAGGATTCATACATATTTCGTAAAAATCACTAAAGAGTGTTAAGAATAAAAGGCAAACGTTATAAGTTAATATATACTTGGATTTTTTCGTTAGCACCTATAAATCTCTTGCCGGGACGAATTTCTTGAAAATTCTCCACTAAAGTGACTTTTGTCGGGCGACGAACCTGCGGCGCTGACGGCCTTAAGCCGCCCTTCGTTACCGGCTTAAAACCCCGTTGACAAGGGATTTTCAACTCTAACACTTCACCTTCAAGCTCGATTTTTGTGAAGCTTAACACTCCGGCTCAAAAACCTTGTTATTAGTCGGACAGAATAGACAGCGCTATAGTATTTACGGCGAAAAACAGCTGTTTCTCCGCAAATTAGACACCGATGTGATAAAATGGGACGTTAGACGCGTAGTAAAACAAATTGAATTTTCGCTTGGACGTCTGTAGTTTTTTTCGTACTTTTATGTACCTACTGAGGGTCTCTTTTGTTTCCCATGAAGTTTTAACTCATAATGATTATGAAGAAACGGAGGCACTGTTATTATGAATCCCACTCGCATACACATTCACACACACATACGCACACACACACATATACACACACACACAAACACTTACTCTTAAAATCTAATTTAATAGTGTTACCTATTGTTATAAAATATTATAGATCCTTAATTGTAATAACACAATTGAATCGGGTTTGAAATTGTATACTTATTGTAAATTATAATAGTAAATAATAATCAGATTTGTAAATTGTATATTAATTAAGTTAAGTACAGTTTGTTGTTTTTACCCTATTTCCTAATGGAAGAGCGGGGTCTCCCGACACAAGTATTGTTATACTTAATGGGAGATTCCAGCCCTTTATGTTATGTGTATTATAAGTTAAACCAAATAAACTATTTTGTATTTTTGTATTTGTATATAATGTATTGTTTGTCCGCATTTTCGTTAGACATAATTTGGTTTTTCTCAGAAACGCGTAACTTTTCAGGATTGCCATAATACGAATCTAAACTAACCTAACCTATCTATAGGATAACTTAAGGAAACTCCTGAAAAGTTAACGGTTTCAGAGCTATGACTATCATTACATTATGACTTTCGTATGATCCGACCTACCTGACCAGTTTATGATATATGATACATACCTAGATAAAGTAAAAACATAGTAGATACCATTAAAAGATGAATCACGCTAAAATGGTGCGAGTCCCGGCGGAAGGATCCACACTTCAGTTTTCTATAGAAATCACCACGAGGTCACCGATCACCTGTCATAGAAATCACTACAAGGTCACCGATCACCTGTCATAGAAATCACCACGAGGTCACCGATCACCTGTCATAGAAATCTCTACAAGGTCACCGATCACCTGTCATAGAAATCACCACGAGGTCACCGATCACCTGTCATAGAAATCACCACCAGGTCACCGATCACCTGTCTTAGAAAACGAAATGTCGGAAACTTCTGTCCGGACAAGGATCGTTTTAGGGTAAGTCATCCTTTTTGTACTTGCTCGTATACGAACTTACTATTTTTTTTCGTTTCTCTTTACCGAAATGAAATTACAAAACCTGTCTTAGGTAATATATATTTTTTAATTTTACCTATTTGATATGTATCTCGTAAGTAACAATCATAACGATATATATTCTTACTAAATTTACTATTAAGTACGTATTTAGAATCGTAGCAAAAAGATTTTGTTTTAAGATCATCCTCGTATCGTATGCAACCTCAAGCAATGATTTAATTTAACTTATAATATCATAATATTAGTGACATATTAGTCATACCAAGATTCGTAAATCTTTATAAGCATACTTTGAGCAAAGCTTTTACCAGAAAAGAGCAATTTCGATACAAAAGACTAATTAATAGTATTCAAATGTTAAGCGGTCGAGTCGTTAGCACACTAACCCCGGACTCACGTACCCTCCATTAATTAAAACAACTTAAACGCCACTTAATTACTTTCTAAAAATGGCGGATATTTTAACATTTCAATTGTTTTACGAACAATATATGAAATGTAGTTAAATGTGTGTAAAGCGCACACTAGCGAAATCGAAAGTGCGTGTGCGTCTCTACGTTATATTTGTGCGTCTAATTTCCCCTTTCACTCGAAAATGTGCAATTCAACGGAAGCCTGATCAAAAGATTAATTAATAATAATTAAGTAGATAAATGGCATGGCCAATCGGGTTCATCTTGGGTTGCATAAAAGTTTAAGTCATATCTTTGATACGCATAACAACTTGTGTCATAATCATCATTGCGCATGCAAATGAAAAGTCATATTATATTGTGTCATACATTTTTAGCCATAATATTTGATGACAAACATAGCAGTTGTCATATATTTTTTGTGCATACCTAACGAACCTAACCTAAAATTTTATGCGAATTGAATTTATGACTATGAAAATTATAACATAACTCATTTATTACAAAAACTTGTGACTAAATATTTTTATGACTTGCAATTTTATGCATAAAGTGTTATGACAATTAATAATATCATGATACATCATCATCATCGCTACAATGAGGGTATTATTAGGTAAAATAATTGATATCGGCCAAAATACGAAAACTTACTTAGAAAAAATACGGCAAATACAAACATTGTAAATAGTTCATCTAGATTTAAGTAAAATTATATTGTAAGCCTGACAGGCAAATTTTAGCGATACTAACAAAATATCTATTATAACCTGTACACCTATAATTATGTAATAAATGATATCTAATCTTATCTTATCTAAAATCGTTAAAATCTTTTAACCTTTTAAATTGCAAAAAAAATCCTTTGGTAGTGGGGCTCTATAACATTTGATGAATAAGTATTTACGGGTACTTTATATAAATACATGTACTTATTTTTACGAGAATTGGAAGCCAACAGTCCGTGACCTCGTTAAATATTTATTTAATTCAACTATGCAAATGAAACTCAAGTCAAGTTCAAAGACAAACTGCCAAACAAGCCAGAACACAATTTAACTATAACAATAAATTTGGTAAACGTAAACATAAGATCCCTAATATTATAATGAGAACAGAAGCCCGAATACGCACTGTGTTTTTGCCAGTGCGGTTTTTGCGATTACTCCATTTTTACACATTTTTTTTATATTAATTAAAACAGTCTGTATCACGTACGCTTACATTTCTTGTCAAGAAAAAAAGATATATAAAATATCTTACCGTTAAAAAATTCGTGTTTTTAGAGAAATTTAACTTAAGCATAATTCAAATACATAAGACTATACAAAATTAGTTTATAAATAACTACTATATTATTTGTGTTTACCTATTACCGAATCAATAAACTTGTATTCGTCTTTATTAGATTTGAAGTAAATAATGTATGTTAATTGGCTGTATTTTAAACTGCACAGTACTCAGGTAGTAAATATTTATCACAGTAAATCTTGCTTGTAAAGCGTTCATTCAATTGGGGCATTCTAGGGCAGTGTCGGGTGCGTTACACTATATTTTAACACTTCCAATAAAGCTAAGAAACCGATACTTGGCATGGTAATGTGTAATTAGCTTAAAATTCAACGATTTATAATACAGATTACTAAGATAGCTGCCATACCCGTCATGCCTCCGACAAAGTAGACCTTTTTGTGGATTGCCCTAATTTAACTCCATAAAAAAACGCCGAGTGTTCCAAATAAGTCTGAAACTATTACAGGCCTGAAGTTAATTTTGTCTGGAAATTATTACTTGCGGAGGGAGCCTGGAGGATTCTGAGTGACAGAGTTTCTTCAAGTTATGGTTCTGTTTTAGGGTCCAGTAGGCTTATTCTTAATATCGTACCTAAAGCATACACTTTTTCGTTCAAAAACACATACAATGAGTGAAATTTCATTTGCTTACATACAAGTATTCATATGCTTACTAGGAAATATCACTTTTGATACTGTTTTTGTAAAATCTAAGTTCAAATAAACTGAAACTCATAAGCAATTCACAATGCACTTATGAGCACAGCCCCGAGAAGATACCGGCGCAAGAAACTCGGTGGGTCCATAGTAGGTTCTGCCATCTTGTGGGCTACATCGGAACAAAAAACATCACATTTACACCTCGCGCCAAAAATCTGACGGCTCCTGTGCTGCCTCCTACAGTTCATGCACGCTCCCTATACGAGTAGTAAGTGAATATAGTTTTTACCTAATTATTATTCTATTGTTATCATCAATTATTATTCCAAGAGAAGATTTTTTGTTTGCCTCCTCGCTCAAAAAATGTGGTTCATGAAAGCAGCTTTCGTTCCCAAATTTTTAATGCATTTGACATCGTCCTTATTTAATTTAATCGTTACATACTCGTATGTCGGACTCAGAACATAACTTACAGATTTAATAAACTGGGCTTGTATATTCTTAATTAAGTATTTTACGAAGCGAGTGCGTTGGTGATGAAATTTGCATTCATTAGTGAGCCGTCCGTGAGGTAAATGTCAACGGGTGTTTCTTTTAGCTCCGGCATTATGTAATTTGGGCTGAAAAAATGTTAAAATTAAAGTCACCTTAATTAGAACTATAGGTGGCAGTTCGTAACTCTGTATAAGTACTTGTTACAAATCAAAAACTTCAATAACTTTTTTATCAAATATTTCATTTTTGATACAAGCTTTCGTCGCTGAGTTTTAACAGGTAACCAATACTCTTCGAGATAATTCTAACAAACCGTTTTATCACAAAGTTCCTATGGCCACCTCCTGTCTCCATCATCAGATCAGCTCGATGGTACCATAATATTGCATTGTCATCCAACAACTTATATATAAATATGTACATAATGTATGTGAATGTGAAGCTCAATCCAATAATGGGAAGTGGGAAGGGAAGTTAAATACGAGTAAAAGCTTACAAACCGAAATAAATGACATATTTATTCGAAAAAAGCGACCAAGGCCTCCAATGCCCAGGGCTGTAAAGTAAAACTTGTAAAATAATTATTATTAATGTAGTTTGGATTAAATGGCGTTCAAGTTGTATTAATTAAAGGATGGCGCGTGGATGGAGAGACCGTGGGTCGGTTATTTGGTAACCGTCACTACTAATGTTATGCTTAGAAATAAAAGAAAAGTGGAAACTCACTGTCTCAAAAGAGATTCAAACTCGCCACTCCGGGATACCAGCCCGTCGCTAACCATTTGAGCTTCCGAGACTTACTCGTTGACAGCGAATATTTCCACCACAGAAGGGTATTCGCTTTGGGGGGCGTCTACCGGCGACGGCTACCGGAGTCCCAAATTATATTGGGAATTCACCAGTATCAGCCGGTTTTCGCCCGAGACAGATTTTCCACTTTTCCTGTACAGTCGCCATCAGATATATCAGAGCGGCCGAGGTGCTCAAAAATATCTGAACACGCACTCTAGCGCCTTGACAATAGAGGCGTGTTCAGATATTTGTGAGCACCTTGGCCACTCCGATATATCTGATGGCGACTGTACTTCTAAGCATTCTAATATTGCTTGCAGACATTTCTGCTTAATAAAAAAAGTTGCTACTACAATTGCTTTCCTATACACAAAAACTTAAATTCATCTCTTACTTTCTGAGAAAATATAATATTAAAACAGGGTTCCCTTAGATCTACATACATTATGCATACATAAGATGGCGTAAGCGGATACAGGTCAATGGCCGTTAAGCGTTCGAAGGGTTGAAGATTATGCAGATTGCACTTTGCGACTGAAATTGCGCAAATAAGCGTCACAGTATAAAAGAGTAGTGCATCTTAGTGCATCTGTAATCCCGAGAAAGCTTTTTGGCTTGTTTTCATCACGTTGAGCCGTTGATTCGCTATCAGGCGCTATTAAGAGTCCCAGGTCAAGATCCCTATTTTGCAGGCGCAGGCACAGTTTTCATAGTGAATGTTTAGAAGTGAATGCGTTTATATACTAGGCGATCCTTTCGAATTTTGTCACTACAAACCGGATGACATTGTTCAGTATAAGCAGGATCCAGTTAAATAACATGCATTGTTTAATATAATTGTTCTACCAACTATGCATCCTCATTGCTTTATCACAAAAAATAGGGCGAAAACTACTGTATGTGAACACATGATTTTTGCGGGATTCAGTAAACCGTTGTCGCAGAGCTGGACCTCAGTGGGGAAGTGCTCTAAGGCTAGCAAGTTACTATATTTATGGGAGTAAAACACCTAGCTAACTACCACAATAATATAACTCACTGCCGTCCACTGTCGCGTCCGCCGCTGCTCAGTTTTTCGGTCGAGCTGTTGTGGTTCTGTACCTATTTTAAAGCAATCTTTACTTAATCTTAAAACTTATTAATTTATTTACGTTGTCTTTACATAATACAGTACTATAACTCAACGTCTGTGAAGTTATACTACTGTATTATCTTACTTAATGTGTTTTCACCGGATGGCTAGGGGATGACGACCTTACGATGGGGTTCAAGTTTATAATGAAATGTAATTTTATATGGCTGTGTTTTCATTTATTTGAGACAATCTGAATGCTACTTCTGCAGTTTAAGTGAAGGATGTACCCATCAATCAATCAATCATTTATTTATTTGCAAAACGTAACATAAGGTGTTAGAACTATTCAGGTACAATGTGTATTTTGCTTGCAAGCAAGCATGCCAATATAATGTCAAATCTAAGCATTGAAAAATAACAAAATTTAAATTAAGACATTGACATAAATGGTTAGAAAATTAGTAAAATGAGGAAAACCTATTTTAATAATACCTATAATACCTATTTTAATAATGATTGTTTTTTTTTTATTACGTACGGGCTTCTTTAATGTCCAGGAATGCAGTCGGGCCTCCTAGCCTAGTCGGTAGTGACCGTGCCTACAAAGCGGGAGGTCTCGGGTTCAAATCCTCGTGAGGGCATTTATTTGTATGTTTATCACAAATATTTGTTCTTGCGCTATGGATATTTTCTATGTATATAAGTATATCGTATTTTACCCACAACACAAGCCGTAGGTACTGAGTTTATTGTGGGCCTAGGTCGATCTGTGTAAAACTGTTCTATACTTAGTATCTATTTATTTTATAAGTACAATTAATTATACTAGAAAAACTTTAATGTGTTAACAAACAAGCGTATAAAAAATCTCAAAAACGGGATGCATATTATTCCTTATCTCCACATACAAAAGGATAATGCAAACAAAATTATTTATATCATGAGTACCTAAACACAAAACTCGTTAAAATCATACTTAACTACTTAGTTTTTCAGCTTTCTTGTAGCCAGTTAAAAATACAATTCAAACCGCGTAAGCCAAGAACAAAAGTTCCAAATTGAAATAAAACGAAATTCAACCTTTAACATCATAAAACTCGTTATACCGTAAATGTATGTTAATTTCAACGCAAGATATTCCGAGGAACAATGTTGTCAGAATATTCGGCGACATCTTGGCCAACTCGGTAACTTGATTATTAGGGGGGGAAGGGGTGATGAAATGCAACGGTTTCGTTACATAATTGACGTAGGGTTGGGCCGATACTAACGCGACTGACCACTAAGGTACGCATTGTATTGTGTAAAAAGGTACCCACTGATTACCAGTTCGCCGGACGATATCGGCCGAATAACTGACAGGCCTGGGATGAGTTTTTTCGGAACTTATGTACGAAATATCATTTGATACTTATCACTAGCTTTTCGGTGAAGGAAAACATCGTGAGGAAGCCTGCATACATCTGTGAGGAAATTCAAAGGTGTATGTGAAGTCCCCAATCCGCATTGGGCTAGCGTGGGGACTATAGCCCGAGCCCTCTCGCGCATGAGAGGAGGCCTGGGCCCAGCTGTGGGACGTATATAGGCTCAGTTATTATTATTTAACTGACAGGCCGATATCGTCTGGCGAACTGGTAATCAGTGGGCCCTTTATACGGCTGACCGTTAGACCGTTCGAAATAAATGATCAATAACGATGGTCTTGTAATAATATATATTGAACATTAGTTTTTCAAATCTCCGTTCTAGGCTATTTAGAAAATTTAAATTTGGAAGTTATTACCTATTTTCCCTTTTAACAGAGTAATAACCCCGAAGTCGCAAAAAAATAATCTTCAACCCATAGAAATCACTTTCTGTTTGACCCAATGGTTGACAGGTAGGTGATTTGCCGAAACGTGTGAGAAATCAGAATTCACTTTTTTTTTTCGAAGTAGTTGCCCCCAATGTAAAAGTTGTTCGGTATGACCTACATATTTACCATTATCAGAAATAACGAAATCACTTTGTATATTCGCAGACCAATTTAGGCACTTCCAGAAACCACCTAACTTAAACAATCCCGTTTTTAAAGAGAAATAATACTCGCTGCGACAGCCCTAATCCTCTGGTCATTCCTTCAGACTAGTCCAGACCTTACACAATTCTGGACGTAATATTGCCGCGGGCGATGTCTTTGTTGATTATGCTAAGTTATTCCGTTACCGACTTTAGTTTGACTCAGTTGAAGGCATTGTTGGTGGGATTTGAATTTCAGTCTTACAGTGACAGAATGGCCATTTGAAGGGCAGAAAGGACGAAGTGTCCTTTTTCATATACGTAAAGTTCATTTATATGTTTGAGTATAGAAGGCGTATTCAGATTGTAGTAACATGTTATAAATTTGTTCGGCATATGATATGTATCTATATATAAACGTCACTTTTGATACGGACAGATCATATCCATAACAAATCCAGATCAAGTTCATAACCTGTTGTTACAGTCAGAATATACTTCAAGGATAATAGTACATTACGATACAAGTGCGCAAAATATGAAATGCGCAGGGAGTGGCGATAAATTAAAACACAACCGAAGATTGATATTGGCACATTTATAGTACAACGTTTTACAAAAAAATGGCCCTTTAAATTTTCTACATACTTACGTAATGAGCTAATTGTCGCACTTGTACGGTAAAGTAGCACCATATGTATTGTAAAAAATATTTAAAAGCATATATAGAACCTCCTACATAGGCAATGGTTGCGTCGTCCGCACCATTACGTACCGTATATTTTAAAACATGATATGATATGTAATATAATTCTGATATTTTTTAAATATTGAAATAAAACGCGGTGTCGACTGGTAGCAGTCGTCGCTTAGCTGCTCTAACAAAAATTACCTTAAGCATATTAACTCATTTATAGCCACCTTATTTATTTTATAGATGGAATATTTAAAAAAAACGCGATCTATACATTCATTGGTACTGAGACGACAAGTTTTTTAGTTCCACCAGTTCTCTGAAGTCTCGTTAACACTAATGCTACTCTTAATGGGGTTTTAATTGAACAAAACAATATACATTAAGGCAAACTAACGGAACAGGTGGTGACGTGACGAGCAAGTGTGTTAATTAGGCAAACTTTATCTGCTCTAGGATGCTGAGAGTTAGTGCGCGGGGACGCACGGGTGAGCAGGATGGCCGACACGGAGTGATAAAACTAGCCAACTTGTTCAAATAGTTCATTTTTTTCTTATAACATTATTCATGACAATGTTAACATCATATTCCGACCGTAGGTTGGTACACTCTACACTTCTTGTTCTTACTCGTTCATCGTTGCTCAGGATTGCAACCACTGCACGGTGCAGACTACCGCCAGCCGACCTCTTCGGTGCGGTCGACCATCTCATATGTGCCACACAGACCATGTTTGCCATTCATTGGACCTAAAATAAAAATAAATAAATAAATATTTGGGGACAATCTTACACAGATCGACCTATGGGTACTAGGCGACGATATACATACGTGTATAGATAAATACATACTTATATACACAGAAAACACCTATGACTCAAGAATAAATATTTGTGTTCACCACACAAAACGACCTTACCAGGATTAGAACCCAGGACCATCAGCTTCATAGGCAGGGTCACAATCCACTAGACCAGACCGGTCGTCTAATCATGTTCCTCCATATTATGCGTACACAGCACACATACAATACAATACAATACAAAACTTTTTATTGCACACCTCACTTAGTTTACAGTTAATGTACAGAAAGATAAACAAACACAGCCTAATGACAAAAATATTTTTAAATAAAGGTATCCTACTGACTGCGCCAATATGTGCGTATAGGTTTTTTTAGGTCTTTAAAATCATCATATCAGCCGTAAGACATCAAATGTTTGACATGAACAGAGCTTTCCCAAATATTTCTATAAAATCAAATCGTGCGCTGATCCCATACAATGGTTCACTGCGATCTCGTCTGGATCATGTGTTCATTATAATGGAAGCTATTTCTTTGAGTTCTCCGGTTTACAGTCAAAACTTTGAGCTTTTCTACCCTGCACTTATCGGTTCTACGAGCTACAACGGTACTTGAGCTTTAAGTGACTTTTTAAGCCTTTACGATGAAACAGATAATCGCTTCAATTACGGCTCACTCACTGACCTCACTGTGATATGCAATGCAGTACGTCTTACTCTCCGAACCACTAATCTGTATGTCACGAGACTTAGCGAGCCCTAGCTCGCTTGATTCGGATTAAACTTGGAATATGTACGGAAACTTCGGCTCAACGTCGGCTACGTCTGGCTTGGATCCAGCACGCACGTCAATTCACTACCAACCATGGAATTCGCATTTATAAAAGAACTTAAGTCTCGCAAACATTATTGCAACATATGTTATTCTCGAGATTCTCCTAGAAATGTGCAATACGTTTATAAAGAGCATAAAAGCTTTATATCCCGAGAAACTATAATCTCTTTTATCCAAGTAACTGGAACTATAATTTTCATTTTAATAGGACATAACTACAGTGAATGCGTAGGATGATACAGTCCTTTTCTGTTAAAGTGGACGAATGAACATCAAGTTGAGATACGCTCTTTTTCAAAAACTGTTAAAAAGGACACATGTGCCGTAGTTTTAAGTCTGATTTACGCTGTTTTCGAAATGTTAGGTATGAACTGACTGAGTTTTGCTAAACAGCACGAGATCTGTCCAAGTGCGGCCCACTGCACGTCAGTGGTCACTGCATTGTTGTTGTTTGATTTGCTTCGAGTAGTGCACTCAGGGTTCTTTCGATTGAGCATTTTTTATGATATATATATATTTATACCACGACGGTGACAAACAAGCATACGGCTCGCCTGATAGGAAGCGGTCACCGTAGCCTATGGACGCCTGCAACTCCAGAGGTGTTACATGCGCGTTGCCGACTCTTTAAAAATCTGTACACTCCTTTTTTTAGGTCAAACAGCATAGGAGGCAAACGAGCAGATGCATCGCCTGATGGTAAGCAATTACAGTCGTCCATGGACACATGCAACACCAGTGGTTGCAAATGCGTTGCCGGTATTGAAATGGGAATATCGACGGTCCCAAGTAACACTGTCGGATCTACAAAATCGTCATTTTCGTTTTATTGCATTAATGATCTTAAAACATCCAAATTTATAATATGACATTTTCAGAATTTTACATTTCTCTCTATTTTCCGAAATAATATGTCACAAGAATGTCGTATCTTACACAGCGTCCGGTTTACAATGTCGGATGTCGCGTTGCAACAATGTTAGCGGGTGCGCGGGTAGGGCGACGTGGTCGTTTGTGCCAGTACCCACAATATTGAATGGATAAGCGCCGACTTCGCGAGCTCCTCGGCACATATTTAAAAAGGCCAAGATTTTTTGATGTTTTAAATCATTATGGCAAGTAATCGGTCCAAACAGATGTTACAATCAGTTTTGGCTGCAGGCAGTGATAATATTCCACGAAAAAAGAAGAAACAAAATGCCGTGAATTCAAGTCACATCCTTTTTTTCTGAAGATAATATGGGTAAGTACAATGTCACTAAAGTATAAATATTACAATATATGGTTATTGTTTAAAAATACCATACGTAGTGTTTCTTGTGGTTTGTTTAGATTTTTTTTTGACTAGGTTGGTGTGCCCATACTATAATGTTGGTTGTGGTAGTTGCGACAATATTCATTGGATTATGACAATTTATTGTGTTGTATGTGGTACTTCCGACATTGTTACATGGAACAAAATTATAACTTATGTCGTAAATAGCATATCCGACTTTATTTCATGGATATAGAATTGCTGCTTATGTTCTATGTTACACTACCTTCATTATTTACGGAAAATTAATTACTATTTAGGTCGTAAGTTACACATCCGACAATTTTGTATGGATTTTATCACATTATTTCTAGTTTTAAGTGGCATAACTGACTACTTTAAAGAGACTTTGTATTATTTATACCTGCTAAATGTTTCACACTTATCGAAACTTATCATTTGTAATGAAGTAGTAGTATTGAGCACTGGCCCATGCACTTGTATAAGTGCGTAACGCTTTAGCCACATACGCCTTAGAGTGAGTTACCGTTTAGTTTATTACGTTTTATATACTATCATGTTTTTAATCACATCAGTGAAAACTAATAATTTACGTGTTTTAAGGTGCACCAGAATCGCCGATTCCAGAGCATAATGAAGATGATTTAATCCAGTTGCAAGATTTACTCGGAGATGTTTTTAATGACGAAAATGAAAATGGCAATTGTGACAAATTAATAAATGACGAGGATGTTTCACCGATTCCAGGCGAAGAAGAAATTATACCACCATCATCAGCAGATTTAGAAAAATATGAAAGTTCTACTTTAAGACCAAATATTGCTAGTTCAAGTGCCGTTAACGTTGCTGTAATTGGAAATCTTGATGTAAAGTTAGAAAACTTCCCTGAAACGCCTACAGAAATAGATAACCTGACGAGCAGATCTCCTCGTGACTTATCAGGTATTATAGTGGTAGAATCTGAGAATATACCGCAGGATAAATTTCCAGGAATGCATAATATTACCCTTACATCATCTCGTGTGATAGATACTACTGTTTTAGATTCAGAAAATAATCCACAAAATGCGTCTGATACACCAGTTCCTTCTCCTATTCACTCATCTCATCATAATGGCAATAGCCAATTCTGCTCAATTGTTCGCCTATTCAGAATTATTCTATATATCCAGATTTTGATGCTCCAACGCCATCAACGGTTGCATCTATTGGCAGCCCTTACACGCCTTCTACAAGCAAGCCACGTAAAAAAACTTATAAAACTGACGAGAACAAAAAAAGAAAAGTCCATAAAGAAAATTGGCAATCGACGCAAAGAAAAATAAATAAAAATGAGGGTAAAAGTTTTACGACTGCGAAAGGTAAGCTAGTAGATGAAAAAGCTATAAAAGATCCTTGTACTTTAAAATGTCGTATGAAATGCTTTGAAAATTTTTCCAAAGAACAACGATTAAAGATTTTCATAAAATTTTGGTCAATTGGTGATCGCATCCTCCAATGGAAATATGTTTTCAAATACACAGAGAAAAGAACACAGAGAAGACAAATATAAAAGAGACAAAACACAATCGTCAATTTACCTACTCTTACCATCTGCCATCTGAGCAAAAGGAAAAAGTAAAAGTGTGTAAAACTATGTTTTTAAATACAATATCTTCAGGCGAAAAAGATCGGGGATATGATATAATTGAACCAGATAACCGTGGTAAATACCATCACAAAAAACAGTAATAGATGAGGAGATGATCAGGAGCGTCTGCGATCATGTAAATTATTTTCCTTTGGTAGAATCTCATCGTATTCGAAAAGATTCTAAAAAAAAGTTTTGGACGGAATCGACAGTGTTTCCCGAATGTTTAAGTTATATTGTGAGTGGGGTGATCTTAAAAATTATTTTAATAGAGCATCGACTAAAAGGCAGTACCGAGATATTGTCAACGAAAAGTTTAATTTAGCGATTCATCGTCCAAAAAAAGATGTGTGTGACGTGTGCCATTCTTTTATGGGCAAGAAAACCCCTACTGATATTGAAATAAAAAAACAGGAGGTACACTTACAACATAAAGAGACTGCTCGTTTACAAAAAATGGACGACAAAAAAGAGGCGTTAGAAAACCAAAAACTAGTAGTTACCACATTTGACTTCCAAAAAAATTTGACTACTCCGCATGGAGAGGTTACTATTTTGTACTATAAACGTAAATTACCTACTCTTAATTTTACTGTCTATAATTGCGGTGATAAAACAGCGAAATGCTATATGTGGCACGAAGGCATTGCAAAACGTGGATCTAATGAAGTGTCTAGTTGTCTGTACAATTTTATAAAAGAACATGCTCAAAAAGGTGTCGAGGAATTTCGCTTTTGGTCTGACAACTGTGGCGGTCAAAACCGAAATGTAATGGTATGTAATATATATTTTTTTTGTTTTTTCTAAATCAATATATTTGGTCCTACACGCGCGCGGCTCCTCGCAGCTGCAGAACTAGAATCCGGCCAGTGGCTGCATGCCTACCCCTCCCCCCCCACCGGTACATATCTAGAGCCGGATACCCTCCGTTTAGCCGCAAGCCTTAGATTAGGAGTAAAGGTCTGCGCCCCCCACAGATGCCCCTGCGGCGCAACCGTCGACGTGCTTGGACACCACGGCCTTTGTTGTCAATTAAGTGCCGGTCGCCTCTCCAGGCACGCTGCCCTAAACGATATCATCCGCCGATCTCTTGCTACCGTCAACGCGCCGGCTATCCTTGAACCAAACGGCGTTTCGAGGGACGATGGCAAGAGACCGGACGGTATGACCCTGGTCCCATGGAAGATGGGTCGAGTGCTAGTCTGGGACGCCACATGCGTCGATACACTGGCACCGTCCCATCTACCAAGAACTTCGGCCAAGGCTGGGGCAGCTGCCGAGGCGGCTGAAACCAAAAAGGTTTTCAAATATCGAAGTCTCGGCCCCCAATACCACTTTGTGGCGTTTGGAGTCGAGACACTAGGGCCGTGGGGTCCAAGCGCCAAGATACTTTTTAAGGAAATGAGTAAAAGGCTCATAGACTCTACCGGTGACCAGAGAGCTGGCAGCTTTCTCTCGCAGCGCATTAGTATTGCCATTCAGCGAGGGAATGCTGCCAGCATCTTTGGCACAATGCCGCGGGGGCCTTATTTAGATATATTTTAATTTAGATTAGTTTTTACCATTTTGTTTTATTATGTGCTGTATGTTTCCCATTAAATGTAATACCCTCGAAAAAAAAATATATTTCTCATATTTTGGAATAAATCATATATCAATTAAAATGTTTTATTTTAAACACATAACACAACATCTAACTGTCGTATCTCATCACTAGAAGAAATGCACAACACAGGTAATTTAGTCGTAAATGACACATGCGACCCATATTATTATCTATTGTCCAATAAAAAAAGGCGTTAGTGACACATACGACCATTTTATATGAACCATGTCCAAACAAAAAAGTAGTATGTGACACATCCGACCAAATCGTTTAAGAATCTCCAGGCAAAATTGTCGGTTGTACTATTTCTGAGGTTTCCTCAAGTATTTTCTTATTTTTACTTATGCACATTTTAAGAGTACCTAAAAATAGTAACTATTCCCAAATTTTATAAGTTAATATCATAATTTGACAATTTTATAGCGTAAAAACCTGTTTGCAAAACTTTGATTGGCTCTGCTGGAAAGTAGTCATTTTGCAGATCCGACAGTGTTACTTGGGACCGTCGATATGCTCTTTTCTTGAAGGTTTAAAGTTTTCTTGTTCAGATGTTATATTAAAAGTAATTATTTTCATAAATAGTTAATTTACAAAAAATCTGGTTATATTTAAGAAGGTTTTCAAATTTCAGCACCCTTACACTTGTAAAAACGCATATTTTATATCTTACTTTTACTAACTTTACTTTTAGTTTTTTAAGCTTATTCACTAGAATGTAAGATCCAGATGTTGGCCTTAGCAAATATACAAATGAGTTTCTCATAACAAAAAAACATATTCTAATCATTTCCCATTCCATGAAATATTTATAAATACAATAGCCAATGCCGTTTAGGTCTGGAGCCATATTTTAAATACCAAATGCTTTATTTAATTCTCTTTCCACTAAAAATCGGCACATATGAAATATCGTAACCATACGTCGGTCTGCCAACGCGTGCTCCCGTCGAAGCTCTTCGTTATGTATCGAAACAATGTCGAGTAATTGTCGACTTAAAATCCGCGAGTGGCCCACTTTATAGTTATTTGTTTTACAAGGGGGCAAAGTTGCTGCTTAACCACTCGTGCTAATATTTATACCCGAGCAAGGGGAAGATTCCAGAATTCCGAAAGTGGAATCTTGAGCATTGCGAGGGTTTCAAAGTACGAGGGTTAAACAAAATTTTTCACCACACCAACCGGAAGAAAATATTAACTGTAATATCTTAATAATACTCAAAGAAAACATGTCCAAATGAACGTCATTAAATATTTATTATTCAAAATCATCATTTAAAAGTTACGTTCACCAGATAACATTAGGAAACCACTCAAAATTTGCATCTGATTACTTTGGCCCACACGTGGATAAAATGCAACTTTCTCTTCAGTTTTTGGACAATCAAGAGATACTTTAGCAGCTGGTGTAGTGAAAATATTTTTAATATACTTATACGTGTCTCATGGAAGCTTTGTAACCTATTAAAATATGCACATTGAGTTTTAACATCCACCTAAAAATTATTAATTATTTATTAAAAACAAGCTACCAAACTAATGCATATTTGATTCAAGAGTTGGTAAAATAAAAGGTGACTCGGGTTTCATGTTCACTTTTGGCGCGGTATTACATCAAAAGAAGTATTCGATCAACGTGTTTCGTGGGTTTTTTTTGGTTCATTTGCCACGTGCCATACGCCTCTGCTTGTAACTTTGAGCGTAATGTATAAGCGTCAAGCGGGAATACAAGTTGAAATCGACATAAATTATCTACGCTAAGTAAAACCACAACCTAATGCTTCTATGAAACTTGGCATTATTTATTAATGAAAAAATATTTTTGACCTGAAATAAAAATAAGAATAAATTTATTGAGAATTAGCAACGTTTTAATGCAGTGACAGTTTTATATTTACAAATCTAAAATGCATACATCAATGATGACGCACGCGGAGCACGCCATATTATATGAAGGTTTACAGTTATTTATATGTACGTTGTGATCGTGTCATTCACGAATACGCGTGCCTTGACTCGTAATGTCATGTTATTAAAGGTGAGATTTGACAAATTTGCGCGTCATCGTAGATGACACGAACCATAACTAACTGGTTGATAGTTTGTTGTTGTTTGCTGAACTATTAACGCTTTATTGTTCGGTACCCCTAGTGTAAGTTTGATCGACATCATAACGTGACGAACGCGTTTGCGTTAAGTCTCATTTTGTATAGGATTTTGAGTTTTCAAAACGTCCCGCTTGGCGCGCTCTTTCTAAATCCAATACAAAATGAGACTAAACGCAAACGCGTACGTCACGTTTCGAAATCGAATTTATTTACACTAGGGGTACTGAACACACTAAGACACAAATATGTTACAGACAACATAAAGGTGAACTTGTCCTTTCAAGGAATTTCTTCTAGTCAACTTATCAATAAATGACAATTGATGAAGAACAGTAGACTAGAGGAAAGTCAGTAAAATAATATAAAAAAATCCAGGTTTCAGATAGATATTGTCGTATTCTGCTTCGGTTCTGTTTTTATGTTCTGTGTTATTTTGTGTTTGTTTTACGTGTCAATGGGACTCTGAAAATCAGCGTCGCAACACTACTGATGTGCTGCGACACATGCTGAGTGTTATCCTTTTCTGGAACCACCCGCAGAACTGTAACTTCTAATTTACATAGATTTAAGTCTATTTTAATATTGTTGTGTATGTGTTTCGAATAAAAGCATCATTCATTCATGATTCATTCATATTCATTATTAAGTGGTTTTTATTACGCTATTAACGTGTTTAACCCGCTTCCTGATTTAACTTGGGCCACAACGTTAATGTACGGTTTATGTAAATATTACGAGAGTTTAACTATTCAGTTATTCACTTAGCGTTAGTACTCTTCGGCTGTCTTTGTATCGCTGAAATACTTTCTTTCTTCGCTAAATCGCTTTTTGTCATGCTGTTGCTAATAGGATTTTAAAAACATTGTGAAATTTTCTAGGAGATTTAAGTTTGTTGTGTTGACGAAACCTTCACATATATTTTAAGCCACGTGGATCATATGATATAAAGGGTGAAATTGATATCTTTGGCCCTACGTTGAGGGGTGGATATACACAGTGGGCCAATTAAACCCGACAGATTTTAACCACGCATTCCTGCGGTCATAAGGAGCAAAAAATGTTAAATGAGTTTAAGCCAAATTAGCCAAAAAAAATCCTTTTGCGGTTTCTGCACACGACACGTTATTTATTTTTACACCTTGGTGAAAAAAAAATCATTACAACGAATAAGTAAAGTTTTTTTTTGTTTACAGACGAAAATTGCGAGTTTACTTTAAAACTTTAATATCTGTCAGTAGGTATGTCTAAACCAAGTCACATACTGGCAGCGTCACAGCTACAAAGGCGTTTTTGACTAAGTTATAAAAGAAACAAATTTTCACAGAAATTGTCACTATCTCTAAAACAAGACCGATTTCAGAAAACATTCTATGACATTTTAGTCTCTAAATGCGGTCAAGAATACACCTTTGAAATCTGTCGGGTTTAATTGGCCCACGGTGTATAGGTTATACTGAACAACTTTTATTATGGGGCCAACCCCAAAATTGCGAAGAACAATCTGCCGTCTCATACATTTTGGTGAATCACATGTCAATGTTTTGTATGAGACAGCTGTTTATTTCGCGATTTCAGAGTTGGCACCATAGTAAAAGTTGTTCAGTATGATCCATATATTCACCTCTCAGCGTATGGGCGAACATAACAATTTCACTCACGTAATAAAACTATTCACTATTGACGACCTGTCTGGCCTAGCGGGGAGTGACCCTGCCTATGACATTTACTGGTAAGGGCATTTATTCCGGTGATGAGCATGGATATTTGTTCCTAAGTCATGGGTGTTTTCTATGAATTTAAGTTTTTATAAATATGTAGGTATTTATTGTCTAAGTACCCACAACACAAGCCTTATTGAGCTTACTGGGGAACTGGTTCAACAGCAAAACTGCTAGGGAGCTTCTAGGGCTCAAAAGACACAAAGCCTGCGCGGTGACCAGAATTTTGACTGGACACTGTAAATTGAACAAACACATGTTTCAAATCGGAAAGAAACAAGACGCGACATGCAGGTTCTGCCATGAGTCAGAAGAGACTGCAATGCACATTATCTGCTCCTGTGGACCACTAATGTCAAAAAGAAGTACCCACCTAAGGCGGCACGTATTGCAACCCTATGAGGTACAGAACATTACGGCCCAAAGAATCTGGAATTTCCTGGATTCAACGGGCATCAGTAATGAACTTTAAAGGGCTGTCACAATAGACCAATGCCTGGTCGACGTGGCATTCAAAGGCCCACAAACTACAATAATAATAATACTGGGGAACTTAGTCAATTTGTGTAACAATGTCCTATAATATTTATTTATTTATATTATTTTCTATTCCCAAGATTATTATCTAATGAGGGGACTAATCTTCGTGGAGTTTTTTACGATACAGGTGGCAAACGAGCAGACGTATTGCCTGATGGTAAACAATTACCGTCCTCCAAGGACATCTGAAACATTAGAAAACTTGCAAGTGCGATGCTGGCCTTAACATGAGAGTACCTACGTACACTATTTTCTTGAAGGTTTTTATTTTAGTTCATATCGGTCCGGAAATACCGCAGGCGATAGTTCAATCCACAGTTTTGTGCGAGGCAGGAAGTTAAAAAATACTTATTGCAGGGTGAATAAATAATCTTTACTATTATTTTAATTAAAAACTCTAATATGCTACTGTGGCCCTAGTGAATAAGGGTACAAGTCTCTGGCAGCGCAGGTGTAAAGGGGTGTAAGTTCCACGTAACACTTATGCCCTTATACACCTAAACTGCCATGGACTTGTACCCTTTTTCACTAGGGCGACAGTATTCAGTCTATCATTCACACTTTTTTTTAACTAAAAGTTTTCCATATATTAAATGAAAACTCTTTCATATAAAATGAAACTGAAATAAATACCTACCTACAAATCTAGCCCAGCCAACAGCGATGTAGTAGATTGTTAACCAAGGGATGAAAGGCACCCATTTCTGCCCAGGTAGTTTGGCACTCGAACGCAGAGAAAGAGTAATAGTTCGAGGCTGAAATGCAGCCTTTTACCCGAGTTAAACACTCTACTTTCCATTCGAATACGAGGAACACAGCTAAGTATACACAGTTTATAGTTTTTCTTGAGCGTACTTTTAATTAACAGTTTAAGAAAAAATATCGGTATTTATGGAATAAGGAGTTAATTAACAGAATGGAAATTTACAAGAAATTTATTTAAACCCAAAATTCTATTGCATATCGTAAAAAACGTAACGTATTTAGGAAGTACAATGCTCTGGAGCAGAAACGTAATATTTTCTGCGCACTTTTTAGAACAACAACGACCCACTTTCAAAGCGCGAGAAATGAAAAAGTTATTCAATGTGGCTAACTAAGTATTACGGACCAAAACATATTTTGAACCTGAAACTCCAAAGAAGCCACCACAAACACTTAAATACCTTAATCAGGAACCGAACCTCGACTTGGCAGCGCTCTGGGTCATGAAGACAAGGACTCTCGAACAAAGATGTTCCAGGCACTTCGCAATCGAGTTGCCCCCAAACACGCTTTAAGGACGTACGAAGGTAACTTGACTAGACCAAATTAAGTAAGGCTGGGGCTTGGGCTAGGAGAGCGGCGGATTTATGAGCGTAAACGATTTTGAGATTAGGGTTATTGTTGGCGCTTTTAAGTAAGGGGCTTGGGCAAATAATAAAAAAGCGGTAAACTAGCATTAAAAGCAATTTAAAAAACCTTATCTAATATAAAACCCAGTCTAACGTAAATGCGCCTTATGTGTGGACACATGCAGGCAGACCAAAGATATTTTACAAGCTCACCAAAATACTACTGAAAACCCTTAGACAGGTATACAGAAATAAATACTAAGGGACTCCGTGCACACTAAAGGAAGCAGTTACCAACCTGAACCATTGCTAGGCTTCGTGGAGGAGCTGGGCACTGGGGAAAATAGGCACAATGGTTGTCGATTTGCGGAAAATGCCCAAAAACACAAACTACCTAACTAACTAAATGCGACTTGTTCAATATGGCTAAAAATAATCCTAAAAATAATCTTACAATAACATTCCAAAACCGGTTGGCAAATATCTTCATACCAAAAGCAATGAAAATATATTATTTTGTTGTGGACAAACAAACCAGTATATTTAGATATTTTTGAATGTTCGTAGTGCCTGCTTCCGGGTAAGACTCAAAGAACTAAGTACATGGAGTATCAAGCGTTTTGTAAAAGTTTCCCCGCTGTTTTCATGGCCACACCGCCGCCGGCATTCAAGGCACGTAGCGCCTCCACGTCGCGTGTCCACCTTGCAAGCGACATGCTTTCTTATCCGGGATTAAGTGGAATTAACGAATATCTTTGTTTATACAGCCTCCGATAGAGACATAACATTTTCGTGCTATTGTATCGAAGTATTTGCTATCGAAAAGCGGGGGATTTTTATTTCATTGTCAAAATTTCTAGGTTTTTAGTGATATATTAAACATATCACAACGGGCGTTCCCGTACTTTTCGCTGAATTACAATTTTTTTTTTCTATTTTTTCTTTTCGACCTAACTTACGTGAGTGACCCGTTGTGATAGCCCAAAAACTCAGAAATCGAATTTTAAAATTTAACTTATTTTTTATAAGACATGTATATCATCTCCAAATTTTGATTTCAAAGAGACAATTTTATTTAGACTCGTCACAATTCAACATTCCTTTCTCACTGTTCCATACTCTGCGTTAGGCATGGTTCACACTGTCACGGAATTATTGAAATGGCGCCCGTTTGAAATCTGTGTGAGTCCAGTTGTCGCTGACACCGCGCTGAATTATATATATCGGGCCGGACTGCGCTGTGCGAATTATCTTCGATTCTGAAAGTGTGGACGTGGCTTTGGTTATTTGTTTTGGGTGAGTTAACGCTTTTATCATTGACAATGTTTTTCATTATTTAAAGATGAAATAGAATATTATGTCAAGGCCCAATGTACACTCCGTTTCAATCTAATTAGAACCTTTCATAAACTAAATAAAATGGCATTTGTTTTGTTTCATTGTATTGTCAAACAAACAAAATTACTGTACAAAAAAAACAGCCTATATACGTCCCATTGCAGGGTATAGGTCTCCTTTCATGTGCGAGAGGGCTTGGGCTATAGTTCCCACGCTAGCCCAATGCGGATTGAGGACCTCACATGCACCTTTTTTTTTTCGCAGATGCATGCAGGTTACTATACAATGAGGCTCAAATTAAAATGAGAAAATGTTGTACGAGGCTAGATCAGCCAGACAAAAGATGTCGTTCCAATTGCGACCGCAACAGCATTACTGGGTTATAACCGCGAAAATCGATTCGCATTTTTTTGTTTGACTAAGTACATAGTGAAAGCCATAGTGAAATAAAAGAGAATGATCCCAGCAATTTGCGAATTTCGGTTTTTGCGGTAGGCCCCCTGTTGCAAAGTTACTGTTGCGGCGTAAACATGTGCCACAATTAAAGTGACGTTCGGAAATCAACTACAGCTGCATTACTGTTGCGGCGTCGTTATTTTCGCAACTGTAACCATCATATTTCCTTGCTAAAATGAGTGATATTCGCCGCTACATTACTGTCCCGATTATGACGTTCATTCCGATTTCCGTCACTCATTTTATTTATTTTATCAAGCAAATCACAGTGGTGACAATACTTAAAATTACATCAAATAATAAGATTTCAGTACATTTTATTGTAAATGAAATTATAATCCTTAATCGTCGTCATATTTATCGAATAATTAAATTACCTATCGCTTTGTTATTACTTAATTTTACAGCGCATTAACGCCCCGTAGCTGTAATGCTGTAAAATGTAGCTCAATAAATTTCAAATAATATTTAAATACTACACAATTGTCTTAAGTCATAATTTTATCGACATCGTCTTAACTACTTATAGTATAGTATATTTCCGCGCACTTTTAAAACGTCAAACCAAAATGCATCCGTCAAACCGGAATTTCCACATATGTATAAGCCAGTTTATAATTCGTTTATTTGTTCGACCCGAAAGAGTAATAATAATAAGGCAGCGTTTTCTGTCGTCACTACATACATGAAAAATATATCAAAAAAATAATAATAAAGAAAAACTTTAAAAACCTTTGATTCCCTACGCATATATTATGTTTCTTCTCAGACCTCAATATAACGTAATGATGTATAACACTCACTAGCTGTAACATAAACATGTCTACCCAATTCAGACACAGTATCCCTTGAATTATCAATAGGACACAGATGCGTCACTCGCAGCCTCTACATCTTACCAAAACGTTCTAAGCGCCCCCAAAAACAATACACTTACGACATTTCGTCATGGAGCAATGAGACATTTAACTGAGCGTTGGTATACTTTATGTCGTTGGAGTAAGGGTTAAGAATAGTCAGTGTGACAATGGTACTTGAGCGACGAATGCATCGTTGTCTCATGATTTATACTGATGTTTCAAGGCTTGTCTGGGTTTGATGCAAGTTGAATATTAGATTTGGTTGTGTCTATGTGGCTATGGTTGTAGTCGTGTTTGCCGTTCCCGTATTGGCTTCTACAGCCATGAAAAACGTTGTCGCCCTGCCTAAAGGCCTACGCTAGCCCTAACTCTGCTGTATAGTCTGTAATAGACTCGAAGGCCACTGATATGATGATGCTGATGAGGTAACTATAACAGCGCGGCTTACGTGGGCGATGACTCGCGAATGTGACGCGGCGCGGCGCGGCGGCCTAACGGCATTCAGAGATCGCCCACGTAGGACATTAGGAATCAAAGGATTGAATTCACCCGCGCCGCGCCGCTTCGCGTTCGCGAGTTATTCGCTCAGGTAAGACACTGCCTAAAGGTGACGTTTGGATGTCAACTGCAGCTGCGTTATATATTTTTTCATATTTTTTGGACCTCTGGTTCAAATGTTAGAGGGCCGAGGGCATATATTCTTTTTCTTTTGGAGCAATTATTTCCGAAAATAATCACTTTATCAAAAAATTCTGGGTGTAAACCCGTATTCGTTTTGAAAGATCTATTCAACGGTACTCCACACCATTGGGTTACCACTTTACCGTTCTAGCGCCATGCTTGATTTGTGTCCCATGCCAAATTGTACCTTTCTGACACTAACGGTCACGGAGCACAGCCGCGGACGGATAGGCAGACGGACATAGCGAAACTATAAGGGTTTCTAGTTGATTATGGAACCCTAATAAAAATAACGTTGAAGGACCAATTTTAAACCAATTTTCAAATGTCGTGGATCTCTATAATAAGGATTTTTTTGTCGACTTTATAGAATTTCAACTCTAAAAGATCTAATTTTTGAACAATTGATTGATTGATGGTATTTTTTTTGCCAAGATCTAGAATATAATAATAAATCTCTTTCACTATAAACAAAAAGTCAAGGACAGAAGCTAGTAATACTATATATGCGAAAAAAAACTGTATGACTGTCAGTTATTTCTACATGTTTAAACCGCTGAACCGATTGCTTGAGCATCTCTCAAGGGAATAGAAAGGGGCTTGAAATTTGCTTTGTAAGTGGTATATAGAAATACTAATTCTACGCGCACAAAGTCGCGAACAGAAGCTAGTACGCCATAAATTCAGTTTTTCAACGGCGCCCAACCAAATATATCTAAAAGAACACCTTTTCTAACGGTGAGTAATAAAACTCTCTCGTATAGAAACTTCTCCGCGAGGTTCCAGGCGCAACTTTCACACGATATTTCTTTCCTAACTTTACAATTCTTATATTTTTCTTCAACTGTTTCTTGTGTGGCGGCGTTTTGCGAAAGAAATATCTTTGTATTCAGAATAATGAATAAGTGTTATCTATTTTGATAAATATCTGCGGTAGTGTTTATTTTTATTAATGTTTGTACTGTATATAAATAAAAAAAATCAATCAATTTAATAAATATTATAGGAACTAAGTTCCGCGGTAAGCTCAAGAAGGCTTGTGTTGTAGGTACTAATACGACGATATATATAATATACAAATACATAACACAACACATAACATAATACATTTTTTTGTTTTGTTTTGTCTGTTTGATGTTAACCTGTTTAAGTGCAATAAAGTGACATACATACATACTGTTAAACTAAATACACCAGTCATCATCAAATAAAGGATTTAATACAATAAAAACTACGGCGCCGCCATTGCCGCGATGCTCATCTGTCAGTCCTTGCCGCGCTATAGTGATGTGACCATATATCCAATACCGGCTGCACTTAAGAAAGCCTCATTATCGGTTATCAATACATACATAACAATCATCCAAGAATCTGGAACAAATATCTATGCCCATCACACAAATACATGCCCATACCGGGCTTCGAACCCAGGACCTTCGGCTGCATAGACAGGGACGACAGGTTCACTACCCACTAGGCCAGACCGGTCGTCGGTCGGTTCATTAATAGAAAATTGGGCTAGTTTTGAAAATGGCAAATAATATTATATCTATAAAACCAGAAACAATACTGCAACACTTACAAGGCATCAGCGAAGAAATTCGATAAAACCAAAAAATTGTATTATATATCATGATTCAATTAACAATACAAATTGTATTAAATATTGTTAGTCGCTTTAGAATACAATTCTATTTGTTTGAGGTACAGTAGTCATTCTACAGAATATATTAGGCTAATTCGAATGTTCACCTGATATCAAACTGATATTTGTATCATAGTATAGTAGCAGTGGTGGTGGTGGTGGTGGTGGTAGTAGTAGTGTGTAGTAGTATAGTAGTTTTGTAGTGTCATGTGTGTATTTGATAGTTGTAGTGTTGTGTTCCTGCCGGTGAGTAAGGTTGCCAGAGCTCAACGAGTGTGGGAGGGGGTTAGGGTCGGCAACGCGCATGTAACTCCTCTGGAGTTGCAGGCGTACATAGGCTACGGATACTGCTTACCATCAGGCAGGCCGTATGCTTGTTTGCCACCGACGTAGTATAAAAAATATTGGAATCATATAAGACACCCGCGCGAATGACAGCTGATAGGATTCCAATATGATTCAAATATCAGTTTGAAGACAGGTGCACATTCGAATTCGAGCTGATTGTTTCTAGAACCTAATTTCAACAAAGGAAAAACGGTTAGTTCGCAACGGCAACGTTTTCGGAAATATGTAGATTTGTTAGCGCGGTATAATTGGCTCGGTGATTCACCTACAAGTCACGTTCGCGTATGGGGATTGTTTGCAATGCAATTTGTTCCTCACAAACCATAGTTTATGATTGTTGTAACTATTACTAGCATTTTGTAATTTAAGAAGGTACATATGAACAAGTTTACACAAACAAATATAAAACAATATCACGACATCTCTTCCAACGAATTTGTGTACCTTTTTTGGTACGGAATCCTAAATCCAATAAAGTGAAATAACAATTAAAATTTAACAAAAAAATTTTACTGACTATAGTGGGTTTCTTAATAAAAAGTTCCTCAATTGACGTTCAAATGCTTCGTCAGTAGGGTGGTAGTATGGTAGCATAGTAGTAGTAATAGTAGTATGTGGTTGTCTTATGTTTGCTGAGAAATTGGCCAACCAATAGTATAACAAACAACAGTATAAATTGGTTGGTTGGTTGGGTGGTTGGTTGCTTGGTTAGTTGGTTGGTTGGTTGGTGGTGGTTAGTTGGCATTGCCTTTGGATCGGATATATGTCAGTGTCAAAAGCGACCTTTCTTCGAACAATAATAGTGACATTATTTGTTACACTGACTTATCCGATCCATGTCGAATCTAGCTAGACCTAATATTTGACGCATATTAAGGTTCAAATCGAGTTGTTTTGCTGAGAAACCAGCGCTATGTAGTTTAGTAGTGGATTCTTTGTTTACTCCAAATCGCGATCGAGCCGACCGCATCAGTCCGTCATCGTCATGTCCGTCCGACCATCGATTTCACATTAGGCCCTGCATTATCAGCTCTCCACTTTTTGTCCAACTTTCCACTAAATGAGCGCTTTTTCTGACATGGGCTGAAATCGTTTGTCTTAATTTCGATTAGCCGTGTTTAGAAATGCAAGCAGGACTCTTATCACATTAAACTTAGAGGTGAAATTTGAATGAGGATATGAAAATCGAAAGACGATCCTGCCCAGGATTAAATTGTGTCAAGTGTAAACTTGCTTACGATACGTTCGTCTTTGGCTCACACGGCTCACAAGTTATTTATAAAATACCGCAATTACTCATAAAATTAACCACGAATGTAGGTCCTATTCTCTGACATTTTATATTACTGTATTTGACTACTAATTTATTGTTATAATTATTTCATTGTTTTTTAAGGTTCCGTAGCCAAATGGCAATAAACGGAACCCTTATAGATTCGTCATGTCCGTCTGTCTGTCCGATTATGTCACAGCCACTTTTTTCCGAAACTATAAGAGCTATACTGTTCAAACTTGTTAAGTAGATGTATTCTATGAACCGCATTAAGATTTTTACACAAAAATAGAAAAAGAAAACAATAAATTTTGGGGGCTCCCCATACTTAGAACTGAAACTCAAAAAATCTTTTTTCATCAAACCCATACGTGTGGGGTATCTATAGATAGGTCTTCAAAAATGATATTTAGGTTTTTAATATCATTTTTTTCTAAACTGAATAGTTTGCGCGAGAGACACTTCCAAAGTGAAAAAATGTGTCCCCCCCCCTGTAACTTCTATACTTAATAACAGAATGAAAAATCTAAAAAAAAATATATGATATACATTACCATACAAACTTCCACCGAAAATTGGTTTGAACGAGATCTAGTAAGTAGGCGAGTCCGACTCGCACTTGGCCGCTTTTTTCCTTAGTAGGTACTTAATTATTTTTAATGAATTATCATTATATTATACAATCTACCGATCTCTGTGAGTCCATGTTATTTAGAAATATTGTGACATTGTTTAAATATCGAATTTCTAATGAGAAATAAATTATTCTATCTATCTATCTATAACGTTCCATTTTTAATAAAGACCATATAAGTAGCTCAAATAAAAATCACAGACGCATAACACAAACAAAGTTACAAAAAGCCTTTCAAACGACAGCCCACAGCCTGCAAACCTAATTCCGAACGCCGATCCAAGCCGGACAATGGACCGCGGCGCGACGTGAGTTTCCGCGCAGATCGCATTAAAAGCTATAATGCGGACTCTACATGAGGAAGTCTGTAGCTTCCGCGTGTGGAAATTAAATCTAGCTGACCAGGCCGATTTGAACTTACAAATTAATGGAAAGTTGATTTCATTTAGACATCACCCGACCGTGTACTTGACTCATAATATGTATACACATAGGTGCGAGCGAGATGCGCTGCAACAAATAACATATCTGATATTAGTAATAAATCAATTATAGATGGTGGCGCTCGAACCGGAATTCCCTTTTGGTACTTATAAGTATTCCCATTTGTCCCACGTGAACACTGCCATACATGAGGTGAGGACTGATGGAAATATAAATATGAATGCACCTTTTTCTACACCTTATATATAGGAATACACCTTACTTTTCTATCTAGAGATATAAGTAACTCGACTGTGTTTTATGTATTAGAGAAGAGACATAATTATCTATTTCGTTAAGATATAATAAAATGGTAACAAACTGTCTCTGTTTGTTTGTCTGTCTGTGTTTGTTTGTTGTTGTCTGCCCAATGGTTGACTAGTAGAGAATGCCTTAAGGCGTTAAGTCCGCCATTTGTATATACTCTGTTTTTGTAAATTTGTGCAATAAAGTTTATATAAATAAATAAATGTAGATACTTTTGACAATATAGTCTGAATTGTTACTTTTGATGAGGACTGTACCCGTGGTATTACAAACATGTTAGAAAGTCGTCAAGAAACATTAACAAGTCATGGTTCAACAAAGTTAGCAGCTAACTCATAAAATTGCAAGAATACCACAAATTAGCAAAATACACTTTATCGTCCATGTTGCAACGGACCTAAAAATTTTACGTCTTACCGTTTTATGCCAAAATGGCATAAGTTTGTATAAAAGCTGTAAATCATACAGCTTTTTGAATGGAACAGTAATGTGACTGCATTTCCCCGTATTGCATTTATTGCAGTATTTGCCTGTTACAATGTGATACGTGATATTCGGAAATGCCTTCGGCTGTCAGCGCTTATTTATGGATACGAAGAATATGAAATGTCCCAGTTTTATTGGGAGGAAGTATTTTGTTGCTAAATTGTTGACGGTTTTGTTGGAGGATGTGTGTGGATTATATTACATTTCGATATTTTGTCTTAAATTCCATAATAAAACGCGGACTTTGTCAGGTTGAATTTCCGATGTCCCCTATTCTTATAGGGATGAAATGTAGAGAGATATTATACGTGAGAAGGCAATGTGTGATAAGCAGAGTTCGAAATTAATATGGTAAGTTTCTGAGTTAATAGAGACCCTAATTTAAATAAAATAAATTATTTTAATAGAAATATAAAATTGAAATAAATGAAAATTTTGTAACGCATTAAATACTTAGGTAAATATAAAAAAAATAATAATAAATAAGCTATTGTAATTTTTATGTTTTCATGCAGTATCAACCAATCGAACCTATCACTCAAAAAAAGGCCGAAGAATTTTTGGTTAGAAAACCTGCTCGGTACAAGTTAAATTTAAACATTCAGGCCGTATTTATTTTAATAGCCTCAGAGCAATTCCGATAAGACTCCTTAATAAAATATGAACTCTCCTGGAAGCGTTTCCTTTGCAAGCAGCATTTACATAAATAAACATAATGAAAAAAAGGTAGGTAGCTTACACAGTTTGCAGAAATCCACCGGGCGAAACATTTTAAAAGCTGTTCCTATACCAATCTTTGTTCTTGATTTTACTTACCCCTGGCTCAGAAGCACTGCTTTAATCTTAGTGTTACAAACATTGGAAACGTCTACGTAATACAATTTTGTATTTTTGACAAACTGCAATTATTTTCATTTTCATTAAGTGCGTTAAAGATAAAGTATCTCGCCCGTGAGATAAGACTACCCGCCCCTCTTTAATTACTTAATACAATTAGAAAAAGGCACCTCCTGTGCTAGGCCCACTGTCCCTGTTTACACATTGACTATAGTCTAGTGTGGATTCATACATTTGCTCCTTGGGTTAAGTAGCAAATGTACTCGCATTAAGTTAAGCCGTTCCATTTATATAGGACTCCTCGAGACCAGCTTTCTATGCTTTTGCTCATTAATGTTGTTTAAAGTGATAGCTTATTATGCAGTAAACTAATGTGGAAATGTGCAGATAGTGAAATGTTTATCTTGAAACGCGTTTTACCATTCTGGAGTCAACGCTTGGTAGTCTTCGTGGTTTCTTGTAACCGGACACTGTCTTGTACTAACCGGACACTGCATAGTTATTGTATAATTTAGCTCTCTCCACCTTCACACTGGCTAAATTGTCCTACTGGACACTAGCCATGTATTAAAAAAAACTGAACTGAACTGAATAAATCCAGACCAAAAACATAACCCTGATAATGAAGTCAAAATACTCCCCGTGTATTTAGTGTGAACTGATGTAACTCATATTTCCTTACTGATTAAAAATAAGTGCTTGCGACTTGCTATTTTATGGGCCGTACTTTCTTAGATTTTACTACAAAATTATAATTATAAACCTTATAATCTGCAACAATGACAGAAAACTCGTAATCCCATGAACATGTCATAATTTAACCACCCACGGCGTGCAAGTGACAAGGCTCAATTACACGGTCGGCGGTGCGGTTGATCGAAATTAAACAAGCTCTGATTGGTCGTCCGATGGGACGTGTAATATTAATGCTGTGTCAACGTCCGCTGGATTAGACGAGCTGCTCATATGGTCAATGAGGCTGTGTGATCAGTTTGTTAATCCTGTTGGGATGCATTGATGTGATAATGCAAACAATGTAAACAAGATTTCAAATGAGAACCGGAAAAAGGTATCGTTTACGAAGGAAAAGAATCTAAGGCCTCCAATCTAGTGCTGAGATTGAACCAGCGTCTTCTCTATTACTTCTCTATTTCAAACGCCATAAAAACAGCCCGGATTAGTTTGGCTTAGTTTGGAGATTAGTGTTTTCTCCTTAATATAAGGTCAATAACGGAAAAACTGGCATCTAAAATTTTTGGTCGGGAAGACCGTCACAACAAGGCAAGAACTCTCATATTTCTATACGTACTTCGCTCACAGTCAGAAAGGAGGAGCATCGCGCCTTCTGCTCCAGGTACCGACCTTTTATAAGTGTACAAACGAGAGAGAAAGTTAGAGGAGACTGCAATGCTCATTCTCTGTTCCTGTGGACCACTAATGTCAAAAAGAAGTACCCACTTAGGGCGGCACGTATTGCAACCCTATGAGGTACAGAACATTACGGCCCAAAGAATCTGGAATTTCCTGGATTCAACGGGCATCAGTAATGAACTTTAAAGGGCTGTCACAATAGATCACTACCTGGTCGACGTGGCACTCAAAGGCTCAAAAAACCCCAATAATAATAATAAAGTGTACAAACGCAAGATTAAGAAGCGATAAAAGAGCTCGTAGACGGTTTTACGTGATAGACAGTCTTCACCATTCCAATACAAATATTTAATATATTTATTAGTTCCCTAGTTAGAAGTTTTTGCATGAGGCGGATTAGCGTGCATAGCATGTGGTTATTAACTGTGTGAGTTTGTATTTCTAGTTACATTTTAGCGTGATTTCAACCTGATTGGGCTTCTGATGGGATGTGTGATATTATTAATACTGCGTCAACATTCGCTGTATTAGACGAGGCTGCTCATATGGTCCATGAGGCTGTGTTTGATGTCTGGTGCGTTGATTGGTTTGTGATGATGCAAACTAGATTTTACATATACCAACTATGTATGTAAAGCTTATGATGGGGCAGACAATAAAAGCACAATGAAGTAGTGGTTTTATACTTAATTTATTTACTATGATTCATACAGCCTAACGAAAAACATAAATAAAACGTATATGGGCGCCACCTAGTTTCATTTTTAATACTTGTTTTTATACTATACACAACATTGAAACTTTACACTGTCTACTTTTGACGGTTCTTGAGATACAGAAATTTAAGGTTATCCAAAGATTGCCAAAGGAATTATTGCACGATTTTCAGACTGTTCAAGGCGATGAAAACTTATATAAATTTAATGTCTTCCTCCCTCCTTCAACAAATATTAAATATAAACTTATTTGTTAACATATAATTAAATCCCAGCTAATTACACCAGAATAAGATTGTAACACAACCAATAAACGTCGCATAAATCCGCTCGTCTCATACATCAGATGCTGAGACGTCCGTATTCCGTGTAGCCGCAGGGTACGGCCATAAATCTAGCGCCACGTACGAGCGTATGTCCTGGGATGAATTTACACCGATACTATATACTGGATGCTGTTTAAAATGGTGGAGTGGGAAAGGGGATTTTTATTTAATATAACCGTAGCAAGAATTTACAGAAAATGGGATAAAGACGTTTCATTTACACGTCAAATTTTTAATTTGGTAGTCAACAAAGAGCAGACGAGCCGACTGATGGGAAGCGGTCATCGTCGTCCATGGACATAAGTAACATCACAGGAGCCACTTAAGCGTTGCCGACCTTGGAGAACCATAAATACCCGCTTCTTGAAGAATCCCATGACGTAGCGCAAAGGAAATACCTCAGGAGGCAACTCATTCCACATTCTGCAACCTCTGGGAAGAAACGAGCAAGATGCTCGCTTATTCTTGGTGTGCCAATCTAAGAAGAGAGGATGAGCTTTGCTCCTTTGGCGGGAGGTGCGGTGATAAAAACGAGACGATGACACCAATTCACAAAGTTATTCGGAGCATTCCCCGTTGTATAGACGTTCTGAACATGCAAAGAGATCCAACGTCTCTCCGAAGGCTAAGAGAGGTTCTAAGCCGTCAGTAAGTCATGTGACAATTATGGTGTTAGGCCAATAATACGGCTTGGTACCAACGTTCTTTGTTTTATTATAGACAATAGGAACAATCAAAGCTAACCTAAACCCTATATTTCAATATACAGCAATCTAATATCCGTTTATCATGTTTACTTATCATGAATCTGTGTTTGAATTGTCTTCAATATTACAATTATTATAAAATAAAGATCAATTCCACCAACCTGTTTGCGTTAAAATTTGTTAAAATTTTCGCTAAGCATTATTGTTTGATAAATGTCATAGTTCTAAGTGGCGTTGATCAATTGTGGTTGGTACAACTGGCCCTAAGTATGTTAAAAAGGTTTATGTACTCTAAAGACGGGGCGCAAACTAAATAAAGTGGTAGGTAGATATACTGCTAAAGTGCAATGAACTTGGTTACACGCCGGTGCCACAGTACAGCCATGTCTGGAGCTGTCTGGTGACAGCCTACTGCGACGTGACGGACGATTCTGCACATAACGAAAGCCACCGGCGTGGCCGCACATTTGCTCTGTCTCCTTCGACAACCTCTTTGAATGGAGGATGATGTACGGTTTACATGAAGGTTTGTCAGAATTCGATAACATTATTATCAACTCGGGCTAGAAACCAATAAGACAATGATGTTTTTTTTGTATGTATTACAGAGTTCCTTTTCTCACCTATTGCCAAGACACTCAAAATTGGTTACGTTTTTCAGTTATTCTGTAAACGTAAGCGTCATTTGTGCTCCAGGCTTACGGACACATATCTACGTATATTTCTAGCATGTAGGTACATACCTTTATAAAACATTGAATACATTTTTGATGGTCAATGAACACAGACCTATAAGGTAACAAAAATGGGTACCAGCTTTATTGAACTTACTTCCGAAAGTAGTCGATTTATATATAAGTTTCAAATGACAATTTATTTTATTTTGTAAATTAACGCACCGTTACGATTGTACACTGCGGCAAAATCCATAAATATAAAAAATACCAATCTTAACAATACCAAAAGCTCCTATTGTTACAAAATAGTTATTTTATTGAAGTTTCTGAAGTTTTCGGCGACAAAGTATAAAAGACGAACTGAACGACGGATGGGCGGAACCAAATGAGTGATGGATGCCCTAGTTCGAAAGTCCAATTGATGCGAAGACTAACCTAAAAGCTTATAAAAACACCTAGACGGTGCAGGTTGAATAGTGACACGACACGAAATATGACCTTCAATTACATTATTCTCTGTTTTCTTTCTCTTTAACCGAAATAATTGTCTTGAATTCTGAATTAATATAAGTCCAACTAAGGAAAATGCTGTGTGTTTTGCGTTTCCGTTTTTTAGATGGTTTTCCCGAGTCTTCTATAGCCCCCATATAACCTATGTCATAGCTAATAGCCACATAGCCATTGTACACACTAAGTAAGCCGCAATGGACGTGTGACAATCTGAGTAATAACTGCGAACCGAGTCATGACGGCCGTGACGGATGCGCGGGGCAGACTGAGTGCACTAGGCTTATGGCTAACATTACGTCGCTGTTCGTAAATTATATTAAGATAATATAAACAACTCATGTATTATATACTTAATAATTGACATTTTTAATATAGCATTTCTTGATTTTGTTTTTAAGCAAGACAAACCAATGTGTGAAATATTATTATAACTGCATTGTAAAATTCAATTTTTCAATTCAAATTCAATTCAAATATACTTTATTCATGTAGGCCTAGCAACAAGCACTTATGAATAGTAAGACAGTATTACATATAATTATCTTAATCTAATTATCAGGGCAATTTATTGATGTTGTAAATATTATTCCATATATAATACTAATGAATATAATTCATAGATCAAATTTAATACTAAAACTTTCACAAAATATAGTCATACAAAAAAATGTATAAAAAATACTAGTCTAGATTGTTTCTAGAATAAATTCTAAATGTCAAACAAATATAATAAAAACAACAAAGGAAATACATGCATTGGAATATCCATTTCATCATCATTATTCAAATATAATAAATAATTAATCATTTCGAATCACAATTAATCCCACGTTGTTTTATCATTCATGTAGTCTTATGTGGTATAATAAGCTTTAGAAATAAGTTTACGCTTTACATGATTCTTAAATTTATTAATTGATAACTCAGTAATATGGTTTGGAAGTTTATTATAAAATCTCACACAATTACCCATGAATTATTTTTTAATTTTATGGAGCCGAGTGAAGGGCTAAGGGAATAAACTTCATCACAAATAGCACACAATAATGAGATGAGCCTTTAAGATCACATAATATTATACTGTGTGTATTTTTGATACGATAACATAATTAAAGGGTAGCTAGTTTAGGTTATCATGAATATACTTTCATAGGTTTTATTTTCCATATAAAATAATTCAGCAAGCAATGTACTCGCACCCACTTTAACTCAAAACGTCGCATTTAATTACGCGACGTCACAATTGTCACAAGTGACCATGATCTAGGAAATACATTGCCGCTCGACAAAATTACAAAAAATAATTATGCTCTGGTAGATAACCCAAATTAAAAAAAAAGCGGCCAAGTGCGAGTTCCGTAACATTTATGACGTATTAAAAAAAACTACTTACTAGATCTCGTTCAAACCAATTTTCGGTGGAAGTTTGCATAGTAATGTATATCATACATTTTTTTAGATTTTTCATTCTGTTATTTTAGAACTTACAGGGGGGGGGACACACATTTTTCCGCTTTGGAAGTGTCTCTCGCGCAAACTATTCAGTTTAGAAAAAAATGATATTAGAAACCTCAATATCATTTTTTGAAGACTTATCCATAGATACACGTATGGGTTTGATGAAAAAAGATTTTTTGAGTTTCAGTTCTAAGTTAAGTATGGGGAACCCCCAAGATGTATTTTTTTTTTCTATTTTTGTGTGAAAATCTTAATGCGGTTCATAGAATACATCTACTTACCAAGTTCGAACAATATAGCTCTTATAGTGTCGGAAAAAAGTGGCTATGCCATAATCGGACAGACAGACGGACATGACGAATCTATAAGGGTTCCGTTTTTTGCCACTTGGCTACGAAACCCTAAAAAATCTTTCAGAATTGTTTTATAGCACTAATACTAACGTCTAGTTTAAGTTGTGGGTATATTAGAAATTATTATTGGGGTTTGTGGGCCTTTGAGTGCCACGTCGACCAGGTAGTGATCTATTGTGACAGCCCTTTAAAGTTCATTACTGATGCCCGTTGATTCCAGGAAATTCCAGATTCTTTATATCATAAATACACACTGTATACGTACGTATCTACAGGTCCCCAGTTCTGATTTCCCAAGTGTGATCTGTCAAACCCATTGAACGAGCACAAAAGAGTGGGTATCTTTCAGACTTTTGTAAAAGTTTCAGGCTTACCTGGCTCAACAAAGCGGCGGTATACCGTCATTATCGTCGGGTCATATCGACCTTTTATAACGACTGCAGACGAAAACATCTCAATTATTTGTCTAGTGTTTTGGATGGATCTATTATTTTCATTTAAAGGACAGGGTTTCAGGGTGATTTTTATCAATATTCTATTTTAAAATAATATGGCCATTAAGGTCCGACCGAGAACGATTTTTTTGCCTCGGCCGAGAACGAGACCGAGACCGAGATTCAATGGCATTCTCGGCCGAGACCGAGATCTTGGCTCGATTTTTGGCCGAGAATGCTGAGACCGAGACCGAGATCTCGGTCGGACCTTAATGTCCATTGTACTCGTACAGTATGGTTTTAACTAAGTACTATGAAAAACGAAATATTGACCACGTATTTGTTTTTCTGGATTCTCGATATTTCGGTACAATCGGGTAAATTTCATAGTGGTTTATATAATAATTAATAGAAAGTATATGCCGATAAAAATATATATTGATTCAAACTTTGGTATGTAGTCATAAATAATAATAATAAGTATTATAGGGACATTCTTACACAAATTGACTAAGTCCCACGGTAAGTTCAAGAAGGCTTGTGTTGTATATATAATATACAAATACTTAAATAGATAGAAAACATCCATGACTCAGGAGCAAATATCTGTGCTCATCAAATAAATATATGCCCTTACCGGGATTCGAACCCAGGGCTATCAGCTTCATAGGCAGAGTCACTACTCACTAAGCCAGACCGGTCGTAAATAATAAAGAGCTCTAATACTATTATCTAAACAAATAATGAAAAATCAAACTTAATTTGAATAATTTCCTGCCTTGAACGCTCCGGAAATGAAATTAACTTTTTGCCTCGGCTTTCTCCAGGGAATACGGTATGTGGAATTCTTGAAAAGCCAGTGTACAGATTTCTTAGTAAAATATAAATATACAAATAACTACTCGTTTAATAAATAGTGCAGAAATAAGATTTAACTAGGATTTTTAAAGCCTTCTCTACTAACAAATCTCTCCTGCCTGACAACACAGTTTCTCAACAAAAACCTATTAAAACTGTACTCAGATTATTCGCGGTTACTAAAGGAATATAATTGAATATCTAAACCATTCAGCCGCGTTCAGAGTTTTAAAATCTAATCTTGATTTGGTGCTGATTGGGAATTACTCGCAGCCCAGCTCACTCGCGTTCAATGTAATAGGGATAACAGAACTAGACTGCCAGAATGTTTTGCTCAGCAGAAAAATGCTGGTCAGCAAAAGTCTAACCTAAACCTTGTTGACCGTGTCTCTATGGTTGATAGTACATTAAATTTGGAGATGTAAAAGGTCCCCAATGTCAGGGACAGACCTTAATTAAATCAATATCAAATTAAGATTTGATTGTATCTTTGAATATCGTTCAGAAGGCATTAATTCTCGGGTCATTTCGAAAGGAGTGCTTTACGAGTGTAGCGAGCTAATGGTGTGTAAACTGGATACCAACTTCGTTTGCCCACGAAGTGTGGGTTGCTTGGCTTTATTTGTTTTGATAGAATTGTTTGGAGGTCAGTTGAAAGAATTCTCGTGATTTCCTTTGTCTTGATTTCATCGATTTATATCATTATTAATCCTTAATAGTGGATGCTTTAGTTTATAATAAAATTTAAATAATATCCTACGAAAAATCGGCTTTCTAGTGTTTTCAAAAATATTAACAGATATGTAATTTCTTTCGTTATTTCCCGTGCCTTTTTTCCAGATATTTTTGGTAATATTAGCTTTTCGTTACTTGGCTCTGTAGTTTTAGTTTTTTTCGTTAATTGTAGTTTTCTGCTATTTTATGATTGTTTTTTTAAGTAACTATAAAATAAATGTAGAGCGTACTTGCCTGAGAAAATTTCGAGAGTAATTTTCATATTCATAGAAATATTAACAACAAAAAATCTTCTGTAGTATTGAAGGATTGGTAACTATTTACGGTCAAATGAATTAGAAAAAGTTATTTTCTGTAAAAATTATGAGTTACATTCTTACCCAATATTTCTTATTTAAGTCTCAAGTAAGTACTGAAAAAATGTATCCCGTTCAAGTAAAACCTAAAAAATTTCTTTTGATACTTTTCACTTTGCGATATCTCCAAGGATGCAAACGGATTACTTAAGTATACAATACAATGAGTAAGACCCACATTATAAAACAGCACCGCGCTTTTCACTCCCTAAAAACCTCAAGAAACCGAAATTACATAGAGCTCTTAATACGGATGTTAAGCTAAGTAACTCCGGTCCATAATCTGATACGGCCGGTACTACCCGGGTAGTACCAACTTAGTACTAAAAGCAGTGTTAGCCGATCATATTTGGACCTTATTTCCTTCACAATAAGGTTAAGAATTGACAGTTAACCATGTAGTACGGGAGGCTGGCAGTTTCTTTTAACGGTAATTGGTCACTATATTGCGCGGTTGCTACGGGAGATTTTAATGATTATTAAATATTATTTGTATTGTTATGCTTATGAGCGTTGTTAGATGTTCGACGTAATATGACATAATATTGCATATGATTTAGTTTTTGCGAAGAGTTAATAAGAAGATAGTTTATATGATTTTAATGTCATACAATTAATTTGATAAGTAGGTACAGATTAATAGAATTCGTAATCGTAATTCAATAAATTACATAAAAATACAAAAATCAACAAACAGCACCTACACATGTCGGGACATCTGGCGGCCCTTAACTATACTCTTTAACTTTAGGTATTTAAATAAAATTAAACAATTAATTTATACATTTTCGGGTAATTATAACACTTATTGGTCAACCAACCAAATACAAAACCGCCTGGATCTGATCTGCCACTGAACGATCTGACTTTAACCTACATTATTTGATCATGTTATGTTTTCATATACCCTCAACTGACTTAAGGAGCCATTTGAGGGTAGATTTTGTTTACTTTTATTTAAATACCTAAAGATACAGAGTATAGGCTGAGCCTGTATCTTGGGGACCTGCAAATATGAGAACCAGAGAGATGTCCCCAACAATAGTTTATTTATTTATTGAATCATAAAAGCAATACATGAATTCAGTCCGAATTACCGTCCTGGAGGTCGATTCTAATTTGGCATTTTTTATGGTTGTGAACTGGTTTTGAAATGACTTAGTGAATGGCGCGTCTCACGCAAGACTCACTTCAATCATCGTAAGCGATCTTCGTAAGATCAAAACCAGTACACACGATAACAAGCTCAAGTCTCCTTCTGTTAACTGCTCAACTACAAAAAACGCGTCCAGATTCTTAATGATTCAATTCACAGATTTGAATAAATACACTGCTCTGCTGGAGCGTTATTCAAGAGCTTTTCAGTGAAAGAAAATATCGAGAGGAAACCTGTTTAATGTATTTGCGAAAACATATGGCTGACTTTCTTAATCTGCTTTGGGCTAGCGTAGGAACTATCAACAGCTCAACTCTTCAACTCAACTCTTCTCGTACTAAGCCACTGAGGAACAAGCGATAATCGTGGTTAGACATCAACGTTTTCTGCTTTTCTTCGATAAATTTTTAGTATCTTAACAAAAGTCTATGAAATTTAGGAAAGACCTTGGGAATATGTCCAGGACTAAGTACCTATCCCTCCCAAGGGGGCTGGTGATGAACTTCATGTAATAGTTTCCATACAAATCAAATTGCAAAATCATTCCACAAAATTAATTTCCAGCGGTACTATCTACCAAGTTCTCCCAGAATTACTTAAGCATATAATTTGAAATTCCAAACAATGTGCCGTCTGTCTGTCCCAAGATCCGAGGCGAGTATTAAACTAAGTCGGAGTTGGCCAAGTTCCGAATATAGGGCGTACGATTGGAATATATGTCATATCGTAAGCATACGGACGGTACTACTACATGCACTAGGAAGGCCAATTCGAACATATTGTGACATCAGAATTATTTCAGTAGCCCGTGCGTGTACTCGCGCCATTATGGAAAATTACGAACACTATGCATATGCGACTGGCATCATTTAGATGACACATTGTGAGTTTGCATTGGCCTCCAGGGACAAGATATCTTTAAATATTTAAACTTTACTAATTTGATTTAGTTTTTAGGACCTCCTAAAGTTAAATTAATATTATCATTTCCTACCTAAGGGTTGTCTGGAAGGGATCGCTCTTTAGCGATTAGACCGCCTGCTTTCATGTACGATGTGTGTCTCTCTGTAAATATTTTCTTGAGGTTCTGTAATAAAGGGGTTTTGTATACTACCTATAAATCAATTTAAAATGCAAGGAAAAACACCGCCAACGTACATTTTCGATCACTCCACACAGCTGAGCTGAACCTGGTAAATTGTAGTATTATATTGTCCTGCTAAGCCTTAGTAATTTGCTCAGTAGCTACAAGATATAAATTCAAGAGCCTGGTTATTTTTAGTAATTTGATATTTTTATCACATTTTAATACGATCTTGAGTCGTGTTTAAGCATTATTCCTGCCATTAGCACGAGCCAATGAGCGTGAGCCGCTCACGCTGCAGGTCGGTCTCGGTCTTCACGGTCAACGTCTTATCAAAATAATATAGAAACCAACTTTACAATTAGCAGGCCAATTCGAACGTACCTACACTGACATCAAACCGATATTAGAATTATATTGGAATCATAGTTAGCCGTTATTCGCGCGTTCATTTCGCTCAGACTTGTGCGTTTAAGTATCAGTGCGAGCGAGACAGATTTTAATATCGGTTTGATGTCAGTGCACGTTCAAATTGGCTTGTAAGTAGGTTTCATTTGTAGTAGTATACAAATTTGTAATAGCTCTGTAATTGAGCAAGTACTCATTCTAAAAAACCTATACGCAATTACAATTATTTGTTATTTATCAGTTACGTCCACAAACTATTATCTCTATGACAAAGGCCATGCATGTTTGCAGCGCAGGGGCCCTTTTCTCGAACAGGGGCCCATTTTTCAAACGGTACTAGACTAATATTATTAGTCTGTTGCCATGGTAACTCATACGACTTGACGGTACGTGGACTAATAATATTAGTCTAAAATATGGGCCCCAGGTCGTGTACTAATAATATTAGTCTAAAATATGGGCCCCAGGTCGTGGACTAATAATATTAGTCTAATACCGTTCGAGAAATGGGCCCCAGTATTAGGGCTCATTTAGACGGTGAGAGAACTCGTATGCGAGTTTCATTACATTGCGGTATTTGATCGGTCGGCCTAATTAGTTGTAACCTGAATAGTCCGCAATGTAACTAAAATCGCATGCCAGTTCGCGTGCCGTCTAAATCAGCCCTTAGTCTTATATTATTAGTGTGTTGCCAAGGTAACCGATACGACTTGACAGTTCGTGGACTAATAATATTAGTTTAATACCGGTCCAGAAATGGGCCCCAGTTATCCATATAAATAGATTAGCGATTTGTAAGTGTATTCGTTATCCTTAATTTATCTAATTTTAAACCTAGAGGACAGCGTTTATAGTTCTTTGGGTTAATTAATGACGACCAGTTTGGCCTAGTGGGTAGTGACCCTGCCTACGAAGCCGATGGTTCCGAGTTCAAATCCTGGTAAGGGCATTTATTCGTGTGATGAGCATGGATATTTGTTCCTGAGTCATGGGTGTTTTCTATGTATTTAAGTATTTATATATTATATATATCGTTGTCTAAGTCCCTCAACACAAGCCTTATAGAGCTTACTGTGGGACTTAGTCAATTTGTGTAATAATGTCCTATAATATTTATTTATTATTTAATTATTTATTTAATGAATTAGAGTTACCAATAAATCTAAACGCACTCCGTCAACTTGATAAATTGTGACGTGTCAGTTAAAATAGTTATCCATATTAACAGTTTAGCAAATTGTCAGTTATTGAAATCCTGAAACCCTACATTTTTAAGTTGATGAACACCGACTATTCAAAAAAGTGACGCTAATATCAGCACACAGACCATTCTGCCTATGACAAAGGCTATGCGTGTTTGCAGTGCAGTTATCCACATAAATAGATTAGCGAGTTGTCAGCGCACTTGTGAGCCGAAGCGAATCTATTAAGCGCGTTATTTCCGTTCGCCGGACGACGCGGATGCTAGAATCATGGAAGTGATTGGGTGAGATTGGTTTTTAACTAGTTTTTAGGGTTCTGGAGTTTCTTTCTTTATGTCCAAATTGGCAAATAAAAGCAAGTTGTTGATATTAAATATTTAAGATCAATCAGGACATTTGTGATTATGGGGCAAATGGAACTACTTTAAATACCATAAGTCATAAGTTGGAGTCATTTGTATTCACATTTTCATCAGTAGTAAAAGAGATTACACAGATGATATAAGTGGGGTCTGGTTTTAAACTCACTTAAGCTCTGTTTTCCTAGAATAGCGGTGCCGTCTTATAACGGCCGTTTCCATACATAATAATACGGCTAAATATGGTTGAATAGTGTTTTATATGGATACTGTCGGTATATGACGGCACCGTTATACTAGGAAACCAGAGCGTTATTGTATTTTTAAAGTAGTTACATTAATGTAATTAGGAAAGTGAAGCTTTGGTCTGGCGTAGGGTCTAATGAATCATACTCGAATGTCATCGAAGCTTCACTGAAGTGGGCAAAGAAGGTAATAAAGTAACAGTATGATGGATAAAGGGGTACATCGGATCAAGAGGAAACGATGCAGCGGATGAACTGACCGGAAAAGGTTCAGAAACACCGGCACACAGACCCGAACCCATCATACCCGTACCAGTATCCTACATACAAAACCAGCCAGCAGACTAACATCACAAACAACTGCACAATAAGTACTGGAATGAAATGAACACATGTAAGCAGACCAAAGTAATTCTACTGGAACAAAACTACAAGCTCGCCAAAATACTACTGAAAACACCTAGAACCAACTATGCAAAATAGTAGTATTAATTACAGGATATATTAACACACTAAACAAATACCTACATAATATGGATAAAACGGACAGCCCCATGTGCAGAGCGTGCATGGAAGAAGAAGAAACAGCGAACCATACTAGGAGAGTATGTAAACAGGTAGAAGTACGAGTATACAGGAACAAATACAGGGACTCCGTGCACACTAAAGGAGGCAGTTAGCAACATGAAGACACTGGTAAGTTACGTGGGGGAGCTAGAGTAGTGCTACCTCTTTTCATGCAAAATAGACACAATGGTTGTCGATTTTGTGGAAAATGCCAAGCAAAACTAAGGGTCTGATAAACCCAAACCAATATAATAAAGGCATGTGCACATATAGACATAACTAATAATGATTTATACATAACCCTTTGCAAGCTGGCTTTACGATACAGAATATTGAAAACCATCAGAGTACAAGTCCGACTCGCACTTAACCGAATTATTTAACAAGTTTTTTACTAGCAGGTTGGTGAAGCTTTCTTGTGAGTCGATTTTACCTATTTCCTGTGTAGCTCGGCGTTGCAGGTTTAATAATACACGTGAGCAGAATAACTTAAAATTAAAGATTTCTTATGCAAACACCTTACCTTCTGAAAGGTAACGATTTGAACTTACACTATGCACTATGCCACTTAAGAGGCTGTCAACACCCAATGTCCTTGAAATTGATGTTACTTAAACAGTTTTTTAAGAAAGACTATTTGTATTAGTCAAGTAAGAAAAATATATGTTCATATTAATTATATTTCAAAGACCGTGGTTGTACTCGATACACGATTGAACGAAATCGGCTCGATAGAAAATAATTGCAAAGATTGGTCTTAAAATGACAATTAAACGGTTTTATGTCTTTATTGTTTTGACTTATGGGTCTGCAATTAAAATCACAATTTCAAAACATTTATATCTAAACCGTGGTTGAGTAAAATATTACACAAATAATCCACTTTTTTTATTTAAATATTTTTCTTATTATTCCCTTGCCCAGGCCCAGTAACATGCGACAGTGCTATCTCATTTACTCCGATACAAATAGACAGTGTGCGCGCTTTAGGTATTGACAGCCTCTTAAATATATAGATATATTTATTTGCAAAAATGTAATGGTAAACGTACCTAGTCAATCATGCACACGATAACGCATTAACTTTTAGCGTTAGAATTATTTTTTAAGACTGCTTTTCAACTAAGGCGGAGATGAGAGGAGAAAAATGATACAAAATGAGCGTAGGTGGACTTAAATATCATTTATATAAACTAGTGCTATTGGTTGATTTCATATTCATATTCTTTATTCACAATATTTATAATATTATTTTTACATTAATAGGTTGTATAAGTAATTCGAAATAAGTAATAATAATAATCCTCCTAATAATTTCCGGACGACTCTTCTCATTTTCGCCTCAGAGCAAATGCAGTCGATTACAGTATAAGTGAATTTAATGAATATTTATTTGATCTTTGTTATATTAATTTTTTATAAGTGAGAACCTGTAATTGGATGTATATCTATTGTATCTTATAGAAATGTTTAAATCTGTTGGTTTTCCACGTATATAATAAATAAATAAAAAAGTTTGGTTTACGCCACATCCAGCGACTGCATCCCCACGTCTTTTCGCCTACAATTCGAACGCGCAGCTCCCAAAGCAATCGATTTCCGGCCTATTCGACTTTAAACGGGAATCAAACCCGGACCCACCGGATTTAGTTGCGGACTGCGATGGTAATGAATGGACCCGTTTAACTGTAGGCCGTTTGATTGTTAAAATAAAACTTAACCGAACAATTTGTCTGGTTTGAACTAAGGTAGGCTGGTTGTAAAATATTTATAGCATTTAGTCCAGTTTTTGAATTATTTAAGATTGAGGTGACTCCAAAGGCGGGGTAATTTTTGGAAATTGAAATATCTACCAAACACGAGGCGCGCAGTTTTTTTTTAACAATACTAACTAAATTATCTTAATTATAAGATGTAATGTTTTGAAAAGATGTGTCCCGCCGAGTTTCTTGCCGGTCCATATTGGGATACCCTCCTTCAACTGAGGGGGGATTTAAATCTTCTCGGGTCAGAGGTGTAGGGTTAGAGCCAGTGTAGCTTTATTCGACGTTCATAAACGCATTGTAATATGCCTACTTGAATAATAAACTATCTTTATCTTTAAAATACGACGTGCTTATACTATATTTATTGTTTTTGCTATTTCTAACCAAAATTTTGTCACAATTACTTAAGTATAAGTAGCCGGTTCCCTAACAACTGTCATATCATTTTCGCAACCCAATGGTCCATAAGACCATAACATAATCCCATTCTAACATCGTCCTCAACGCAAACGCTGATAAGATCGAGTCTCATACTGGCATAAAGATTAAATCAATTGCAGGGTCGATGCCGTCTGGCATCGTTGGGCTGCTTATCCACCGGACCCTAATAATGATAGCTGTACTAAGGCTTAATACAGTTACAGCTTAGTAGACAGCTTGGCCTGTTGACTTAATAAAAGCTAAAAACTTGACAGCAGAATTGTTCTAATCCTGGTGAGGCAATTTGTGTTTATCACTAATATTGATTCTTGAGTTATTATTTTCTATGTATATAAGTTTTTATAAACAACTATATTTATATCGTCGTGCAATACCAACAACAAAAGCTTTATTTAGCTGTGGGACTTGGTCGATCTGTGTAAAATTGTCCTATAATAGTATATCATGCTTTTTATGATGAAATAAAAACGAATGAAATTTTTGGTTATCGCTGTTTATGAAAAATTTCATATTTTAATCATCATTTTAGAATTTAGTTATAGGCTCGGTTATAATTTTTTAAGCAGATTAAAAACACATATACGAGTAGTTTAAGAGAAATGCGCAAATAGTTACTGTGTCATTGCAATTGAATAAATTGGTATGCACCGAATTTTTGATTTCTTAAGAGTAATTTAGCAACAATATATTATAACCATTTACTTACATAATTTATAACTAATGTTTCAGATCCATTCTAATGTTCAGGTTCAGTTTGTTATAAGGTTTTGATTTGACCTTGACGACCATCTTAGTTATTGTCGCATATCTCACGCACGATTTTCACTTCATTTCGCATGCACCAATCAGTGTAAGCGATCTTCAAGGTCGTATCAAAATGAACAATCTGCTGATGCACTGAAAAAAATATCGCATGTCGCATGTGCGAAACTCCGGCGCTGGCATCGCGCTCTCTGGTTGGCCGCCGTTCTGTCTATGTTGGCAGATTGGAGCCGCATCTCCAATCATTGGTTGTAGACAAAACTAGCGGTGTTGCCACAGCGCTAACAACTACATTTTAGCTAGGTACTCAAAACAGTAAAATTTACTCATATGGAACTATTTAAAGCATTAAACATTAATCCAATTACAATTATTGATTTAAATGTTTATTTTTTCTTAATGTGACTTTTATGTGTGTACCAGCGTTTTTTATAACTACACAGGCTGCGCTGTCATGCGCTGTGACACACCCATGCATGGCAGGTACAGATAAGGCGCTCTGCTTCTACTGCCCAATAAAAGTAACCAATCGGACGCATAAAACTTTATGCATCCTCCGTAGATAGAGATGCCAGGAATATGCGCATTGGACAAATATTGTTCCACTTTTGCATTACGGTCGATGTGCAAATAAATGTCAGATTTTCACAATGTTTTAAAAAGGCTCTGGAAAAGTCTACTTTATCCTAAAAATTTATTATTATTGGTTACTGCCATTTAAACTACTTGTTAATGTATAGTTATTGTTATTTATATTAAACCCTCCTTTTTTTATAGTACATTACGATATATGTGCGAATATTCCTATTTTTCGCACTTGCCGCCATAAAAGACGGTTACAATTTCCGCGGCTCACCGTTCAAGCTCGTATGTGCTCGACTCGCTCACCTAAATGCCATTTAACTGTAGATCGAAAAAGACCGCACGTTACAGTGATATGACAGTTGCTTCTATCTGGGCTATAACCGCGAAAATCGAAGTTAGTCAATTGCGGGCATTTTTCTCTGTCACTCTAATTACGTCTTATTGAGATTAAACGAGAAAGATCCCCGCAATTTGCGAAGTCCGCGTTTTCGCGGTAGGCCCCCTGCTGTCGTCACGTCGCCATTACTTACAAGGGCGGGATTTAGTGTAGTATCTTTTTTTTTATAAATAATCGATTCGGATTTCGGATGATTTGAACGATCTATCTACAAAAAATAGAGGTATAAATGCCTAAAATGCTTAATTTAACAAAAATCGGTTTTTAAATTTAATAAACGAATTTGTTTTTATTCAATTTGCTTTTGGCGTAAGAAATCTATGCTTCGATTCAATTACCTATCGATTAATCGATCTCAGATTAAATAGCTAGTCACCACCTTCGCCGAATCAGCCGCTTGTTGCAATTGTTGCGTTGGTTGTCTCTTGTTAATTATTTGTTAATAGTGTTTTATTTATACAGGGTGACCTTAGCCATTGGACAAATCCTGAAATCCCACGTAGGGTTAGTTCTCAGGAATGCTCTGACGTTAATATTTTTTAAATTAGAACAAAAGATAAAAAAATTTTTTTTCGAACAAATGTTATTTGCAATAATCGACAACAAAAAGAAACACACTGTGTTAATCTTAGACAGTGTTTTTGACAATTTGTTCGAAATATTTGATAACGATGACATTTTTCAAAAGTCAGAAGCTTAGTCGCGCTTGCATTTTGCGCGTACTACTTGTCCGTACATTCGAATGGGCGACTGACAGTTCATATTTCTGTGGACTGACATCAATTAGATAAGTATCATTTCGAATTATCCTTATAATAGTTATTTTATTTAAGCTGATTATGCTACTATTAGTTTTTCTTTTGTTTACATATTTTAGTCAACTTTGTTTTATGGTTTTCATGATCGAAAACGGATTGAGATTATGAGTTTCATCTTATTATTATGTTTGTCAAATCTGTCACTGGATTTAATTCGTGTAGCTACCGCTGACCTGGCGCTAGTTGCGCACGCTTAATGCCGCACCACGATACGATCCGACCGGACCGGTACAGACTGGACGTTCGTTTCGTCCGTGCAATTTTATTTAGTGTTAAGTATGTTCGTCATGTTTATTTTATGTTTCTTTCCTTTTTTCTGTTACCTTCCGTGACTATTTCGCACTCGATGGTCTCATCGGAAGATCAGCGCTGGAAGTCGCCAGCAACATGCTGAGATGAGGCCATTTCGTGACACTTTACTCTCACTATGTTTTCTTTTATGTCTGTCTATTACTGTTTGTGTGTTTATGAATAAAACAAATTCTATTTCTATTTTCTATTTCTAATTTGCTACTATGTTTGTAAAAATCTCTTTCAACATTTTTTTTTATTAATTAATTAGGCTAAACGAACAATATTTTAATTTACTTAAAACATACAACTTACCAATATCGTCCATACTGTTAATTAACCAATTATAACCCTTGTTGCAAACATATAAGGTTCAACTTAGGTCAGTTGTTGTTAGTTGCACGTTAATCACTCAGTGCCAGCAGCCGAAATCACTTACCTGCAACAAATGGGCACAAATTAAAAAAGCACTCGATCACGTCGACACAATCAGGAAATGGCTCCGTTCGTATCATACGTGGGTTACTTATGGAGAGTATTGTAATACATTTTATTGAACGTACTTCAAGATAAATTGGGGCGACAACGCTGAGATAGGTACTGAACGAAATGTATTTATAAAAAGTACATATTATATCGTACGTTACGCTGATGATATATCAACATTTGCAGAAGACAGTGAACAACTAGAACTATAACTTAACAATATTGACTCAATATTTCGAGAATCAGACTTAAAAATTAATATCAACATAACAAAAATCCTAACAGCATCAAAATTATACAGGAGTAATAGACCAATTAAACTAAATGAAACTGTTTTGGAACAAGTCGATAACTTTAAATATCTCGGGAGTATCATTAATAACAAATCAAGATGTAGTCAAGATATAATTACTCGAATCGCAATAGCCAAACAAGCTTACAAAAACTAAAAAAAAAAAAATTAAATCAAAAATGTCTACTAATACTAAAAAACATTTTATTAAATCCTACATCTGGAGCATCGCCTTATACGCCTGCGAAACGTGGACACTGACACAAAAATATTGGAAAGCTTCGAAATGTGGTGTTGGCGGTGAATTAAAAGGATTAGTTGGACAAAAAAATATCAAATATGAGAGTTCTAGATAGGATTAAAGAGAAAAGAAATATAATATAGGGAATAGAAAATAGAAGAGGGGTACTAATTGGACATCTATTCCTTAAGAACATCATAGAAGGTAAAATAGAGGGAAAGAGAAAAAGAGGAAGACCGAGAAAAAAATATTTCAAGCAAATAAAAGAAAAGGTCCAGGTCGTGTCATACCAGAAGGTTAAGGAGTTGGCAGAGGACCGGACGAGTTGGAGATTGCTTCACCGACAAGAGCACAGCTCTTAAATATGAAGAAGAAGAAGTCACATTATATTGCGAAAATGCCACTATAAAACTAACTTGAAAATTGCTAATTCTGCTTGAGTTTTATCGTTTGTGCTATTTTCGTTTTCAAATCGAGTGAGGACTCCAAATACTTATTCTATCTTTTTTATTAATCCCTTTCGTCTTTGACTAGATTGCACCTTTAATAATTCTACCTTTTTTACTCTGAAAATTGAATATAAGAAAATTTCTTCAAAGAGAAAAAAGGCACCTTCTAAGCCCATTTAACTACATTGTGACTTTTAATGAAACTTCCAAAAGTATAAACAACGTAACCCCTAAATAACGAAACCTCAACGACTATTATTTCGAGTAATTCGAATGACGGACGCGCCGCGTGCCCGCGACGGAAACAAAAACGAAATGTTGTTTCCAACTTTTACAGAGCACGGGACTCCTAGAAAAAAAAATGTGTAACATGTAGCCTTACCACGACTGTCTTAGCAGTGTCAAACGGACATATTCGCTAATATCTGCGTAACTTGCTTTGTGTAAATCTCGCTCACACTTATATGCGAATACGAGCGAGATGCATAAAAAGTAACTTACGCATACGCTATCGAATATATTAGTGTCAAACTGGGTTCTCTGACTTTTCGCCGAAAATTATATTGCCGAATTTCACTTGCCAACCAACTTTTCGCCGAAATTTCATTTGGGCGAATTACATTTCCCAACCCATTTTGTCACTAGAAAAGGTGGTAAATTAGAAGATAGAGGCGCGATGGAATGATCTCAAAGTTGTAAATTTAGCGCCCTTTTCTACTGATAAATCTGATTTACCATTTTGACTATATAGTATATATATATACCAGCTCCTTTACCGACTAAAGATAACACTATCAAAGATTTCAGGTAATTCTGAGGCAATATACCGTAAAAGCAGTGGAACTCCCACGTACACTATGACCCAATTATTAAGTGTGTTTTAATGGCATCCACTACTGATAAATGAATTGCAGAGTTCGCGACTCGCCGTTTAAAATTGTGCAGTTTATTCGCACGCGTGAATTATGGCAGTTTTGTTTTGGCATGTTTATATGGATTCAGTACTGTTGTTAAAGTTGGTGTATATTATGGCATTGGTAAAATTTAAACATAATTTAAAACAGAATAAATTAATTGACAATGTGATTAAATAATAAATACTTAAAAGAAAAAAATAACAACAGATAAGTAGCAAGTACCATACGCATGTATGTTATAAAATATTATTAATTTGGTAAAAAATAATTTGATACGAGTTTCACCGACTTCACGCTTCTAAGTTTATTCTTAACTGATGCATATGTACAAAATAAAACGATTTGTTTACCCCGTTGAGTTGGGCCTATAAGAAATTCGTAAGCCACTTTTCGTTCCATTTTCAGGCCAGGGGCCACGATGATAATCACAACTGCAATCGAAACTTAAATAATATACCGGGTGTTTCCTGTAACACGAGCAAATAATTAAACCATATATTGTACTCCTAAAACGATATAATTTTTGATTAACTACATTTAAAAATCTTTAGATTTTATCTTTTTCTTACTTACATAAAAATTTAATATTATTTTCAATGTACGCTGACATCAGTGTGTTTGACGTTGCTTGTCACGCTTTAAACGTAAAAAAATTCGCAATACATTGCGTTTTAGAATAAACTTCAATGTGTAATCAAAATTAAAATAATATTTTTAAAAGTTGCTGAACAAATGTTGGTGATTTTGAGAAGTACAGCCTACAGTTTACGTGACTTTTCGTATATACACTATATACGATACACTTTTTATCGTTTGTCGATGTATGATTGTCATCTCGGAAAGGCCCCCAAAGTACGGCTATAATGGTCGGATTTGTCTACGTAACAACGAGATCCACTGCGTCCGTCCGTAGTAGTCAAATAGGTAAATAAACCACTACCTATCGGTTCTCGTGTAGGCTCAGAAATATCATCTATTCAAATTAATTCCCCAGTTCGTATAATTTCATGTACGTAAAGATAATCTACCTAAGTATTCCAGCTTTTACGACCCCGACACAGCAGGACTTTTTTATGTTTGTCATAGTCTTAACAGTCATAAAATTCGTCACGTATTCATTTCGCTCCATAAAAGAGAGGTTATTGAAGTGAAAACTTTATTGTACGCTTTTAGCCAAAAGAGCAATGGAACGTTTTATAATGAGCCCTATTTTAATAGCTTCACCGTCTTATAAAAGTTTCTATGACTACCTTCTGCCTTTGGATGACATTTTATTTTCATCTCACTTAAAATTAAATGATAATCATTTAATCGGAACTAGTTAAATTATACTCTAAGAACAAATTTTTTTTTATACTACGTCGGTGGCAAACAAGCATACGGCCCGCCTGATGGTAAGCAGTCTCCGTAGCCTATGTACGCCTGCAACTCCAGAGGAGTTACATGCGCGTTGCCGACCCTAAACCCGCCCCCCCTCGTTGAGCTCTAAAATACTTTATATATAAATAATAATTGAATAATAATAATTGAATTTGGGATTTTAACAAGTAAATACTCCTATTTACTACTACTGTTTTATTTCCTTTATAGTTAAAATATGCCTGAGTATTTTTTTTTCAATTTATTTGCAAAAAACCATTTTCTATCTTTTATGGTGTCCTACTTCGTAGATCTAGTAATGTACTTATATATTTATAATATTTCTCACCAAAAGCTTTCACATATATTCTACGTATTTCAACTTGATATAATAAATCATTTCCACACATTTAATTATATTTCAGAGGCACTCAATGTTAATGAGTTATGTCTGACGGTGTTATAATTTTATTACGGCTCACGCGATCGTTATAATAGAATAAAATGTTTCGGCTGTTTACGACTAAACTTAGCCTTGTTACATAATAAATTGATGTTGAGTTATATGAAAACGTAGCCGTAATGCGTCTCCATCCGAACCTTAAAGTGAAATGTTGGTGTGAAAATATTTAAGAGAATAAATTGGATTTTAGATATCCAAGTATTCCTGTCAGAATTTATTTAGAGTAAAAAGGGACGACCATTAGTTTTTTGTATCCACTTACTACTACTAAAAGCTATAGCTTAGGTTACCGTCACATTTTTTCCTAAGCAATAGAGTTCAATGATAAGTAGTCGATGGAAATATTTACGTTATCTAGCTTTTGTGATCGAGTTTAAATTTTTATTGTTATGGAAAATACTATCTCGCCAAGAGAAATGAGTGACTTATCATATTCAAGCAATAGATGATAAAAAAACAACCGTCAAATCCGTGCCGGTTACCTCATTATTAGCCGAACTGCAAAAGTATGAAATTAGGCTTATGCACCAAGATAGATCAAAATCTACAGCCTATCAAACCCGGGCACTATCACAACAGCCCCAACCATACGTTAGCATTTTGTAACGAAATTCCGCTCGAATAATTCCGTGCGAAACAGGCTTTCAAACCCTCGGCCCGATAACTTTATCGCGCATCAAATCGGCTACACTAAATCACAATTACACTGAAATCCGAAAATTTTCGATGAACAGTTTGCGAATAGCATTAACGAGGATGTAGAGATGATGGAATGTTTAAGATAGGATTAATGCTTGCAGATCTAAAACTTTGATGGCGAGGAATATGATATAGAAGTAGAGGGAAAGTACAACAGGCAATGTAAAAATGTTAAAATCACAAAATTCAAAGAAAAGAGAGAGCAGGATGAAAAATCATAAAATAAAGCGTGTTAAATCAGGAGGAAAGAGAGGAGGAAGTATTCTAAAATAGAATGAAATAGAAAGCAGGATTAAAATTCATAAAACAAGGAGCAAGTATTAAAGGAGAACGAAGAAAATATTTATTAGAAAGGAATAGAGATGAGAAGAAAAGATCACAAAAAAAGATGTTTTAAATTATTGGACACAAATGAGAAAGACAGAGTAACTGACTTATAAATACAAAAAGTAGGTTTAAAAACAAGGTATTGTTGAAAATCGTATAAAGAAGTCAAAAATTCCCCGATTCATAAAACTGCACAATTTCTGAGGAGGAATGGAATTTATTCATAATTGTAGTAGCCACGCACTTTAAGAGCAAAGTGTACCAACACCAACCAAGTTAAAAATAAAAATCTAAGATATCTTTCCTTTACTTGCGGCAGGTCAACCTGAGGGCCTACAAAACAACAACCCCTACGTAACCTCCAAAATTAACGTCATAGGTACTAGGTAACGAGATATGTTCCCTAATAACTGACTTCTGTAAAAAAAGAAGATTGCAATCGCCGTGTATAACCGACCTCGCACAATGGACGTCCATTTAATAAACTGGGAATTTGATATAGGCACTATCAATGACTGTCAGCTAAAATGAAAAATTCTGCACGTCAGTCTTCATGGCATTGGCATGAGATTTAATTTGGCTGGTTTGTGAAATAGTTTTTCACCATCGTGAAGCCACTTCAATGCCCGCTACGCCGAATGCATCGTTTTTCATTGCTATCGGTGCAACTAATGCAATTGCCTCGCGTAATTCCGCTCAATCAGCGGCCGCACGCGATTCTTTGGGCAAACACATTATTTCCCTGTTCTAGGTTTCGGCTAAATTAATATGTTGCTGTTGAAATTGTAGGAAATATTCGCGGTGTCGGAATTCTACTTTACATAGGAAGCCCATCTAGAATAGCAAGGAAAACCGCTATAGGTAAGTCAACAGCGAACTACCTTGCTGAACAATATGAAAATGTTAGTTTGAAATATTGTTAGATTTGAATTCGTCAGTAGTCACAACAAATGAATTACTTATGAAGTTATATTTAATCTATTGTTTTGTGTCCTAGTTATAATTATCCGCTTATTTGAAGTTATTTTTTATAAACAAACCAAGTTTTCTAAAACACCTACACAACACATAATATATAGAGAGTTATCATATATCTTAACAAGTTTAGTTTGATGAATGTAAGAGCATTTTTGTGAAGAATGAATGTGTTAATTAGTAATAACTGTGTTCCTGATGATACATTATTCAGGTACAATTTGGAGATACAATTTTAAACTAAATAAAATAAAATAATCAACAAAGATTACAGAAAATTTAGTGATTTAGAAAAGTGTATGTGTGTGTGTGAATGTACTAAAAATCAATTTGCTTGCAAATGAGAGAACTATAAGAACTTCTTTATTAGTTTTTTATAAATTATTGATAAAAGTGACAAGTGACTTCTTTCTTTAGAAAACATTATTCGACAATAAATTAATACAAACAGTAGTATGAATGAATTTTCGAGCAATTATGAATTACAAATAAACATTTAGCATGAGTCATGCTGCGTTTGTCGCATAACGTCGACTTTATTTATGGAGTGTTGCTAGACTATCAATCAACTGTTAATGGTCCCAAAGTGTTTCCACGCTTTAATACAACTGATACTTTTGACAAGGTCGAATATGTGTTTGATATTATAAAGGCAACACAATCGTTTAGTAATTTTAGTATTTTTGTTTATTTATTTGTTGTTATCTTTGACATGGAAGACCCCCCACCTGGTGGACGACGGGTCAAAGAGACCTGAAATCATTAAAGTTAGACCCTTAATCGTGCATAGTGAAAAAAAAGGACAGGGAAGGACGACCCCATGTAAATGTGGTCCAGGCAGAAGAAGAATTGGCTGTTATCTTTTTTGCGACGAAGAACATACGACACGTTTAAAATATCAGGACCAATAAATAAACGTGTGTTGCTATTTAATTCCGTTTCACTCAGATTTTAATTCTGTAAATAATACACAATTTAGGTATTACTGTAGTTATTTAGCAATCAATATAGACATAAATATATACTGTAATCACCAATCGAAATCAAGAATCTGAAAATATCGTCACAAAATAATGTAATGTTACGCATATTAATTAGTAAATTATCGACTATCTATATAAATAAATAAATAAATAAATAATAAATATTATAGGACATGGTTACACAAATTGACTAAGTCCCACAGTAAGCTCAATAAGGCTTGTGTTGAGGGTACTTAGACAACGATATATATATAATATATAAATATTTATAAATACTTAAATACATAGAAAACACCCATGATTCAGGAACAAATATCCATGCTCGTCACACGAATAAATGCGCTTGCCAGGATTTGAACCCGGGACCATCGGCTTCATAGGCAGGGTCACTACCCACTAGGCCAGAACGGTCGTCAAACAAACGTCAAATATACATACATTATAATGAAATTTTTGATGCAATATTTCGATGTTAACAAATTATTTTTTGCAGAAAAGAATTAGTATTGTTTTGGAATTAGGGCACAGATGGACCTAGCCCCAACCCTACTTTTTTTTTAATTTATTTAGGAAACATACAGTCACATATTAATATATATATAAGCTTAAGTGATAACAACAAACCTTTAGTTCCATTGAAAATAAAAGAATACATAGTTAATTACAGATCGAAACAGGGAAGGTGTTAGGCATCTTCTTGTCTGTCACGCATACAGGGACTTCAAACACTACGAAATAAACACTTGGCTTTGTTAAAGAAGATTGAAGTGTAATATCTATTAGAATTTAGCAATACTGTATTTAACTAATATAACCGATATAAACTATCTACTTGATATGAATTTCACCCGGTCCATACCCATATTAATTCTGCCGGACTGATTCATTACCTCAACGTGAGTTATGAGGTACGGCCCGCAGGCTCAGCAGTTTGGTAACACGGCCTCAATTAACAACTCTGATACCTATTTTACGAACCCTACCAAATGTGATTCAGTTCAGAGTTCTGCGTTTTGTGTATAGGTATAGTGCAGCTCAGAATAAAACTTTTTAGCAAAAAATAAAACCGACTTCAAATATTACCAAAAGCGCCATACATGTACCTATAACATTTGAAGAATTCCCTCGATTTCTTCAAGATCCCATCATCAGACCCCGACTTGGTGCCAACGGGATCATCTCGGGGTTATACCCGTTCGAATAAAAAAAAATCAAAAATCGGTTCACGATTCTCGGAGATATCAAGTAAATCTCCTCCTTTTTTGAAGTCGGTTAAAAATAGTATCAATGATACCTAGTCAGGCAGACCATCTATAAACTGCGCGGCGCTCCCTGCGTACACTTACATCTCAAGTTATATTATAGACTTCTGTTGTTTGTGAGTGTGAATTTATAAGATCACTTTAGATTATCGCATGTACGCTCATGACAGGCGAGCAATTTAAAAATCTTTTTGGTTATCTTTCCGTTGCCAGGCATATTCACAGGACGCAATTATGCGTAAATAATAGTAGATTGTTAACCAGGGTATGAAATGGTGCCTTTCACCCGAGATTAACACTCTACTTTTCATTTTGAAAACGACGAAAGCAAAATACATGTGTATTTAAATACATAAATAAATAAATAAATATTATAGGACATTATTACACAAATTGACTGAGTCCCACATTAAGCTCAATAAGGCTTGTATTGAGGGTACTTAGACAACGATATATATAATATATAAATACTTAAATACATAGAAAACACCCATGACTCAGGAACAAATATCCATGCTCATCCCACGAATAAATGCCCTTACCAGGATTTGAACCCGGGACCATCAGCTTCGTAGGCAGGGTCACTACCCACTAGGCCAGACCGGTCGTCAAACATGACGAAGTATAAACTTTTTTAAGTATTTTTTGAGGGTGCTTTCAATTAATAATTAAGGTAAAAGTATCGTGATTTATGGAATAGGGAGTTAAATATTAGAATGGAAATTATACTACAAATCCATTTAATATCAAATTTTAATTGCTTATCGTAGAACAACAATGACCCGCCACTTTCAAAGCATGATAAATGAAAAAACATTATTTGGGCGCTTCAATAAGACTAAGTTTCCACTTTGGGATAAATAAATTGACAGGCTGGAGAACTTGAAATTACTGTAGCTGACCATACCGATAAAGTTCACTGACTTCTGCGGCTAACCGTACACGACTGGTACCTCATTACCTCACTGAACGATGAGGTACCTACGCGAGCTCAGCAGTTCGGAAACATGCTCCCAATTATCCTGTCCCCGTTCAATTAGTTACTATTCGACAATCAAACGTTATGTGCGATTGAGTTTCGACAAAAATTATACTCATTAACTGTGTCTCATTAAACATTTAGCTGTGTTAATTGATGAATAAAGCATGGTTTAAAAATTAAAAACCTTTGAGATCGAGTACTTCTTGCTCAGATGCCTATTTTTAACGTACTTGTAAATTATTAACTAGCTTTTTCACGACTACGCTAATTCCCAGCCGAGCCGGGCCAGCACATTATTGGCGCTACAGTATCTTACGGCGAGATAGACTATCCGTCCTTTTTTAATTAATATAGTTAGAAAAAGACGGGTACTCTATCTCGCCGCGAGATACTGTCACGCCAATCATGTGCTAAGCCTACTGACAAACTTTCGCCATTATGTCAGGAACAATGCTCCAACGATTATGCGTATGAGGCTGACAACTGTATCAGCTACTGAAAAACGAGTTTAGATTTAGAATTCATGGTGCAAAATATTAAAAAAAATCATTGTATAAATTTCCAAATGGATATTAGTGCCGACTGCCTTTCCATTGAACGAATAAAACAATAGCATGTGGATTACGACAAATGCTATAAGTTGGTTCCTCGCATCTCCACTCGTCTCCGCCTGTGGGAAAGCAGCCTTATGCAGAAGATGTCTTAGAATATGCATCTGCAGTTTCTTTTACAATGTTTTTTGTTACCAAAAGTTCTTGTAAATATTTAATGAGTGTAAGTATTCTATTTATTGACAATAACAATATACATAATGGATATATACAGATGATTACTATAACTAGCTTATATCTAAAATAGGCCCTTGAGGCATTGTACCAAGGATGCTGGCGGCATTTCCTCGTTGTATCGCAATACTGATACGTTGTGCGAGGAAGCCGCCAGCTCTTCGGTCACCAGTTACGTCAACCAGACGTTTCGCGATTTCTCCAAAAAACTTGTGCGCGCTGGGACCCCATGGACCTAGAGTTTCAACGCCAAAAGGTACAAAATGGTACTCTATATTTAATTAGATTTTGAGCTTAAGTACCTACTCATGTCAAAACACCAATCCAATCAATATACCCACACAAATCCACAAGCCACAAAGCCACTTCTTCTAAATTTTATGTCAATATTGTCAATTAAAAGCTACGTTGGCAGCAGTTTTGAAAGCCCAACTGTCAAAATCGCTGCCAACTAATCTTGGTCTGACTCCATAGGTGCGAATATAAAACAAATCCTTTTAAAACACATACAACACACTGAAATCGAACTTATAAATAATGCCGATTAATTCCGGTCTGTTTCCTGCGAGAATAAACCGTTTTTTCAGCGCCATCTGGCGGGGATAAAGCCGATGAATTATTGTCACGGCATCTGCTGCAACTGTAATTGTTTCCGCAAGTGCAGTAATGAATGCAACTCGATACGCGGTCGTTTGTCATGGGACCGGGTGGCGTGGGTTTTTTCACGATTCGAAATTAATGTATACGTGGAATATGTTTGTCCCAGCAGCTTTACATATATGTAAGGATCAACGCCACTTAAATGTCTTTTTGTACCTTTAAATAAGCTATAATTTTACAAACAAATCACCACTTGTAAAGTCTATTATCTGATATTATAATACGAGTATTACTTCATCACCCAAAATACAAGCTTTATTTAGCTGTAACATATTTAATATTTTTTTATTAATCTTTAAATTAAGCAACATATTTATTTCTTTCCCGTTTTTAAAGCGTTAAAACATACGTAAACAGTAGCACCACATTAATAAAGTACCTAGGTAATATTTTGATAGCCTTCGAGCCTACTTAGTATTGACTCTGCCTACAATTCAAAAGATCCCGGATTCGAATCCTGTACCTCTAGTGTAAATATTTTCGACAGCGAAACGTGACGTACGCGTTTGCGTTAAGTGTCATTTTGTATGAGATTTTTGACTTTCCAAAACGTCCCGCTTGGCGCGCTGTTCAAAAACCCATACAAAATGAGACTTAACGCAAACGCGTACGTCACGTTTCGAAATCTAAATTATTTACACTAGGGGTACTGGTAAGGGCATTGATTTGTGTGTTTATGACAAATATATTGTTCCTGAGTTCTGAATATTTTCTGTGTATATAAGTATTTATATAGAACTATATAGTATTATATATATTTTAGTCTAGTACCCACAACACAAGCCTTGAGCTTACCGTGGAACCAGGTCGATCTGTGTCCTATAATATGTAAAATAAAATACTATTATAGGACATTATTACACAAATTGACTAAGTCCGACAGTAAGCTCAATAAGGCTTGTGGGGTACTTTGACAACGATATATATAATATATAAATATTTTTAAATACTTAAATACATAGAAAACACCCATGACTCAGGAACAAATATCCATGCTCATCACACGAATAAATGCCCTTACCAGGATTTGAACCCGGGACCATCAGCTTCGTAGGCAGGCTCACTACCCACTAGGCCAAATCGGTCGTCAATGTATGTATTTTTTAATATTCATACAAGCCTATCTCAACATGCAAGCGCCATGAACAGCTCGTGCAAAATAAATCGAAGGAGCTCCTTAAGAGTCTGACATTGAGCGAGCGGGGAATAAGGGTCGTATTGAGTGAATGTAAATTCTTAATGAACGCGAACCCCTTAGCGTTTGGGGTTACAATGGATTAGGAGGATCGTGCACGAGCGTTGGGGTCAAAATAGGTATTTGTTAACTGACAGTAAAACCTTATTGCAGATATGTAAGGTCCATTCATGATTAAAAGGGTGGCTTTAAGAACAGAAAAATATGGAAAAAAACTAAGAACCGTCGTGATAGTTACCGTCGTAGCGATTTTTATAATATTTTTCAAACAGTATGGGTACGGTTACAGCTGTCATCTCTGTACAATGTAACCTTAAACACAAAAAATATGCATAAAACGTCACCGTACCCAAGCTATGTGAAAAATACTATAGTAAAATATTATCATAGTTCGTGTCAACCTCGATGACGCCCAAATTTGTCAAATCTAATCTTTAATAATATGACATTACGAATCAAGGCACGCGTCTTTGTGAATGACACGATGTATTACGAGTTGCTCACAGATATATGAGGTCTCCAAGTAGTACAATATTACTAAATAGTACCTGGGCGACCGAGCTTTGCTCGGTTATAAATATTTATTGTAATATGGTGGTGTATAGGTGATAATCTTAACTACATTTTTTTACTAAATTAAATTTGTCTAAAACAATAAAAAAATATATATATAAACTTGAATATATAAAAAAAAAACAAAAGTTAGTCACCGGGCGAGATTCGAACTGCATTCGGATTCCAACCGCAGCGTTACTGCTGACTTGGGTGACGTCACTGACAATCCTTTTGATTTAATGAGTGATGAACGTTATAGCAACAAAAATGGAGAATATAATCATGGCAACAACAGCTACGCAATTGACTAAGAAAATTGCCAATGACACGTGGGTGACCGCGTCTGCACTGCAGTCACAAAATGTTAATACAGCTCCATTACTGTTGCGACATTACTGCTGCGGAATTGACGAGAGCGCTATGTCTATCAATTTCCTTGGTAAAATGAATAAGCGTCACTTATTTTATCAAGGACATTGACAGATACAGCCAGCTGCCATCGTAGTAATGTCGCAAAAGTAATGCAAATGCAGTTGAAATCCAAATGTAGACTATTAACTGTGGTTTCAGTCGGGCAGCACAACGTCGCCATTCGCGCCGTGAGACTAATATTTGCATGTTAAACGGTTGTTTGTCTCCGTCTTGGTCTTTCTTTGTTCGCGGATTCTTTGGTTTCGGGAAAAAAGCGCGGTGCATTGCACCTTCATTTGTCAATTAGGTTATACTTGTCTTGAGCTGGAATGGTTGGAATCTTGTTTTAGAAAGTTTAAGCATCTTGTCTATGTATTATAAGCATCCTGACCGAAGTTAAAATCATCTTTTTACCTTGTTTTCGAGAATAAAATAGATTTTTTTACTCTTTACAGCACAAAGCACAACCGAGGTTTGGACACACGATTTTTGGCTACCACATACATTATGAAAGGTTAAGGTGGTAAAAAGCTCAGAGAAGATCAATTAGATTGGTAAAATGTGGCTTGAGAACAAAAAAACATAATGTCAACGTTGTGATTGTTTTTATCTTTCAATATTACTTGAAATATTATCAACAAATGCATCATCCTCAAAATGTATTACCAATAAAATTAACCTGTTTTGGGATTTAGGTATTTAAATTATAGCATTCACTTTTGAAACTCTTCCATTTTTTTTTTTTTGCTAGCTGGTGAAATAGAAAACACTTATTAATAACAAGTTATTATATATGTATAATAATACTCTAGTTTGCTTGACAGACTATAGTCTGGCAAGTGCGAAGAAAAGCAGCAATGTACATCAAACTAAAACATGTTATTAACATAACCTCAAATTTTACAAATATTTACGATCAACGAGCGTGATTGTATATTGTAGACACCTTGATTCTGCTTAAGTTCATGCGAAAGCTTATTTAATAATCGGTATTTAATAGTGACAGCAGAAATTTCTCTTGAAATAGCAACGATTCAGAATGTAAACAAACATGATGGCTGTCATTCACTATCCACATTCCACAGATATATATATGCTCCTGACCGTTTTCGGCCACGGCGACTGCTTCAACTCCTTTTTTGGCGTTCATGTGCTCTCGTGTGGCTGACGTAGCCGATCTTGTTGGCAAAGACCCGTGCGCACAACGGGCACGAGAGGACACCATCAATATAATTATAGCTGATCACCGCTGGTGGTCGGGCTTTCAGCTCATCCCTCTTGTCGTCCAGATCTGTTTGACGACGGGATTCAAAAATATCCGTATGTTTCTTAATCAAAGATCTCCACACAGGGCGGTTGGCGGCCTGCTTTTCCCACTGTAGCGGCTCAATGTCGCAGTTCTTCATATGGCGTTTAAGCACGTCCTTGTACCTGAGGAGTTGTCCGCCTTGCTTTCGCTTGCCTTCCTCCAACTCGGAATAAAAGACGCACTTAGCCACTCGACCCTCCACCATTCTTGAAACGTGGCCGCTCCAACGTAACTGTCGTCGCATGAGGTAGACTTCGATTCCACCCACGCCGGCTCTCCGTAGGACTTCGGTGTTCCGCACTCGGTCGGACCAGCTGATCTTTAGGATCTTACGGAGGCATTTAAGATGGAATCGGTCTAGTGTGCGGATGTGACGACGATATACGGTCCACGTTTCAGAGGAGTACAATATGTTGGGCAACACCACCGCCATGTATATGGAGATCTTTGTAGCCAGCTTTAGGTCATGCGAGCGGAAGACCTTGGCATCCAGCTTACCGAATACTGCAGCAGCAGCTCCGATCCTGCTGTTGATCTCCGCATCAAGGTCGCATGAAGATGTTACCGTGCTCCCCAGGTAACGGAACTTGGTTACCTGCTTCAACAAATCTTCGCCAAGTGTGACTGTCAGTGTTTCCCGACCATGAATGTCCAGAGACATAACTTCTGTCTTCTTCACACTGACCTTTAGGCCAAACTTGCAGCAAGATTGATGAAAGTCAGTGACAAGCTGCTGAAGGTCACCTGGGGACTCCGAAAGAAAGCATAAGTCATCCGCATACATGATCTCGGAGACCACAGCGTACGAGACTTTAGTGCGTGCCCTAAACCTAGCTAGGTTGAAGAGGTTGCCGTCGGTGCGAAAGCGGATGCGAATTCCTCTCGGTGCATTTTGACTTTGCAAAACTTCACGGACAACTACTGCGAAGTATAGGGCGAAAAGTGTAGGTGCCAGCACGCACCCCTGCTTTACCCCACAGGTAACGGGGAAAAAGCTCGACTCATCGACACCTACAGCGACGCAGCATTCCATGTCATCATGCAAGAGTCTCACGAGGCGTATGAATTTATCTGTGCATCCTAACTTTGCCAACATCATCCACAGGGCTTCACGGGGAACACTGTCAAATGCCTTCTCAAGGTCAACAAAGCAGAGGTACAAATTTTGACCCTGTTCTCTGCTTTTCTCTTGCAGTTGACGCAATGAGAAGATGGCCTCACAGGTTCCCCGATCAGGTCGGAAGCCGAACTGTGTTTCAGGCAAAATCTCTTCAGAGAGATTCATAAGGCGATTAAGAAGGATTTTGGCAAAGACTTTTCCGGGAGCTGTTAAGAGTGAGATACCACGATAAGAGTTGCAGTCAGCACGGTCACCTTTGTTCTTGTAGAGGGCCTTAATTCGAGATATTTTAAAGGTTTTTGGGACACGTTCTTCCTCCCACATACGAACAAATAGCGACCATACAGACGCGTGCAACTCATCACCTCCGTATTTCAGCAGCTCGCCTGGTATAAAGTCAATGCCAACCGCGCGCTTATTGTGTTGTTGTTTGATGGCAAGCACGACTTCGTCGCGAGACAGAGGTTCATCCAGCTCAGTCAATATAGGGAGTTGAGGCATCGAGCTAACATATGGTAGATCCGCTGTTCTATCCACGTTAAGCAGAGAGTTAAAATATTCTGCCCACCTCTTAAGCACATCCTCTCTACTTTTTAGCAGGTACTCACCGTCGACTGACTTAAGTGGTACCTTTGCATGAGAATTTGTACCAATCAGCTTTCTTACCTCCTTATAAAACTCCCCAAGCTGGTTAGTGTCCGCGAGCCACTGCATGCAACGAGCCCTGTCTTGCCACCACCTCTCTTTGGTTTCCCGAGTAAGCCTTCTCAGCTCCAGATCACTTTGCTTTATATCTGCTATACTTCCCCCTTGTCGAGTGTCAGTCCTATGTCGCCGCAGTAGACGTCTGTGTTTGCACAATGCCTCCGTTAGAGCCCCGTCGTTATCATCAAACCAGTCCTCGTTTTTACGGACTGCTGGACCGAGGGTCATTTTGGCAGTGTCCAGGATGTGAGTGGACAAGGAGCTCCAGGCAGCATCAACATCACGATTATCGTCAGACTGCGACGACAGCACGTCAGACAAGGCTTCGGCATATTCCTTCCTCGCCCCTAGATCACCAAGCCTATCTACGTTTAAGCACGCTGGCTTTGTCTTCCCGGATCGACGAGGGCGATGAAGGCAGATTCGCAACTTGGTGACAACAAGCTGATGATCCGTCCAACAGTTAGCACCACGCATGACGCGGGTGATTTGGACCTGGGAAACGTCTCTTTGTCGAACAATGGCGTAATCGATCAAATGCCAGTGCTTGGACCTTGGGTGCATCCACGTCGTCTTGTGCTTAGCGGGTAGTCGAAACATCGTATTTGTAACCGCAAGGTCGAATTGCGCACATAAAGTAAGCAGCAGCTGTCCATTGCTGTTCATATTTCCGACTCCGTGTCTGCCCATGACTTTAGGCCAAGCTTCGAAATCACGTCCAACTCTGGCATTGAAATCTCCCAGTAAAAGTATCTGCTCTCTGGGGCGTATACCATCGAGACATCGTTCAAGTTGTCCATAAAACCTATCCTTAACGTCATCAGGCTTGTCTAGCGTGGGAGCATAGACACTGATGACGTTTAGGTAGTTTTCATTATCAAGGTGTAGGCGCAGTGTGGTAACTCGATCCGAAATATGCATAGGACAATCTTGTAGACGCATTACGTGACAATTCTTAATCGCGAATCCAACACCTGACCGTCTGGGTTCAGAAGAGTCAGTACCTTTCCAGAAAAAGGTATATCCTCCTCCATTTTCCACCAGCTCTCCTTCGTCGGCAAGGTGTGTTTCGCTGATAGCAGCTACATCCACATTGTATCGGCCGAGTTCTCGGGCTACTATGGCGGTCTTCCTTTCGGGACAGGCATTACCAACACGATCAAGAAGCGTCCTCACGTTCCACGCGCCGAAAGTCAATTCAGCTCTTTTAATATATTTTTTGCAGCGTCGACCACGTATTAAAGAGATGCAGGGGCAGCCGCGGTTACTACCTTCCTCTTGGAAAAGGGTGAGCATTTTTTTTAGGGCACCTTTTCTAGCCCCCTCCCCGGCTAAGCGGGGAAAGCAGTGCTTCCCTAAATAGGGCTGCTTTGTCACTCCGGGTGTTGCCGAATCCACTCTGTCACCCCAGCTCAGAGCACAAGCGACCACGATGCATACTGCACCTCCAGAGCCGCCAGCGTGCAGGCATCAGACAAAACCCGGCTTGCACCAAACCGAACCTCTCTACCTCAACCCATCGCCGCTGGGCTTAACGCCGATATCGGAGTCCATTTTGCGGAAGCGGTCAAGTACGCAGGAGATATTAAAGTGCACAAACGTACGCGCAAAACGCAGGTGCACATACTCATCCTTATTTTTCTTGACCCAGTGGAACGGAGACCGCTACGACCGGAGAAAAACTTGGATAGATGGAACAGTATTAGGTATGCAAAAGTTTTAAGGGGTCACAAACTTTTCCACGCTCCCTTGATCGCCTTCTACGATACCCACGGGAAGATATGGGGTGGTACTATTCTATTCCACCGGCACCACACGGCAACACAGATAAACCACAGATGACACGCTATTTTGGAATTATTCGAAAACAGTGTTTCTAACCCGCGATTTTTCCGCCGCCTTTTGCTACTGACAAGATTAGCTTGACCAAGTATAATATTGCTTGACAATTTAACCGATTACGGGCAAACATGGCATAGTATGTAACAGTTTTTACTACTAATAATAAAATAATAATAATAATTCAGCCTATATACGTCCCACTGCTGGGCACAGGCCTCCTCTCATGTGCAAGAGGGCTCGGGCTATAGTCCCCACGCTAGCCCAATGCGGATTGGGGACTTCACATACACCTTTGAATTTCTTCGCAGATGTGTGCAGGTTTCCTCACGATGTTTTCCTTCACCGAAAAGCTAGTGGTAAATATCAAATGACATTTCGTACATAAGTTCTGAAAAACTCATTGGTACGAGCCAGGATTTGAACCCACGACCTCCGGATTGAAAGTCGGACGTCATATCCACTCGGCCACCACCGCTTACTACTGACTTACGTAAAATATCTTACATACAGTGTGTAAATCCAATACGGACAATAAATAGAACCAGACCCCGTAACCGTGTAATAATGAATTAAAAAGTTTTGTAAGTTACACTTATTTAAAACCCCGTAATCATTTTTTGATAATTTACTGAGAAGCAATGTAATGCAAACTTTACGAGACATAACATGACATTACTCTCTCGTAACTTGTGTGTTACTTTACATTGCGCGCCGAATTATTTTGTATGGTTAATATTTTCATTGTATTTTTAAGGAAAAATGATCTCAAGATACTTCTTACGTCATATGCTAACCAGCGTATAAATATTCGCCATATATGTAACTGTATAAACTGTTCCCTAATACAGTATTATTCCCAATGTCCGCCGCCTCGTTCGCCGCCGCCCTGCCAATACCAATAAGTACCGACATACATTTCTCCCGAGTAACACTTAACTCGGTGGGGCGGGAACCTTTTATTTTAGTTAATTCTATTGCTGGGCTACGTGAAGAATTACTGCGGCCCTTTGTGCTGCAGTGTTTAGTAAAAAACATCTTGTGCATTTAAAACTTCGTCTGCGTGAAATGATGATGATTGATAAGAACCAGCATTCTATGTTCATCCCCGGGCCTCAAACCATCTACACACCAAATTGATTTTAAATCGGTTTAGCAGCTTAAACGTGGAGAGTTAACAGAGAGACAGAGAGTTCACTATCGCATTAATAATATTAGTAGGGATAAGCACGTTTTGATATTTGGCTCAGTTTTTAAACTGAAAAGCAATATTTCCTCCTAAAATTACTTTTCTTAAGAGTTTGGTCTGCAGACATAATGTCGTCAGATGACAACCAAAACTCACTATAATTACCATTACAAGTTCATAGCCACAGTGAATCGTATTGGTACATCAATAAGGTTGATTTGTTTAAGTATTTTTCTGTAATTAGTCAGAACAACTGCAAGACATTACGATTTTGATACAATGCAAAATATATGCATGTGATTCACAAAAATATGCAGAGAATTATAAACTTAACGCTTAATTGAACTTTAGATATTTAAATTAGATAAAATGCAGCGTTTAAAAATATGTACCTACAATACTATAGGTAACTAAAATACATTTTGAAATGAAGAAAACTCATTGTAGAATATTTACCATTTCAATATTAAACAAGGTGTAGGTTGTTCAGTGGACGGCAGTTTTGTTAATAATATTAGCTATGCCGACGATATGGTGCTGCTGAGCCCCTCAATAAACGCATTAAAAGTCTTGCTGGGTATATGTGAGAGATACTCTGTGGCCCACGGGCTCAAATATAATGTCAAGAAGAGTGAGATCTTAGTCTTTAAGTCTGGTACTAAAACGTATTCTATACCACCTATTAACCTAGACGGTTCTCCTCTTCAGACAGTTACAAAATTTAAATATTTGGGCCATTGGGTCACAGACACTCTAAAAGATAATGAAGACCTGGAGAGGGAACGCAGAGCACTATCGGTTAGGGGTAACATGTTGTCACGCAGGTTTGCTCGCTGTTCCCGTGAGGTAAAAATTACATTATTTAAAACCTACTTTAAGATTTTTCTTGTTATTTTACTAACACAGTCTTGTAGACAAAAATATGGATACTTGGTGTCTGAATTAAATATTTTCATTTTCATTTTTCATTTTTTCATTAAAGCTACAATCCGAATAACAAAACCATGAATTATTTTTTTATTATTAAATATAAACATACAATTATACCTTCACTAGGATTTTCCAAATTTTAAAATACTTCAATACCAGATTCGTATGAGTAAGACAGCATTTTCTTAATCAACCTCCCACAAAAGAATGTCACAACAATCAACCTCACCACCGATAAGGCGAGAGGTAAAATATTGATAGAATAAAGCATTTTCCCTCCCAGTATTTGCAAAGGTTACGTAAGGCACTATTCAAACTTTTACAAGAATTCGCCACAAAATCCACAAATGCCCCGGCTGAGGCAGTTTTTGTCGATTTTCCGTTGTTTGAACGGGGCCAGGAAAAATGTCCGGAATGGCTGCTGGAATTATTGCATGGTAATGTTCGATTTTGCAACGTTTTCTTTTATCCTAAGACCCGTTGCGATGTGAGCTAAAGGAATATGTGGAATTCAAAACGATAGTGGACGACCGTTTCTTCATACAAACTTAGTTCTCATTTTCATTACTGTGTATTGACATTATAGAAAATATTTTTACACAATTTAATGTATTCAGAAACGACACCCGAAAAGATGCAACATTGACGCCTCTCGGTGGGAAGGTTTGGCAGCACATCGTCCTGAGTGGCGCAGGCTGGTGCAGGGCAATGTGCGCGATTTCGAGGAGCAACGTAAAGCTGACTTCGACGCTAAACGCGACGAGCTGAAAACGCGCCAGCCTGCGTCCATTCACTACCACTACATAGCTGGTGTCCTCACGTGCCCTCAATGTGCGCGGGGTTCATCTCGGAGATCGGCTATGTCATCCATCTTCGGGCGCATGAGCGCCGAACTAACTAGGAGTCGAAGTGGTCGCCATGGTCGAAATCGGCCGGAAAAAGATCATCATGATATGTCCCTTCGTTTTTCTCTAATCATTATAAGAGTTAGGAGCAATCGAATTTAATTATTAAATCGATTTTCGTTGTTTTGGCTTCTTCTTCTTCCTCGCGTTGTCCCGGCATTTTGCCACGGCTCATGGGAGCCTGGGGTCCGCTTGACAACTAATCCCAAGATTTGGCGTAGGCACTAGTTTTTACGAAAGCGACTGCCATCTGACCTTCCAACCCAGAGGGTAAACTAGGCCTTGTTAGGATTAGTCCGGTTTCCTCACGATGTTTTCCTTCACCGAAAAGCGAGTGGTAAATATCAAATGATATTTCGTACATAAGTTCTGAAAACTCATTGGTACGAGCCGGGGTTTGAACCCGCGACCTCCGGATTGCAAGTCGCACGCTCTTACCGCTAGGCCACCAGCGCTTCTTCTTTCGTTGTTTTGGCTTAAGAGTTTTTAAATATGTGAATGGAAATCAAACGTAAGGGGTATATATAGTTAGAAAACATCTAATTTTGTCAATATGCACAGAAGAAAATGGAGACTATGTTTGTATGACCAACCGGTCGTCCCTTTTCCTTTTAAGCTTAAATTTATTGCTGCAAAGCATTATGAAAATAATACTATCATGTGGAATTAGAAGAGCATATACATGACTTCATTAATTCTACCGGTTAATAACTGTGTTCTTAGCAATTGGCTACTTGACTGTTTTTTGTAAATAATGTCAAACGATCTTGATTTTCCTGAGGATCAAATGTCTATATGGGACTCATGGCATTTAAGCAACACAAAGTCAGAGTCAGTCAGAAATGAGAGTTAAAGTCTGACGCTCGCACTCGACGATTGAAACGCCTCTAACAAAATGATAAGGTGATGTGACGTCACATCATATAAGTCTGTTCTAAATCAAGGAAATTGCCATTTTGACCCTGAAATATTGCGTTCATATAGTATAGTTTTCAAACAATTTATTTTTCAATAAAATGCAAGGAATCGAATGGTACCATTTTCTTTTCTATTTTTGAGAGACAAAAAACTTTTTGAGACTTCGGAGCCTTGTATTTTTTATAATGTCAATATAATTTCTTAAATTCCACTTTTATATAATGGATGGCTCATTTTCTATCCATTTAACTAAATTTTGTTATAATATTCAACATGTGTCAAGTACCCAATTTTAAAACATGGCTTAACAAAATTCCTTTGGATGTAAATTACTTTTTTAAAACTATTGTATTAAAAAGTCTCCGAACACTTTCCCGGGCTCTGAATAAATAAACTCCAGTTACAAGTTTTTTTCTCAGCTAATGAAAATTTGATATTTCGCAATGGCAGCCCCCCATTGTGACCGGAGTCTGAGGAGACACACAGTTCATAAGATTTTCGAGCAACTAATTTATTTTAACTTTATTACAAGCTTTTATTGAACTTGCAATGTACGTTGTGTATATGTCGGTTTGGGTCTAATCGTGCAAGCTAAATCAGACCCATTTCCTATTGTTTTATTGAGCCGAAACATCACATACCTACATATAATATATTATGTAATATATCGAGTTAATCTGATGATGGACATAGTAAGTGGCTAATAAAAACTTTATCATTAAACGACGCAACCTAATTAAGTTTAGGTTTGTTGGAATAGTCTCGATGGGTAATAATTGCCTGTTGAAAGAAAAGTACAATCTGCGATAAAAGCTCCTATTATTATTTTTTTTTTTTTGTAAAAAAAATATATTTAAAATGATACTAGATAATCTCCAGAACAATTAAAATGAGACACACAAGCAGCAAGTGTTCCGAAGGTGTTTAATGTAATTTGCCTAAACTACATTAGCCTAATGTTTTTCAATTTTTTTTAATTTTTATTTGTTAAGTTATTTTCAATATTGAAATCTTGCTAACAGCGTCCCCGCTTAGTACAAAAACAAATATAACCAAACCGACTATTTAAAAATAATCTCTTGACCTGAATCGTACCTATCTCAAATGCAATTATTATTATTTTTTATACTACGTCGGTGGCAAACAAGCATACGGCCTGCCTGATGGTAAGCAGTATCCGTAGCCTATGTACGCCTGCAACTCCAAAGGAGTTACATGCGCGGTGCCGACCCTAACCCCCTCCCACCCTCGTTGAGCTCTGGCAACCTTACTCACCGGCAGGAACACAACACTATGAGTAGGGTCTAGTGTTATTTGGCTGCGATTTTCTGTAAGGTGGAGGTACTTCCCCAGTTGGGCTCTGCTCTAGATCTGGAATGACATCCGCTGTGCTGTGCCCTACCACACAGAGCGAGATGACATTCACAATGCCCATACCTCTCTTGTGGACGTAGTTTAAGGACATACCCGGGTCCAATTTATAGCAACCAATAATTTTCAAAGTATCCCGTAACCCTTTTTCAAAAAACCCTTAACTTAAAGAAGCCTTGGAGACCTACTTAACAAACGATAGGGAAATCAGGGCTGCAATATATCAGCGGGACCCTATGCGGGTCTAAAAAGCCCTTTGCTCGTAAATTATCATTGATAAGAACTAGAGATTTATGATGCGGTCACCGTTACGCAAAACTATATTTTTGTGCATTTTAGGGCAGGTACTATTTTGGTTCTGCGTCATTGGGCCAAAAACATTTTTACCCTGAGTTCAATGACTACTTTTCTTACTTTAACCTTATGGGCATGTTAAAACCTTCTAGTTCTTAAAGGTTGTATTTTTATTATTTCTATTTTACTATTATTAGATATTATTATAATTTCAATAAACTTGTGACTTGACTATTTTTTTTATGTTTTAATTAAAAATTTTAATGTTATTTTATGTAATTTTAACGTGATGTAAGGATTAATTTTACTGTATAATAATAAATAAATATTATAGGACTTTATTACACAAATTGACTAAGTCCCACAGTAAGCTCAATAAGGCTTGTGTTGAGGGTACTTAGACAACGATATATATAATATATAAATATTTTATAAATACTTAAATACATAGAAAACACCCATGACTCAGGAACAAATATCCATGCTCATCACACGAATACATGCCCTTACCAGGATTTGAACCCGGGACCATCAGCTTCGTAGGCAGGGTCACTACCCACTAGGCCAGACCGGTCGTCGTATAGTAATTTGATGTTAATTATTAATGTTGACTTGTAGATTGGTTTTATAAAATAAATGACTATGACTTTGACTATGATAAAAATATTAGAAAAATGTTTCTAAATCTTTTACTCTTGTGTTAAACTAGTGCAGCGCTGGTGACCTAGCGGTAAGAGCGTGCGACTTGCAATCCGGAAGTCGCGGGTTCAAACCCCGGCTCGTACCAATGAGTTTTTCGGAACTTATGTAGGAAATATCATATGATATTTACCAGTCGCTTATCGGTGAAGGAAAACATCGTGAGGAAACCGGACTAATCCCAACTAGGCCTAGTTTACCCTCTGGGTTGGAAGGTCAGACGGCAGTCGCTTCCGTAAAAACTAGTGCCTACGCCAAATCTTGGGATTAGTTGTCAAGCGGAAGCCAGGCTCTCATGAGCTGTGGCAAAATGCCGGGACAACGCGAAGAAGAAGAAGAAGTACCTGTTGTGTTAAACAAAGCTCATAAACAGTGGTGGCCGAACGTTAGGTAATTAGAAGTGACCTTTACCATTGAAATTACAAATTGAAACGTAATGGGGTTCTTCAAAAAAGGAGGGTACAGGTTTTTAAAGAGCCGGCAACGCGCATGTAATACCTCTGGTGTTGCAGGCGTCCATAGGCACGGTGACTGCTTATGTTTGTGACAGGCCGTAAGCTTGTTTGTCACCATCGTGGTATAAAAAAAAGTTAACCGTAAACTGTAATACGGTTCAATTTGTAATCGTTAATTGTTAATTCTAATTAACGTTCGGCAACGTTCATAAAACAAAACAGGTTTTCTAGAACGTTTCTGACCCCATTATCAACGTTAAGGATTATTTTGAAAATTGATAGGTGTGCGACGTATACAAAGTTTCACTATTTCTTCTTAGTTATAAATATTATATGGGACAACATTGAAAAGTGGCAGGATGGGTTCAGTTTCATATTATATTGAATGAACTGCATACCTAACGTTTTTTAAGAGACCACGGCACCTATTCAATTTATAATTCTCAGTGAAACTTAACAATGTTAAGGACATCAGGTATTTTTTGCATCAACCAATCCGGGGGCTTAAAGGTCACACTTTGTCTACTATTCTACAAATTACATATCCATCCCTGTTATTATTAGAATTAAATATGAAAAACTACAACTACGGAACAACATTTCCATCTACACCACTTAGATGGCTGATGAAACCTCAACTATGCGTTTCTTCATAAACTATACTTCCTGCCTCGCGCAGCTAAACCGTAGAATGAACTGTCGCCCGCGATATTTCTGGATCGATATGACCTACAAACCTTCAAGAAAAAAGCTTACTTCCTTTATAAAGGCCGGCAACTCGATCATTCTAGTGTTGCAGGTGTCCATAGGCGACGGTAATTTCTTATAACCAGGCGAAATGCTCGTTTACCTCCTACATCATTAAAAACTTACTCACAGAAAGTTTCTATATATCTCACACTTAATTGCTCACCGTCCTTCACATCTCTCCGTCACCGTCAGGCAAGCGCCCTATTTCTAACACTAAATTATGCATAACCTTGAAGCCTTGCTAAGCATGCCCGTCGGCTCCGGAATCCGGCTCTTACTTAGCGTTAAAGTAACGAAATGAGCCAAATTGTGGTAATTGATCTTACGGTACAAGATGATAATATAACACTGAATATACACGTTATTAATGTTTATACGATTTAGAGCCACAGGCGCAGCGTTGTTAGTGCAAGGTGATTTAGCATAGCAGCAGTGCTTACACGATACACTTAGAGTTGCTATTTATACATACATATATGAACATAGTTGCTACGTCTATTTGTATCTCTCAGCAGCCCATCGTAATATCAGGCAAGTCGTGACATTCCTAGACATGTCGTGAAACGTGACAATCTTCGGTACTCCTATTTCTAAACAGTTTAGCAACCTAACGAACCTATCCTATCTATCTATTGGTTTAATGTGGCTACCGTCAAAACATTACACAGAAACATTACGATTTGCCTGATCTTACGACCGGCTGCCGACATATCTAGTAAAAAAAATATATATGCGGATGATTAAGATAAAGATTTACTATCAAATCTCATTTGACCATTTTTCTTAGAAGAAAATGATTTTGGTGCAATTAGCCAAACTTGTGAAAGAATCTCTGGAAAAAATCAAGAAGAGGACATTAAAATCTTATTTAATTATGGCAATAAAGTAAATGAAAAGTAATTGTCCTGTCAGGACCATGAAATTAGGAAAATTATAGGTAAATGTGAAATTAGGCGTCTACTTTAAGTAGTCAAATATCTTCAAAATACACGAATTAAATAGTAAATATCTTGCACACTTCTCAGAGCTTGGTACAAAGAAGCATCTTCCTTCAAACTTCGTCGTTTACGTCGTTCTATTTCCGAGAGTATGCGACATTCCCAGTCTTCATAACTCTTAAGCTTAAACTACAAAGGTTAAAGAAACCATATATTAGAAGTCTCAGTTGAAACATAAAACAAGCTCAATGTCGCTTCAAGAGATAATTCTAAATTGTCTTGGAGCTTTTGAAGAAAAGAAGACAATAATAAGAGATTTTATTTTAGCACTATTTGTTATGCTTTTGAACTAGTTTTTATACGAGCTTGATAATCGCTTACGTTGATTGGTGTCGAGTGAAATCAAGTGTGAGATGCGCGCCAATCATCAAGACGATCGTCAAGGTTGTGTCAAATCCAGTTCAAAACCTGAACAAATTATTAAATTAGAATCGACTTCCAGACTGATTTAGAAATCCATTAGCACTAAACGCAGTTCTTGCTATGTAAATGCGATGTTGAAGTACTTAAGATCCCTATGGTTCGTGTCATCCACGATGACGCGTAGATTAGTCAAATGACAATGGCATTACGAGTCAAGGCACGCGTCTTCGTGAATGACACGATCTGTACTAAGTCATCATTTTAAAAGCTCCAGCCTCGCATTAAAGCATAACATTAACATAGCTTTCCCAAATCTTCATCTTTCAAAAACTTCGCGAGTTTCGGACCCAACTGGCTCATTCCAACTTCTTTATTCAATTAAAGCGATACAAAAATTACAACGCGGCCCGTGAATCACTCTAAACGGCCCTGGGTATTATTTATTTATGCAAAGTAGGCTTAAGCATGTACTTAAACGTTTGAACGAAAAAGGTAGCATGATAGTTACGAACTGGTAGATTTTGTGCCGTATATTTTTGGATGTGACACAGTCTTATACCCTTTCTGAGCATGGAAGCTGAATGGGTGTAATAATTTCAAAGTGGTTTGCGATAGTATTTTGGGTTAAAGTAGGAACCTAATTGAGGGATATTTCGGTTGATAATAGGAAATTGATCGTTTTGTTTAGGATTTAGGACATTCTCAAACATTTACATTTGTTTTTCTGGAACACCTTCATTGTAACCCTGAAGATGAGAAAGCTCATACTTAGTCCGATTCAACCTTCAAAGCCTCAAGAAAGGGGTATAACGCACTTGCAAAGGTGTTGCAGGTGTCCATGGACGATAGCATAGAGAAATAAGATGTAAACATAGAATGCTCACTCCATACATCAGTGTTGGTACCAAAACGCTTATTATTTTCGTAGTCGACCTCTAGCATCGAGTAGCGGAATTATCAGTACTGCTACTTGATAATAGATGCTCAACAATTTTTAGCTAATGTTATAAACGGATTAACACGAACTCCATCTGCTTGTAATATTAGTTGTTAATTGTTGAGAAATACAATTTTCGTCAGGCACGACACCTGAGACATCTAGTGTTAAGTAGCGGTAGACTACGAAATTAATAAGCGTTTTGATACTAAAACTGATGTATGGAGTGATCACTCTATTATTCGTTATGATGACAGTAATTGCTTAAGTACCATGTGAGTTAGATGCACGCCGATCGCCATTACCAGGTCGATCATCAAGATCGAATCAAAATCAGTTCAAATCCGTAACAACTTAAATCAGAATTGTACTCAAGTGATTGTAATATTGTACAGGCTACATAATTTCATGAACGCATAATAAATGAATTGATAAATGAAGTGGTAATGCAATTTTGTGCCTGGGTTTACATATCAGTGTCGGCACATTACGCATTTTAGCATTAAAACTTAAGACTTTATTCACAATTACACTAAGCAAGCACAAATTCTAAGCGCCCTCTAAAGAACACAATAGAGGTGAGCAGAAGTGAGAACGTCACAGGAACAACATAAAGCATAACTTCAACTCGTTGCCCGTGGAAGTTGAGCTACTAACGCGGTTTACTTCTAATGATTGCATTACGGAGCTCCTCAGGGAATCCACCTGTGCCGAGTTGTTGTTTTGGCGCGATTGTTGAGATATGGGCGATTTTGGATATTGTTTTTGTGATATTGTATAGGGACCGTGCGCGTTGGAGGGTCTGCCATCTTGTGGCCTGAATCGGAACCACAAACATGCACATTTACACGTCACGTGTTTGCTTGTGCATAGTAGGTTCTGCCATCTTGTGGGCTACATCGGAACAAAAAACATCACAATTACGCCTCGCGCCAAAAATCTGACGGCTCCTGTGCTGCCTCCTACAGTTCATGCACGCTCCCTATTCTTCGTGACTCCTGGATTAAGCATCTGGTGTTTAACCCAGTGTCATAACAGGTCATGGATCACTTAACAAACATCTTTTAAATTCAGATGATACGGACAGTCCCCAAAGCCTATGCCGACGTTGTATGACGACAGAAGACAGGCTCTCATGTGGTGCTGGAATGCAAAGGAATGGCTCTTTACAGGGGAAAACCTGCTGCTCCGAGAGATCTCTTTGAGGTCCTACTCAACATCAATGGTTTGATTCCTTGAGGAGTTGAGCTGGTTGGACTAGCCTTCTCCGTTCCCCACCCCTTTCACTCAATATAGGCGCCAGTCGTCGAATTGAGGAAACCTGCGCGTGCTACAATATAATACAATAGATATTAAAAACTCGAAAAATGTTACCAGTAGATGAGAAAGCATTTATTTCAAGCAGAATTGAATTTTCAAAATAACGTCGCTTATAACTCAGGCACCCTTAAACCTGAGTTCATTGTCATGTTACGTGAATCTATCTGTATTCGTCAGGCCGAACGTCCCAGACTTAAGTAAGCAAGTCGTGCCAACATTAGCTTCAACCTGAGTATCTGTGTTATAAGATAGGGAACTTAGCGTGGCGTTTTGGAGAAAGACTTCTTATATTAGCCACTTAGTGTTTCTTTTTAATTTCCTGTAGATCTATGATTTATTGCTTGTCATTATAGCCGTTATTTTCTAAGAAATAGGTCTATAAATAAGCGCTGATGGCCGAGTAGATTTTACTTTTTTTTGACTGGTAGAGAATGCCTAGTGCTACTAAGTCCGCCTGTTGTACTCTTTCTATGTGCAATAAAGTTTAAAATAAATAAATAATAAGTTTAACGTCCTTAAAATCCGGAGGTAGCGAGTCCACATCCTGGCTCGTGCTAATAAGTTTTTCTGATCTTATATACGAAATATCACTAGTATTTCGGTAAAGGAAAATGTTGCGAGGAAATTAAGATATTTTATGATATAGGAGGCAAACGAGCAGACGTATCACCTGATGGTAAGCGATTACCGCCGCCCATGGACACCAGTAACACCAGTGGGGTCGTAAGTGCGTTGCCAGCCTTTAAGATAGGAGTATGCTCTTTTCTTGAAGATTTGAAGGTCGCATCGGTCTGTAAATAACACAGGCGACAGTTCATTCCACAGTTTAGCAGTGTGAGGCAGGAATTTTCTGGAGAAACGCACAGTTGAGGCCTGCAACATCTAAGTGGTGAAGATGGACATGTTGTCGCGTGTTATGTACGCCAATAATCAGGAAGGACCTACTTACACGTTTTTACGCATTTTCGCAATAACACAAAATTATTTTTTAGGAATAGTTTTCTTACTTAACGTTTAAAAAATGTCCTAAAATTATTCAACTGAAACAAAATGTATTTCCGCTACCCAAAGGTTGTCTGGAAGAGATCGCTTTTTAGCGATAAGACCGCCTGTTGTCTGCCTCTACATTTAATCAATTGTTTATTTTTATTGTATCCTTTTACTGAGGTGTGCCAATAAAGAGTATTCTATCAATCTATCTATCTATTTGGTGATACACGAACGCCAACGTTTATTAAATTTATCAACAATATGCACAGTAAATAATCTTTGTCATCGTATTCTTGGCCCAGTCTCTATCACTGGGAAATAAGCCACTACGCAAACATCCTCCAAAGGCTTACCCCCATGACGTCATACGTTTCTCCGTAAAGGCAAATTCTATTAAAAAGCCATAAACAAGTTCTCATGTCGCCGAGTGACGTCACAGGATTGCTCATCCGCCATTCTGTTTCAGGCATGTTTCGGGTTTGAGAGCGATGCGTCATGTCAAGTTTGGAAGGTCAAACGTATTTTTTACCCAACGCAGGAGGGTTAAAATATATTTTTTTGTAGGTATATACGCTGGGATAATGAAGTGTAGGCAATGCAGGATTTTCAACGATCTACACTCCAAATAAATTTTAAACAAGTATAAACGTCTGCGAACGATGCTATTCAGCAAAATTACTGCCTTGGGTGAGACTTGAACTCACGGCATCTGGATCGATACTCTAGCGCTCTGCCATCTGAGCCACCTCATCCATAGCCAGCAAATTTTTCCACTATATGGGTCTAGGGGACCCTAGCGACATCTACCGTAAGAACATTATACTTCTTAGACGGCTACCGGAGTTCCAAGTCATATTGTAAATTCACCAGTAACGATGTGCTACCCATAACAAATTAAAAAAATTACAAGCAAAAACGTCTGAGAACTATGCTATTAAGCTTAGAATAAATTTAAAAGTGGAAAAATTACTGCATAGGGTGAGACTTGAACTCACGGCCTCTGGATCGATACTCCAGCGCTCTGTCACTTTTAAATTTATTCTAAGCTTGATCTACACTCCATTTGAGATTTCAAAGGTTTTCTTGAGGTTAAGGTTCTGAAAGGACTTTACCTTTAGCATGACTGTTAAAGATCTCTCTTGGGTGTCCATTTTTGTGACACCTATATAGAATTGTAAGCGTCTATTGATAGAGGAAACCGGTAACCGTATTAAAAGCGTACATGTGCCAAAGATGTAGGTATTATAAATTATTTCAGGCCCACGATAATTATCCTGACGGTGTGTAACTTGCTCTATAATAAGAATAAATGCACAACTCGCAAATCAATGAAAGCTAGTTACTACCACTGTAACACGAGCATATAATTTAAACATAGATTATATTATATATAGTCCTCCTCATCGATTTCGATGACGGCGACCTCAGCAATTACGGATTACGCCGATTACAGGCCGAACTTGATCTTAAAGACTCTTTTGCAGGTGTTATATTATAATATATTATTGAATCTCTTCAAGGCTAGAGTAAATAGGTATCTCATAGGTAAGCGTGCTCCACCGTAGACCGCATCATCACTTACCATCAGGTGAGATCGTGGTCAAAAGCCTATCCTCCATAAAGAAAAAAACTCCTCAAACGATTACACTTTTGTTCATAACTTTTAAAAATTATGAAGTCTTTTAGAATTTCTACTTTTCATACGTATGAAATACGAGTAATATCTTCAATGGACGCTATTATATCTGTAACTGACGTTACTTGTCACGCTTTTTACATAGCACTTTAAAGTGTACTAAAATCAAAAAACAAGTTATTTTTAAAAGTTGTTGGACATAAGGGTGGTCAGTTTGAGGAGTACTACAGTTTAATTATTTGTTTCTGGCACAGGCCACACCCGGTATAGCTACTACTACCCGTCTGCGTATAATGATGATGATAATCAATTAAATCTACTCTATTAAGTGCTTCCCTAGGTCTATCTCCATGCCAAATTTCATGAAAATCGGTTTAGCTATTTAAGCGTGAAGAGATAAATGACAGACAAACAGCAGACAGAAGTACTATCGTATCGTTTTATTTTAATTCTTTTTATAAATGTTATATGTATTATGGATCAATGTTGTCTGCAATAAATGTTTTTTTTTTTTTTATAGTATTAGTAGAGATTTAGCTAAGTATATATTTTTAGTAATTTTCTTAGATTTAAAATCAATCTATTACAAGTAGGTAAATCTTATTTACAAAATCACAGACTGTTTTTGTATTTCTTTGGATCTATTAAACTTTCTTCCCATTTATTTTGTTGTGTTTTCGAGTCTTGATCTAAAAAGACGTGTTTGATAATAAAGTTAAGCTGAGTGCTTCATTACAATAATGTCCATAATTAGAAACTTTCAAATGTCAAAATATTGAGACAAGACTCATTGTGGATTCAAAGTGGGAACGCCAAGTTTGAGGACTCGCCAAGTTCGACCGGGCGATTTAGCATATCTCCTGGCTACTTAATGTAGTACGTCACATCTTTTGAATGTCTTTATTGAAATATGAACTTTATTGTTTACTAAGCAAAGTTTATTTTTCAGTGACGTAACGTGTGAGTTAAGAGATTTTGACGTAAAAATACTCAAGGCTAACGCGCCTTCAGAACCTAATTTAAAAATAAACTTGCACGTCACAGGGTTATATATATTGAAATTAGAGCTTCTTATGCAATATTATAAGAATATTTTAAAACAAACATTTAAAATAAATGCCTTAAAATAAACATTTTCAACAGTTACATATCACCAACATACATGGAACTAATTATATTTCAACGTCTTCATGAAATAATCTACTTATTGAATAACTTTACTGGCAATGGCAATCAAAAAAATTTCATATATGTTACCATTGCTAGTAAAGTTATTCAATAAGTAGATGCTTTAATCATCATTTTCAAAAATATACCCTTTTTAACCGAATAATAAATTGAACATAGTTTTAATAGGTATACTTACTGCTTAATATAATTTAATTGTTTATAAAAACTTTTAGTTAAAAAAAAATTCAAACTATTTTTGTAAAATCGATCACACATTTTATTTACTGATGAATAAAAATAACTCAAGCTTCGAAAACATAATGGTAAGACTGTCGCAAGTAACATACCATATAAAAAATATGCGCCAAACAGCGATAAAACTTATTCTTTGGCATAACTTGGCCACGTTTTTAAAAGCCATTTAAAGCATGGACACAGCGACAAGCTCGGAACTAATGTACTAAGCTACTGAGAAGTTTTAACGACCTTTACTTACAGCTAATGTTCCTTACAGAATGTACTGGGAAATGTACAGCCAGCATACCTCTCTGCTATCGGGAAAGTTGGGGAATACTTTCATTTATTTAACTTTATTTTGGGTGGAGTACATTTGGCTTGAGAAGGCAAGTTTGGTTCACTTGGACTTTGGGTGAAGTTTTTAAATTTTATTTGTGAACTTATCCAAGGTTTTTACGTCAATATACCATTTATAAAAAAAAATTAAACGGTAATTCGTAAATTAAGGAATATTTTCTGATTCAGGCATTTTTCGCAAAAATATAAACAAGAAAAGTCAGTAACGCGAAAACTAAAATTTTAAATGGAAATAAAAAGATGACATATTTTATAGTTTACGTCCAAGGTGGAAATAATTTAGCTACCATGTGACACCTACTGCTTTTCACATCACATATGAGGAAACTGTAATGCTACAAAATATTATTTAAGCTAAAAAAATATATGCAAGTAATAAATATAATCGTGTCTTAGAACAGAAAATTGACACTCTTATCCTCCCTCCCAGCAGGGAAGAAAAATGCCACATTGATTCCTTCTAGCAGCGCACAAAAAGCCCTTTTTCGAATGGGTGATGTGAAAAATGATTTAAGTTTGTATCTGTGTGTCTGTTTATGATGAGGAGATTCGAGTGTTTTTTTAGTGAATGTGTTTAGAGGTTTTTTAGGAAGCTTTGATCTTCCAGATGTTTTAATTTCGCCGGGGTTTTTAATAATAAAGGTTTATAAAAAGGGCCTACGCAAGTTTGTAGTTTTTATATTGATTCTATTTCAGTCAAGAACGAATGCCATGGAAAAACACAAGAAACTTGGGTGTATTTGCAACGGCAGACTACCTATAACCAAAACCTAGAAGCTTATAAAGTTGTTTTGATAAAAAAATTCAAGAAATTATAACAGTTTTGAATGATTTACGGTTAGTTTCACTAGACGTAAATCGACCGGGATATAAACCGTGATTACCTTTTATACTGAAATATCGGGAGCTCAATAGAAACATATAAAAGGTAATCACGGTTTATATCGTTCGATTTAAGTCAAGAAATTATTTTTTTTTTTTTTTATGGTAGAGGAGGCAAACGAGCAGACGGATCACCTGATGGTAAGTGATTACCGCCGCCCATGGACACCTGCAACACCAGAGGGGTTGTAAGTGCGTTGCCGGCCTTTGAGATGGGAGTACGCTCTTTTCTTGAAGGTTTGAAGGTCGTATCGGTCCGGAAATACCGCAGGCGACAGCAGGATTATGTAAAATTTTCATTTATTTCAGTTGTATATTGTTACCCAGGATACAATGACAGTATAATTTTGGTACAAAATTGCCAATGACGACCGAGGGATCTGGCAAGCTATATTTTAAACACGGGTATATTTTCGGAGTTACTGAGATAAAAGTTACCAAACGAGCAACGACCAAATCTTCACCATATCTTTTATTTCCTTCTAATTTCCTGGCTTTTGACTATTAAAATTTTCCAAATTTATATTCCAAACGGCCTAGTATTCTTCAGTCCCTCCAACAACATGCAATAACAAGGCTGTATCCTTGAATCCTAAGTAATTGGCTGCCTTTGCCTATGAGTCACATCTCGTAGTGATTCATGCAAAGTGATTGCTTCTTGACCAATAGGCGCTGAACTATTTACGTCGGTTGTAAAGATTCCATATGCAAAGAAAGTATTGCGTCGAATAATGTTATTTACATTAGCCTACGTTTACTCGTACTTCAATTTTACTGCTCAGATATTATTACAAACCTTAAGACTAGAATGTTTTCTAATTTTAGTATTTAATTTCACTATATTTTTTGTAACGGGGGTAGTGTGGTAAATATCGACATAACGTTGTTGTATTGTAGAAAAAAATAAAATTACATCTGTCAATTACAAACTTAAAGTAATTTCTGTGTAAAACCAGCATTAATAGTATCGGAGAATAAGATTTATCAAAATATTTGCCATTCCTTGATAATTTTACAAAAAAGAGACTTTTAAACGCAAATGTAAATTGTAATTAGGGTAGGTATTCTTACATTATTTTTTTTTTTCATTTCAGTGCGCTATTGTTTTGTTTTTGTTGCTCGATTCGTTTCGTGTTAGTGCCGGTTTTTTATTGCCTTTTAGTTTTTTTTCGGCGGTTAATTTTTTTTTGTTAAAAAGTTTTTATTTTATAATTTTCTGTGGCTATAATTTATACAAATTATTACGTGCTTAAACTACAAAAAAAAACCTCACGAATAATGAGTTTGTAAAAACTCAGCTTTATAATCTGTGAGTGAACAATAAATTACCCCTATTTTCCCATCCTTAGGGTAGAATTTTTTCCCAAATTTTTATGGGACTAACTTTGAGGTACACCCTACCCAAAAAAAAAAAAAATCGGACTATTCTGTAAAAAGTTATGCGTGGTCATACGTTACAATCGGTGAGTGAAAAATCAATCATCCCCTATTTTCCTACCCTTAAGGTTGGATTTTTTTTTCCTAAATTTATATGGAACCAACTTCGGAGTATACCCTCTCCAATAAAAAAATAATTATCAAAATCGAACTACTCTGTAAAAAGTTATGCGTGGTCATACATTAAACAATATATATATACGCGTCGACTTGAGAACCTCCTCCGTTTTTTTCGTCGGTTAAAAATTAAATCAGTACAGGAGCGTCTTAAGGAAAGAGATTGAAGATTATATCTGGCTAAGGAGGTGTAATTTTCGTAATTTCTACCTGTTCGAAATTCAAGAGCCTTTATAAATATTTTTTTTAATCTTTCTATTCTGTGTACATGATGACAGGGGTTCCATACTACAGAAGCAACTTCTAAGCGACTTCTGACATAACTATTATAAAGTAATTTATACGTCAGGGGGTTAATTAAGGAAGGGATTATCTGTGTTTTGTTAAAGTATTACAGTTTTAACACTGTACTTTGTTTAAAGCAAAGCAAACATGAAACAAATGCTCTTCACCACAGTTCAATCTCAAAATTCAAATTATGGTAATTTCCCAGAGTCAACATTTCACAAAACCGGTCCAGCCACTTTTGCATCACTTCAATTTTTCATTCGTCAAACCAACCCAGCGTGAAACTACCTGACTCTAATTTCAGCTCGGGATTTGCATAAGGACTATCGAAGTCCCTAAGCCTCAAGATAGGGAGATTATGAAACGCTGAGACTGTCTGTTTTAATTTTATCTCGAGTATCCTTGGCTATTGCGCCTTACTCAGTATCTAACGAGAAAGTGCAATTTTACGTAAAATTTGAAAATTTTGAGGTGTTGAATATAGTTTTCATTGAGGCTTGAATCAAGAGTTAGTGCGGCATTTTTTTCTTTTTAGGTTTCATGGTTTTTAAGGTTTATTGGCTTGCCAAAATGCTGACTCTATCAAATTTGTGAAATCGTTTAGGTATCCATCTGACTAAGGCGATGCCAAAAGGAGGCGTAATGACAAAATATGATTTCAACAGTCTATTTATGTATATGAGTATTCTGAGCGAACTCACTGTTTACGAATTTGTATGATGTAAAAGACAAACGATCAGACAAATCACCTGAGGTATTAACCAAATACCATCACACTTTGACACCTGCAACATCAAAAGGGTTGCAAGGCCGCTGTCGGAATTTAAGATCGGAGTTCTCTTGAAGACTTGAAAGGGTGTTCTAAAATCTTATCAAAACTTACTAAGCTGATCTTGATGAGTGAGCTGTCAATTTATTCGGCCTTATATAGCTCCGGATGGCTTTTGACTTCAAAAAATTTGATGATCTACATATGTCAAACAACCATATTTGCGTTCAAATTTAAGTATTTTTCTTGTTATGGAATTGATTGTCTATTCTTAAAACCGGAAACTGGAGTTATTTAAAATGTTCTAAAATGTACACACTCGCCATCTGTTATTTCATGATGGGATACGCCGTCGGATGTAGGTCGAGTGTAACCAAAATAAAACAAATGTATTTCGTAGTGTGGTTAATGGATATAAGCATCGCGGTACGTGTGGTTTACATTATTTTTAAGGCCTAAGTTATATCTGAGGCAAACCTGATTTTTTCGATTTCGAGAGATAGTTGTTAATTATTTGACAATGATGATGAAAAAGATGAAGTGATTAAAGTTTTGTTGAAGCTTCTTTTTGGATAAAGTCTGTTTAAAAATCAGGTGTTAGGTTATTACTTAGTTTAATGTTGTTGGTTGCTATAGAGTTTATTAAAAGCTAAGCAAGCGAATGTTTTAAAAACTACGGCGTTTCTGAGTGATTCATAATACTTTTTTTAATATATAGGTCCCAAAGATCAACGCAATTGAGTATTAGCATGAAAAACAAATTTAAGAATTTTGTAAATTAATTTAGGGATAACAATAATAAACTAAGAGTCAACTTAGGGCCACCGCACACTAGAGCGTCTTTCGAGCGTCGGCGTCTAGTCAGCACTATGGATTAAAACGGCGTCACTGCGCAGTTGCGCCAACGTTGCGTCGAGACTTAAGGAACAAATCAAAAATTTTTATTACATAAATATTTGGATGGAGTTTGCCTGAGGTGAACTTAGTCGGACCATCTAGTTGGTGGGGGGCCGGGGAACGATTCCGCTCCCATCTCAGTGTGTCAGTACGCAGCGATATCGTATCGGTAAATCACCAGTGTGGCCGCGCCCTAACGAAAAATAGTAGGAGCGACGCTAACTGGCGTGGACGCGTGCGACGCATTTCACCTACAATGGTATAGTCTGTCCGTTTTTCTACGATCAAGTATGCCGTAGTAAATGTATGGCGAACTTTATATTAGAAATCGGACAGGCTATGCTTGTGTCTTTGCACCCGCTCCAGCTAGCAGACGCTAAGAGTACTAGACTAAAATCGTCTCGTCATGAATGACTAAAACCGCTAAAACTTTTAATGTCGAACGTGACCACGACTAAATTGCAGTCCAATCGCTTACTTCAATGGTCATTGTAATTCCCATTTAACCAACGTAGCGATTAAACGAGTAAAAACCTATTTAAGTCCCTAGTCCGCGAAATTCGATTATCGGTTAGCGGAGCTGATGAGAATTAACTTTTAATAGACTTTTTGTGCTGACTGCACCAAAAGGGCATTTAGGTGAATCCCATTTTCATGTCATTCGTTACTATGGTTACGTTTCTCTGGGTCCAGGTAAAAAAATATTTTTTCAACCCACTTGCTCGTAAGTGGAACTTGTTGAACCGCTTTTAGGCTCATGATCCTAGATATTAAACCTGCGTGCTCTTTCATTACAATTATTGAACAATGTATGACAATCCAATTTATACTTTTTCTATTTCCTTTTGGTTTGGCAGTTAAATTTTAAATAATATTTAAGCTTTGGGTCTTCCGGTTCGAGCGCCATCTTGATAGTCACGTCTTGTGATTAATTCCTTTGTTTTTTCTTTAAATTAATATTGTTTAAAGTGTAATATTGATAACTTATTATACAGTAAACTAATGTGGTAGTACGCAGTAAAGTCCAGCTATCGCTTTACAAGAACTGAAAAAATCGCCATACAGTATCTTTTACTACCTTGATACTAGTGAAATAATCCCACTGGACTAAAGCCATAATTTTAAAAGTATAATGATGATATAAACTTTATTTTTCTCCTCGCAAGTGCGTTAAAAACGTCGTATGAAACATTGGTAATTATCAATATGTGCATTGGTGATTACACACATCGGCTTTTTTATTGCAAATTATTGCCTTGAGTATTATGGCCAACGTAGCACATTTGTATCATAAACTGTTTGGTACAATGCTTAGAAATAAATAAAAAGAGGTAATAGTCACTGTCTCAAGCTGACACAAACTCATGAGTATGGAATAACAGTCCGCCGCCCATCAGTGAGAGCACAAATCGTGATTGCAATTCCAGACCGCATAAGACTCTTTAGTTACATGCATGTGACAGGATTGGGCCCAAGGGCGACGGATCTTTCAACTCATAGTAGTGGTGTGATACTAGGAATATTCCTCAGATATGAGTAGGAATGTTCCTCGGAATATTTTTGGTCTACAAGGTTTTAAATTTCAATAGCTAAATGATTTTGGACCACATATGCGACAGGATTGGACTCGAGGGCGATGGATCTTTACACTCATAGTAGTTAAGTGATGTGACGATACCGAGAATATTCCTCGGAATATTTTTTACCTACAAGGTTCCAAACAGTAGCTAAACGATTTTGAACCACATATGCGACAGCATTGGACTCGAGGGCGATGGATCTTTACACTCCCAGTAGTGATGTGATCAGATAATTCCTCAGGTTGGAGTACAAACAGCAACACTCTTAACTGTCCATCGGTGAACCTTATGCCTTTTGTAATAAGGTCCACCGATGAACAGTTAACAGTGTGGGCGATGGTATGTGTAGGAAATGTTCCTCGGAATACCTAAAACAAGGCGGAGTAGGCGTATTCTGGTTAACGATCTACGTAGAACTATGTTCTTCTCGTTTTAACAGATACATATTTTAGAAGATTTTTTTTAGGAACTAAAAAAAGGAAAATTACCATTCCGATCAATCTATCTTGACATTAAATTTTATATATATGCCATATGCTTATAACGAGTTCGTAGGTATCTAGTTCTACCAACCCATGATAAAACATTTATCTATTTTTGAAAATGATTTAAAGAAAATGTAAGCAATGCTGAAAATTGAAAATGTATTGATGAAATACAAGAAATTAAAAAAAAAAGAACCTATAAAAACAGTTTTGAATTAAAAATTGCAATTGTAAATCTTGTCTGCCACTTAATTACAATATAAATCATTTCTCTTATTTTCTGAATTAATGAATTTCCTGAGGACATTTCTCGAGAATATTCCTGGTAGCTTATCGAAATCCTTGACACATCACTATATCCAAGCTACAATACGGTTGTCGCTCCTTGTTTTACTTGCCTGCAATACCCGATAGTGTTCGGACAAAATAAAATAAGATCCGCTTATCCTTTACTTCTGCTCTGTGCTTTTGTGTACGAAGACTTCATTGGGATTCAGAGCTTTAGGTCGGTTCAATGTAAAATGGACATAGACTTAGGAAGCTAGGTTTCCTAACAAGATTATACAGACGCTGGTTAAATTTAAATAGGAGTATAGGTGCATTTACACATCAGTTAACTTTTGCTGAGCAACACTACATATACAACATTACGTAGGTTTACCTAGTTACATAGTGTAGCACCACTGTGCAACACTTTGCTCGATAACGATGTGCGTCGATGTCGTGTATATAATCTTAGTAGCCGTCTGTATGTGGAAGGTCTGAAATGTACAAATTGAATAGCAGCGGCGCTAACACCAAACCTTGAGATAGGCCATTGGTTTAACTTGCGCTTCCTGCTTTTCTTGTTACCCAAGGAAACTTCGAAATTCCTTTCAGTCAGCATGTTGGAAGTGAGGTCTACTACTTATCTGCTTGGGATTACTGACTGTAACTTATTAATCAGGCCGTGCCTCCAGACTGTGTCATAGGCTGCTGTAAGATCTATAAAAACCGCAGTGAATTTAATGCGTTTTTGAAATCCAGCTTTGTATGTAGTTATTGAGAGCTAACACTTGATCGACAAAGTTCCTGCCCTACCTGAAACCGGCTTGCTCGGGCGGTGTGACAGCTTCTATAAAAGGTTCAATGCGGCCAAGAAGGAGATGTTCTAGAAGTTTGTGTGAACAGTTGAGGGGAGCAATAGACCTATAGCTTTCGACAAGGTTTTTAGGCTTTCCTGGTTTGGGCACGGCTATTACTTTCGACTGGGATATGGACCGTGATGACCTTTTATATTACAATATTTAAGTCTACTAATATTGCATTGTCACCCAACTTACATATTTTACCAGACCAACCTAACCTTACCAGATTTTTATTGTGTACTATTTATAATTATAATTAAGTGAATAATTACAAATTAATTAATATGGTCCTATTCTGCCTGAAACACAGGAACTCCTAGTTCAGGCATTTGTAAACTTTACCTTATCCTTAATCCTTAGTCTTTAAGTGTGAAATTTCAGCTCAATAATATAGCTTCCAATATTTAACCCGAACAAACATTATACAAACAAAAATAGCAAGCTAAATAAAAACTTGTACTAAAATCAGGTTTTCTTAAAGTTTTAAAACATATTTTCTATACTCATAAAATTTAAACACACGCATGTTCTGTCAACTTATTCCCAAAAGAATTTTAAAACGACTCTCCATCGCATGGAAAATTCTTCCGCTATCGCATTTCGAAACCAAATAAGAATCGTTTTAATTCAAAGAAGAAACTTTCAACATTTTGTGCCAATATTTCCGCATAAAAACAAAGTAAAACAGAAAACGTGGAATCATTTTTGTAAAAAGCGAATTGAATTATTCAACTCCGGCGTCCGTTTAAATGGCGAGCCGATAGGTGAACAAAATAAAGAGGAAAAGCAAATCATTGATGGAATAATGGAATAAGAGAAAATAAGAAAACAGACCAACTAATCAGCTTTCGCGAGTTAGCTTACAAAGCGATTTGTCGTTATTACACTGATTTTAGGGACAGTATCGTTCGTAAATGAAGACGGATCGACTCGCTTCTTTTTCATTATGCGCGGAGTCATAATCTTTTTGATTAATACTGCGATATAAATATCCATGAAGTTTTTTGCGGGTGTGGAACGTCTGGGGGAGAGCTAGATGAATGCTCCCAGGTTGTCCCGTTTTATAAAGATTGTGAGTAGAAATAAAAGACGAAATGAAGTAATTAGATATGTATTTGAAATTATAAAGCTTTGTTATCTAAAATGTTACTCAATTATTTAATCAATAAATATCGAATTTTAGTGTTATATTCGAGGTACATAATGTGATGATATAGTTTATTGGCAAGGTAGTTGATATCAGGAAAAAAAACAAGCACTACCTCTGAGAACGTATAAGTTTTTCGTTTGTCTTGTACCTACATAATTTAATGTAGGATTGTAGGTTCAAAGACTATCTTAACGTCAATGCAACATAGTTATATATGAACGATAGAAATGTTAGAGTAACTTTGTGAATTTAAATTTCATACCAATACCCGTTGGCTGAAAATGGGTCGATGATGCTTCCCCACAAAGTTGTAGCAGGTCAACCAATATACATCTTAAAGTATTACAATAGGTCGCTCAATACATTTTTACGGACAAAATTATTCATAGAAAGCGGGCAAATATAAACGTAAAACGAAGATAGAGGTAGTTTCAAAACAGAATTATAAAATACAAAGATATTCAGAGAATAACGATATTTACAACTTGGTTCGAATTTAGTTTACGATTTGCATGAAAGTGTATTTTGTTTAGATAAATAAAATCGAATTTACTCTATAGGTAATTTAAAATAATATTATACAACGTGTTACACCAGGCACCAGTGGGGTGGGTACACATTGTATAGGTCATACTGAAGAAGAAAGAAGAAGAAGAATAAAAAACATTTATTAACACAATAACATAACTTTATGAACTAACTAAAAATAATTACACAAAATGAAGAGTTGCCCTAAATGATCCTCACTCAGCTTGGTGTCGCGGTATGAGCCACATGGCATACTCCACGACGCTGATTTTCAGCAAGGCGCAGTGAATAGAATAGATTGCATTCAGTAAATAGATTATGGACACAATGTACTGAGCAACTTTTACTATGGGAACAACCCCAAGATCACGAAAAAGAATTTACTCTCCCACACATCTTCACTGGCTGATGTTGATATCCTATATATTGAGTGTTAATGTTCAATGGCTGGTGTAACACGTTGTATATTAAACCCAAACTTGCTTGATTTAATTTAGCGCAAGATAAATTTGTATATTTTCAGCTGTTCAGCGGCGACATCATGGTCGCATTTATATCACTTGTCATGTCTTGCGTCACTTTCGTACTTACATACTTATTAGAACGAGACAGGCATGATGACAGATGATAAAACACCGACCATATTAGTCCTACTGGTCAGTATTAACTTTTAATCCATCGCATATTTATAATTATGTATAAATGCTCACAGCATATTGTCGACATCTGTATTTTAAGATTTACTATAATTTACTTCTTTGTTAGCTTAATAACGGCCCTAATGGTGATATTATTTCTTATGCTGACATTATTTCTGTAACTGTAACTATTTATTTTCTACCTTAATGACGACCCGTTCTTGGTGAATTTATTTATACAATTGAAATGTAAAAACTTTAATAGTCATTTTAAATGAATTATTAATTGTCACATGTTTTTCCTATGTATATATAAAGTAAGACAAACCGACAATCACAATATAAATTCCTAAGAATTTACCACGCGTAGTTTTAAGTGAAATTGTATATTGTGAGATAAATAAATCATATCATATCATATCATATAAAAGCCAATTTATACACTTGTCAATTCAGTAAATTAGGTACATTTTGACGTGACATGTGTTTGACTTCTATATAAAGCAGCGGAAAACAGGAGATCGAAAGACTTTCATTGGTTCTTTATCCAAATAGTAGACAAGTAGGTACGATGCCTCTTTCAATCGCGCGGCACACCACAATTTTGTATTTTTGTTAACCCAGGGGGGGTACCCCTACTGCCCATCCTTTTCATTCATTGCAATTGGTTTTGTTTTGTGTATTTGTAGTTGTATATTTTTTTCGCCTAAGCGGAAAATTTAAAGGCCTATAGCTAAAACATTTGCATTTATATCGCTTCAGTTTTTAAGCCGATAAGTCCTCTATTAGCCAATAAAGATAGTACGGCGATATTTTACGACACTTTTATGTGTATCCCAGTTATGATATTTACTTTTCGTTTTATTACGCGTCTCGCCGAATAAGCAAATAGCAGTCCTGGGGGATGAGGAGTATATATTATATTTATACTCTACGGTCGTCCCTCGGATGCGTTAATCTTTTAGAGATGTTGCTCTAACTGGCCATCTCCTCATGATATTTCGGGCACTTTGCTATTCCTTCTGGGTGGCTTTTTGAAGTTTAATCTTCTGTGTATTGATGTTTGCGTGTGTTACATCATATCATAAGTTTACGGGTCAGAGAAGTATTTTAGGTTATTCACATAGATCTGTACCCCTAGTGTAAATATTTTCGACAGCGAAACGTGACGTACGCGTTTGCGTTAAGTGTCATTTTGTATGAGATTTTTGACTTTCCAAAACGTCCCGCTTGGCGCGCTGTTCAAAAACCCATATAAAATGAGACTTAACGCAAACGCGTACGTCACGTTTCGCTATCGACTAAAATTACACTAGGGGTACTGTACCCCTAGTGTAAATAAATTCGATTTTGAAACGTGACGTACGCGTTTGCGTTTAGTCTCATTTTGTATTGGATTTAGAAAGAGCGCGCCAAGCGGGACGTTTTCGAAACTCAAAATCCTATACAAAATGAGACTTAACGCAAACGCGTTCGTCACGTTATGATGTCGATAAAATTTACACTAGGGGTACGGATAACACGCAGGTCAAGTTCATGTTAATGTGCCGTAGACTCGGCGGTGATACAAATAATAGGCTTTCCATTTTAAGTTATTTACTCAAAAATATATTTTTTTTTCGTGAATTTGGCATTTTATACATTAGTCTGTCTTTTTTTTATTTATGGAGTATTTGTGATTCAAAAACAAAACAGAGAAATAAGTATAAATTAAATAAACATACTTTTCAACTTTATTTAATTAATCAATTAGGTGATAACTAACCATAAAATCTATTTCACCTATAAGTAACATCACATTTCCTTCTGGATCTAACGTGTGTAGAATCACCATAGAAAACAGCTCATAATAAACATATAAATACTTATAAATTTCAAAATCGTTTGGTATCACATTTTTCGTCTCATCGCCGCGGTCGCCGTAAACGTTAACACGAACGGCATAAACCCGGTGGCCCAATTTGCGATCGAGGGCCTTTGATGCGGCCGTAAAACACTAAGCCAGTTAGACCGATATCAATCAGGCGGGGCGCGGTTGAAGACGCGAGGAATAGACAGGTCATATATACAATTTTGTTTCAACTTGTAGCGATATTCTGCAAGGGACAGACCACTACCAATACAAAAGGTAGTATGAAATATCTTGAAACTTCAAAAAAACACTCAATTTTCTATTTATTTTCCACGACTTTTGAGTTGATTTCATTAATAATAGTATAAGAAATCAGCCTATATACGTCCCACTGCTGGGCACAGGCCTCCTCTCATGTGCAAGAGGGCTCGGGCTATAGTCCCCACGCTAGCCCAGTGCGGATTGGGGACTTCACATACACCTTTGAATTTCTTCGCAAATGTGTGCAGGTTTCCTCACGATGTTTTCCTTCACCGAAAAGCTAGTGGTAAATATCAAAATGACTTTTCGTACATAAGTTCCGAAAAACTCATTGGTACGAGCCGGGATTTGAACCCGCGACCTCCGGATTGAAAGTCGGACGTCATATCCACTCGGCTACCACCGCTTTGATTCCATTATGAAAGTTTAATCTATTTAATGAGATTAGGATTCAAAAACCACCCTGTATAATGAAATTTTAACACAAAAAACTCCTTCTATTTTGTTACAAATGAATTCAGTTCTTTCTTGCCCCAAGTCAACAATCTACCAATTTTATTTTATATCAATACATTAATCAAATATGTATGTCATTTAATTCGTTCCATAAAACCCATCGACCTATTTACCTTAAACATTGGATTCCTGTGACATGATGTACTTCAACTTCGACATTTATTCAGCAAATAGGCCACAAGGGCACTTTTACACGTCAACATGGAATTTACATACAAGCAAAAACAACCACATCAACAATTAAGTATAAAATACAATTACAAAAAAATAACTAAAATAATAATAATGTAAAAAAACAAATACAAAAAAAAAACTAAAATTATTTAGAGGTGTAAATATCTCTAAATGTCAGTACTAAATGACTATTACCAAATTATCCTTATAGATGTATAGAATCTCTAAGAGTCAAAATTCCGTATATTCCGTATATGGAAGTTGTTTGGTATTAGTATTTAATACTTATTTTACTTAAGTCACCGACCAGGTACTTAATCCAGACTCAGTTTCAAAAGACTAATAGAGAAATCTTTGTGGAAATCTGATTCTATCAATTTTGTTTTATATTTCCCTGTCACTAAAGAACCCAGATCATGTACCGCACAAACTCTGTTAAGAAAAATGTCTCTGGTGCAATTTGGCACCGAGTCCCCAGATGGCGCGAGCGCGCAGTCTGCGAACACCTCATTTTTTGCCCGAACTTGTTTGTCACTGAAACTTTGCGGGTTCCGGTTTTTGTCTGCGATTCGATTCATATCTGGTGAAATACTTTGTGGTTAAAATTGTCTGCAAGTATTAACATTTGTTGAGTGCCGTTAAATTGTTTCATCATTCCATAAAAGTGTATAGTTCTTAATGTAACTGTACCTATATATATAGTTCTTAAGAATCAATATATTTATTTTATTTACTAGACTTTTTTGAAGTGAAAACTTCTTTAGCGGCGCTGTGCACTTTTTGTGATGGGGAAAAAATGTTAAACTCGCGTCAGGGCGTCAGGTGTCACGTGACCGTCAGATTGAAAACTCGTAAGACGGACATGTGACATCATGGAGACGTGCAAATTGAATGTCAGCGAAGCCTGGTTACTTTTGAAAAATCGTATCTCATTCAAGTGTGACATTTTATTTTCTTCATAATCAAAGTGCTGTCATAACGGTTAAAGAGGTTTAATCTTTGCTAATTGTGTTGTATTGTATCTTTGTGTTGTTGGGTGTCCATGATTGTAGATACTCAATTTTTTCCTCACCAAAAAGTTAAAGAAAAGAAGCGTGATTGTTTTACTTAATATGATGGTGAACGATTCATTAACATTTACTGATTGTGTAGGCTGTAGTCCTGCTCACGTCTCATGAATTACTCTGTATATGTTATATATTACTTAACACTAAAATTCGCATTTCAAAATATCTTCCACGCTCAAATTTATTTACGTAGGTATAATAGAGAATTATCTCTTTTTATAAAACTGCTACACAATTTCTCCAAAATATCAAAAATGCACAACGCTAATATTCAAGTTTTCACTTCTGCCGGCACTCCCGGAGTGCAACCCGTTGCTTTTTTTTTAGAAGAAGATGTCGTTAGACGCATGCCTAAGGCGTGTAAAACCATGAATATAATAATAAAAATATTCACTCCAATCGATAAGGTCCGGTACCACAGTTGGTAAAGCGGTAGCTATACTGTCAAGTGTATTAGTTTTAATAATAGGTTATAAATTAGTAATACTCGTAGATCCGAACTGTCAGAGTCAATAGTGACATTTTTGGTTGAAGAAATGTCATTTTTGACACTGAAAGATCGGATCCATAACTAATCTAAATGTAATTCATAACCTGTCATTATAATTCACCTCTGTTTCAAATTACAAACTCGCCCTAGTTGGTAATTTATTTCTCGTTTAAATTCTCCTTTTTCAGACTCGAGCTTTTAAGAATCGAAATCATCTCTTACTCACATCCCGTTTCCCCCGTAATGCTATCACCCCTCTTTACGCCCCGCTTTGAAGATCAGTTTCAGGCACTAACTCTCCAATATGCAGGTTATCTAAAATTGCTAATGGTTGCTGTGACAAGGCGGATATGCACTATGACCCACTAAATGTATTTATAAAATCTCTCGGAAAATATTTTTTTAAACATAAGTAATTAGAATCTAAGTTTAAATTTTGGTAGTTCTATAGTTGTTTACTTATATTTGTTTCGCATGCCGTGTTTACCTGTAAGTAATTGTGACACCACTCCATACATGTATTAGCTTGTACGTTTTTAATGCAACAATTGTTGGTGAACCTTAAAAAAAAAATGAAACACTTTTTAGACGGGATAACCAATGGATTCAGTAACTTATTCGTAACAAAGACATGGCGACTTTCCGCGTGGCCTCTATTTTCCATAATAACTAGCGTATCTAGGTTGTCGGGATTCCATACATACCTAAATATAGCACATATGAGATAACAACAAAAACGCTCTGCTAACGTTGCAGAACCTCCAAGAAAAGTAAAATAATCTTAATAAATAATTTCCATAAATTGCTATTCTTTCTTCCAAATACGCACGGCCGGAAACCAACTTTCCCTCTTGTTAATATTAAAGCCGCAAAACCTTTATTATTCAGTAAACAAAAAGAAACTTGGCAATAAAAATCCCGGGCGACATTATTAGGTAAAATAATTCCTGAGTATAAATCAAATATCGCTTCTTTGCCAAGATTCGTTAAGTTCGAGGTTCCTCGAAAACCAATACAGCATTGCAATATCAATAATCAATTGGTGCATTCTTGGCTTCGCTTCAAGTCTATTACGCTGGGGGTATAAGCGGTGCACATTCAAATGTATTGCGATCCTTTTGTGGGGGAACTCGCATCTGGACAGGCCAGAGCTCGTCTTATTGCAACGTACCCACGAATTTGTTGAACACGTTGTTTAGATTGTGGGAATATTTTAAAAGATCTTGAGGCTACATTTTGCTGATGGCTAACGTAAATTTTGTTGAAAAGATACCTACTTCATAGTTCTTATTCGCAGAATAGTGAGCATTATTCAGTTGATGTAGTCTCGTTTGTTCTACCGTTTAAATTTAATTTCATGACGTCAACACCACTTTTTAGTGACTAACGGCCCGATTCGAAGAATAATTAAGACACGTTTAAGATCTTGGTAAGATCTTTAAAATATCGATAACTAAACGACATGTCAAAATTGGCGTTTATTTCGATTCCGCTGTGATCCCAATAAGATCTATCTACGATATTTCTAACGTCAAAGTGACATTGGTTGCCTGAATCGAGCTGCTTCTGTCAATTATACGACATAGAAACGATACCTATCTAAATGAGAACTTATCTAAACTAGAAATTATCGTTATCGTATCTCATTCTTCGAATAGGGCCGTATTACTAGTGTTATTAGGTTCTTACATCAGAATTCCATCGTAATATTTACTGAATATCTCGATTTTTATCACAACTAAGATCGTTAATTGGGTGAATCAACTTTTTTTGTTTTGTTATCCTGTCCCGTTGTCCAAGGGACAACATGTGGCACAGTTTGTTTAAAGAGACGTTGTATGCCGTTCTATTAAAATGCTTAGTAGGGGGCCCATTATGGACATTGGTTATAACGACCACAAAAACGCAAGTTTAATACATTTAAGTACCATAAAATCAGTATTTCAATGAACTTATTGAACCCTGGACAACTAATCGTAACCATGGCAACAAGTGACGCTAAAAAGTAGATTCTCCCAATTTCTTAAACTGTATTAATAATGTCAGGTATTGGGAATGTCAGGAATATTGAATCTGATTAGATGGAACATTGTTACCATGAATTATATTTGTTTCATACCATTAGGAGTAGGAGCAGCGGCTTATGAAATAGAAATAAAATAGCACGTAAACGGATTTTTCTAATGCGGATAAAATAACTCGTACACTTTCCGTGGTGAAGAAAATATTTCCCAACCAAAGCCATTTGTGGCATTAATAGACAAACAGCCATTTTTTACCTGCAACCAGCGAGCATTTGAGGTTTAATGAGATTCAAAAGATGTTTTGTGTACACTAGTAGGTATTATACAAAGTATGGTGTAGTGTTGCAATAAGTCGTTTTGAAGACATTCTTCAGTAATGAAGACTTGACGTGACGCGCCTTTACAACTAAAATTAACATATTGACAACAGTTAATGAAAAATTTCTTGAAATAAACCGTAAACCAAAATGATAGCAGCTTGTATTACAATCTTTAATCGTTATCGTTACGAAAACTTCGCTCGGAATATCATTATTACATGTGAAATGAGTACTTGCCTGGGTTATTTGCCCCTGTTACACTAAAATCCGGCACACTACACGACACCATCTTTACTACATAACTTTATTAATATTATATTTCTTCCTGATTCATTTATGTTTTTACATTAAAAATACACAAGCATTTTGCCGTATTTAGGCCGACTGCGGCCGACTTCTAACTCAAAATTGGTCACGTTTTCTCATATGTATTTCTCATGAGATGTTCATATACATGATGGCTTCCCTTTCGCACACTTCATCTGTCTTTAAGCGAAGCGTTTGACAGGTCTGTGATCTTTGAGGAACACACAAAAGGATGTAAAAAGTGTTTTCTTTAAGTCACTCAACTTAATTAAGTTCTTATGGCATTTCGTCCCAGTGAACCCGTAAGGCTGGGTATGGTTAATTTACAAATTGATTCTAGGCGCGGCTTGGCACCGGCCGCGGGCCACCGTTCCGTGTCTATTTGCATAAACGTGGGCCGTGATCGAATCGACTGCTATACTTAGTATAAATCTGGTTACATTTAATCTGGACACCATAAACAATTCTGGGATTCATTGTTGAATTTGTTTTACTAATCAGCAGTATGACAAAATGATGAGTATGTTGTCAGTTCAAAGACGTGCTGTACGAATCGTCGACGATCCCAAACTCACAAGCGGTATTGAACCTTTAAGTCTAAGGAGAGACTTTGCCTCCTTATGTGTGTTCTACTGCTTGCACAATGGGCTGTGCTCTGAAGAATTGTTTGACATGATGCCCACGGTTACTTTCTATCACCGCACCGCCCGCCGTCGGCAGGGTGTTCATCCTCACACCCTAGAACCTAAATGGTCACGCACTGTGCGGTTTAAGAGGAACGGGAAGAAGTTCCTCTTAAACCGCACGCTCCGGTTGTGGAATGAGCTACCTGCCGAGGTTTTTCCGAGGGTCTACAGTATGAGGTTCTTCAAAAAGGGAGTGTACAGATTTTTAAAGGGTCGGCAACGCGCATGTAACACCTCTGGAGTTGCAGGCGTCCATAGGCTACGGTGACTGCTTACCATCAGGCGGGCCGTATGCTTCCTTGCCACCGTCGTGGTATAAAAAAAATGACAACTTTGAACAAGCTCAAAAACTTTAGGAATTCTTAAAGTTCATAATTTGGCGAACCCCAATTCGCTCCTCTACACGATGGACCATCATACTGGCCCACTAAGATGGGCCAGCGTGTACAGAACGCACTGGTTTCGGATGGTTGGCGGGATGGTGATGGGATGGCCACGGCGGTGTCGGTTTCACGTCCGCACATCAAAAGTAGTCATTCCATAGTGTGTGCTCTCAACCATCACATGGTCATTTCGCTGTTCCAGCGCTGAGCCATCGTGTAGAGGAGCCATCACCATCGCGTGGCCATCTCGCTAGTCCAGCGCTGGGCCATCGTGTAGGGGAGCCATATATAAAATAAAGTCCGCGTCTGTATGTTCGCAATAAACTCAAAAATACGAAACGGATTTTCATGTAGTTTTCACCTATCAATGAAATGATTCTTGAGGAAGGTAGGTGTACAAAATTTGTAAAGTTTTCGTGTAAACTGTGCGAAGCCGGAACGGGTCGCCAGTGTACCTATAATTTCCAAATACAATATAATTCTATAATACTTTGAGACCATTATAACCTTTTATAAAAAAAATACAAGATTGTTTAATCACATACATTTGTGGGTTAAGTGAAGAAAAGTGAAATGGTGACGTCTTAAAAAGCACAGGCATTTAATTTCTCTGTATATATTTATTCCTGTTTATTTAAAGGCATTTAATTAAACTTTAGACTTCATTAACTTTACCATCCTTCATCCATTACAAAAACACGTCAACAAAGTTTCTTCGAGGAACCTAAACTCGAGTATAAAGAGCCTTTCAGCACATCATTAACCTCAGTGATATTATCTATTCGCCGTGTAATAGACAGTTGATTTGGCTTGTCATACTTGTCAGCGTGACTTGTAGTTTTGGGGACGGGGTTAGAAAGCTGAAGGCGGGTCGAATTCGAACAAATCAGTGAGGGAAATCGGGAACTATAATGGATAAACAAAATAAACTTAGTATAACTTACATAACATATTTTGCAGCGATTTGTGGAACATCTTGTATGAATCCTCAAGTTGGTTCAACCACATTTTTAGTACCAATGAGTTAAAGTAAAGCCCGACCAGAAATATATGATTATTATCAAGAGGGCGCTGTTATTCTCATGTATAGGGTACAGTTCAGTTTAGTATGAAAAATTTAGTTCCAATGTAATTCCGCAATATGGCGCGTGATCATATATTACTGGTCAGGCTTTAAATTACACTTTCCTGTGGACAGTATGAAATAAACGGATGAGCCTAATTTTCGTACTTTATCCTTATACGCATGTTCAAACCTTTTACTTCTTTTTTTATGATGAAACACACCAATCGATCGATAGTTTCTATCTAGACAAAGCGACCGATCGATTGGTGCGGTAATCCTTAGAAACTAAATTGTAATATCCAGAGAAAAGACGTCAGTTTTCCCGAAAGTTTTTGACCCAGTTATATAAATTAACAAATTAAAAAGTTGTTTTTGTAGCTCTGTGGCACTATTGAAGAAGTAAAAAAAGAAGAAACTTTTATATGTATATAAAATTCTGGTACAACGTTTATCCATTTATTCTTTCATCACTTAACGACTTCCGCGTTTTTTAGGGTTCCGTACATTCAAATGAAAAAATGGAACCCTTATAGGATCACTTTGTTGTCTGTCTGTCTGTCAAGACCCTTTATATCGGAAACGCGTGGAGGTATCGAGTTGAAATTGAGTACAGCTGTGAAAAAATCAAGCTTCTAAGTTAATGTAAAAAAAACGGCGACTTATGCCGCAAAAAATGTATATTTCGACACTTCAAAGGGCAACAAAATTTATAGGTTAATTTTCATTGACCTACAACTAAAAAAATTGGCAAATAATATCTTCTTACAATACAAGAACAGGAAAAAATCTCAAAACTATAAATTAAAAAAAAAAAACAAAAAAAAAAAATAAGTTAAATTTGTACAGCCCTCGGTGGGCAAGTCCAACTCGCACTTGTCCGGTTATTTTTTGTATTTGTCCGGGTTCCATTCCGGGATGCACGAAAATCACTAAATATCTAAATTTTGGCATAGATAACAAATAAATAAATAATAATCATATGTGGCAAATCCAAATCGAATCACATCCGAAATCATCGAAACGGAAACTTGTGTTAATTTCACAGTCGGAAGAGTTATCATATTCCAATTATACGCCATTATTACCAATTAATTACGTTTCCATATTAAACGCTTATTGTTTGAATTCATATCACAAAATCAAATGAATTTTATTCAAAGACTACAATACTGATAATCATTGATGCGGCTCTCAATCATTGTCATTAATTTCGCAATAATTTCTATTGGATTCATATTAATATCCTGAAAATAAATAACTGTATAAACCTTGACCAAAATCAATACAGCACAATATGATTAATTTTTTGACAGAGAATCAGGAATCGAACTAAGTATTTACATTTACAGGTGAGTTCGTACGGAACCCTCGGTGCGCTAGTCCCACTCGCACTTGACTGTTTATATTTATCTTTGTAAAGTTGTCCTAAAATTTTGATTAAAACACGAAAAAGATAAACCTTTCACTCTTTTCGAACTCTTTTCTTATACATAAGTTAACTCTTTTAATGTACATAAGTTAGTATAAATAAGCAAATAAATATTCATACACAAACCGATTGAGCTCAACAGTAATCTCAACAAAGCTTGTGTTGTGGGAACTTAAAAAACGATATAATATAATATATTTATGTATAATACTTAAATGAGTAAAAAACACTCATGGCTCAGAATTAAATATCCATGTTCATCACACAAATAAATGCCTTTACCGGAATTCGAATCCAGGACCATCGGCTTAATTTTACCACATAATCTGTTTCCCCTAAATTCCCTAATAATATAATAATATAACTTCCTTGCACTTTTCCATTAAAAACAACGGCACAAATTACGTCAAAACCATTTCCTTAACACACGTGCCTTATCAGAACTTATTTAGCCGTCGACACGAGTGTCAAATACAATAAAAAGCCTGTATTATGGCAATTAGGAGACTTGTCAGAACGCCCAAACATAATGGCTAACTTAACAAGTCACGCAGGAGTTGGAGCCAATAGCGCGGCGGGAGTTGGGTGACTTGGGGATGTCTGTAGTTATTGGGAAAGTTGGGGCGCGTTCCTCAGTCGCCTTGAGAGGCATTCTAGCAAGCATTAGAAATTTTTATAGGGCCCACAATATAGTTTTCATCACACCTGCTCGGAAACAGGCGCGGATACAAGATTTGGCTTAGGGGGGGGCCATTTGAGAAAATCATATATTTTTGCACAGAAAATAAGGTAAAAAAAAATTTACTCAATTTAGTAATGTGAGAGCCAGGGTTTTAGGGGGGGGCCATTGCCCCTATGGCCCCCCCCCCTTGTATCCGCGCCTGCTCGGAAAAGATCTTATTTCATGCAGGATATTGAAGGACAAAGGCATATATTGTTCCCGCGAGAGTTAAGGATTGTGAAAACAAAAAACCTATAACTCCCGAGGGAGTTATAACGTTTTTTAATTGTTTCACTAATTTATATGAAGCGATTAGGTATAAATGAGTTAGAATATAATTTTAAATACTCACGTTTATAATTTATTCTTATTGTTTATCTTAATAACTATTTCATTTGATTATTGTATTAGCCGTTTCAAATATTTTTACAGAATGTTCAATCGTGGCTGAATGCCATTGATCCCTAACCTGTCAAAGAATTACAATATGAAAAAAAAATGAAAAAATGAAAATTAAAAAAAAATCCTTATGAAGTAAAGGTTTACAATTTGGCATAAGTGGTTGGAGCTTCCTTTTAGGTGAATGAACCTGTATCAGGATGCCCCGCTCCTCCATAACTTACAGTAATTTTACTTAGTAGTAGGGAAATATTGCATAAGTACATGAAAGTTTTATAGCTATTTTATTATATATATATATATATATATATATATATATATATATATGCTATTTGATTTGTTGCTACATGAGTGAATGGCGGACGAATGTTTGAAATGTCACCGTATTTAAGTATTATTTCGCGTAATATTATGTTTATTCTTCGCAAGTGTGATGAAAAACATTGTGTGTAACTCTGGGGGTAAGGATATTTCTAACTCCAGTCTTTAATCTAAAGACCTCGTATGCAAAATTTCCTTCGTTGCACAATATACCAATGTTCGTACCTTAGATACGCTGCAACTACAGACCACCACAACTGTAGTATGTGTCTAATGAAGTAATGATAAAATAAGACCTAATTGATAAAGTTGTTCAGTTTGAATGCTGTTTCTGGTCGCCATTTTTAATTATTTATGTAAGTTCCTAAAAAAGAAGTATTATTATTACGAAAGTATTATTTCGCGTAATATTAAGTTTTTTCTTCGCAAGTGTGATGACAAACATTGCGTGTAACTCTGGGAGTAATAATATTTCAAACTCGAGTCTTTAATCTAAAGACCTCGTATGCAAAATTTCCTTCGTTGTACAATATACCAATGTTCGTACCTTAGATACGCTGCAACTACAGACCACCACAACTGTAGTATGTGTCTAATGAAGTAATGATAAAATAAGACCTAATTGATAAAGTTGTTCAGTTTGAATGCTGTTTCTGGTCGCCATTTTTAATTATTTATGTAAGTTCCTAAAAAAGAAGTATTATTATTACGAAAGTATTATTTCGCGTAATATTAAGTTTTTTCTTCGCAAGTGTGATGACAAACATTGCGTGTAACTCTGGGAGTAATAATATTTCAAACTCGAGTCTTTAATCTAAAGACCTCGTATGCAAAATTTCCTTCGTTGTACAATATACCAATGTTCGTACCTTAGATACGCTGCAACTACAGACCACCACAACTGTAGTATGTGTCTAATGAAGTAATGATAAAATAAGACCTAATTGATAAAGTTGTTCAGTTTGAATGCTGTTTCTGGTCGCCATTTTTAATTATTTATGTAAGTTCTTAAAAAAGTTAGAATACTAAATTATATACTTTTATTGGATATTGCGTCTGCTAAAAACGACAAGTTCATAAAAGGAGTTCATAAAGTTGTAGAATATTGTAGTAAAAGTAATAAAATAATTTGGTCCCACTTCTATTTTTACACCCGATAATTTAAACGCTCTAACTTTAACCACACCTTGATTCAGTTAAATATTCTTAACAACATAATGGGTAGCAACATTTCGGCACTCAGGCCCGTAAAACACATGCGAACAGCGCGGCAATTATATTTTATTAGTCCGACTGTACTGTTGGCGTGCTTTGCTCTATTGCAACTGATTGTACCTGAAAATGGGGCTAAATAACAAAGTTATGAAGTTGAATGCCTATGAGTTCATGTTAAGTTGTTACATTTGAAGTCGTTTTATTTCTATGATTATAACATACCTAATCTGCAATAATAATTAAATTTCTATTTTAGATATTTAAATAAATAAATAAAAATAAATATTATAGGACATTATTACACAAATTGACTAAGTTCCACAGTAAGCTCAATAAGGCTTGTGTTGAGGGTACGTAGACAACGATATATATAATATATAAATATTTATAAATAGGTACTTAAATACATAGAAAACACCCATGACTCAGTAACAAATATCCATGCTCATCACACAAATACATGCCCTTACCAGGATTTGAACCCGGGACCATCAGCTTCGTAGGCACGGTCACTATCCACTAGGCCAAACCGGTCGTGTTATTTATATCTTATAAACGTTATTTAAAATAATAAAATTACTCTTCGCGCATTGATTTCTGCGGTTAGCGCGAATTTAATAACAACATTTAATTCAGTTGCTGTTTTTATAGCACAATGTTCGTTTTACTATAACCAATGGCTTAATACCTCGCCCAAACTTGCCCTTCTTCTAAAGTGCTTAACGATTGCTTCAAAGTTTAAAGTCCAAAGGTAAGCAGGCTTTTTTCCGGAGCAAAATTTTCTACTCGTCTTTAACGTAACAATTTAGAAACTTGGGCCGTAAGCTTCATAAAGCTTTTCCAGATACACTTTTCAAATTAGAACCGACAAAACGCTTTCAGCTCGCCCCAATTCTAAGATTATAAATTGTCATCATTTCAATTGGAAGCTCTTTCCCATCCGTCCCTTCGGCTAACACACTCCATCGTGAATTATTCCTCGACCTTTGTTCGGTCGTCTTTTGTCAATGGTTCACAATAAAATTTTATCCAGGAAACCTATTCGCAGTTACCTTTTATTATAATGTTGCAGCTGGTTCAGGATAGTGTTGGTAAGACTCGGGTCTTTTGAGTCTAAAATTGAAGAACTTGTTTCGTTTTATGATGAGTATCTGAGCTAAAACACTTCCGAGTCTTTAAGTCCTGAGTCGAGTCCGTTTTTATGAAGACAATTTAGATAATGCATCTTCAATTTTTGTGTAAAATAGTAACAAGTTCTCTGAAAAGGACTCAATACAAGTAAAGCTCGGGTCAGAAAGGTTAAAAAGAACTCGAGTTTCGACTTGATTAAGTATGAGTCTGAAAAAAATTGTCGAGTTTTAAAGCAGAGAATTCAAAGGACTCTAGTCTGAGCCAACACTATCTGTTACTGAGCATAGTCGTCAATCAATTCAGCGTAATGCTCGCTTATTGGGATTCAACTTTGCCAGCAATTACTACTTTCCCAGCTGTATCACTGTCTTTTTTAGCAATGGTCAAATATATTCAAGCACCTGGCATTAACAAACATGGTAGATTAATGGGCCATCAGGTGGTGAGTCTAAAAAACACAGTCGAGTCTTAAAGCAGAAGACTCAAAAGACTCGAGTCTTAACCAACACTAGTTCGGGATATTCAGTGTGAGGCTTTTGTTGCCATATAATGGGGCAACCTTTTTATTCCGTCAGATTCCGCTATGACGCTGGTGCGTCTAGATTATTTGGGGGCCATTGTGTCACGATGAATGGCGCGTTGTGATAGCGCAAGTGTGTTTGGTCAAGTTGGAGGCAAAATAATAAGTTCCTTACTCAGAGAATTCCTCCTGTTTTTTTTTATGATACAGGTAGGAGGCAAATAAGCAGACAAATCGTCTGATGGCAAGCAATTACCGTTGCCCGTGAACACCTGCAGTACCAAAGGCATTGCATGTATTTCTTCCTTGTTTTTCACGCAAAATGCAATAGCTGTCGATTTGCGGAAAATGCCCAGCAAAAGTAACTTCACTAAGTTACTTGCACTCATTGTCAGCCTTTAAAATGGGTGTACGCTCTTTTCTTGAAGGATTGAACGTCGTGTTGGTCCGGAAATACCGCTGGCGACAGATCATTCTACAGTCACCTCCTTCATCCTTCCTGATGCATATGGATCAACATTCGCTTTTGGATCTCTGTAGTAGTATTATTGGCTATATAAACTAAAGTTTTAATTGTAAATAAATAAATAATGTAGCAAGTTTATGCATGTAGTGTGGAAATACCAGAAATCCAGGCCTCGCATCAGTAGCTCAGTTGCTAGTTGGTTAGATCGTTCATATCTCCTTTAATTTAAGTTTTTTGTAAACAAATTTATTTTTGAATCTCTGACTGTACTTTTCATTCAACAGGCAACTATGTAGTTTTCATCGAGACAATTCCACCAGACCCAAACACTAATTATAGAAATTGTATATACAGATGTCAATCATAATGTAAAAAATCAACGATGATCAACTCTCGTCAACGTGGGACTCAAACTTACATTTTTCATCTTTCTTTTTTTTTCATCATGAATAATCATGATTGATATCTGTATATACAATTTATAAGATTGTAATGTGGTACGTTCCACAATAAAAAAGGAAAATAAATATTTACATTTAAGTTAATAACAATGCCATCTCTCGAGCCGGCTTAACACAACCATGTGTTGTGTGGTTGGGAGGCAAATCATGCGCTAACGCATCTCCTCAGAGTTGGTTAAGGTTGTAAACCTTAAAGTGCAGATGTCGCTAGTGACGTAATCACAGTTGCAATGGTTAAATTCGCGGTGAATGACGAATGGTCAGCTGGCGCAATTGGTAAAGCATTGGACCGGCAATCCAAAGATGTGGGTACGAGTCCCACATTGACCAGAGTTGATCATCGTCAATTTTCTCATTATGATTGACATCTGTATATATAATTTATAGATTATAATGTGCTACGTTCCACAAAAAAAGAAAAAGAAATATTTACATCCAAACACTAATTTGTTAAGGTTGCGAAGTTCATATGCGACCTCATGTCTCCATCATTAGATCGGCTCAATGGTACTATAATATTACATTGTCATCCAATTTCCATAGGTATGTATGTATGCAAATTTTCCGCTTCATCGGTAACCGGGAAGTGGGTCAAAAACGTGCAAGATGTATACCGTACAAACATAGTTACATACATTGCAAGTTAAATAAAAACTTGTAAAAATTGTAACATCCTTTGAGAGTATTTGGTCAAGGTGCGCGAAACGTGAACCCTCGCAGTTACGGTTATGTGTATACTTTGTGAAGATATTTTTAACGCGGCATCATAAAAGCAAGTCGGGACCTGATAAAGACTTTATTTTTCACACCTGAGTCTTGCTTTGTTCTGCTTCCTTTGCGGTTCTAAGACAGAAATGCTGACTAGGAGACCTTAACATATTGTATTTGGGGTTCAAATACTCAGCTGAGAAATGTAACATGTTGTAACTATAATTGACATCTATAATAAAGATTTGGGGATAATCTTATTGTACTTATTTCTAACCTAATCAGAGAAGCTTATTTTATTGGGGTAGATGGACACAACCTTTTATAGTATATTTTATACAAAATATTTATCGCCAATTCAACAATCTTAATATTCACGCTTATCACATGTATAAATACACACTGTATAAATCCTGTTTCCGAGATTTAAACACATGATTGCCCACTTTGTTGGCTTTCTTTAGCTTAGTACTAAAGTTACGTGTGTAAAATCTTTGGTTCAAATTCTGATTAAGTACTCGTATGGACACTTATTTGGGTGTTTATAACAAATATTTGTTCATGGGTTATGGATGTTTCTATGTATATATTATATGTATCATCTAGTACTCACAACACAAACCTTACTGAGCTTACTGTGTTACTAGATCGATCTATGTATAATTGCCCTATAATATTTGTTTTTATTTATTCCCGCAATCTATCGAAAACGAGTTCAGTTTACATAAATACCAATCTGCACTCATGTTTACAGTGAGCGTTCAAAAATCACTGATTTCACAAAATATGAAAAAACGTAAACATCGATCAAATACAAAAGCTGACGCGTGATACCATGGACATAAAATAAAGGGCTTAGGTTATGAACGTCATGACATTTTATTTACTAAAACTTGGGAAAATTATAGCAGCCCGTCTGGGGGACACTTATTTCCCGCACTCCGCTGCACCATCGAAACTGCAGCAGTAACGTTGTAGGCGTCTCAATTCGAATTTTTAACAATCTACCTGTCGGTCAGTGTTGTTTTACAAATTTTCAATAAAAGGGATGATTCGACCCGCTATAAACATATTGCTTATGATAGTAAGAATTCTACTTCGCAGTATTAGTATGGTGTTAGATCACTCATTGTTAAATCTATCGCTCCACTCACCGCATCATACACGGAAAAAACAATTATGTTAAATTTACAGAAAATTTGTAAAATTTACAGAGTTATGTGTTAAATTTACAGATTTCTCTGTAAATTTTACAAAATATCTGTAAATTTTACATAACTATTTTTTCCGTGTATCTCGTTGTTACTACGTGAATGAGACCTGGCAAAGCCCACACATAATAACTTGTGTGTTAGCGACATTCATCACTTTGAACTTTGAATTTATTTCACGAGCATAAGGTTGAAAATGTCATATATTTTTAAAAATGTGAGTATGTCACTTACACCGCACCAATTATCGCCCCCGACACCGAATACTTTAGGCGTTCTGAATAAGTTATAAAAGGCACCTGTTTTACCAAAAACTTTGCACAATTTAGCATGTACTTTTTGTATACACAGCCCCTAGACTCCACTTAGGCAGGGACGAAAGAGATAACAGCGTAAGTTCACAAAAGTTGGAACACTTTTTTAACTACGACGGGAAAGAAAAGGTATTACAATATGATACAAGAGGTTATATATGTTTCGGCAAACATAGATTTTCTCATTTTACCAATTTAGTTGCGCTTTTTACTGACAAGAGATTCGTATGTAAAAGACTTCAGTTACATAAACGACAGTACAGTAAAGATAGAAATAAAAGTTAAATATACTGTTCCTGAATGTTAAGGAATCTGAACCCAGATTTTGGTTTATACTCGTATTAGCAAATCTCTCTCCAAAGTAGTTTCGGTCTGATTCCGTAGAATTTGTTTTACAAACCTATTCAATAACTTATGTTAATTATGGGGAATAAAAATGACAAATTACAACTTTTTCAATCTGTGTATTACGCAATCAGCTTGTGTTAACATCACAAGCTGCGGCAATGATATATTATCAAAACAATTCATCATGAAAATTACGAGTAACAGTAACATTGCCCATTAATCACTGCTGCATACTGTCAGTAGTCACCATCAAAATATCACCTCAATATTCTTACCGGGCATTGAAGAATACAAGACGTGTTTTCAACCCTTAACCGAATTTTGTGCCGTGAATAACTGAGCCACTTTCCACTGACCAAAATCATATGAAATGTTGACTCTCACTTAGAAAACATCGTCTAAGTTAAGCCAAGTTTCGCTTACTACACACGCTGCAAGTCATCACTTGCCCCCCACGCTAGATCTATCGCCCGACCCTAATCAATATCCGCTTGTTATTTGCCGACATGACGTTTTTATTAAATAAACGCCAATACTAACTGTAGTGCCAATAGTGCCAGCGCCAACTATTATGATAAATGGGCCGTGGGCCTCGCATCTTCTTAATGTTCGGACGTTTGAGAAAACGGGAATAATATCTAACATGATAATATAAGGTCAATACGGATAAGTCTGGCATACGGTTAAGTATGCCTGGCTCTCCCATTGAGGCCTACCTAACATATTGATTAGTATCGTGTAGTTATTTAATTTTTGAATTTCTATATTATTAATAATGTTCTTGTCTCTTCTCTAATCTGTTGTGTTGTTGTTTTGTTTTCTATAATCTGTGTTGACGGTCATAATATGAATTCTTGTAGATTGACATGTCTGTAATTCATAATGTAAGTGCCATTGCGAGTCCGTACTTTTGTATCTTGCTACTTTTGTTTAATGGCAAAATTCAAACTCGCAATAATTAATAATTCAAACTATCAACGTGTAAATACTCGTAGACTCCAAAGTAAAAGCCAGCTACACTAATCCCGCAGACTCACTTACCCGTATTAGGTAACCTCAAATTAGGTATGAATGTATAACAGAAGATACGAATATTCTTTTAAGTTGATTATATCTCTTGTAGGTTTACCTACTTTTGGTACAGAACAGATGGTTTTGCCGGATCATCTAAGAGGTAATCATTTGCTGGTATTTTTTGCACTTAATCTTATACCTTTAAACGAGCAATTCTTGTATATATATATATTTCTGTGATCTCGGAAACGGCTCTAACGATTTCGCTGAAATTTGGTATATGGGGGTTTTTGGGGGTATACAATCTATCTAGATTAGTCTTATGTTTGGGAAAACGCGTGTTTTAGAATAGAATAGAATAGAATAGAATTATATTTATTCAGACAACACATCAATATTACAAAGAAGATAATACATTAACAACAACAAGAATTAAAAAAAAGAAACAGTGGAAGTTGTTTTCGAGTTTTCATGCGTTTTTCTTTCGACGCAGAATATGGTCGCTAATTTCGTGTTGCCGGCCACTGTCCGTCTGGTCCAGCGGGTTAAGGTTAAGACGCGGACTGCTAAACGGGTTCGAATCTCGCCCGGTGACTAACTTTTTTTTATATATGCTCAAGTTTATATATAATTTTTTAATTTTTATTGATTTAGACAAGTTTAATTTAGTAAAAAAATGACCTATGTAATAAGAGAAATTGACAATAGATGGCGTTACTCTGTGACAAGTGCTGTAAGGTTAAAATCGATTGTAAATAATAATAATTGTCAGTTCACATTTTACTTTTTAAGTTTATGTAGATTATCACCTATACACCACCATATTACAATAAATAGTTATAACCGAGCAAAGCTCGGTCGCCCAGGTACTTATATATTAATTGCGTTTACATGTTGATGTTTGAAAAATTAATGACTGTAGCTATTATGATAAAGAATAAAATGGAATATATTAACATGACGTGTTTCAGTTTATTTATTATATATAGCTTACTAACTTACCCCTACATGTAAGATTTCTGACGGCTTAAAAATGTTCAAACTGTACGTACCTGTAATCAATACAAAACACATTAGTCAACATATTTCTCCAAACAAATACTGTCCAGATTTGAATCCTAGGATTTGGACCCGATATCCATTTTAAATAATTAATAAATAATATGAGACAATCTTACTTAATCGATATAGCCCCAGAGTAAGCCGAATAAGGCGTGTACTATGGGTACTGTGTAGACGAAAACAGTGAAAACATCCATATCTCAGGAACAGATAGGTACTTATGATGTGATGAATACATAAGTCCTTACCAAGATTTGAACCCGGGACCTACTGTTTCGTAGACAGCGTCACTACCAATTCGGCTAGTAGGCCGTTTAGCCCTTTTCCAGGCCGCACCATATTTTTTTCCAAAAAATTCAAATATATTCTAATTAATCCCACTTTGAGGATTCATTTGAAGACAAGTCACATTCCATAACGAGGAGCTTCAGCAGGCAGGCCGATGCAGACTCAATATCTCGCGTCATGTCTCACGGAAATTTTTATTCTAATTTTGTCTAATAAATTGCCTCAAACATTTAATTATTTAACCCATGTAAAGCCGCAGACGTATAAAACCGTCAGCACGTAAGGCGGCTGTCATCTCTAAATAGCGTAAACAATCAACTTTTCAGTTCATTGCCATTTTCCATGCTGCATGGGCGTTACGAGTACACGCTGTTTAGTCGAGGAGCCGAATGTAAAACAAACGTCAGTGTCAAATCATTTATTTTTTACTTTAATCTAGAGATAAAATCTTGTAAAACCGTGAGGCGTCTTTTGGTTTTAACAGATTATGAATTCGATCTCGAATTTTTCTGGATAGTTATGATCTGTCAGTGTCAGAAGTGAGAAAGTTGAAGAGATGCAAACACACCCAGCAATCTTGGTTTTTTTTTATTTTATAGGACATTATTACACAAATTGACTAAGTCCCACAGTAAGCTCAATAAGGCTTGTGTTGAGGGTACTTAGACAACGATATATATAATATATAAATATTTATAAATACTTAAATACATAGAAAACACCCATGACTCAGGAACAAATATCCATGCTCATCACACGAATAAATGCCCTTACCAGGATTTGAACCCGGGACAGGATTTGAAATATATTTAATATGACTTACATCGACCGGGATATTGACCGTGATTACCTCTTGTATTGTATACTGTCAAATGTGTGAAATACTATGATGTATTTTTTGTGCAAAACCAGTACAATTCGAATCGAATAGGCGTAGTGACACTGTGAGAGTAGTGTGCTTGGATAGACCAACTAGTGCGAACGCGACCAGTGGTAACGTTGAAAGAGTACTTCTGATTGTTTTTGCTGTAAACAGACCATTTCTCTAACACACCATAATAAACAACAAACGAGTACCTAATCCTGCATACAGCAATGACGCCATCAACAATTTAATACTCGTATTAATAATGGAATCCGGAGAGACGCAATGGCGTCACGCCGGTATGCGCCCCCATTCTTTCGAGAGGCATGCCTGTGGGGTTCATATTAAAACGTAATAACGAATATTGACGCTTCATTTCTGAGATGTTAGATTATTTATATGAATTTTTTAGCTGGATAGAATTCCATACGTATTTCTGCGGCTTTAGCACGGTTACATTTTTATCACTTGTCACTATGCCTGTCACTTTCGCACTTACATACTTGTTAGAACGTGACAGGCATGGTGACAAGTAATAAAAATGTACAGTGCTGCAGCCGCTGCTGTATATGCGTATTAGTGTTGTGCTCCTGCCGGTGAGTAAGGTTGCCAGAGTTCAACGAGGGTGCGGAGTGTTAGGGTCGGCAACTCCTCTGGCATGTAACTCCTCTGGAGTTGCAGGCTTACATAGGCTATTGAGACTGCTTACCATCAGGCGGGCCGTATGCTTGTTTTCCACCGACGTAGTATAAAACTAGTTGTACGTTGTCTCTAAAAAAGTGGTGTACTTACAAAAACATTTCTTATTCATAATTAATATATTGGAATAAAGTTTTGCATTTTAATTTATAAAGTATGTATATTTGCGAGGCGTGCCTGAAGAGTTCTTATTAAAACGTAATAAAGAATATTAAGGTGGTGTTCACGCTTTACTTCTGAGTATACTGAGTTATTCTGGACCCGGGTACGTACTTAAACTACGTCTACAAGAGAGGTATGGGCTTTGTGAATGTCATCTTTGTGTGGTAGGGCACAGCACAGCGGATGTCATTCCAGATCCAGAGCAGAGCCCAACTGGGGAAGTACCTCCACCTTACAGAAAACCGCAGCCAAATAATACTAGACCCTACTCATAGTGTTGTGTTCCTGCCCATAAGTAAGGTTGCCAGAGCTCAACGACGGTGTGGAATCTTAGGGTCAGCAACGCATATGTAGAGGGGTTACAAAAAAGGAGTGTACAGATTTTTAAAGGGTCGGCAACGCGCATGTAACACCTCTGGAGTTGCAGGCGTACATAAGCTACGGAGACTGCTTTCCATCAGGTGGACCATATTCTTGTTTGCCACCGACGTAGTATAAAAAAAAAATTAGATTATTCATATGCATGTGCTTTTTGGGCGGCTGGACACATTCACTTGATAGCCGTCTCTCAAAAACTGGGAACACAAAAATAAAATAATTTAATATATTTATAATATTAAATAACTGGTCGGACGGAAGTCATCGTTTAGCGTTTTAGAGAAGATTTCTTTATATATGACAGCATAGTTTAATGTATATCCATTTTATTTCATTCCGAAAACCTCTGTCGTTTTCGGAATGAAATAAAATGGTATTCAAAATCTTCATTTCAGGCAACTAGTTATCATTATCACCAACAATATACACAACGAAAGGATAGACTCACGATCTTCGCGTTTTAATTTTTAAAAGTTATTTCTCGTGACTCACGTTCACTTAGTGAACTTTCGTGACAGTGTACAGTTAATAAAAATAATACATAATGAGTCTTGAAACGCGTTTAATCATTCTTCAGTCAACGCCTGGCAATCCATCGTGACTTGTAAAGTCCAACTATCACTTTACTAAAGGACACTACCATACAACGTGTTGCTCTACCTCTACGAACACACTTTTAGCATTGCCGATATCATCATAAATTTGATGGAAGATATTTTTTTTTATAAGAAATAAGGATTAAACGAAATGATAAGGGACCTTAAAGGCTATTGGAAAGTCATGTATGTTCAGCGAAAATTATTACGGATTCGGAGAATATTATTCTAGTACCAATAATTAAGAAATAAATAATAGGAATCCCATAGCAAATTATCAGTGGTATAAATTACAAATTAATAATTAATTACGTGAATGCATCCAATTACCGCTGGCCGGGATAATCCTTTATTTAAATATGATTACCACTTCATTACTCTGGTAGTGAAATGAAACGATATTATCGGCCCATGGAAATGAGATATCGCAAGTATAATGGATGGTATTTTAAATTATATCAAAGTGGTTGCCCGCAAATAAATATGGATGAGCTTTTGAATATATTTTAAATTTAATTATTTAAGCTAAACATAATGAGCGCATATAAAAAAGTCATTACGTTAGGAAGGTTCACGTTTGTCTCGGAAGATCGAAACTCCTGCTAGACCGTCTAGGATAAGTTGCGTTCTTGCGCGCGAGTCCAATACTTAATTGAAGTCGCGCAAGTTCTATGGACTCGCGCGCGAGAACGCAACTCATGCTATTAGCAGAGCAGAAAACATTGTACCCCCTTTTAGAGTTTCGTACCTAAAATAGTACCCCCTTTTTAGGGTTCCGTACCCAAAGGGTCAAACGGGACCCTATTACTGAGACTTCGCTGTCCGTCGGTCCGCCTGTCACCAGGCTGTATCTCATGAACCGTGATAGCTAGACAGTTCAAATTTTCACAGATGATGTATTTCTGTTGCCGCTATAACAACAAATACTAAAAACAGAATAAAATATATATTTAAGGGGGGCTCCCATACAACAAACATAATTTTTTTGCCGTATTTATAAATAATGGTACGGAGCCCTTCGTGCGCGAGTCCGACTCGCACTTGCCCGGTTTTTGTTACACATGTTGATACTCGAAATTTTGTAACTTTATCTAAATTACAAATGATCGCTAAACCTAATCTGGAAGAGCGAGGTCTCCTGACACAGGTACTTCATACCTAATAGGAGGACTCGACCACTGTGTATTTACCAACTAAGATTGAAATGAAATAAATGATTATCTTATCTTATCTTATCTAAAAAATTAATAAATTTAATAATCATGTTAAGCGTAAACTTATTTCTAAAGCTTATTATACCACACAAGACTACATGAATGATAAAACAACGTGGGATTAATTGTGATTCGAAATGATTAATTATTTATTATATTTGAATAATGATGATGAAATGGATATTCCAATGCATGTATTTCCTTTGTTGTTTTTATTATATTTGTTTGACATTTAGAATTTATTCTAGAAACAATCTAGACTAGTATTTTTTATACATTTTTTTTGTATGACTATATTTTGTGAAATTTTTAGTATTAAATTTGATCTATGAATTATATTCATTAGTATTATATATGGAATAATATTTACAACATCAATAAATTTCTCTGATAATTAGATTAAGATAATTATATGTAATACTGTCTTACTATTCATAAGTGCTTGTTGCTAGGCCTACATGAATAAAGTATATTTGAATTGAATTAAACGGTGTTGATTTTTTTACCCCTTGTCTCTGTAAATATTATAACATTTTTTTATAATGCTTAATCGGCACAATTGAGATTTTTCCCACGATTTTTCAGTTTAAAATACCAATGTTATCAGCTAATACCTTCCATCGATTTATCTGCACTCCACCTTGATAGCGAAAGGGTACGGTTTATTCCCATCATCAATCACGGAACATTGTTTATTCTACCTTTGTTTTCTGTCAACGCTCGGCGGCGGGAACATTATTTCCCAATTCCCTATTGTCGGCGCGGATGATGAATCGTTCGGGAAAAAAGCGTTAGATGCTATCGGGATGAGTCGCTTCTGGAGTTTAATATGCATACGGAGAAGCATAAAGGAACCTACGGGCTTCAAATTTTAAAATGAATATATATAATATATAGTCCTCCATGTCATATCCGACAACGGCGACCTTTACAATTTCCTCTGATGAGCACGTATATGGCTCGCGAAACCGAACTTAGTTTTAAATGCCCGGTCGCACTGTGTACAATAAAGCTGCCCTTGGTCGTTATATGTGTACGCGTAGGACGGCTTAGATCGAGACTTCCGCTGAAGGCGCTTTTGGGCCAGGTGTTCAAGTCGAGCTTCTTCGAAAGTAGCTACACCTTCTCTTACCATATTGCGCCATTCTGATCTCAGAACCGCAAGCTCCTCCCAACGCTCTAATGGAATGTCGCAAGCTTTGAGATGACGCTTAATGAACGTATTTATATCGCAGAAACTGTCCCCTGTGGCTACGCTTCCCATCCCTCAGTTCCGAACAGAAAACATACTTAGGGAGTCTACAGTCATACATGCGACAGATGTGACCACTCCATCTTAGTTGGCTTTTTATTAAAATGAATAGAATAGCGCGAAACAGGTCCATAAAGACCGCCATTTGTTCAGGTGTCACCTTATTTTTGTTCGCCTTATTTTAATTGTGCATGTAAATTAAAAAATAAAAAATAAACAAATGCCAGTTTTACCAGCATGTCAATTATTATAATGAAAATGTCAAGGGCTGTAGAGTTAGAAGCTTGGTTCTACGAGGGATCTGATAACTTTTAGACAGTGCGAACCTTATGGTCTCGTATTGGCAACATTTTACATGAAAATGTTTTTGATGTGATTTTATCCCCACCGGCTCTCCTTATCCACCAACCACGCTCTCAGTGGAACTTGAACGAAGCCTGGTCCGAAGAATGGTCGCAGGAAGATGTCCCATCTGATCTCTTCGAGTTTAACCCGCGGAGCTACGTGCCGGGGTCCAATGAAACACGTCGTGCTTGGTGCATGCTCAACCGTCTGAGAACAGGAATCGGCCACTGTGCATACCTCCGGAAAAAATGGGGATGGAATGACCAGGAAAGCTGCGAGTGCGGATGCCCAAAGCAAACTGTCCGCCATATCGTTTTGGAGTGCCCACTGACAAAATACGATGGCCCAGTGGAAGATTTCAAAAACATAACGAGTGCAGCCATTACCTACTTGGAGAAATGTAGATTTAGATTATAAATTAATCGTTATTCAATATACAGTGTAGTAGTAATTGCCATACGATAAATAAACTTTTTTTTATGGTTCGGTAGTCAACTAGGAACACTTATAGTTTCGCCATGTTCGTCTGTCTGTCTGCTGTCTGTCCGAGGCTTTGCTCCGGGGTCGTTAGTGCTAGAAAGCCGAAATTTGGCGTGGATATATAAATCAATAAAGCCGACAAAGTCGTAGAATAAAATCTAAATTTTTTATTACGTTACGTCCCCTACACGTAAAGTGGAGGTGAACTTTTTTTTGGCTTCAACCCTACAGTATGGGATATCGTTTGAAAGGTCTTTCAAAACTAATAGGGATCTTCAACAAACATTTTTGATAAAGTGAATATATTCAGAGATAATCGCTCTGAAAGAAAAAAAATGTGTCCCCTCCCCTCTAACTTTTGCACCATAAGTCAAAAAATATGAAAAAAAACCTGGAAGTAGAGCTTAAGAAAGACATTAAATGAAAACTATAGCGGACATGATCATTTTAGCTGTGTTTGAGTTATCCCAAAAAGTTTCCCCTTCATAGTAAAAAGACGTACAGTTCATCCACAGTTCATCCCTTGGTTAATAATCTACTATACTTTAAGATCCAGTTTAGCTTATTGTGACGGAAGAGTAACTACGGAACTCTGCTCTGAGCATGGCCCGATATGCTCTTGGCCGATTTTATTTTTAAGTTGCTTATGACAATCTTCCATCCACTTATTTAAAGGGTTGGGGGTGATTTACTAATAAAAGTCCTGAAATACGTATCTGGGCACCTTTTATAAAATTGGACAATTTTCTTTGTCTGGTATAATCCAAACCCAAGTATTGAGGGTTCAAAAAAACGACGAAGCGCTTCGAGAATAGGTAGGTAGTGCCCTTGCGCTTCGCTTTGCTCGTCTTGGCGGGGGCACTATCGTGCCCCCAGACAACATCCCCGCGTCGGAGGTATCTTAACCCTCTTAAATCTCTTGATCTAGGGGCTGTTTTTTGAATTTCTACCGCTCGGTTTCGTGTATTTCGTTCAATACTATCTCCACTACTATGAATTTACTAATATATTCCCAATTTCTATCGCTCGTATTTAAGAAATAGCATTTCGCCGTTTGCCACAGATTTTCAAGTGATGAAATCCAGTTCTCGAAATTCAATAATCGGCCCCTCGTATTCAAAAACTAATCAAAAACTTCATAATTCAATAAATACCAGTGAAGTCTCCTAGCCATTGTCGTTATCCAATATTAGGTCAGATTACCCGATAATGAAGCCCCGTACGCCATTACGACGTGTAGCCAATGAAGCTGCAAGCCCCGACTTAATTAAAAGAAAACAATGTCCGCACGTGCTAGAGCGAGACGCACTTAGTCACGTACGTACGTGTTTATTTTGTGTGTGTAGCTATTTGCCAAGGTATTGGTTTCATAGAAGCTTGAGCTATTTAGTTAACATAGAAAACCTACGATTTTTGATATTTTAGTTAATCAGTCAAATATTTAGTTTCTGTTGTAGAGTAGAGTATATTTTACCCGACTACGAAATAAAAGTCTTATTTTATGAACATGCGTATGGATTCCATAAGTTCTAAACCATTCCAATCAAACCACTGATATGATAGTTACATAAATACAACAAAGTCAAGTCAAGTCAATTCAATATATTCTTTATTCAAATAGGCCTAGCAACAAGCACATTTAAATCGTCAAAACAAATATCATCTTAATCTAAATATCAGAGCAATTTATTGATGCAGATATTATTGTTTTCAAAAAATATGATAGTTATACAAACAATCGAAGTAGGTACTGGGAGCCTAGCCGAGATAACATTCGTGGATAAAAAACTCCGATCGAAACTTAATTATTTTGAAATTATCATGCAACTTATCGCAGCATCTGTCATCCCGATACTTTTCTTTATTCTAGATATACGATTTTATAACCCTGTATGTAATCTTCTTCAACATGGCCACAAATATTGCTAGGCCTAGTAAAACATTCATTATTTACCAAACACGTCTTATTGCTAGTATTGTTGGCCGTTCTTCCATTATTAGGACCTAAATTCTGGCCGCAATTAAGTAAGTCTGGGTAGAATTCTTCTATATTCCATTTCCTTCAATAGTAGGTTAGAGTCAACCCAGATAGTCCAAAGGTGTTATTTTACACGTCACACTTCTATGAAATTATGACTTGCACAGGCTTGGCTATCTAAATCGCTGCCAACTTAGCTTGGTCTGATTTTAGAACTACGCGGTAAAAGTATATTATATTAACTTCCTTATTAGTACTAACACAAACGGGACTTATGAAATGAAATGAAATGAAACATTTATTTCGGACAAAAACATCCATATTATGTTAGTAATGACTTACGGCTAAGTGTGTTAGTAAAAAGTATAATTGCAGTTTGGATTGGCATGCAGCGACATCCAGTGAATAAGGATAGGGCTGTCCATCCTCTCAGCAATCACTTTCAGGAGAGTGTTGGTACTGCCCCGAACACGTTCGCCCAGGGACGCTGTCCGCTTCCGCATCACGGCTTGGAAACCGTCGGTTCTCCATGCGGCGAACATCCCTGACGCGCTGCAGCGCCAGGGCAGCCCCAACAACCCCCTGAAGGCGTTATTGTACTGGACGCGCAGAGCACTGTAGGCTTTTTTAGTGTCACTCCACAGGTTGCACGTGTATAGGGTTTGACAATACGTTTTAAACAAGGTAATTTTCACCTCCTTAGAACAGCGTGCAAACCTGCGAGAGAGCATGTTACACCTTACCAACAGTGCTCTGCGCTCCCTTTCTATGTCAGCATCATCTTTAAGAGTGTCAGTAACCCAGTGACCCAAGTATTTAAATCTAGTTACTGTTTGAAGAGGAGAACCACTGAGCATTATTGGCGGAATGGGATATGTTTTAGCGCCAGACTTGAACAGTAATACCTCACTCTTTTGCACATTATATTTTAGTCCATGGGCCACCGCATATCTGTCACATATATCAAGCAGAATCCTAAGTCCACTGATTGAGGGGCTCAGCAGTACCATGTCGTCTGCGTAGCTTATGTTGTTGACGAAACAACCATCAACCGAACATCCGACACCCGCACTGCTGAGCTCCTCAATCAAGCCGTTAATATATATGTTAAACAAAGTGGGCGAAGTTAACCCCCCCTGCCTAACCCCACACTCCATTTTATAGACATCAGAATATGCCCCCGTCCATCGAACTACGTTTGATTGGCTGTCATACCAGTATCTTAGAATATTTATGACTTCATCTGGTAAACTTGAGCTCACGCATAACTTATTCCACAACACTTGGTATGACACCCGATCAAATGCCTTCGACAAGTCCAAAAAGCATGCGTAGACTGGCGTGTTCCTCTCAGTATAATACCGAACAGTGTGCTTAAGACATAGAACCGCTGACTCCGTGGATAGTCCCGGTCGGAAGCCAAACTGGGCGTCATGCAGGTTAATATGTTTGTTCATATACATGTTAAGCACACTGTCCAGTACCTTAGCCAAGATAGTAGCCAGCGAGATTGGCCGGTAATTGGACCTGTCGGAGGCATCACCTGTCTTATTTTTTATGATGGGCACGACTATCGTCTTCATGAGGTCATTCGGTAAGTAGTTGTGGCGTAAGCAAAATGTATAAAACATGGCAAGGACTCTCGGCAGATGTACGCCTGCATATTGCAGATGCTCAATGCTGAGGCCGTCGTGCCCTGGCGACTTACCTCTCGTCATCTGTCGGATCACCTTAGACACTTCTGCTGGCGTAATTCTGATCGGGGTGTCACCAGGCGCGCGACTCCCATCATCAAGCATCTGCCCACTCCCGGCAACTGGCAGCGGTTGTACTTTGAAGTGATTCATGAAAAGGTTGGCTACATCCCTAGGCTCACTAATACCCTCAACACTGGCTGGCGGACTCACTCGAGGAGTTACCTTATTAGTGGATTTCCAGAACTGTACGAAGTTTTTTGACTTGTGGTGTGATGCAATTATATCCATTCTAATTTGGTCTTTGTTGTTTTGACAAAACTTCAGTTTGGCTTTAAATTCTTTCCTGGTACTGCACATTTTCTCATATAAACTACCTGACTTAGGCTTCCCATGTGTACACCATTCCTGAAAACAAAGCCTCGCCTTCAAGTGAGCCCCCCGGACATGTTTGTTCCAGCCGGTCACATAACCTCGTCCCCTAGGCCGCTCTCTGCCACAGCTACCAATAGACGCCTCAACAAGTGCCCCCGTAATAGAATTTTACAGCTTATCAATGATTTTCCTATGACAATTGTTATTACATAATTTATCACAGCATGCCTCCAATTCTCTAGGAAAATCAATGTGTTTCAACTTGTTATTACATATCTTTACATATTCCTTTATTTGTGATATTTCCCTGTCCCCCCAAATTACCCCCTTTAATAAATTATTTACTTGGCTGGCCTCACTAACCTGCCTTTCACTCATTTTTGGCACACTTTTATTTAAATTACATACAATCTCTAGGGGAAAGTGATCGGACCAGTACACATCATAGTGTATTTTAGCTGACATAACTGTTTGTCTAGCAGCTGCTGATACCACGCAGTGGTCAAGCCACCGTGTACACCCGTGACTATCGCTCACATATGTGTACGAGTCCGAAGGCAAGAGCACTGAGTCTATTATACACATTTGTTGCTCTAAACAAAAACTATATAATTCGTTATAGAAAGTCGTATTCGGATGAGCGTTAAAATCGCCTAACAAATAAATCAAGTTCACTTGTTCGTTATCTATGATTGCATACATTTCACTCAAGCAATCCGTGAATTCAATTAAGTTGTCATTCTCGTCATTAGGCATGTATACCGAAAACACTATAATGGATCTATTACCCATAACTATTTTTATCGCCACGAGTCTAACACTCTTGCACTGTATAATTGAAACGCACGGAAACCGGTTCTTACGCCAAAGAAGCGCCACACCTCCATGCGGACGACCGCGCAGCACTCCCGCTGATAAATCCACCGCTGTGTTTCCGTAGTACGCAAAATTGTGATTAATTGTGCCGAGCATGGGTATGTCGTGCTGCAAGAGCCACGTTTTTTGAAGTGCAATGACGTCCGCTGATTCACAGAGTGCCCGAACACAGTCCACTGATCGAGATATACCTTTACAGTTAAATGATACAAATGTGCAGTTATTATTATTATTTAGCCGAGCACTATCCATTTTGTTCAATGTGTTGGTCATCTAGCCCGCTTTCACTATGCTTAGGCATTTTTGAAAAATTAATTAATTAATCGCGTATTAAGTTCTAAAATTTACCTCCGACGTTTCGAGGACGGCGTTGTCCCCGTGGTCTCGGAGAAGACTGGCTAAAGTTGACATCAACATCTTCTAGCCGCGCGAGTTTTTCGAACTACCCGCACTTGATCTTGTTTATTGACTTGAACATTCTGCGCACTAGGGATGTTACTCTGTCGACACACAACACTAACGATATTCGATTTTTCGACTGTCGATATTCGTTCTCGCTTACATATACTAATGACTGGATTCCATGCGGATGAGATCCCCAAACCCTTAATCTAAATCAGTGTTCCTTATTAGTTTTACAAATAAAATTCGAAATGGTGAAAATACCTAAATTAATGTGAGAGTAATGGGTAATGTTTCATGACTTACCTGGCAACACGTTAGTTAGGAAGTGGTAGGGGTAAGCAGAAGCTAAGGAGAGTGTTGTACAGACTCGTTCACTTGGAATGGGGACGTCAAAGAGACGACATCGACATCTTGATGGTAACGGGTTGAGCCAGGGATCGGAACCGGTTTTTTGGAAAAACTTTGAAATAAACATATATTTCGGTTTATTTTATACTCCAAATATAGGACTCGGTTGTGGTTTTTGATATCGACTTCGTATTATTAGATTTCCCAATTAGAAATGAAATAATTAACAAAGAACGAAAAAATACCGTTTTCGTTCCCATACAAAAAAATACCGGTTTCCGATCCCTGGGTTGAGCAAAGTTAAAGAGGCACTTCCATTTTATAATTAGAGCAATCAGATATATTTATAATAGTAGTATCTACCTACTGTTCGACTTTTCGTAACTATGTAAGAAATGTGAAAAACTTTACATATTTAAGGCGCGGTGTATAGTAAAATGCGCTATTTTTAAATCGATATTTACAGGCTTGTACAAGGATTTCATCGATTATTTTCTAGTATGTATAACTTCAGTCTTTGAACTAGCCGTATGCTTGTCAGAAACACGATGGCTCATCTTTTTCTCGATAGATTTTTGCTTTGAAAATATGCTTAAAACTGTATTTATTTCGATATTTTAGAAGTACTATGATGAATATCAATATGAAATTTACTTCATTCAATAGCTTTTAAGTAACTCTAACATTTTGCTTGTCAGTTTATCGATGCGTTAAATTTTTCATTCATAATTATGAATTCAACATTTTGTCTACTAAACGTTACCCTGCGCGGCAATACCGTCAGTACGCCAGTACGCCCGTGACCACTGTCAGCGTCGGACCTGTGCTAGTTTAGCGGACGTTACATAAAATGGATAATCACACTATAAATACACAAATATGTTAAACACACAATGTTTTCATCACTCTTACGAAGAAAAAACTAATTTTTAAGCTAATTGATTCTTAAATACGGTGACATTTCAGACATCCATCCGTCATATTATCTTTTTTGACAAGTTTTACACACGCACCTGTCCGGCATACAGCCACGATTAACCAAATGATGAAATGGTGCCTTGCACCCGAGTTAAACACTCTACTTTTCATTTTTAATACGAGGAAGGTAAAATACATGTACATTTTAAAAAACACTGCTAAGTATAAAATTCAGTAGTACTTATTTCGTGAGGGGTACCTACTTTTAACTATCAATTTAGGTAAAATAATATTTTAAAGGGCTATTACAGTAGTAATCAAATTGAATACCTATTTTTAAACGCAAACAAATAAAATTAATCCGCTTGTTTAATTTATACATATAAGTCATTATATTGGAACAGCTTCATTTTTAACACATACAGGATGCAGGAGATATACTGGATTTAAATATGTGGGATTTAAATAGTGCTTAGTGAACGGTACCATTTCACGTTTTTGTGGAAGTGCTCAAATGGCTGTAATAGTTTATGTTATAAGTGTTGAATTTGTTTGGTATTTCTGGTCTATTAACTTTCATATGTTATACACTTAAGACTTTATTTACAACATTTATCAACTATTTTATTTTGTAAGGTGAGCAGGAGTGATATTTACCCTTCAAATTCCATTCAAAATTTTGCAAGTATTCGGTTCGGCAGTTCGTATATATTTGTACCTCTCGCCAATATTTTTATTTCACTGGTTAATTATTCTGTAAATTCAAGAATGTCACTAAATTCCATTTTTGATAATGTTAAACATAAAGTCCTTTGTAAAAGTTTGGTATAATACTTTTATACCATGCTATTTCTGTTTTGTATGAAATGAAAACTGGTGACATTTTATTTCTTATTTCGAGTATAAATTTCGATGACACTCTGCCGTCAATTTCAGGTCTTAGCCAATTTTACCTTCTTCTTTAAAACCTTGGACCTTGTTATGTGATATGCTTTTACTATTTTTCCTGCCAATACAAAATATAAGTGGAAAAATCGATCGAAAGTTTCGCAAAATATATTTTCTTCATTTTTGCATTAGGGTGCTTATGTGTAATATGTATATATTAAAATAGTTTATTTTTAAATGAATCACTAGTCAAGGCCTATAGTATATCCCTTCAAGTGGCAGAAGCCAAAACGTAAAAAGTAGTCACGTGGCGGGGCCCCGTCGGGTGTTCAGCGCGGATTTAGAGAATATTACAAATTCAACTATTTAAGCTTATCTATGTATAAAAGTATATATTGAAGCATATATCGTTAAAATAAGCACTAAATACGCTATTCGAATAGAACAATTAAATTATTGTCTTCTTCTTCTTGGTCCCTCAATGCTGAGGATCGTGACATCATGTCCTTCTGTTGAAGTTGTCCTTGTTGTTGTTAAATTATTGTAATGTTTATGCATTTCGCCACATGCACCTAACTAATCAAACCTAGCAACAGTGACAGTTTTCCAGTTTCGTTATTAAAAATGACTACCACCACAAAACAAAGTTATGATTGGAGGTAATTGTTAATTAATTTTCTACGTAGGGCTTAAAATTCAAAGGTTAAGTCAGCCCGTGAGGAAACGGAATTTTTTTAACCACGTATTCCTGAGGTCATAAGAAGAATTTCATGTACAAGTTTAAGTCAATTCCGCAAAAAAAAAATGTTTTTTTTTTTTTTTTACTTTTTGTATGTTTTTAAACATATTAAGTTCATGTTCTTGGAAAATTTATGGATTAATATAAATTGGTACATTTTTTTTCGTAAAAATTAGTCCATTCAAATGGTACCTTGTGACTTTGATATCTGTCAAGAAGGTAGTCTAGACTAGGTCCCGAAGTGGCGACTGGCGACATAGCCATCAAAAAGGCGTTATGCACTAAAACACAATATTTTTGTTAATTGGTATTAACTCTGAAACTAGGCGAATTAAAAAAGTTTATATGACATTTTTGCCTCTAAATACGATCCGGAATATACTGTTAAAATCTTTCCGTTTCCTCGAGGGTACCGTGTATTTACAAAATAACCTCTTTAAAAATCAAGACAGAGCTCGACCTAGGCGTTCGATCCCGGATGAACGGTCCTTAGCAACCAAGCGTTAACAAGCGTGTGTATGTATGTTTTCCTTGTCTAACTTGCTAGCTACTTTTGGGCGCTAGAAGAGCGTAAATATACTTCAAAGCCTTAAATTTTGCCACTAAATATGGCAACACCTCACTAACCACCCTCTGTTGGCCGACAGCTTTCTGGCTATCGCATCGACCCGTGAGCGGTGGGCCACCACTTGAAGGGATAAATAACATAGTTGACGATAAAATAATTTTGTTCATCGGAAAAGTTTTGTATGTTAATTAACTTTACGGAACAGGTCTTAACTGTACTTCTTTCCAAAGGAAAATAATACTCATTGAGACAATTCTAACAACCTCAAACGCAATTTGGTTGCGATATTTTGACACAGAGTTCCTATGGCCACCTCCTCTCTCATGCATCAGATCAGCTCGATGGTACCATAATATTTCATTGTCACCCTACTTACATATGTATGCAGATTTTCAACTTCATCTGAAAACTCAGTGGGTCAAATATACTTGTAATATTTGATTACAGACAGAGTAGACAGACACCAGACTGATTCTTTATTAAACATTAATTAAAGTCAGTCAATTATACTCATTACTATATAACTTCGAAGTAGTAGTAGTAGTATAAGTGCATTTTTGCCATTATAAACTTTAAATAATAAATAATAATAGCAGTTTTCTCGACTTTTGCATTTAAAATTTATAATCGTCTTCATTGTCGTCAATTCAAAAAATAATATAGAAATAGTTGTTACAGTTAGAGTCATGGTTCTTTTTTGAGAAGATAGCATAATTTATCTACTTTTTGGAGCTACATATGCTTGTGCATACCTTATGCTTATGTTTTCAGTTATCTCAATACCAGCAAAAACATGCTACCTTTTTACGTTCACTTCCACAAATTACTTAGCTTTGCTAGTATTCTTCCTTTTTTCACTACTTGCCCGAAATTGACTTCTATTGCATTTTTAAGGTCAACTAAGTTTTGAATAGGTATCTATATATGATTTAAAGCAGACAGTTGTAACTTTTGTCTGAATTAGTAAGTAATATTATTTCGACACAAAACGATTTGGTATCATTTTACTAGGTTCTCAATTTGCCGCGGTATATTCTAGTATTATATATAATTATCAAATTTTTAAGTTTAAATCATAATCAATATAAATTTCCGGAAAAGATCCCAGAACTAACAAACCAGAATACGGATGGCGTCAGAATAAGGACGTAGGCTTGCTGCGAGCGCGGCGCGCGGGGCGCCCGCCTGCCTGCTTTACCACTTCGTCTGCTTCACCCCCTCAAAAACCTAAAATCTCTCTATAAGAGCGCCTTAATTGTCTAGATAACTTTGACGACCGGTGTGGCCTAATGGGTAGTCACCCTGTCTATGAAGCCGATGGTCCTGGGTTCGAATCCGGGATGGGCAAGGAAGGGCAAGGGAAGGGCATTTATTTGTGTGATGAGCACAGTTACTTGTTCCTGAGCCATGGATGTTTCTATGTTTTCTATATTATGTATATCGTTGTCTGTGTGCCCACACAAAAGCGCTGGTGGCCTAGCGGTAAGAGCGTGCGACTTGCAATCCGGAGGTCGCGGGTTCAAACCCCGGCTCGTACCAATGAGTTTTTCGGAACTTATGTACGAAATATCATTTGATATTTACCAGGCGCTTTTCGGTGAAGGAAAACATCGTGAGGAAACCGGACTAATCCCAACAAGGCCTAGTTTACCCTCTGGGTTGGAAGGGCAGATGGCAGTCGCTTTCGTAAAAATTAGTGCCTACGCCAAATCTTGGGATTAGTTGAGACGTGGCAAAATGCCGGGACAACGCGAGAAAGAAGGAGGTTGTCTGTGTGCTCACAACACAAGCCGCTTCTTCCCCTTCTTGGCTTACCGTAGGACTTCAATTTGTGTAAGAATGTCCCTATAATATTTTATTTATTTGTTTATTAATACTAAATCAATTTATTTTATTTATTTATTTATTTATTAAATCAGCTGAAACTATACTTTCTATCTCTACCTTAAGTTGCCATTTATATATTGTATATGTGTAAGTATAAATCTATACTATCAGGAGTATTGTGCGACAAGAGAATGAAAGGCAAAATCTATAAAACCGCCGTACGGCCAGCTCTAACGTATGGCGCCGAGTGCTGGCCCCTCAAAAAACAACAAGAGAACAGACTACATGCCGCTGAAATGAGGATGTTGCGCTGGGCTGGAGGTGTAACGCTGCTAGATCGCATCCGAAATACCCTCATCCGTGGTAGCTTCAGGGTAAAATCAATCCAAGAGAAGCTAGTGGAAGGTCGACTTAGATGGTACGGGCATGTAATGCGTCGTCCACCTGAACACATGACCCGACAAGTACTCGAAATGTTTCCGGCGCCAAAGAGAGGAAGAGGAAGACCCCTCCAAACATGGATAGCTACTATAGAAAGGGACATGAACGATGCAAACGTCACATCTAGGACAACCCAGGACAGAGCGTCCTGGCGAAGAAGGACTAGGAGAGCCGACCCCAAATGATGGGATAAGGCTAGGCGGAGAGAGAGAGAGATATGTGTAAGTATAAATATATATATATATATATTGTATTATATTATATTGTATATTTATTAGTATATTAGGTATTGTTTTAATACTTATATAAGTAGTATGTGTGTTTGTATTTAATAGTCTCCATATTTAGCTCCTTGCACTACCTGCTAACTTTTGTATGAGTTCGAAATTTCCTGCTACCTAAAGGTTGTCTGGAAGAGATCGCTTTTTAGCGATAAGACCGCCTGTTGTTACCTGGTTCTATTTTCCTTTAAAATTCATTTGTAGTTTTACATGTATGTAAAATGTATAATTGTTGGTGCAATAAAGAATATTTACTTACTTATTTACTAACTGGATGTCAAGATGTAAGTAGTACCTAGAGCGTTTGTGTGCATAACTATTTTTTTCGGCATATTAAATATAAAAAATATCAAATCACCAAAAGTTTTATAAAAATACTCAGATAATTTCTTAAAAACGCGTTGAGAAATACTATTAGCCGGCATCATTGAGTAATTCGAAAAACAACTGAACTCAAGTAATAAAGTAATACATTTTGCACAATATACTTACTACAGCCGATTTTGTAGTTTCCGATTTTTGTGCTATTGGTAACAATTTTTTTTAATTATTTTCATGCAAACATTTATTTGTGTGTCCAAAATTAGGCGTTTGAAACGCCCGTGATATTGAGCCATCTTAACCCTCCATCATCTCACCCGCAAACCCTTTTACCGCTCAGCAACTAAATTTTATGTACACTTGTAAACCAACTGCGTTATAACAGTGCGGTTATTTCGGGACCAACACTAACAAACGTTGCCGGTTCGATTCTGCCGAACGGATTACTTACGATTCTATACGCTGGCTTAAAATAGAGCTAGCATTTGGTAATGCAAGTTGGTGTACGCGATATGGTATTGAATGTATAATGAAAGACTTGGTAATACAACGAGGAATTTAGACACTTATAGACATTTACACCTCTAAACACTTAGTTTTCTTTTGTATCTGTTTCTTTTATATTAATATTTGAAGGAGGGATCGGAACCGGTTTTTTGCAAAAACATCGAAATAACCATATATTTCGGTTTATTTTATACTCTAAATGTAGGACTCAGTTGTGTTTTTAGATAACGACTTCGTATTATTAGATTGCCCGATTAGGAATGAAATAATTAACAAAGAACGAAAAAATACCGTTTTCGTTCCCATACAAAAAATACCGGTTTCCGATCCCTGATTTGAAGTTCTTTTTTATTCGACATTATGAGACTTTATACATGTCTAAGTAATGATATTACTTTAGTTTGAATTGATATTTGCAGTTAGTTGTATTTTATATGTGTAGATGTTTTTCTTGTTTGTATTCTACGTAAATATTTGAATTTACTAAATTCCAGGTTGACATGTAAAAGTGAAACAAAGCAAAAAAGTCCCGCAAATATGATTAAATAGTCGTCACATGCGGTTCCTGAACAAATAGAGAGCTCATAATATGTGTGTATAAATAGATAAAATAGTGTATGTTATTGTACATAATTGGGCATTAAACCCTCGTGTGTTATGAAACTCGCTTTCGTCTCGTTCCATAAACCAACACTCGTATTTAATGCCTTTAATTATGTATCAGTCACATAAACTTCTATTAATAATCTAGGTATGAAATTTATAATTTAATTTGAACTTTTAAAATGTATATTACGCTGCTCCTCTGAAGCCGTCTCCTCGTCCTTGCTGAAGAGGCCAATTCAAACTGACATTCAAATTATATGTGTAATGTGTGCGTTTCGCTCGTACGTGTCCGAACATGTATTGGTGCGAGCGCCTGGCATCATTTATATAACATTTAATTTATTGACAATAACAATATACATAATGGATATATACAGATGATTACTATAACTAGCTTATATCTAAAATAGGCCCTTGAGGCATTGTACCAAGGATGCTGGCGGCATTTCCTCGTTGTATCGCAATACTGATACGTTGTGCGAGGAAGCCGCCAGCTCTTCGGTCACCAGTTACGTCAACCAGACGTTTCGCGATTTCTCCAAAAAAACTTGTGCGCGCTGGGACCCCATGGACCTAGAGTTTCAACGCCAAATGGTACAAAATGGTACTCTCTACCGAGGCTCTTATATTTATTACGTTTATAACATTTTGATGTCACAATGTCAGATTGAATTGGCCTCGAAGACCCATCTAACACGCTTACCTGCCCACATCACGGCAGATTGCCTCTCCAAGACGGACCCTTTGACTTTAATTTCAATCTGGGGCTTCGCATTCTCCGGATTCCCCGCAAAGGTATATTATACCGTTACGCAATTTCTGCAGCCCGTAAGCTTATACCTGGTATAGATTCAGCTTTATATAAAGGAAGCTCCACAAAGCGCCAAGGACATGGAGGCCATTCTGTTTTCATAAGCCAACAATTACTACTTACTCCGTTGGCTGAGCGACCCAAAATGAGACTTGGCCTCCGACACAAGACAGCGCCACTTTTCTCGGTCCTGTGCGACCTCTCGCCAATTGTCGACTCGAAGCTCGCGCAGATCCGCCTCCACCATGTCGCTCCAGCGATACCTAGAGCGTCCGATAGGACGTCCTCCTGCTAGGCGACCCAGGTACGCTCTTTTTACGTTCCGATCTTCGTCCATTCTCTCAAGGTGGCCCAACCAACAATTACCAACCCAACAATTAGGTCGTATTTATTCGTTCATAGTATGGCGCCAGCTTCTAGGAAAATTATAACAAAATGACTTTATTTTGACATCCGTAGGTATATGAATTGGCGTCATAGTGTTGTGTTCCTGCCGGTGAGTAAGGTTGCCAGAGTTCAACGAGGATGCAGAGTGTTATGGTCGGCAACGCACATGTAACAACTCTGGAGTTGCAGGCGCCCTAGGCTACGGAGACTGCTTACCATCAGGCGGGCCGTATGCTTGTTTTCCGCCTACGTAGTATAAAAAAAAATAACAATGAAGCGCCGGTGCATTAATGTTTTACTTTTGTTTTACTTTTATTTTAGTTTTAAGCAATTCTTTTTAGTGTGATATGGGTGTAGGTACTGTACGTGATGCCTGAAAATAAAACTTTATTTATTTATTTTATTTTATTATTAATAAAAAGCGTTCTTATTAAAAGGGCGTAAGTGCCAGAAAAATCAGCCCTTTGCTGGAATGTTTTTTTATTATTATTATGGATATAATAAGCAAATACTGATCGTCATATCAGCCCTTTATCGCCCACTGCTGAGCATAGGCCTCTCTTCTAGTACGCCACTTGTCCCGGTCCTGAGCTAATCCCATTCAGATGTGACCCGCAATCAATTCAAAGAGAAATACTGATGGACATAGGTAAGTTGGATGAGCTGGATTTTTCAATATTCTTCGTTCTTAAAAAATCTTATTCATATCGCATGCTGTACGCACGTGCTCTAAAAGCACGACTATTTGTTTTACCGCCAGCGCCGATAGAACGGCGGCAGGTATCTAGAACACGGACTACCTCATGTAGATATCGCATTGGTCAACGAGAGCGTAAAAATACCCAACTACGCAAACGCACGTGCTCTAAAAGCACGACTATTTCTTTTACCGCCAGCGCCGATAGAACGGCGGCAAGTATCTAGAACACATAGACTACCTAAAATTGATTTATTTCTACTTGTTATAAAGTTTACTGTCTAACTGAACTGATTTGAAGGTTGAAGGTCACAAATCTTGTGTCCCTTCCTAGTCCATAACACTTCTCTTTCTTAATTTCTTCCCTTATAAACACACAATTACGGCTGCGATGCAGTTCGCAACGCAACCCCGTAGTGTCAGGGAGCCGGCCGCGGAACCACCGGAACTTGACACTCTCCTTGGTGAATATCGTTAGATGTTCAGTGGGAACACTCACCACAAAATAATTAAAATTCACATTATATCGAGATTCCAACTTCAGGGCCCTCATGAATTCGGACTTGACTCGTACGTACTCGTACATTACGATCTCCTTGACGTATGAATTATTTGACGCCATTAGTATGGGAGCGCCAATGGTGTGTGGCGACCGCGAGTTGTCTTATATGTGCCATCTAGTGGATGAGTCATCTATGCTAGAGTAAAAAAACATGTGTGCTTTTAACTTTACGATACGTTTCGAATATTTCTTTGCGTCCGTAAATAAATCACGCTGCTTATTCCATTGTAACAGTTTATGATTTTAGATTTACCGTAGTGTCTAGAGTGATATACTGTACCACGTTTGTTCTACGTTCTATGTGAGTTACTGTTGCTAGGCAAACAAGTTAAAAAACTGACTAAAGTTTTATGGAAAAAATTCAATATCGGTTCATAATAGTACATTACAATACAAGTGCGAAAAATAGGAAATTCGAAACGAGTGGCGATAAATTAAAACACGACCGAAGGGAGTGTTTTAAATCGACACGAGTTGGGAATTACCTATTCGCACATGTATCGTACAACGTTTTACAGTACATATGGCCCTTTAAATGTTGGACACAGTAACGTAATATGCTACTTCTCGCACTAGTGCTATAAACTAGCCCCATATGTACTGTAAATACATTTTAGGATTTTTTAACTAAATTCAGACATAAAAAATTTAAATGCGGATAATATTGAATAAACATCTTGTGAATTCATTGCGTTCAGTCAGCAAAATATGTTCAGTAGTATTGAGGCTAAGGATGAAAATATCAACTTTTTCAAAAATTTGTTTTTAGTTTACCTTAACTTTGATTTCTAACGTATGTGCAATAAGATTAAAAAAACAAATAGATAAATATACCTAATCCCAAACTCGCAAACAATATTGAACCTTTAGGGGGCCTACACACTGTTCACACCCTTGCCGACTTATCTATTACCTCAGTATTATTTATATATACATATTTATTAATTAAAACATGTAACACACACATACCCTCATTTTATTTAATGTACATCTGCGGCGGTATCATGGTCGCATTTTTATCACTTGTCATATTATGCGTCACTCTCGCACTTGCGTACTTGTTAGAACGTGACAGGCATGATGACAGATGATAAAACACCGACCATAATAGCCCTACTGTTGTGACCTGGGTTCCGGCAGAAAACCAGTGCTTTACTCGAAAGAGTGAAGAGTATCACTGAGCCGTGACCCTTTTGTCCTGCTGCAACGCACACAGTATGTAGGTACCTAGGTACTTTTATTTTATTTTATTGTTTATTAATGATTCCTATTTTTTTGTCTCAATTTTCTTTTGTGCCGTTTTTATTTCGTTCCTGTAATAATTTGTGTTCTTTATGATGATTTAAACTATATATTGTGTGTTTTTGCAGCTGCCAAATAAATGATTTATCTATCTATCTATCTTTAAGTTGATTTCTCTAGCTTCTGTTCCTAATCATTATATTATCATGTAATAGTTTACTTTATTGAAGTGACAGAGATGTAGATAATACTTACAAAATGTATATATTTTCAAAGTTCGCACTGCTGGCCGTAGGTGCACGAAACTAACGCAATCCCAAACAATGCACATTACCCAATCGCATTCGAAAATACGGTAATTGGCCGATGGCACAGATTGGGAAACCATCGCAGCTACATATTACCGAAAAGGCAGTTCCACAACGGCCATTAGTGAACACAATTAGTATGTGTATGAGTTAGTGGTCAGTCGATAACAATTAGAGGTGCCACAGAAAATGGACAGCGAGTGGGAATGGTGTAATATAACAAATTATTTGAAATTAAGATTGAATAATGTAAAAGCAGCAGAATTAAATTATTGGCCACACTATTCAATACTATGGTCTCCCAGTACTATGACTTGCTTCTTTCTTAGTTAAAAGATGGAATACTAAATCACGAGCTGGTAGAATAAAGCCATATTCCCCATAAAATTATGGATATTTCTTAATAGTCTCACTCAACGTTCTGGGATTTTACATATCACATTCTTATCAAAGTTTATAATAAGTAAGTAAATTATAAACTGAAATATGTAGATATCATAATATACAAAATAAAAGCCATGATACCAAACACGAACATCTTGAATTCGGGGATTGAAGAAGCGAGTAAAGTACGTTACTACGACCGGACACCTAGGAGATGACTCGCGCTAAAATAGTCCTGTACCCCTAGTGTAAATTTATTCGATAGCGTGACGTGACGTACGCGTTTGCGTTAAGTCTCATTTTGTTTGAGATTTAGAAACAGCGCGCCAAGCGGGACGTTTTGGAAACTCAAAATCCTATACAAAATTAACGCAAACGAGAACGTCACGTCACGCTATCGAATAAATTTACATTAGGGGTACTGGTCCTCGCCGAAGCGTGTTCTTCTGTTTTCTATAGATATTATCACGGTATCACCGATCAGACGTCATAGAAAACGAAGTGTCGGACGCCTTGGCCTGGACCCGGGCTGTTCTAGCATCCTTAAATATGCCTACTGCTGTACTCGTGAATGCCATAGGTAAACATGCAGGTTTAAAAAAGTAGATAATTAAAAAGTGAAGTATCGTTTTCACGAGTGTATGTGAGCCCGGTGGCGGGCAACAGTGAGTCATTGAAGCCTCATCGGGTAACAATGCAAGCCTGTGCTTAGCATTGTGCGCGCTATCATTTTATACCCATGCTCATTTATTCATAAAGACAATTTACATGTCAAAATAAAATTACTACCAAATTAAAGTTAAAACTAACTTAAACTTAAAATTACAATAAAAATTAAAACAAAGCCTATTTACATTTAAAATTGAGATCAGAAATTAAAATCAGGATCAAAATATACATAAAAATAAAAATAAAATTAACAACGAGATCAAAATTAAAATCAATTAGTATCAGGATTGATATCCCAAGTAAAATTAAAAACAAAGCCAATTTATATGTGAAAAAATAAAAATAATATAAAATTAGAATTACAATTATAATAAATTAAAATTGAGATTAGAAATTGAAATAACATTATAATCAAAATAAAATTTAATTTTAAAAATAGGTGAAACGCAATTAAATGTCAGGTTAGGTACAGGGTATATATTCAGTTTCTTATTTAAAAGTTTTTTCAGATAGGTACTGACCCATGATGCATTATGAACTCCTCGTAGGTGTAGAACGAGTGTTCAACGAGACAGTTTTTTAGGCGATGCTTAAAGTTGCACAAACTTGGTGCGTCAAAAATGATTTGTGGCAGATTATTATAAACAGTAAGTCCCATTACATGAGTAATTTATTAGATTTTTTTAATTTCCTACCAATTCCTACAAGTTTCCTAGCATTATGCGTATTGTAATTAGATCCCTTTAGTTTTAAATGAGTTCAAGTTTCCTCTCACGTATATAGCTACCTGCATGATTGAACAGTGTAAGAATGCTAAGCTTTTTAAAAAGCTCTTTGGCAGGGGTATCAGCAGGCACCCGCGCGATGGTCCTGATGGCACGTTTCTGCAGGCGGAATACTCTTTCCCATTGCGCACAGCGACCCCATAGCTCCGCACCATACTGTATCAGTGAGTGTACAGTAGCGAAATAACAGGTGCGGGCAACCTCTGGAGCCACTGTTTTCGCAACACGACTCAAAGCGAAGCATGCACTTCCTAATTTGCTACACAACTTGTCAACGTGCAGATCCCACTTTAATCCCTGATCAATTTGGAATCCTAAGAAGTTGGTGGAGATGGTTTGCTCGAGCATTTTTTCATCAATCTGGACTCTCAGAGGACTCGTACTGCGACCTGACAACGAAATGAAACTGAAAGTTATTTAATTTATGCTCAGGAATGCACCCTTGAAATTAACGAAAAAAAACACATAAATAATGTTGAAAATGATCATATAGTCCGCACTGTATATAGGACTATAGCGATTGGTCGTTATTCATAGTAAGCTGGTATATCAGTACTTGTGCGGTTTCAACTCGGTATTTCACGGTGTTTCGCAATGTTTACGTCGGCTAAATTTAATACAGCCCTGTAGCTGTATGTTTGTCCAAATGTATGTTATACGGTAAATCAAAAGTTTTAAACCAAGCTACCAAAGTAATACTATGTACTAAAACAATTAGAAGTATCTGTAAAAAAATCATGATTTTTAATATTACATATAACTCACCTGGATATATTATGTTCATAAAATAAAATAATGCCTAGACCTCCAGAAAATACTTATTATTTGGCCGAGCGATAGCGAAGGTGTCCGTTTCAGCTTGGACAAAAATGCTTTCGTATGTATTTTTTAATTGATTCTCGTGAAGTATTGGGAGCAGGTTCGGTAGTTAGATAGATTTTTTCTGTCGTTTCGTTTATTTTGAATATGCAAAATGGCGGGAATTAGCCTAAAGGACTTAAGTGCCAATAGGGTCAAGTAGCAAAGGGTTCCGAAAAACTCGGCACAAGCCCTCCTACCATTACACATAACGCATCTAGGCAACTCTACTATGTTTCGTGTTGCCGGACTTGGAAAAAATTGGATTCGCAAGCCATGTCCGCGCCCATGCACGTAATAGTTAAATAATAAAAATAAAATAAAAAATAAAATAAAATAAAAATAAAATAAAATAAAATGAAATAAAATAAAATAAATAAATAAATAGTTAAGACCCTTTTTATTTGTCAGGATGTCGCCGTCGACGGGTACGTCTGGGAAGACATCATCATCATTAAATTGTCTTAATAACCCCATCACGACCTAACCAATAATTGGAAAACGTTCTATAACAATCGAACAATATTTAATGCCACCATTCAAAAACTCTACACTTAAGAGGAAACATTAGTGGTCATGATTCCATACAAAGGTTCTCGACATTTTCGTCTTTGGATTTTGGTCCTAATTTTTTTTAAATATGATTTCAATATTACCAGTACATTTTTTTGTACGTTTTTTTGATATGCTTGTTCTTCTCTAATATTTACTAGCATTAACGTAGATTTAGAAAATTTACAAATTTAATGTGCAAAAAGCATGACTCACCAAATCATCATAGTAATTCGCAATATGCGAATACACCAGCGAGTCGTAATCCATTGTAACAAGCACACACAAGCACAAACACAAAATCCCGGTACCCGCGAATTCCCGTCCAATCCCGATTATCCCGCGATAGGAAACGTGCGCTGGCGTCGATTATCCCGCCAATTCCCGAATTTCCCGCGATACGTAGGAAACGTGCGCCGGCGTCGATTTAAGACGCATTGCCGTCTGACGTGCGAGCCGACCGTAAAGCTATAATAAGACCAAATTTTAAACACAAATCTTTGGTGCTGCTATAGATCTCTATGGAGCTGTCGATGCGAGTTTGCAATGAGTGATGTATATTAAGAACCTTGCATGGTTTCTATAGTAATCTAAATCTTTTTTTATTTTTATTTAATGCATGTTAATTATAAGATGTAATGTTTTGAAAAGATGTTCCCGCCGAGTTTCTTGCCGGTCCATATTGGGATACCCTCCTTCAATTGAGGGGGGATTTAAGTCTTCTCGGGTCAGAGGTGTAAGGTTAGAGCCGGTGTAGCTTTATTTGACGCATTATAATATGCCTGCCTGAATAATAAAATATCTTTATCTTTATCTTGGTTACGTCTATATAGTGACTGACAGATGGTTTTTAGGCATTTTTTTTATTTATCTTATCGTAAATAATCATTAAGCTATTTTTGAAACAGCATACTGTTAGGTAGCCTATATTAAATATCTAAGCATCGATTTTACCTAGATTTTTTTATGACATATTGTAAATCAAATGTATAATAATAAAAATGGAAACAAATACATTTATTATGATTAGTAAATTACAAACCAGAAGTAATTTATTTAATTATTTTGTCGTAACTATTGAATTATACTCGCATAGTGTAGGCAATTGTCACATATGGAAATAATAATTTGAAGTTTACTGCATAATTTCTATTTGCTACTCTAAATTTTGAATTGAACGCATGCAGCCTAATTGCAAATTCAATTTGAACGGCACTGAATAATGCAAATTATTTTGTAACATTCTGATACTTTTTGAATGATAATGACTGAGTCGCTGTTTATTTATCTCCTCTTTGAATAATAACTAAGGTAGGGAATTTATCTATACAATAATAAAATTGAGGCTGTTATCCTAGCTATTAGCATTTTGCATATGGGTTATACTTATTATTTCATTAGTTTACAATAATAACATTAAGAAGTATCTGGAAAAGATAGCTTTTTAGCGATTATATCACTTATTCAATATTCAATAAAGTATTTTATCTACAGGTACTTTACTTTGATGAAAAGATAGAGAGTATTCTCATTTAGATATTTTGAATAATGCCTATTTCATAAACAAATCTCTATTCTAGTAACTTTTTTTTGGAAATTAAAATATATTGCATAAGTAAAATGACTAGGTATTGTATTTGGATTCGTTTTGTTTGTATTTTATTTTTTGCAAACCATAATTATATCATGCATGAGCCAGAAAACCTATTAATAAAAGTACCTATTTAAAACACACCTAATACCCAAAAATCACAGTCACCAGCTCTATACAGTTCCTGAAGAGGAAGCGAGTTATGGCGCACGAGTCATGAGCTTCAAACATGTATGTTAGTTTGTTTTATAATTTCTACGGAACTTTTTACAGATTTACAATGAACCCGGCGTAGCGTTGAAGGTGTTAATTTGTATGAATGATCTCTGTTTTGTGTTTGATGTTGAAATAAGTTACTTTTATGGTTTTGGGAAGGTCGGAATAAGAATGAAACGGTTCACTAGAAAAATATTTATTATCATCGTTCATTTAAATTTTGAGTTTGATACATGCTAGTTCTTATACATTGTATGTATATCTACTATATTTATTTAAATTTTCAAGATCATCTTTAAATACGCGGCCTGATTCGATCAGATACGTCAAAAATTTCCTAAAGATACGATATCGATTGGATAAGTCAGTGTCCAAAGAGACGTTTTTGAAGAAAACATATACAATCCATATCGTATATTTAGCAAAGTTTGACGTAACTTAAAGTTCGAATCAGGCCGACAGTCTTTTGCCATTCTCGGCGCTATTTTAAATTTTTCAAATTGATTTCTATTTGATCTGATTTTGATAAAATCTAATCTGGAATTAAGATCAGACTTCTGATCTAAAGTTGCATTTGAACTACTCTAGAACAAATGTATGTTTCACAAACAATATACTTACGGCTCAAGTGTGAGAATGAGATACGATAACGATAAGTACTTTAAAAGACACTGCACCTACTTAATCTTTCTGGTTTAACCCATTGGTTGACTGGTAGAGAATGCCTTAAGGCATTAAGTCCGCCATTTGTACCTTCATGTATTGTGCAATAAAGATTAAATAAATAAGTTCTGGTTTAGACAAGTTTTCATTTAGATATCGTTTGTATATCGTATAATTAACAGAAGCAGCTCGATTCGCGCAACCAATGTCACTTTGAAATTAGAAATATCGTAGATAGATCTTATTGGAATAACAGCGGAATCGAAATAAACGTCATTTTTGACATGTCGTTTAGTTATCGATATTTTAAAGATCTTTCCAAGATCTTAAACGTGTCTTAATAAATAAATAAATAAATAAAAATAAATAAATGTTATAGGACATTATTACACAAATTGACTAAGTCCCACAGTAAGCTCAATAATCATTAATCAATAATTATTAATCATTCTTTAAATCGGGCCATTAAGCAATTTTAATATATTTACCAGTCGGCACATACAATATGGCCCAAAAAAACGATGCTTTCTTTTGTTACTGCAGCATATTGTTGATAATTTTAACAAGCGATTGTGTTTGTGTATTAAAGTTAAAAGAAACATGATTAGTTTTATTTTAATTGTATTTTTTCTAAATGATTAGTGTACTTTGAATTTTTAGTAACATTATGTAAAACAAAGTGTAAGAATTTTTTTTTTTAACGTATTTGTGGGCCACGAGTTGACTAAAAGCTAGCTAAAGATGTCATTTACATAAAAATAAAAATAAAGATTCAAACATAATTTTAAAAACATTAATACCTATATCATAAAGCGTTATAACTAGAGATGCAAGGAATATTAGGCCACTATTCGGTATCCGGCCTATTCGGCCACAATTTCACTATTCGGCCGAATACCGAATAGTGGCATAGTATTCGGCCGGATACCGGAATTCGTTGCATCTCTAGTTATAACATCGTTTTACAAAATATGCAATTCATACATATAGCTAAGGGCACCTTCATACTGGGGTTTGTTTAAACATTAATTACTGTTTGGTGCGAGTTTATACATTTACCCCGCAGCTACACTTACCCTTACATCATCTAACTAAACACTTCCCATTAAGAGGTAAGAATCCGCATACTCTCAGATAGTCGGTCAGTACTGCAAGCTCTGCAAAGTTATACTTTGACCTCAGGGCTAATCTACGAATGCCACAAGGCTCTGTCAGAGGTAAGCACCACCACCAGCGTAACTCTGCAGTGGATCAAGGGACACAGCAACTCGCGAGGGAACGATGCAGCCGACATGTTGGCGAGAGGTGGCTCGGAACTGAGGGTGGCAGGACCGGAGCCAATCATACCTCTGCCTTATGCCTGGCTCCGGAACATGCTGAGACGCAACACCAAGGAAAAACACCAACAGTACTGGTCTAACCTAGGCACGTGCAGGCAGGCGAAGGAGCTCCCGACAATCGACCCCGGTTTGTCGAGGAGGCTGAGACAGCTGAAGAGGCCACAGCTCCGGCTTTTGACTGGGGCCATAACCGGCCACGCCCCACTAAACAAACACCTACTAACCCTACGTGTTACAGATAGCCCCCTCTGCAGAGCATGCATGGAGGAAGAGGAGACATCAGCCGCCCACGACATTCTTGAATGCCCAGGGGTGGCAGAATACCGGGCACAATACCTCGGTTCTCCGGGGTCTCTCCCAGAAGTCGTCGGCAATATCAAGGGTCTGCTAGGCTTCCTGGTAGAGTTGGGTTGGCAGGAGTAGTGCCGTCAACCCACCATCACGCAAAATAGGCGCGAATTGCGACGTCGAGTTGCGGAAACCAAGCCCGCGAATCCGAAGAGGTAAGAATGGCTTTGCGATCCTAACGAAATAACGGTAGTATGTATTCCTATGAAATCCCATTTCGGGAGAAAACGATTTCCACTAACTTATCTTAAGCTTAACAAATCACTTAGATTTTGATGTCGATCGCTTCAGAATAATATATTCTAGGTTTATAGGGCTGGCTTTAAAAAAAAATTGTATTGCTTTAAAAAAGAAAAACCCTTAAGCCTTAGTTTTTCATTGTATCATGGACAATGGAATATATTTAGAAGTGGAAAAACATTTTCTCTTTTTGTATGGGCAAGGCGTATGTGGTATGCTTCCTTCTTAAGAGGCTGTCAACACCCAATGTCCTTGAAATTGATGTTACTTAAACAGTTTTTTAAGAAAGACTATTTGTTTTAGTCAAGTAAGAAAAATATATGTTCATATTAATGATATTTCAAAGACCGTGGTTGTACTCGATACATGATTGAACGAAATCGGCTCGATAGAAAATAATTGCAAAGATTGGTCTTAAAATCACAATTAAACGGTTTTATGTCTTTATTGTTTTGACTTATGGGTCTGCAATTAAAATCACAATTTCAAAACATTTATAAATATCTAAACCGTGGTTGAGTAAAATATTACACTAATAATCCACTTTTTTTTATTTAAATATTTTTCTTATGCCCTTGCCCAGGCCCAGTAGCATGCGACAGTGCTATCTCATTTACTCCGATACAAATAGACAGTGTGCGCGCTTTAGGTATTGACAGCCTCTTAACTATCTTATCCTCGGTCGGTAAGCACGTAAAGCAGAAACGGAGCAATACAATGTTATTCTAATTCGAGACAAATCCTCAGGGACGCGAAAACAAATGCAATACGCGGTACGAAGACGAACGTTATCTATTTAACGTCGCAATCTCTTATTTAACATCGCCACATCATTTCAAAACCAACCTTATGATTATAGAAATAAAACACAATTTGGAATATTGAATGAAAGTTGTTTTAAGATTTTGTAGAAGAGATAAAGTAATGCATTTGGGCTCGCGTTGCATAAGAAATGCAGGTTTTGTTTATTTATGTGATGTTTTTTAAAGTTGGAGCGAGAAATAAGCAACTAAAAAAAAATCGCATTATGAGACTGCGTTTCGAACGAAGATGTGTTGCGAGAGATGTGTTTTAAGAACCAATATAATAACATACGCTGAGCAAGGAAAACAAATCCCTCGTAACAAATCTTTGGTCAAAATAAGCTTTAGGCGGTTGTCACACTGACGCCCCATTTCGTTGCGGCGTACGGAGCGACGAATTCGCGTGCGGCGATGTCGCACAACCGGACGAATTTTCTTCGTATCTTCGTCGGAAGTACACGTCGAACCGTGTTCATTTCTCTTTTATGTTCATTTGAAATTCGAACGTCGAGGTGATAATTTGTTAGTACAATGGAAAAGGAACTTAATCAAAACATCGCGACGAATTTTAGTTTGGGTTTTATATAATCAACTCAAAAACTTAGAAGATACTGGATACATCCTTATTTACAAGCCAGATCCATAAATGGACCTTTTGTAAGAGATTTTGGAGATTTAAGGCAACACGAAGAATTTTTTTTTTTAACTGCACCCGAATGTCCATTTTTTTCTTTTGATTGAGTCATCTGGGTCGGTAAATATATTTATCCTCCTCCTCCAATTGTCATGCTTTTTGCACACGATCACTGTACGCTTCACATTTCATGTTTCAAATTGCTGGACGGCTTTTAATTTCAAAAATAAACTTATCTATATCGAGATCCATTCCGATCACGTCCTATTTGCTCAAAAATCCGGACCGAATTGCGGAGTTCGGTGTAGCATACCCCCCGTCCCGCACCGCATCGCTGTCCGAAGGTGCGAACCGCACGACGCACCTTCGGACGGCGGCGATGCGGAGCCACTGTGTTATACCATGCGGTTTTTGTATACAAATATAGATTATGCTAAACTAAAAACCGCACCACCGGACGTCGCTGCGAAGTGCGGAGCAGTGTGACATCCGCCTTAGGCTCACTGTGCACTGAGTTTTATATCTAAGTAAAATTTGGACATTTACAGTTTGTAAAAGGCCTTTTGATAAACACATGTATGAAAGTTATATTACATGATCAGTACCCCTAGTGTAAATAAATTCGATTTCGAAACGTGACGTACGCGTTTGCGTTTAGTCTAATTTTGTATTGGATTTAGAAAGAGCGCGCCAAGCGGGACGTTTTGGAAACTCAAAATCCTATACAAAATGAGACTTAACGCAAACGCGTTCGTCACGTTATGATGTCGATCAAAGTTACACTAGGGGTATTGATATTTTACTAATTTAAGTGACTTTTAAATAATAAAAAATATCAAAAAACGAGCAAAGCGATGTTAATAATAAGATCATATGGGTGTTTTAATACTAAGCAGATTATATGTGGTTTAATATTTTAAGTCACTCGTGCACTGACATACGGCCCGATACGAAGAATGATTAAGACACTTTTAAGATCTTGGATCTTGGGAAGGGATAAGTTCGCCTTTGTACAAATGATGTAACTATGTTCTGTCCTGTTTTATGTTTCTGTCTGTACATTAAAGTGTTTTACTACTACTACTATTAAGATCGATAACTAAACGACATGTCAAACTTGACGTTTATTTCGATTCCGCTATGATCCCAATAAGATATATCTACGATATTTCTAACGTCAAACTGACATTGGTTGCCCGAATATAAGCAAGCATATTGCCCGAATTGAGCTGCTTCTATCAATTATACGACATATAAACGATATCTAAATGAGAACTTATCTAAACCAGAACTTATCGTTATCGTATTTCATTCTTCGAATCGGCCGAATGTCATTCTGATATCAGTATATGTTAGAATTGGCCTGTAAGATTTATAAGGTAAGTTTTAAAAAAGTAACTAATCCTAGAAACATAACTAAATACGATGCATTAAAGATAAAGATAGTTTATTATTCAAGTAGGCATATTACAATGCGCTTATGAACGTCAAATAAAGCTACACCGGCTCTAACCCTACACCTCTGACCCGAGAAGATTTAAATCCCCCCTCATTGGAGGAGGGTAACCCAATATGGACCGGCAAGAAACTCGGCGGGACACATCTTTTCAAAACATTACATCTTTTAATTAACATGCATACATTAAGTGTATGTATACGCATATATAAATATACAGATAATTACATATCAATAAAGATACATACGTATAAATGTTCTTGTTATCCCCAATGACATGGAGATTTGTCAAATCTAACCTTTAAGAACATGACAATAAGATTCAAGTCACGCGTCTTCGTGAATGACACGATCTACCCCGCCTACCTACATTTCTTCCATTTGACATTAGTTTGACAGCCATAACTTCTTCCCTTGATGGTTTAAACTTGTCAATTAATAACTATAATCCACCTTAACCATTTTGACAATCAATAAGCAATTTGGCATACTGCACCCAACCACACCACAACACATCCCACAATTTGATACAATCCGCTACCAATCATAAACCGTATTACATAGGCATAAAGCCTACTAAAAGTCAGTTAACTTACGCATAAACCTGTTGCTTTGGACGCCTTCCAGTCCCATGACTTATTAGCTGCGTTTAGTCGCATAGCGGTCTTATAGCGCCTTTATTCGTATCATTTACATTTTTCAATTCAGCTACGTTTTGTGCCAAGTGCGTGATTTAGAGGCATGTGGAGTGTTACGCTTTTTGGTTTGTAAATTTAATGGATTATAATTTATTGCGATTGTCTTGGCTTGGAATTTGGCTTAATAAATGGGTTAAAAATAAAAGTTTATGTTTTGAGTATATTTATGTACTGTCTTAATAATTTTGCCTAAAAATAAGGAAGATATGAAATTGTTTGTTAAGGAATAAAATTAGCATTTGAAGTCTATTTAGAAAAGACCCATAAACTTAACCAGAGTTGTGCCGTTCTCGTTTACTTCTCCATACAAAACGGAGAACTTTCTCGAGAACGGCATAGCTCTAAACTTAACACATACTTGAAAAGTGGTTTGCCCAATAATTAAACTGATTGCTCATAAAATATATGTATGTACTTATAAAAGCTTGACGCTATTTTCTGTGCTATATTTAATTTGACAGTGGCAAGATCAACCTTTTAAGTATTTTATTCTTATTTATTAGGTAAGACTGGGAATGGGAATGAAAGTCACTTGTTTTTTTACAGTTTCTAATTATCATTTATGTGATGGGTCAAATTTTGGAAATGCATATATGTTAAAGCCTATTGAAATTTTTCTCCCTATTTTTTTGTAATAGGAAACCAGGATTCCAGCCAAAATTTTTTTTTTTTTCTGATCTTTCTTATTTTTATTTAGGATGTGTTTTATAATTCCCTATCGTTTTTGTAAAAATCAATTACAACCAACAGTCATAATGAGTTTAGCAGCACAACGTGTCATATCTCCCCGGCGACAAAATTCAATATTTAACACGCCAAAGCGTTCCTAACAGCCAAACGGCGATTCTAAATAATAATAAAAACTCTACCATTTTTGTTTCTCGCGCAAACAAAACACGTATTTGTTATGATTTTTCAAAGGTCACGTACTGCCTTATTCACATAACATTTTTGCTATAACCAATATAACTAGATCCCTAAACCTGTAACAACGTCATATCACTAGAAGTCTTATACGAATGGTATTCCGAGACAGTGCTTCTGGTAGGAGTGCTGAATAACGTTTGAATAACATATGTACGCTCAGGCGATCCCAAGAGATGTCCCGAGGATATGTCTAAGCCAAATTTTACTATGAAAATATTATCACGAGGAACCGCATATAAAAGTTTTATGATAAAACGTTATCTTTACAAGCTTTACTGTTTGGAATTTGCGGTTGGTTAGAAACAAGCTTTTTTAGTTTAACGCTTTTTTTGTTAGATCAATACAGCGTATAAAAAATATATCCTTTTCGTAACTTTAGCTTAACTTTTATAATTCTATCTGGCTAGTATTTTGGGTAACTATCTCATTTACTATCTCTTTGAGAGTTACTGTATCACTAATATATCACTATCTCGTTGAGAAGTGAGTATTATTATTATTAGAAATCAATTTTTATGAATACTTTGGTACGTATAATTGTAATTTTACTATCGTATTACAAAATAGATTACACGAAGAGTAAAAAGGACATAAGAAAACGACTATCTGGCTTTGATTCTGATGTGTATTTATAATTATTTATTAAATTAAAGGATTATAATAAAAAAGCGTCGAGTAAAATTCGAACTTGAGACCTATCGGAATACCGCTCGAATCGCTCTTAATCAACCGAGCTACTGAGGCTTACCAGTACCCCTAGTGTAACTTTGATCGACATCATAACGTGACGAACGCGTTTGCGTTAAGTGTCATTTTGTATGAGATTTTTGACTTTCCAAAACGTCCCGCTTGGCGCGCTGTTCAAAAACCCATACAAAATGAGACTAAACGCAAACGCGTAAGTCACGTTTCAAAATCGAATTTAGTTACACTAGGGGTACTGAAGCGTGTGAATTATTATTAGTTCCTTTCTTGTCTACACGCCTTGGGGAATTTTGTAGTATCGCTTGCAGACGGCATGCGTGTCTTATTTATAACAAATAGTTTAAGTATGAGCGTTATGTACTATGGCTAATAGCTCTACGAACACAGAAAAAGTCCTAGTTCATAAAAACCACACCGCAACATTCACCTGCTACTTTCCACCGGAGCCCGCCGGCAAAACTGTAGATTTTCTAAAGCAAAAACACACCAGCAATTTGCATACCATTTGCATATTTTTGTTAGTAAATTAAGTCACTCTGGATAGGGCTGTGCGCGGGTGCAACCCTTACAGGGTCGGCAGCAGCAGTAGTAGTAGAAAGCGGGTTATAGGCCAATTCAAAAGTGTACCTGACATCAATCCGAAACTTATATTGTAAACAAGTTAGCTGTTATTCACGCGGGCGTTTCGCGCTCACTAATACATGTACGGATAAGTCAGAGATATGATTCCAATATTTAACTAAGGAACAAATAAATTGAAACGTACCTAATAAATATAAGAGCCTCGGTAGAGAGTACCATTTTGTACCATTTGGCGTTGAAACTCTAGGTCCATGGGGTCCCGGCGCGCACAAGTTTTTTGGAGAAATCGCGAAACGTCTGGTTGACGTAACTGGTGACCGAAGAGCTGGCGGCTTCCTCGCACAACGTATCAGTATTGCGATACAACGAGGAAATGCCGCCAGCATCCTTGGTACAATGCCTCAAGTGCCTATTTTAGATATAAGCTAGTTATAGCAATCATCTGTATATATCATATCCATTATGTATATTGTTAGGAACAAAGCATTGACATATATCAAAGGAGGGATCTTACGGTCACTAAAAATAGTGCCATTTCAGTGGTGTCACTCTCGAATTTGAGCCAATCGTGCAGTCTAACGCAACTACCAATCACGCGCGTGATGCGAACTCATCAACCAATCGCGTTGCGACGTTAGACTGAACGATTGGCTCGAATTCGTGTGCGTAACACCGATGTACTGGCCCCATTTTTATTGACCGTAGGTATGTGTACCTGGTATCAATCCGATATTTAAATCATATTGGAAGGCTGCACTACACGTTTTAAAATTACTTTTAATATATTATAGTTTGATATACGGTCATTTTGAATAACCTAATTAGCGCAATTACTATATCACTTAATCAACGACATGTAACGCCTCTGGAATTGCAGGTGTCCATAGGCTGTGGTGACTGCTTACCATCAGGCGGGCCGTATTCTTGTTTCCCACCGTCGTGATAGAATAAAATCATTCTTGGTATAATGGTTATAGGGTATAATTAAACTTCGTCTAATATACACTGCCATAATTATTACATACTAGTATTCTTACTAGTGGTATTACATATTTATTTGTACGTCTCAATAGAAATAAAAGGCTCCCAGAAAAGATAGCTAGTTTAGGTTAAAACTGTGGTTAGTTTAGAACTGTGAACCCGTATAAAAAATAATGTTTTTAACCCTTTATCAGGCTGACAGTTCAAAAATGAAAATAGTATGTCAGTCTTACTCATCGAAAATAGAACACAAGTTTGAAGTGCCTTATGTGGGAAATATATCTCCCTAAGCCTGGTAAAGGGTTAATTTGTATACAGTTATAAAAATAAGCATTGTATCAATGACGGTTTAGATTAAATCATAATGTAACAAAATCAACGAATAATAATAATAGGGTTGTTTCCATCTACAAATCTTAGGGCAGAATTGTATCCCAATAAATTCTTTTGGATTATAAGAACATGTTAAACTACTTTTAGGGGACCTGTAATGACCATATTTTTGTAAATATTGAATTTAAAATATTTTTTGGCACACGTCACGTGACCAAACTCGAAACGTCTTTGAAGATTCTGATGACGTCACAACTCTCGGATTGACACTGTTGACAGTTAGGCGATAAACAACAAATGACAAATGTCAGTTGACAGCTCGTATCTTCTACGTGTGTATGTAGTTATGTGTCAAACCGTAAACTGTGACGTCACACAATTTTCAAAGAGCGTTTTGGGCGCGAAAGCATCCGTCAAATTATATTTTGTTAATTTAACATATTTAAAGCCGTTTTTAATATAAAAGTCGAATTTTAGGGCAACTTTTAGTTACTATAGAACGTAATACAAGCGTTTCAAAAAATTGGAAACAACCCTATTACATTATAACAAGTAATAATATATGAAATTATATTATGGCAAGTGTCTGATAGTTTTTTTTTTAATATTTATATTAAACATTACACACCCATATTGGATTTTTTTATACTACGTGGATGGCAAACAAGCATACGGCCCGCCTGATGATAAGCAGTCTCCGTAGCCTATGTACGCCTGCAACTCCAGAGGAGTTACATGCGCATTGCGTTGCGTTGAATCATATCAGTTAGCTTCAATAGAGCAGAAGGAGAGGTCTTCCGTTTTGACTGTGTTTGAGCTGCGAACGTATACAAATTCGCGAGTTCCTGCCCGATGACGGCCTTCCCAGCAATAAATATTCCGGTTTTCTCCACATTGACCGTATGTTGTAAAAAAAAAATAATTTTTGCTGACTGTACGACCTATATACTAGTCGACCTCGCCGATAATGTCCGATAAGGGTAGCAACTGTTTTAATTAATGCTTATGGCATGTGCCCTTAAAGCTTTCATTTTTAGTCAAGTGTGAGTTGATATGTCATAGATTTCTTTCTGAACGTTAAGGGTAGGTATGCCCAAAATAATTGTTAGCTCAAGAAAATTAATAAAATCAGGAGAACTACGAGTAATTCGTGTAGTTTTGAAAATTGGTATAGTCATACGTTGTGGTCTCAAGATAAATATACTAGAAGTCCTCGAGGGTGGGGGTTGTGCTGAGGATGTAGGGGGGGGCTTGAAGGCACCCTTTTTCGGATTTTTGCTCATATCTTGAATATTTTTACAAATAGCATTATAATTACTTCGGACAAAAGATTCACCATAAAATTTCCTATAAATTTGGTTATGTTTGTTTTTACTCTACGATCAATATTTTAGGAGCTGCAGGAGTGTTTAACTTAACAAAGAGAAAAAATACACAATTTATGAAAACGTCGTTTTTTTCGTAATTATTCATCAAACATCAAACTTGTCCGAAGTAATTATAATGCTATTCGTTAAAATATTATATATTACATATTTTTTCCTTATTATTTGTTATTATTTTTTCCTGCACCAACATACACAAATGTCTCTGTTTGACCCAATGGTTGACTGGTAGAGAATACCTTTTGGCATTAAGTTCGCCATTTGTACATTTTTCTTTATGAGTGCAATAAAGTTTAAATAAATAAATAAATAAAATATTCGAGATATGAGCAAAAATCTGAAAAAAGGTATCTTCAACCCCCCCTTACACCCTCAGCATAACTCCCACCCTCGAGGACTTTCAGTATGTTTATCTGGACACCACAAGGTATAAGAATACCAATTTTCAAAACTACACGAATTATTTCCCCTGATTATCCATACTCAGGTTAATTTTCTTAAGTTATGTTGTATTTTAGGATGTATTTTCTGTTGAAAAAATGAAATCGTTAAGTAATTAATTGAAATTTTGGTTTTAACGAATTGAATTTATTTATTAACTAATTGAACTACAATATTGGGCTGGGTAAGTGATTCGGTTTTTAATAGGTTAGTTTAGTTTTTATACTATTTAGGTACTTATTTAATTAATTTTAAATTGTATTTTAATTTTAAGTTGCCTTGTAATCAGTAATTTCTATAATATGACTTGATTAAACAATTTCAGAATGTTTGGTCGATAGGAGACTGACCCAAAACGTAAACTAGAAATTGCAGTTTTACTTAACTTTGGGTGGATATAGTTTCACGTATTGCTAACAAAAATGTATTTTAAAATAAAATACTGATGTATAACACATAAAATAAACATTTAACATCACGGTTCAATATGCCCTCTGGCAAAAATATCCATATAAAATGCCTCCCAAAAATACGCGGCGAAATAATAAATTCACCCAAAACTGTTCGAGAATCTACATAAACAAACACCACGTCGACTTATTGTTTTATCAGGAATTCCCTATACGTAGAGTGCCCAAAAAGCCGAAAACAAAGCGGGAAAGTCCTTACCTTTGTTATCTAAACACAAAAACATTGTTGAATTTTTTCCTTAAAAAAACTTCATAAATCATTGTCAACACGAAATTTTATCAATGATTTATATTTCACCTACAGTTCAGGGAATATTTTAAGCGACAAAGGATAGAAAAAATATAAATATATTTTCTCGAAAGCGCGCTCGATGTGTAACCTTATTATTTATGAATGCCTTTATGGCCTCAAAATTTCTTACGCGTGAATTATTTAATCTGCTTTTCCATTAGGGTTTTCGTGAAATGACACAATTTATATTCAGGGTGAATACGCGGAAGTTTCCAGTTGGAGTTTATGGGAAGATTAGGGTTCAGATCAAAAAATAAAACACTTAAGCTTCACACCGCGTAGCCTTTTAAGGCATTGCGTTGGGTTTTCACTTGATGTTTATTTAGTTAACGATTGATTACTTTGCCATTTTGTTTCGATACAAGACGGTAAAGAATGGTCTACGTCTTTTAATCAGAAAATTGAGGTTGTAACATAACAGCACTTCCAATACGGAAAGTTTACCCAATTGCTCGCTAGATGGCGCTAGCGTCGAGTTAGATCGCGCAAGCGTTAGTCTTTCACAGTATCATGGCATATATTAGACATTAGTATACAAACTGTTCGCTAGATAGCGGTGACGTCGAGATAGAACGCGCAAGCGTTTGTCTTCAATAGAATAGTTAAGTTTTAAGTTTGATTTTTGTTTAATTGATATGAATAGGTAAGGTTCGATACCGATAAGTGTCACGGTTACTCTATGCAAAGTATTCTGCCTCTTACTAAACAAGATGCTCGGAGACCGATTCCACCGGCTAACATAACTATGCTAGCGGGTGGTGGATTCATGGTTTGGTTCTTAGACAGCCCCATCGATCCCGCCACTTACAAGGTATGAAACCCAGAAATTAATTCATAGTACTCATCAAGGAATATATATGAACTACAAAGTTTTTGTTTTTATCAAATAGGTGATGAAATGTATTAAGAAAATTATCTCTCGTGTCTGGCTTTTCATGTGCCCTAATTTAGGTTTCTTAACAAGCGTTTGATCCGGAATATACTTAAATAAAATCAATTGGCATCATAAATATTTTGTCGCTGACTGTACATTTTTTCGAAACCCGTAAATATCAATCATCCTTAATTAAAAAGTTAAGAAATGTCTCCTCAGACAACTTACTCCTAAGACAGCACGACAATAAGTAGCTGCCCTCAGTGTCCCAGTAAAAGAATCCAACATGTATAATACAATTATTCATGCAAAATAATTGATGTAGGTAAAATGCTAGACTGAAAGTGCGATCGTTTTTTCAAGATTAATAAGTTACTAAAACGGGATGTTACTTTACTAAAAATTTTCGTTCATATACACACCAGCATTCCATTGATATAGCCGCATATCGTGTGCCCCAGTTGAAAGCGTTTTCACGATGATACACTTAAAACTCTGAATCGTTTCACGAGCTTAAAAAATTACACGCAAAAAAGAATATAGAGCACTTATTAAGCCAGTGATACACTAGGCGACAAATATCCCACGACTTATGTCGCCAGCGACGTCGGGTGAAGAGGCGTGACGTTGCCTGACTTCGCTCGACGTATCTGGTAACAGCGCTCGACACAATACATATCGCCAGTGTGTAATAAGTAGTGTGTAGTATAGTACCTATGCCAGGCAAAGTTTCGCGAAGTCGCACGACTATGCCTGACGTCGCTACCGACTAAGTCGCGCGATGTCGCCAGATACCTATCTCAAGCGAAATCGCTCGACTTCGCTTGACGTGTCGCTGACATATTTCGCGGGACCTTAGTCCCTTAGTGTATCCCTGACTTTGCGGACCTGCGTTAACTGAGGATTATCTTTATAGGCTTTTGCATATTCATCTGTAAGTCAATAATATTTATTTTTAATGTCGAAAGAGGGTTTAAAGAATGCCCATTTAACGTAGTACCTTATGATTCTGATCATTATGAATAAAGGATGGCTCACGCTAACATTTGTGATAAGTTAAAATAAATGCCCTGACCAGCATTCGAACCAGGGACCTTCTTAACAGGATTACTACCGTCTAGGTAAGGAAGCCGTCACCGTTTATGTAATTAATAATAGCATCAATTAATATAGTACCTAGGCAGCTGCTCGACCTTTACCAAGCACAAGTCCGATCGTGTGTGGAATACTGTTCACATCTGTGGGATAGTTCAGCCAAATACCAGCTTGAGGCGCTCGAGTCAGTCGAGAGGAGGGCCAAGAGAATCATTAATGACGACGATCTGACGAATGCTCGACTTCAAAGTCTGGAGCATCGTCGCAAGGTTTCCAGCCTAACGATCTTTTATAGGATACATTTCGGAGAGTGTGCTGAGGAATTGCACAACCTTATTCCTCCGTCCCCATTTCACCATCGGACTACCAGACAATCGGCACTTCGGCATCGCTTCATGGTAAGTATTCCACAAATACGCACGAAGCGTTTCGCTTCAACATTCCTTATGCAAACTGCCAAGGAGTGGAATGTCCTGCCCGAGTCTGTGTTTCCGTATGAGTACAATCTGAATCTCTTCAAGGCTAGAGTAAATAGGTATCTCATAGGTAAGCGTGCTCCACCGTAGACCGCATCATCACTTACCATCAGGTGTGATCGTGGTAAACGCCTGCCTATCCTCCATAAAAAAAAGTCCGTTAAAAAACATCACATTCCTTTGCTACAAAAAAAGGCAGCAATAATAGCTTTATTTTAATACAAATAAATAGCCCTGAGTGTCACGTTTAAGTGGTAAATGATAAAAAACGGGCCGAGTATGAGCCCACATACATTATTCATGGCGGTATAATTCGCGTCGCAAGGCGCTGGTCATTTTCGCTATTATGACGGTAAGACCCTCATGGCGTGAACGGCGACTATACGTTGTATCTTGGAGACCAACAAAGAGCAGAGATAATGTCTATAACCCCTGATGGATTCTATCAATAAGGTGGTATAAACATTTACAGTACATATGGTGCTACTTGATAATTATTAGCACATTATGTAACCATTTCGAAAATTTAAATTACCATATAGATGTACTCTAAAATGTACGATACATGTGCGAGTAGGCAATTCGCAAATTATGTCGATTTAAATCTCCCGTCGGCCGTGTTTTAATTTATCCCCACTCGTTGCGAATTTCCTATTTCTCGCACGTGTATCCTAAATAACTATTGCCTGTACTGGCTTTTACTGGCAACTTCGTCGGCTTGGAATGATGATGATGATTTATAAAAAAAACTTCTAAATCTTATTTCCTAGGTTAAAATGAAATTTGGGACCTTTCCCGAGCCTTATATTTCAACTAAATCAGTTCAGCGGTTTGAGCATATAAAGGTCAAAGACAGACAGAGAGAGGTATATTAGTAGGGATGGATCCGTAAACCATATTCTCAACGTATGTAACAAATATTTATTTTATCGCAATTTTCTTACAAATGTCTTATAACAGCGTTTGCTGTACGTACACAATTGTCATTTAGTGCTAGTTGTCCACGTCCGGTGTATTTTATTCGCCTATGGCTCATATTATAACTGACATCTCGGGACTCGTGAACAATATAGTAAGTTTTTTTTTTTTAAGTTTTAACACAGATTTCCATTTTACAGAATTCTTCAATATAAGAATCAAAATACTAGTGTCACGTTTTAAACGTGAAATAGGGTCCCCAACCGAGTTTTTATCTCCACTTAAATTTTCAGAACAATTACTTTATTCCGGGCCGCGGAAAGCTTTCGCCTAAATTGGGACCACCTGTGCGAGGCTTGGAAGTCGATATAGTTTAATATTTTAAACGATCTGTACGCTCATAACACTGCATGCTCATAGGCGAAACTTAGACCAGGATGCTTTAATACTAAACGGCTAATAGTGGAGGTTTTTTATTTATTTAGGTTTGCCAAATATTCCTGATTGTACGTCTTATACACATGTTTATTAAGAAGTTGAAATTACGGATGTACTACAGATTTCAATTGAACCTGAAGTGGTTAAAATTTTATTTGGATCAAATATACAAAGTATTACGCACTGAAGCTAAATAAAAGTGTCCAAAAATTCCATTAATCAGATTAAGCTAAATGCACAAACTAAGAAAGCAATAGATTGTGGAAATGACAGCATAAATGTCAATTTGTACACTTCAAATTTCCACATTATATCACGACAAAGGTCTAGTAGGGTCAACTTAGAAGCTACACAGAGACAGACAGTTAATTCACCGTTTAATTATCCTTCTCTCGCACTATTCAGAATACAAAGCAACCTCGGGTAGGAAGACAGTATCACTTGCGACAACATTGCAAGAATCACATAGCCATATAGTGGTTGCATACCAGCTTTCACAGATTTCTTACGCCTAGAACCATCGTGTGATAGTGACGGGACCAACAAGGAGGCCGATTTTGACTTTAAACGGAGTTAATTCACTACTTAATTATCCTCTTCACGCACTGTTCAGAATACAAAGCAACCTCGGGTAGGAAGACAGTCTCACTTGCGACAACATTGCAAGAATCACATAGCCATATAGTGGTTGCATACCAGCTCTCATAGATTTCTTACGCCTAGAACCATCGTGTGATAGTGACAGGACCAACAAGGAGGCCAATTTTGACTTTAAACGGAGTTAATTCACTACTTAATTATCCTCTTCACGCACTGTTCAGAATACAAAGCAACCTCGGGTAGGAAGACAGTCTCACTTGCGACAACATTGCAAGAATCACATAGCCATATAGTGGTTGCATACCAGCTCTCACAGATTTCTTACGCCTAGAACCATCGTGTGATAGTGACAGGACCAACAAGGAGGCCAATTTTGACTTTAAACGGAGTTAATTCACTACTTAATTATCCTCTTCACGCACTGTTCAGAATACAAATCAACCTCGGGTAGGAAGACAGTCTCACTTGCGACAACATTGCAAAAATCACATAGCCATATAGTGGTTGTATACCAGCTCTCACAGATTTCTTACACCTAGAACCATCGTGTGATAGTGACAGGACCAACAAGGAGGCCAATTTTGACTTTAAACGGAGTTAATTCACTATTTTATTATCCTCTTCACGCACTGCTCAGAATACAAGGCAACCTCGGGTAGGAAGACAGTATCACTTGCGACAACATTGCAAGAATCACATAGCCATATAGTGGTTGCATACCAGCTTTCACAGATTTCTTACGCCTAGAACCATCGTGTGATAGTGACGGGACCAACAAGGAGGCCGATTTTGAGTTTAAACGGAGTTAATTCACTACTTAATTATCCTCTTCACGCACTGTTCAGAATACAAAGCAACCTCGGGTAGGAAGACAGTCTCACTTGCGACAACATTGCAAGAATCACATAGCCATATAGTGGTTGCATACCAGCTCTCACAGATTTCTTACGCCTAGAACCATCGTGTGATAGTGACAGGACCAACAAGGAGGCCAATTTTGACTTTAAACGGAGTTAATTCACTACTTAATTATCCTCTTCACGCACTGTTCAGAATACAAAGCAACCTCGGGTAGGAAGACAGTCTCACTTGCGACAACATTGCAAGAATCACATAGCCATATAGTGGTTGCATACCAGCTCTCACAGATTTCTTACGCCTAGAACCATCGTGTGATAGTGACAGGACCAACAAGGAGGCCAATTTTGACTTTAAACGGAGTTAATTCACTACTTAATTATCCTCTTCACGCACTGTTCAGAATACAAATCAACCTCGGGTAGGAAGATAGTCTCACTTGCGACAACATTGCAAAAATCACATAGCCATATAGTGGTTGTATACCAGCTCTCACAGATTTCTTACACCTAGAACCATCGTGTGATAGTGACAGGACCAACAAGGAGGCCAATTTTGACTTTAAACGGAGTTAATTCACTATTTTATTATCCTCTTCACGCACTGCTCAGAATACAAGGCAACCTCGGGTAGGAAGACAGTCTCACTTGCGACAACATTGCAAGAATCACATAGCCATATAGTGGTTGCATACCAGCTCTCACAGATTTCTTACGCCTAGAACCATCGTGTGATAGTGACAGGACCAACAAGGAGGCCAATTTTGACTTTAAACGGAGTTAATTCACTACTTAATTATCCTCTTCACGCACTGTTCAGAATACAAAGCAACCTCGGGTAGGAAGACAGTCTCACTTGCGACAACATTGCAAGAATCACATAGCCATATAGTGGTTGCATACCAGCTCTCACAGATTTCTTACGCCTAGAACCATCGTGTGATAGTGACAGGACCAACAAGGAGGCCAATTTTGACTTTAAACGGAGTTAATTCACTATTTTATTGTCCTCTTCACGCACTGTCCAGAATACAAAGCAACCTCGGGTAGGAAGACAGTCTCACTTGCGACAACATTGCAAGAATCACATAGCCATATAGTGGTTGCATACCAGCTCTCACAGATTTCTTACGCCTCGAACTACCGTGTGATACTTGTGATAGTGACAGGACCAACAAGGAGGCCGATTTTGACTGTAGGTATACTGAGTTATTTGCAATTTATTTATCGTTTTCTCGTACTATTCATAATATAAAGCAAAATTTTTTAAATGTTTGGATTTTGTCATGAAAGCACACTTGCGTACGCACGCACCTTGACATGACTTACAATAAGCACCTTTTACTTTTACCTTTGATCGATATCAACTTCTCCGCATTCTAACAAGATGCTACTAGATATTGGGACAGTTTTGCACATATCTATGTTAACGGCACCAATCGTGGGACATTTAAGAGAAAATTTGGAGTATTTTTTATATTTCACCGACATCTGTAAATTTTTTTTTAAAAGTTGAATGTCCAATTCGTCCTTTATGTTTTGTATGTATTTAAAGAAAGCTACTGCAATTGGTTTCAATATTATTAACCAATTAAAACTATGTTTTTTTTGCACCAGTCATGGGCTGTATGACGCCATTAATTTTCAAACTAAATAAATATCAATGAAAAATTAAACTTAACTCTTTGGCTCTTGTTTATGGTAAAATATTGCCAGCGATTAAAAACTGACGGTAAATACTTGTTTTACAGGATATGACTATACCATCCCATTACTGCTGCCTGTTCCAGCATAGGAGTATTTACAGTTTTATCATAGTTTTAAATTGTAAATTGTGAATTTGATATTGAATGCGTAGTCTATGTAAAGAGATTCAACGTTGAGTCTATAACGGCAGAACAATGCTGCCACAATGTTTACTTTTCATCTTGGGCGTATGGTAATTATAGAATGCTATGTCGTATTCCTACTTCATTATAGGTTCAATATCTGTTGCCTGAGTAAACAAATATGAATCCTTCTTCCTCGCGTTGTCCCGGCATTTTGCCACGGCTCATAGGAGCCTGGGGTCCGCTTGACAACTAATCCCAAGATTTGGCGTAGGCACTAGTTTTTACGAAAGCGACTGCCATCTGACCTTCCAACCCAGAGGATAAACTAGGCCTTGTTGGGATTAGTCCGGTTTCCTCACGATGTTTTCCTTCACCGAAAAGCGACTGGTAAATATCAAATGATATTTCGTACATGAGTTCCGAAAAACTCATTGGTACGAGCCGGGGTTTGAACCCGCGACCTCCGGATTGCAAGTCGCACGCTCTTACCGCTAGGCCACCAGCGCACGAGTAAACAAATATGAATGAAATTAATATATTCCAGAGAGTTATTTCCATATTGATTTAAAACTAATTATATTACATAATAAAATAAAAAATATAAATAAAATGAAATATGAAACTGTGGATTTGTGGCTAGGCTTCAAAATATAACGAGAATAATAATTTCGATGGTTTGTATATTTTGTATAAATGTCTAGACCGCGACCGACAACGCCCCTGCAACTCTGATCTTGCGGGTGTCCATGCGCGACGGTATAGTCGTTAGGTTTGTAGCTGGCCGGCAACGGCTTATCCTTTGTCTATTGTTAACTAAAACCACGCGTGCCATACCTGCAAAAAAGGGTCGTATAATTGTAATTGGCATCTGAGCGCGGGCTAGTCTAACGCTGAAAAAACCAGTGTAGGTGCGCTCTCGAGGACACATTTTAGACTGGTTCGGTAGCGTTCGACTCGCTGGCACTCCAGTAACCATATAGGGTCCACACAAGAAATCGCAAATTATTTTTGCATTTGTTCATTTTGAATCTTAATTCAATTACCATAGGAGTTGTAATTAAATAACCGGTTAAAGTGACCCGGCCCTTTTTTGCAGGTAGTGGCACGCGCGGTTTTAGTTCACAATAGACAAAGGATACGCCATTGGGGGCCAGCTACAAATCTAACTACTATAACTGCTTAAGATTAGGCGATTCGTCTGTTCGTTTGCTTCCTATATGATATAAAAAAACGAAAGTAAACGATAGTAATGTAAGAGTCATATAGTGATGATATAACTCACCCCTGGTAGCGTCCGTTTTTCATGTAGCGCTGACTGCGCGCTCGACGCGCTTTCCGGGTTGAAGTAAGTCAGGAAGGCGCACCCTGTGAAAGAAAACGATATTTGAATATGGTCGATAAAAAAACAATAAATTAAATGAATATATCTTTAAAATACAGGCCGAGCTTCAATGAGACTCATGCCGAGTCGACCGAGCGACGACCCATCATTTTTTTTATGTGAAATATACATTCTATTAAAAACAACCATCTACTACATTATTATATTATTTTATTTGTATTATAACTCCTGGAAAAAAAAGGAAAAAGCCAGGATGACTATGGAACCTACACATCCATCTTCTTCTTCTTTGCCATGTCCCGTTATTTGGGGTCGGCCGAAGGCGCCAGGTTTTTCTGTCCTGGGTTGTCTGCGTGTTGATCTGCGCCCGCTCCATGTCTTTCCACCACGTGGTAAGCGGCCTCCCTTTGCCGTTCTTTTTCTTTGGGATGGCCAAGGCCTTTTTGACTGCATACTCTTCGTCACGTCTCATCACATACCCGAACCATCTCATCCATAATTTTTCATATGAAATTAAAAGAGCAATCAGGTTTTAAATTGTTACAGTTCAGGTACGAATCGAAATGGAATTTATCTTTCCGCTTATTATAATGAACGTAAACCTATGCAATCCTGAAATAAAGTGTAAAAGCAGATAATAATATATCATCCGACCATACCGTCGCAGCATCCAATTTAAATAACAATACAAAAAATGTATATTAATTGATCGCGGAATGGTTCCCAAAGGGATTACAGGAGCGACATTCGGTTAATAACAATCTGTTATTGGTTTGATATTACTCTACATGCATTACGCTCACACTGAATTGGTTCCGTCGCTCAAGGGGAGGTTGAAGATGCTATGGTTATCTGGCTGATTACTTTGCCTATATTTCTATTACATATATAGTTGCTTTATATTTTTCTACTTCTTTTCAATTTTTAGTGTATTTTCCCCATTCCTTTTTGTGTAGGTAATACATGTTTAGGTTTTCTATTATATATATATATATATATATTAGTAAGTATTGCGAAGACATAAATAAGGTCCACCAATGATCAGAAAAGAGTGTTTCTGTTCGTTCGTTTGTTCAGTCAATGCACAATGTTTTATGTGGGTGTATTCAATCTATTTTTATTGCCTATTTTATTGAATATTCAAATCTCTTTGGGTCAATCGGCTTTCGGAATAACAATTGTGGTTGAATGTATTGGTTTTCAAATATTTTCAAATGTGTTTCTATTCAATAATGGTTTGAAATGGGTGATAGGGAAAATGTTCAATCGTTTTAAATAGTTTTATAAATAGTAAGCGGACGCCTAAGTATACGGACTAGAAGATAATAGAAGTACACAATAAAATTATTGAATTTGTTTTGAGAGGTAAAAGGTCAGGTCCGAAGTACCGGAACATAAGTCTCGAAATTTTTTAATTCAAAAAACATCCGAAAATGTCATGGTTTTCAAGTATTCAAGGTCAGAAACCAAAATTTAAAAAAGTCAACATTACCATGCAAAAAAAAACAGACGACAAGTAAAGGGGAATTCCGGTACCCTCGTGACGTCTGGCAATTGCCAAGTTTGGCAATTGATAAAATGATTGACGGAATTAACGTCATACTCGCGGCAGTAATTCCGCGGCTCACTTTGTTCAAAAAGTTGGTTCCAGAAAACCAAAAGTTGTGGGTTCAAGTCAGTTCGTCATTATTTTTATTTTTTTTGGAATATTCCATATTTCTAGCCTAGAAATGCTAACATAGCAGAGCTTTCGTAAGAAAAGTGTCTGTTTAATATAAAGAACTAACTTATGGCAGTGTTTAAGAAATATGACTTGGCAGCATCGAACGGACAGGAAACGTATAGGCGCAGGAAATGAACCCGTTAGAGCAATCCAAGATGGCTGCCGGAAGCTGTGGAGCGATTTATTCCTGTTGCAGTCCGGTTACAAAGGTAATGGATATGCTTCTTTTGTACACAACTTTGGGATACTTAGGTTATTTTGTTTGGTTTGCCGTTTTAAAACTGTTTAAGTTGTAATTTTAAACTTATTTCCTCTTAGACCACTGTTTATAATGTAGGGCACATTTATATGCTCCATCAATTAATTTTTTTTTATTCTTAATATAGCAAAGATTATCCAAAAAATTACGGTTTTTACCAATGAGCCTGCAGCTCATGCTTCTTTTAACCGGTAATACCACCGGTTTACGTCGGGCAGTTCGTATTGTTGGTGACCCCGAACTCACAGTCGGTTTGGAACCTCTCAGTCTTCGGAGAGACGTTGGCCCTCCGTGCCTATTCTACCGTCTGTACAATGGGGAATGTTCTGAAGAACTTTTTGAATTGGTGCCACCGTCGCGTTTTTATCACCGCACTTCCCGCCAAAGAAACAAAGTTCATCCTCACTTTCTCGACACGTGGCAAACCAAGAACAAGCGGGCATCTCGCTCGTTTTTGCCCTGAACGTGCAAGTTGTGGAATGAGCTACCTTCTAAGGTATTTCCCTTGCGCTATGACATGGGGTTCTTCAAGAAGCAGGTATTTAGGGTTCTCAAAGGTTGGCAACGCATAAGTGGCTTCTCCGATGTTGCTTATGTCCATGGGCGGCGATGATTGCTTCCCATCAGGCGGCTCGTTTACTCGTTTGCGGCCTATTACATAAAAAAATACCGGATTGAAACCGGCGTGTTTAGCAGTCGCGGCTGACGCCATTTACTGGGCCATCCGGTTATGGTAGCTACCGTCCTGATTTGTGACGTTTTCAATTAAAAGGTACCACTTTGTCGGTTGTCAATGTCCATAAGGCTGATTTAAAAATTGAAGCTTTATGGAAATAGCGCCTTATTGACCACTAACAATAAGAACCCTTTTGGTTGAAAATGGCACATTTATTTTCTTCTAAGCTTTAGTTCCTTTATGAGTTCCTTTTTACAGTTTCAAATTTATATGTTTCAACGTTTTCGTTATGAAATACATCCTTCATCTTTCAACGTATATTCTGTATCTGTAGTGTATTTAACTAAGAATTACTTAAAACAAACCGGCTCACGTATACTAAACACGTAGTCATTACTCCTACGCAATTTAGCTACCAACTCGCGCAAAGAGATCCTGAGCGCGCAAATAAGTAGCATTGCTACATTTGCTACTCAAAATTAGCTACTGCCTCTAATTTACGCGGTGGTCGAATTTACATCGCTTCCCCACCCTCCTATCTAACGTCCCTTCCATTTGAATTTGAACGTTATCTGTTGCTGGTTTAGGTTTGTTTCCTGTTGCAAATAAATTGAGATAGGAGATTGTGACAGTGAGTTAACGATTTGCATCGGCTAGCCTCCTAATTAGCAGTTACCCGGCTTTTATTTCCGACCGACCGTTATCTAAGCCCCTGTAATCGGCCACTGCCACGCCTATGCAGGCTTTAGATTTAAAACAACGTATTTCAACTAGAATTTTAAAAGAGCTACGTCATTTTAAAATTGTGGGAAACTTTGCAGCTAGTGGTCTAAAATGACTAAAGTTTAGACAAAGCGAGAGGGACTTAAAGCGTTTTGAAATAGTAGCGAAACATACTGCAATGTTGCGTTGAAATTAAACAAAATTTAAAGTTCTTTTAACAAGCGGTCAGCCTCAAACAATGTACAATTAAAACTGGTTTTAAAACTAATGTTTTGGTCTAACTCCTTTCATTGGTTATTGTCATGCCTGTGTAATAAAGTTGCAGATGAAATACCGATACAAGGATCTAGACTTCGCGTTCATAAAATTGGATTTCCACTAGCTTTACTAATCTCAGACTACCACGCACATTGTTCACAACTTTTAAAGAATTAGAATGTGGCGACCAGTCTGGCCTAGTGGGTGCCCTGCCTATGAAGCCGATGGTCCTGGATTCGAATCCCGCTAAAGGCATTTATTTGTATGATGAGCACAGATATTTGTTCCTGAGTCATGGATGTCCTGCAGTACATTGACTAGCGCTGCACTGGTCGTTTATTAGTGTAGGTTTTAAGGTTCTGACGGAAGATCAGCGCTGTGGTCTCCGCAGCATGTACGCGCCTATTCTTTACCACAACACATGACCCTCTACTAATATCTCTACTAATCTAAAAATAAGACACGTTATACAATGTTATTGATATTAGTGTCAAATTGTATGATACTTTTTCTTTGTCTCTTGTCAATTTTCTTTTCCTTTTGTTATTTGTTTGTGTCACAAAGCGTGTAAGTTGTGGTTGAATAAAGATTTTATCTATCTATCTAAATTGACTAAGTTCCACGATAAACCAAGAAGCCTTGTGTTGTGGGTACTCATACATAGAACGATATATGTATTTAATATACAAATACTTAAATACATAGAAAACACCCATGACTCAGAAACAAATATCCATGCTCATCACACAAATAAATGGCCTTACCAGGATCCTTTATAAAATATATTCATGGTTATTCGATGATAACAAGTTTTTCTTTTATATCTTTAGTTGATTCAGGATTGGTTAGTTATAAATCTTGTAAATGTTTCGGAAGGCTGTTTAGTATTCTTGGAAGCAAGCAATAGTTGGTTCTCATACCGTACACATATTTTACTGTTGGTAATATAAATCGATGTGAGTTAGGTAAACCTCTTAACCTAATGTTACGATTTTTTCCTTTAGATCGGATACATCTTCGTTAAGCATTGTTAACTTGACTAAGTTTTGTAGGGGAAGCACATTAAAAAATTGATATCATACACTTCTGAATAAAAAGTGACTAAATCCACCAGCGCCCGAGGCGGGAAACGAACCCGCGTCTTTAGCTTACGCGGCTAACGTCCTGACCACTAGATCACCCGGCCACGGCGGTATCTGTCCCAAATTCTTGCTTAATATTAATTTTATTACGTAAACACAAAAATAAGTGTCTTTGTTAGAATGAATTTCATAGTTCAAAACACCACTCCCCACTCAATAACCACTGACTACAACACGACGTGCAAACAAAATTAATAACCCTCACAACATTCATCCACCCACAAATATCAAACTCCAACCTACCTCTCTGAAAGCAATTCTTTGTGAGCCTAATTAAAACGGTGATAATGCAATTCGCCCGCAGCTGAGACAGCTGAATAAAATCTACTGAATGCGATTTCAACGTTATTTTTGAGATAATATTTGTTCGCTAGTTAAAAAGACGAGTCATGCAATAAGATTTTTTACTGACGCATACGTTATCGTTAATACAATATATCTAATTTAATATTAAACATAAGAATATTGCAATAAGTATGCAATAAGTAGGCTTGTGTTGTGGGTACTCAGACAACGGTATATGTAATATACAAATACTTAATAAATAGAAAACACCCATGACTCAGGAACAAATATCTGTGCTCATCACACAAATGCCCTTATCGGAATTCGAACCCCGGACCATCGGCTTCATAGGAAGGGTCAATACCCACTAGGCCAGACCGGTGTAATTACATCGATCGGTGTAATACACGTAACTTTATCGATTTAACATTTGTTATGATTTTGTACTGCTCTGACGGCTTTAACGATCGTTTTAGTGATTAGCGTATCTCACACACGACTTTCACTTTTTTTTTTTCTCAGGGAATTGGGCTGAATGAATGCAACACGCGATCGACAGCCCGCCTGCTTCCGGCCGGGCGTCCCTACACTACATCTACATCTTCACTTAATTTAACGATCGTCTTGGTGATTAGCGCATCTCACATATGACTTTCACTTAATTTAACGATCGTCTTGGTGATTAGCGCATCTCACACACAACTTTCACTTAATTTAACGATCGTCTTGGTTATTAGCGCATCTGACACACGACTTTCACTTAATTTCACATGTACCAACCAGCGTGAGTGATCTTCGATCTTCTTCTTTAATTTAAGAGCAGAGCTCTTGTCGGGGCAGCTTGATGTAGTAGTCTCCACCTTAGTCGATCCGAAGCCAGCCCTTTAGTGTCCTAGCGATCTTCAATGTCATATCAAAATAAGATCAAAACCGTAACAAGTTGTTAAATCTAAATTGAGCTCCGGGACAGTGTTATATTTTTGAAAGATTTCCAAAATCCGACCATACCGTCCATCCGTGCGGTTCCAGAATTTTCCGTCCATAGGCTACGGTGACTGCTTACCAGCAGGCGAGCCGTTTGCTTGATTGCCACCTACGTGGTATAAAAAAAAGGCGGACGAAATTTTGTTCAATACACGATTGAAGACGCAAAGTCAACACCAAAGAAAAACCATAAAAAACGCTCAAAAATAGCCAAACACGGTAAGATAAACGCCTTAATAACAGTCATGTAGATACAGATATTTGGCATATCCCGTGCTTGTAATTCTATAAATCTAGTAATATCATTGAAACTCCAAAAGCTTCAGCTTAGATTTGATAAGGTTAGTCAGACTTTCAACTCATTCAAACTTAACGATAATAAGCACCTAAAAACGATCCAGCTGAAACTGCAGTTGAACTGCAACTCCAAGTTTTATGACGCAGCCGACAGACGGATTGAACCAACTATTATATCTCCTGACATTCACTTGGAACTAATTTCGCGCACGGGAGTAAACCTGAAAGGGAATTTTCTCATCCACATGAAAACGGCATAAGTGAGCGAGAGCATCGCCTAATAACACTCTTATCTAAAACGTATTAAGGTTAGTTTTGAATTAAACTAGTCAGGAAATTCAAGTTGTTTAAAACGCAAGGCTGCATCTTTTCAACGGCGGCAGGAAGGAAACTTTCTTCCAGTGAAGAGCCGACTTAGCGATTTTTTCTCATTAATGATTCTAGATATTTTAAACGGTTTTGTTTTGAATTGAACTTTTAGCAGCTGGAAGTTAGTAGTTAAAATTAATTATCGGGTTGTTAATTTTTAAAAGTATTCTTAGATTTCCCTTGTTATACATTTTTTAAGAGGATCATTTCAGGGCGATGCCGATGTTTTAGATATAATTATGAATAATAAAGATTATCTTGGAGACCGAATCAAACGTACATTTTGATGTCATTGTGTTGTCAGTCGTACATGCATTTCAGTCATAAGTACTTGTCCAGACATGTATCGTAAGGTCGGGGTACTTTAGCCCTTCAATGTTGTCCACCAATGAAAACCTATTTTATTGAATTGGTAAGTTTAAAACGACATTATGTGATCAATTTGTTTTTATGTAAGCGTTTAGTGTCATTTTTGTTAATTCATCAATTCAATAAATTGGCTTTTCTAGGCAAGTGAGACGTACGGGTGAATGATAACCAACAGACATCAATTTGAAGTCAAAATGGAACTTTGAATTGGCTTTCTGGTGAGTCAATAGTATATTCAATACACGTCTTGTTATATCGATAACAGAGAAATGTCTCAATATATTTATTTATAAAAATACAATTACAATAATTCAAATTATACAAATAAACTACGATTAACTTAACTAAAACTACTATAAAACTAAAAATATAAATTTAAAATTGCATCGAGAGGCATGGTGGCGAGGATGCTGGCAGCATTTCCTCGTCGGATCGCTATGCTCAAGCGTTGGGCGAGGAAGCTGTCAGCTCTCTTATCCCCGGTCCCATCCGCCAGCCGTTTCGCCAATTGCCGGTATAGGCCCTGTGCTGCGGGGCCCCACGGATCAAGAGTCTCGACTCCAAATGCAACAAAGTTGTAGTTGGTGTCGAGACTCCCGTATTTGCCGCGCCGGCTCTGTGTGTAGTACCGTGGAGTTGGGAATATTATATTAAATAATATATTCGCAATAAGTCAGTGAAAATCCCCGCCTCTAGACTGCTGACGTCGTTTTTGATATTTTTTTCCACAAGTGCACTGCAACGCATAATTATTGTAATAACAAGTACTTCATACCCATTTTCACACTAAGCCGCTATTACGGCTGCAACTACATTGTATCGCGTCGCGTTAGCGTCTAATTATGGTCAATAGAAGTTGAAAACAACCGTAAAAAGCTTTTAAACCAAATAAAGTGAATTTTTAACGGCAAAGTTTTATCGTGCCAGAGAAGCGTTAACTTACACTTTAAGTGGCTGTATTACGTGACTTTTAAGTATGGCTGTACACAAACATTATGTATGCTCTTTGAAATGAAAATCTCATAACAGTATTGCGTGGAGGTTAGTCATATTGAAATAATCGTTTTGAATTTCCAGAATTTTATTCGCTTTTAGGGTGTTTGCATGTTCTATGGTCTTTATTAATGTTTCTATTTTTGTGTTTTATAGACATTTTTATTTAATCACACATTTGTATGCAAATAGTATAACTAATCACAATCCTGAATGTTTTAATTATTTCATTATTGTTTTTTATTCATTTTTTTTTTACAAACCGTGTACAGTCAGCATCAATAGTAGTGGATTAAACGACGTGCCAAAAGTATCTGCCTCCCTGGAATACTTTTCCAACTAAGTAGAGATAAGTCTGTAGGTACAGTTCATGTTCAAAACTATCTAATACAGTTTAATTATTTTACATTGAGATACATATCTTACAGACAGACATATTAGAACACGATACCGAATATGCCCTTAAACGGATCCCACTATTTTTGTTACAGCCTGTATGATGTTTATAATGACACTCCCTCACGTTTTTCTATTCATATCCATACAAAGCTAGCTTAGACGGACATTATATTTGTATGTCCACTTTAACCTACTCGTAAATTCATTTCCGTCTAAAACTAAACAATTTAGGAAACACCTCCAAGTCAACAAAGGCAATCTCGTTTCTCGAACCGCGATCACGTAGCACGAGCTTTGTTTGGAGCTGTGGTCAGTGAAATATAATCCACAATCTGTGGCCTGATCGGGCGGGACCGTATTTTTAAATGTTTATTATACTGCAACTTACCCGGTCTGTGGCACAGTGAATGAGTGAAAAGCAGTATGGTGATGCGGGAGTACACACGCTATTGAGTGAAAAATAATCCATATGTGACCTGATCGGGCGGGACCGTATTTTTAAATGTTTATTATACTGCAACTTACCCGGCTTATGGCACAGTGGATGAGTGAAAAGCAGTATGGTGATGCGGGAGTACATACGCTATTGAGTGAAAAATAATCCATATGTGGCCTGATCGGACGGGACCGTATTTTTAAATGTTTATTATACTGCAACTTACCTGGTCTGTGGTACAGTGGTTGTGTGTAAAGCAGTAGTTGAGGTGACGCGGGAGTAAAAGCGCTATTAATGGTATTAGGATTGATTAAACATAATCCACAATCTGTCGCCTGATTGGGCGCGACGGTATTTTTAAATGTTTATTATACTGCAGCTTACCCGGTTTGTGGCACAGTGATTAAGTGGAATGTAGTAGTTAAGGTGACGTGGGAGTAAAAGCGCTATCAGCAGGCTATTACCTTTAGGTTTCGCTCCTTCTAAGATTACATTTTTTTTTGTAGAAACCTTGGATTGCTTTTTGGCGTTAAGTTATTCTTGGATTCTTTGGTGGTGAAACTAAACTATCAGAGATGACAGCGCACGCTGTAACTAAATGTTCACTCTCGTAAGTCCGAATATGTAACCGATAGCCGTCACCCAGGTAGCAAACTGACGTCAGTGACGCACAATTGACGTCATTTATAGGTCATAACAAGGTCAGTACTATATTCGTCGAGAGTAGACGTTTCACTGACGTCTATTTAAGGTCATTATTAGGACGTACCATTTTGGACACAAAATTGACGTTTCACTGACGTCTATTTGGGGTCACTATCAGGACGTACTTTCTTTGTCACAAAATTGACGTTTCACTGACGTCTATATGGGGTCACTATCAGGACGTACCTTTTTAGTCACAAATTTGACGTTTTACTGACGTCTATTTGGGGTCACTATCAGGACGTACCTTTTTAGTCACAAATTTGACGTTTTACTGACGTCTATTTGGGGACACTATCAGGACGTACTTTCTTTGTCACAAAATTGACGTTTCACGTACGTCTATTTGGGGTCACTATCAGGACGTACTTTCTTTGACACAAAATTGACGTTCCACTGACGTCTATTTGGGGTCACTATCGGGACGTACCTTTTTAGTCACAAAATTGACGTTTTACTGACGTCTATTTGGGGTCGCTATCAGGACGTACTTTCTTTGTCACAAAAATTACGCTTCACAGACGTCTATTTGGGATCACTATCAGGACGTACCTTTTTAGTCACAAATTTGACGTTTTACTGACGTCTATTTGGGTTCACTAATACGACGTAAGTACTTTCTTTGTCTCAAAATTGACGTTTTATGACGTTTATTTGGGGTCACTATCAGGACATACCAGCTTAGTCACAAAATTGACGCTTCACTGACGTCTATTTGGGGTCACTATAAGGACGTACCTTTTTAGTCACAAAATTGCCGTTCGACTGACGTCTGTATGGGGTCACTATCAGGACGTACCTTCTTAAGTCATTAAATTGACGTGTCACTGACGTATAATTGGGGTTGTAATTGGGGAATCTTCTGTAAAAACAAGAGACGTGGCAACACTGCCGTGTTGAAACAGCGATTGCAGCGCCGCTACGCCCCGCCGCAGCGGCGTCACAACAACGTTATTAATTTTCGAACAACGAGTCAAAGACGTGCAGGCCTACCGCGAAAAACGAAATTCGCAAATTGAGGGGATCTTTCTCTTTTACTCTCACTAAGACGTCATTAGAGTGACAGAAAAATGCCCGCAATTGACGAACGTCGATTTTCGCGGTTATTGCCCTGTTTCACTAAACGTGATTCTTAATATTAGCGTAGTAACTTCTTATAGAAATTTACATCTATTTGGGGTCTCTGTTAGTAGGACGTACCATTTTAGTCACAAAATTGACGTTCTATTGACGTCTATTTGGGGTTACTATCAAGACGTATGTAACCGACAAAATAACGCGTTTCGTTTCTTGATATCAATTTGTCAATCTTGTATTATAAAATATTTATAAAGTAAAAAAAAACATTTCCGTTTGTTTCGGTAACTCTAAAGTTGTTATACAGTATTTTTTTATAGATTTTATAATTAATAACACCAAAACAAGCTTAAAAATGTTATTTTTAGAAACATCAGAAGTTGGAACGGAACGAAATTCTGACATTTTGATTGAAGTGTCATGTGTCATGTATCGTTTCCCTCCTTTCCGTTTGCCCGGTCTGTTGTGTTGTATCGCGTCCGTGGGTGCTGTGCAGGGGGTTGTCGTTAAGATTCAAGATGGCGAAGACGTCTCTAGAATATTTTTTTGTGTTTTGCTCATTTATGTTGTTCAAAGTGTAGTATTGATAGCTTATTATGCAGTGAACTATCGTGGAAGTGTACAGTTAATGAAAAACTAATCTTGAAACGCGCTTAACCATGTTTTAATCAACATCCGGCAATTCATCGTGGCTTTTAGTAAAGTCCAGCTATCTCTTTACTAAAAGATTATATGATCTGTGCTAAAAGCAACTACCGAACAACGTCATGATCTACGAGCACACTTAAAACTTACAACGAAACTTGACATTGGCAAAATCATCATAGATTTGATGGAAGCCATATTTTAAAAGAAGAAGAAGGGTGCTGTGCAATTCGAGACTCTTAAAGGTATATTTTAGTTTTATCACATGATAAACACATACTCAGTGATGAGTACATACTCAGTGATACAATTCAGTGATCAAGACGGCGCGCGGCGGATCAATATCCATTGTAAAGAATCAGTGGATTACGCCAAGGCGTCGGGAGATATTTTGGCCACCCGTCAAGGGATCTAAAGCTTTTGAAAAGGTGTCGGCGGATACCAAAACACCGGATTAGAAATGGAAACAATACGCCATCCAAAAAGTTTTTTGTGAGACTGGTATTACGTATATATTTATTTTAAGAACCACGTGGATTTTGCTATTGGTAAGTCACGTACTTAGAGGTATGGTATCTGGATGCAATATTTCTTGATTTAGGCCGGCGCCCCACTGCAGCGCACGCTATGTACACGACCCACGTTCCTATACAAAATTTCGTGGGCTTGCCCACGGTTTGTATTAAAACGTGGGCCGTGGATGTAGCGTGCGCAGCAGTGGGGCGCCGGCCTTACCGAGAGCTTACTAATGTTGGTGGAAGTTTCAGTTTTCTGTGATAGTTCAGTTTTTCGAAGATAAAATATGTAGAGTCATTGCGTTAATTTCCGTACAGATTATCAATTAATGTAATTGATTTTTAATTTTCTATTTGCGAAATATCATTTTATATAAATAGATTGATATATTGTTTTGACATTAATGATTGCAATAGGTACGTACAAATTTGTGCAGCAAAGTATGTTTATATTCAAATTTCGTCAAGTGGACGAAAACTAGTGCCAGTGCACATTTTCATAAACCTATTGCTGAGACAAGTAGCAGCATTTTTGGGGTAATTTTACCTTGCATTGTGTCTGTATTAACATAACTTCTGTAGTGTCCAGGTAAATGGATAATTGACTGTGCTACCAATAACCTTGTTTTAATTGACTGAGGGAGGCATTATGTTGTGTTCATTTATTATTTTTGCATGTTGTGTGTATTTTTTATTTTATTTGCATGTAAAGGCGATATAGATAAAGCCAAAAGAAAACTGAAACTGGTCGAGGAGACATCAGACTTACAGACTGAAGCAGAAGAAGAACCAAATTTTAAGCGGAAAAGAAATAACAGATATGTATATTTCCACAAGCGATGAAGATGACGGTCACATAACGCCACCACCAATTAAGTAAAAATTCTTTAACAAAACTGCTGCTGCTGCTTACTATAGAGGTAAGTTGAGGTTATAGCCAACGGGCCATTATTATTTATGAATTAAGTCCCGCCACATTGAACAATTATGATGCTGTAGATACTTGTTGCATGTGTCAGAATAGTAAGAGTAGCATTTTTTTCTAAGGTTCATATTGTATTCAGTTTAGCAACTTCATAGGTGTGCAAAGTGTCAGGATTTAACTTCATAACCGCCATTTTATGTTGCTGCTTTCTCATAATCAAACAACAGCCAGTTTATTTAATGTATTTTTGTCCCATGGTTCTCATGCAAATATAATATATGATATATCAGGTGCTTCCTATAACATTAGAAAATAATTAAACCATATTATTGTAACTCCTCAAACTGATCAACATTAGTTCAGCAACTTTAAAAAATTATGAAATCTTCAGATTTTCTCTTTTTCATACAAATTAAATATTATTTTCAATGTATCTGTTATCACAGTTCTAAGTATGGGGAACCCCCAAAGTTTATTGTTTTTTTTTTCTATTTTTGTGTAAACATCTTAATGCGGTTCATAGAATACATCTACTTATCAAGTTTGAACAGTATAGCTCTTATAGTTTCGGAAAAAAGTGGCTGTGACATAATCGGACAGACAGACGGACATGATGAATCTATAAGGGTTCCGTTTTTTGCCATTTGGCTATGGAACCCTAAAAATGAAATTTTTGACAAAAACTTATTTTGGTCAATATATATAGCTAGCTGCTTACTCTGTTATATCCATTAAGTGTTTCTTTTAGTCAAATTTATCTTTTTGTTAGAACATTGTTTTGGCATGGAGAGACAGATGGAAGGTTTTTCCTTTTCTGGTATGGACCCCTTAAAATCAAGAGTGAATAGATCTATTTTACCTAGTTTTTATATCGAAGTATGACATTCCAAAGAAATCTCAAAAATAATATGTTATGGTTTGTACAGATACCCGTCAGGCTCATCCAAACATTACCCGAGATTCCCGGGAAGTTCCTTCATCACCAGAAAGTAAGTAAATCATAATTAATACATACCTAATAGAATATTATTCTTACCAGTAAGCCCAGCACATGATTGGCGCGAGAGTATGTCGCCGCTAGATAGACTACCCATCTTATTCTAACTGTATTAATTACAAAGGGACGGGTAGTTTATTTCGCGGCGACATCACACATGATTAATTTTTTAGGGTGTCGTACCAAAAAGGTACAAAAGGAACCCTTATGGTGCAACTCTGTCCGTCCGTCCGTCCGTCTGTCTGTCTGTTTGTCACATCGCTATCGGTTTGGAATATTATAGTCATCAACAATGCTAACCCAAACACATTGAAAGTGTTATTTTTCTATTTTATTTTTATTAAATATGAAAAATGCCCCATATGAAGAGAGGACAAAATTTCAAATTACTAGGTCTAGTGGGGTATCGTTTCAAAGATCTTAAATGTACATTTCAAAACAATTTTTGATTAATTTTTTCATAGTGAAAAATAATCATTAATGAAGGGAAATGCAAACAAATTGTCACCTGAGCCGAAGGCGAGGGTGGCAAACACGCGGGATGGAATGTCCTACGTTTCCTACCGTGGTGCGCATACTATTTTTCTGCTCGACGGAGGCGGAAAGCGGCAACTTCGTTTAGCGCAGCGGGAGCAAAGTTGACGCTTTCCGCCCAGAGGGCAGAAAAAATCTTGAAAACTTTTTTGTGACTATCAAAAAACCTTTCGAAATTTAATTTGCAATTTAACCTCCGTTGCTGGTGTTAATTATACTTGAAATTCGTATGAGATTACACAAAAAACACCTTTTTTTCAAATAAAACAAAAAAAAATTGAAATTGGTTCGAATGATAAAGACAACATAATGTACACAGGTCCCGCAAATTATTTAGCCAATTTGCCGATAGATGACGCTGTACACAATTATACTTAGTATACTTCTGGTCATTAAAGTCTTTTGTATTTTTACATGAGATAATTGAAAGTTTGTACGGAACCCTCGGTGCGCGAGTTAAACGAACTCTCACTTCACCGGTTTTTTTTTTACTCTGGACTGGGCAAGTTGGTCTAAGCGTGCATTGTATTATTAATACTCATAGAAAATAAATATAATACATATTATGTTAATGTTTTTTGCCAACAGAAACCCTCTCATTGCTGAATGTAGTTGACGGGCTTCCTGTCTTGACAAACAGTGTCCTGCAAGGTAAGATATCAATGTTTAACCATCTGCGGTGGTTTGATTTTCATGTTCATGTATGTGTAATATGTGTGTGGTGTTCATTCCTATGTTCATTTCTACAGGGTAAACAGCTATAGCTGGTTTGATATTGCATGCCGTTGTATGGGAACCTTGCACTTTGTGACTATGCGCTGAAACTTGGCATCGTTGATTCTTAGCTGGTTCAAAAGTCTGCCCTGTCTGTCTACTTGGGGTTGCACGAAGGTCAATAACAACTGGGAACCTACATGGATGGACTTGCCTGTTGCTGCAGAAGCATGTGCCTCCCGGTCTGGATCTATATACCAGCTAAGAATCGACTGTAGGTACCAAGTTTTAGCGCATAGTCACAAAGAGCAGGGTTTTTGTGCACTAGCAAACCAGCTACTAGGACGATTTTTAGAAATGACGTATATTCATCTTTATTTATTGATAGGTAGGTACCGGAAAATTTTTGTATTGTTAATATTTTTGACTTGTCAGATTTAACAGAAGACGGCGAGGGGCGGCTAACTCCGGTTTCACGCATACGTACTCCTTGGTCGCGAAAAGAACAACCACCGAATCTTGGCAGCGACGTGCCAGCAACGCCATCGTGCGGTCAAGGATTAAAAGGTAGGTAAAGGTACAAGTTGAAACACAACTACGCGTCGCTGATCTCGACTTCATGTCGCCGCGTCACTGACTGGTTTCTATGTATTTCTATGAAATAGCATTCGAACGCGGCTACACGAAGCCAGCGACATGAAGTCGAGCTCAGCGACGCGTATAATGATGTATACCCATCATTGGCGTCAAAAAGGTTAAGACACGCTTGTTGTTCACGGCTGGTAAAACGTTAATACTTTGCCGCTATATTATTTATACATACATACATTCGGTATCTTACCTGCGACCCATCACTAATACATTATTACATTAACATAATTGTCTTTCAGGTTTGCATGATACAGTGGTGTCACTACTGGCCCACATAAAGGCCCAGAATGATATAATCATCTCGATTTTGCGAGAAAAACATACAAGATTGGATTTAAAACCAGAGTTAAAATTTCCCATCAAAACTTAGGAGGAGTTGGAAATTGTGGAAAAATTATTAACGTCACAAGAAAACCATGCTAACGTGGTAAGTTTTAAGTTTGTCAATGCGATAGTATCATTGAAACTACAAGCGTACCGGATAGGTATAATAAACGGCATAGCCTCGTAACGTCGTAAGTAGCCGGGTCCACACAGAGCGAGCATACGCGCGAGGATATTGCCTCGTGCTTATGGTCGCTGTGTGGACCCGGCTAGTCCCGTGTTTTTAGGAAGCAGTAGTCATTACTGCCGAATCTACTATTTATGAAGTACAAACTAGTACGTTTTTTGATTTAATACCAAAGTTTTAATACCGATGTGTTTCTTAGCGAGTGCCAGGATGACAGGACCATATATTTATAACGAATGTTACTCCAAGTTTTAGTACCTTTTTAGGGTTCCTTACCATAAAAGTACTAAAGGAACCCTTATGGTGCCACTCTGTCTGTCTGTCCGTCTGTCACATTGATAAATATCTCGAGCTATTTAAGCTATCGATTTGAAATTTGGAATAGTCATGAACAACGCTAACCCAGACAGCTTTTTTTATTCAATATGAAAAATGCCCCATATGAAGTGGGAGCAAAATTTCAAAGTCTAGTTACTAGGTCAAGTGGGGTATCGTTTGAAAGAGCTCAAATTATATATTTAAAGAAAAAGGTTTTTCATAGGTAGTAAAAAAATGATTTATGAAGGAAAAATACCTTTATCCCTCCTTATCTCCGAAGTTTACTAATGAAAATCCATGATTTTTTTACATAACACTAATATTATCATAAATATTACAGGAAAAATATAATCGCTTCACACATGATTAGAACCCTAGGGGTAGGGATGGTTGTAACAGATTAAATTTTTTTATTTTATTCGGTCGATCTTCTCAAAATCTGTCTCAAATTTCAGTTAATGTTCAAAGCAGTTGTGTACAGTCAGCGTCAAAAGTAGCGGACGAAATAACGCGCCAAAAGTATCTGATATTCCGGATAACTTTTCCAAATAAAGATAAATTTGTAAAATTTGCATTCAAAAGTATATATATCTTTTACAGTCTTAGTTGTTCTATATTAAAGACATCACTTTTTGTTAAGTTGTTACAAAATGGTAGATACTTATGAAGCGTTATTTGATCCGCTACTTTTGATGCTGACTGTACAGTTGTGGGTTTCATCAAAACGTAAAAGGTATGATTCAAACATTTTTTTTTTTTACAGATAGCTTAAAAAGTGCCACAACAACAGAAAAATATTAAAGACAGTATAAAAGTTTGGCTCAAGCACGCACCGGAGAGAACAAAAAAAGCGCTTGATAACAGTGTACATCAGAATGGCATACAATAAAAATAAAAAAGTTTTGGTAGGTGACCGTCAAATGTTTCGAAGAGTTAGGAAAGAATAACAAAAAATGTTATTGGATATTCAGCAGACTGCTGCATTCAGAAATATACCATCACCATCATCAACTAATTTAGCATTGTCACCAGAAAGTACATTCGCTGCTACAGTTACATGTTGTAGCAGTATCCCGGAACACAGAGCCAATTCCGAAAGTAGTATCGCCGAAAATATTTCTACATCTTTAGAACAGAATTCTGCAGACTTTGTTTCAAAATCTGATAATTCCAAAGATTTACCATCTCAATTAAGACATTGGGCTACTGTAGAATACAAAATTCCACACAATGCTCTTAACAGTCTGTTGAAAATTCTTAATCCTATTTGTCCCGACCTACCTGGAGATAGTAGAACCCTTTTAAATACACCAATGAATATATCAAGTATCTCTTTGGAGTCTGGAGAATTAGTGCACATTGGTCTCATGAATCAAATTCAGGAACAATTATATTATTAGTTATACAGTGTAACCAAATTTAAAAATAAAGAAATATTGTTGTCGTTTAACCCATCCAGGGTTGCCGCTTTTCAAAAGTTCCAATACACAATTATGGCCTATACTAGGGTTAATCAAAAACTTTCATAATGCACAACCATTTATTGTAATATCTCTTTTCTGTGGAAATTCTAAACCTTCGCCCTTGACTCTGTTTTTGGACCCATTTGTTGATGAACTATCTAAATTACTTAATGATGGAATCGATTTCGAAGGGATTTGTTATGTAGTCAAAGTACATAGTTTTGTGTGTGACGCTCCTGCTAGAGCTTTCATTAAATGTACTAAAACACATGGTGGATATTCATCTTGTAATAAATGTGTAGACCCGGGTGAATATATTCAGGGTCGAGTAATTTATAACAGCGCGTCTGCTACTAGGAGAACTGACATACAGTTTCGTTTGCAGTCTGATGAAGACCATCACCTCGGTGAGTCTCCACTTGTTGCCCTTCCTATAGATTTAGTAGCATCGTTTCCCGTCGATTAAATTACATGCACGCCGTATGTTTAGGAGTCATGAGGAAACTTAAATGTTTGGGTCGGCGGTGATTTAAATGTTCGCTTAAGTAGTCGTTTAGTGAAAATAATTTCGGAAAAGTTGTTGAACTGTGCCAGTTATATACCTGTAGAGTTTAACAGGCGACCGCGAAGTTTGAGCGAGTTGGCTCGCTGGAAAGCTACAGAATTTAGGATGTTTTTGTTATATACGGGACCCGTAGCTCTAAAAAATATTCTTCCGGTCTCACTGTATGAAATTTTTTTGTTGTTTCATTGTGCTATAACAATTCTCATTTCTCCTAAACATATTAACCAAAGAGGTACAGATTTAGCGCACGAATTGTTATTAATGTTCATAAAACATTCCATAACTGTTTATGGCCGTACATTTATAGTTTATAATGTTCATATATTATGTCATTTATGCGATGATGTTAGTTTATTTGGCGCTTTGGACAATTACTCCGGATTTCCGTTCGAAAATTATTTGGGCATGTTAAAACATTTGGTAAGGTCGCCTAACAAACTATTACTACAAATTGTTAAAAGATTAAAAGAAATGAAGCCATCATTGCCTCCAAAATATGAAGTAGAGTTACCAGCTGCTTTTTATTGCAATAGTTTAGGACCAACGCCTATTGATAACAATGTTTAATAATAATAATGTTGTTTAACGGTTTTACACTGTATGTTAAAACCGTTCGTGTAGGTGATTGCTTTTGTTATACAAATGGTAAAATAGTTTAAATACACAATATTCTTTGTTGTAAAATCTATTAAAAGCAATGTTTCTTCATTTATGGAAAAGTCTCTGAACTCAGTTCTGATTACAAAATTTTACCTCTGTGTGACATTATTTTATAATGTGTTGTTATTCCCCAAGATATTAATGGGAATTGTTTTATTTGTTTTCCTATGCTCCATGCATATTGTGATTGATTGATGCTACGAGTAGCCAACAACTTACATGGTATTGTGTGTGACACTCCTGTAAAGCTTTAATTTTATTACTCTGCGTGAATTGATATTTGTAAAGTATCTGAACTGGGTTCTGAATTTCTGATTACAACATTTTACCTCTGTGTGACATTATTTCAAAATGTGTAATTCCCCAAGAGACTAATGGGAATTGTTTTATTTGTTCTCTTCTTCTTTTAAAATATGGCTTCCATCAAATGTATGATGATTTTGCCAATGTCAAGTTTCGTTGTAAGTTTTAAGTGTGCTCGTAGAGCATGACGTTGTTCGGTAGTTGCTTTTAGTAAAGAGATAGCTGGACTTTACTAAAAGCCACGATGGATTGCCGGGTGTTGATTAAAATACATGGTTAAACGCGTTTCAAGATTAGTTTTTCATTAAGTGCACACTTCCACGATAGTTCACTGCATAATAAGCTATCAATACTACACTTTGAACAACATAAATGAGCAAAACTCAAAAAAATATTCTCGAGACGTCTTCGCCATCTTGAATCTCAACGACAACCATTTGTTCTCTTATGCTCCATGCATATTGTGATTGATTGATGCTATGAGTAGCCCAGGCAAATTAAATAAATCTGGTTAAATAATATTTATATTTGGGGTTTTTTATTTTTCTTGCCCCCGTTGAGCATCGCGTCGCATGCAATTGACAAATAGTCGTCATTGGGAAGTAATGGTTGCTTAATGATAATGAGTTAAGTTAATAAATTGGCAAAATATTTCGTATGTGCAATCTATCAATCGAATCTTCAATAAACGAATGATAACTGGCTTAAATTGAAGTCCCATTGACGTCTATTGTATTTGCCAATTGAACGTCATTTTGTCGTTAATAGGACTTCTTTTGAAGACGTCGTAGTATCTTGCATACATCACAGCAGGGTAATAACGTAATACTGCGTACGTACGTTAGAACGATCCGAATGACATTCATTGTGTAGAAAAATTACATTTGGATCGCCTCAACGTACATACGAAATTTTACGTAATTGCCCTACAGGAAACGTCTATATTACGTTACTAAAAGACGTCCTACTAACGACGTTAAAAGACGTCCATATTACGTTACTATTGAACGTCCTACCAACGACGTTGGAAGACGTCTAAATTACGTTACTAAAAGACGTCCTACTAACGACGTTAAAAGACGTCCATATTACGTTACTATTGAACGTCCTACCAACGACGTTGGAAGACGTCTATATTACGTTACTAAAAGACGTCCTACTAACGACGTTAAAAGACGTCCATATTACGTTACTATTGAACGTCCTACCAACGACGTTGGAAGACGTCTATATTACGTTACTAAAAGACGTCCTACTAACGACGTTAAAAGACGTCCATATTACGTTACTATTGAACGTCCTACCAACGACGTTGGAAGACGTCCATATTACGTTACTATTGGACGTCCTACCAACGACGTTGGTAGACGTCCACATTACGTTACTATTAGACGTCCAATACGACGTCGTTAGAGACGTCGTGAGGCTATGACATATGTTCGTCATTTCGAACGTCTGTACGACGAAAGTAGCGACGTCATTAACGTCTGAAATGACCGTGAATGGACGTCGTGATGACGAAAATTTGCTACCTGGGCAGCCGGGCGACATGCAAATAATTAATGCGAAGTACATCGCAAATCCCAAAAATATTCCAAATTTCTTCTTAAATCTCATGATTTTTGTGATTGCTGCTGGTGATTTTTGTATTTATACATATTTCTGTAATTTGTGTCAAAGAACGTGACGACGAACTTTATTTATTTCCGTTGTTAGTTTATTAGCAGATGTAATTTTACACCTCACGCCACGTAATTTTTCATAGATTTTGTTCAATCAATTTTCCAGTTTAGACGATTATAACGGCACTTGAATGATTAAAAACTAAGTTGACATACTGTTAGTAAACGCTATACTGTGTTTGGCAACGGTGGGCTAACCAAGTTTTTCAGCTTTCCTCGGACGCAGACACACGTTGCTGCCAACAAGAGCTCTAAACACTCAAGACCAAATGAACTGGAACATGCTAGAAAACTTACCGCGTTGTACAAATTACCTAAACTAGTAGTTTGCTCCGAACTAAGAACTCACGATTTGCCAAAAACCACACATATACAGCGATTGTTGCACCTACTTAGTCGGCAATGGATCGGGAACTGCATGTGATTTATTTCAAAATCTGTAGAGCCCTTAACTAAAATAGAAATATTTGTATTCGCAAGAAATGTGGTTCATAAATTAGGTGGTAACATCACATCTTGCGGACAGTGTAGGCATGCAAATTTTACTTATACGATTAGGGGCCTTTAATTTACATATATACCAAATTTCAAGACTGTTCAAGAGATTTCGAGGTTTGTTCTATCGATTGTGCTATTTTTAATGTGTTTCTTATGCATGCTTACAATATTTTGGTAAAAGTAAAAGTTACAAAAAATGCTAGAAGATGGTGTTTAAACTGACGAATATCATATTTGATTTGTTCCAAATATTATAAATAATAATGAATAAATAAATAAATATTATAGGACATTATTACACAAATTGACTAAGTCCCACAGTAAGCTCAATAAGGCTTGTGTTGAGGGTACTTAGACAACGATATATATAATATATAAATATTAATAAATACTTAAATACATAGAAAACACCCATGACTCAGGAACAAATATCCATGCTCATCACACGAACAAATGCCCTTACCAGGATTTGAACCCGGGACCATTAGCTTCGTAGGCAGGGTCACTACCCACTAGGCCAAACCGGTCGTCAAATATTTGGGTACCTGACATGAAAAAAGTTGCTTTGGTATCACTAGGAAACAGGGTGATTTCAATAATTACTACACAACTAAACGTGCCACCCGTATGCCGTAATAGCCTCCCAGCCAACATCAAAAAAAGGCCTGAATACCGTCTTTATAGTAAAATTGCGGGCACTATTATCCTTAAATTAAGAACAGTAGCCGTTTCCAGGTTTGTTGCCGCGGGGCGGTTAGTTTAAGTTTCCGGTTTCAGGCAGATTTGCAACCCTTTTTCTGCCACTTTTTTCCTGGCGGCTTTCTTTTGCTAGCGTTTTAGGTAGATGCGTGGTAAATCTACCTATCACAAAACAAATTCTTGAATAATTGTTTGGTTGTTTACAATAACTAATTGGATTTTTGTTTCATATTTCATCTCGAAATAACTATCTACATGTTTCTGCGCGATTCCCAACGAACGACTGATAGAGAGTCAGTAATAAAGTTAAAATAAATGATTAATAAATAAAACAAATGTAATTTCTAACATGATTCTTATCCACATTCTTGCTAACAGAATAAGTGTTAACAAGAATGTGTCAGTCATTGACATACTTATATATCTAAGTACGGGCCTTACGGGCACTAAGAATGGCGCTAGTTCAGTGTCGCTCTCGAATTCGAGCCAATCGTGCAGTCTAACGGAACTAGTTGCAACCAATCGCGCGCGTGATGCGAACTCATCAACCAACGATTTATATGTCAATGGTGTCGGTCTACAAGACCAAATTTGGGTGTTTCCAGCCAAATTTATTTTTTTATATTTATTTATTTATTACATTTTTTTTTATTCTTTGACATTTGGAGAACCTTTACACCTCCAAATCTTATTAATGTCATTATTATTGTGTATTATTATTTTTCTCAGATCGTGGGGTACATCTCCAAACTTAATGTATTAACCGTGGAAACTATATGTCTCTGTCATACTGTATAATATATTTGACTTGGTACATACTAGTTATGTATTCTGTAGCATTAGTTTATGAGACTCCTAGTTTAACAGTCCAGACGCGGTTTATTTATTTAGTATAAATTTTATTTTGACACTTGGAGAGACTTTACACCTCCAAATTTTATTAGTATTAGTACTCTGACATTGGGGACCTTTTACATCTCCAGATTTAATGTGTTTTTAACCATAGAGACTATACATACATCTCTATTATATTGTAGTAATTATTTATTTTAAGATTATTATAATGAAATGTTTACCCAGGTATTGGCTGTTGTATTTATAAATGATGTTATGTATTTTTCATGTCACTATATGATGTTACTATAAATGTTGTATTGACTTGTAAAAGAGCCCTTGAGGCCTACTTGCAGAAAAAAAAAATTGAATTTTGAATTTTTGAATTTTCAAACTAGCGACTAATTATCTTCCTTGCGTTTGTCCCGGCTTTTTGCCACTGCTCACGGGAGCCTGAAATTTTCTTGGCAACTAGTCCCAAGAATTGGCGTACACATTGGGTTTCACGAAAGCGACTGCCATCTAACCTCCAAACTCAGAGGAGAACTAAGCCTTTTTGTGATTAGACTGGGTTCCTTAAGATGCTTTCCATCACCGAAAAGTGACTGTTATCAATATCAAAATTGAACCTTTGAACCCACAATCTTCGGAATGAAAGTAATGCGCTCTTACCGCTGGGCTACCAGCTCGCAGTCTGAGTCCGTCCGCTAACGCGCGTAACTCCTGTCGTAGGTCTTTCTTATGGAGAAGAACATGTGAATCTTCAACTTAAAATATGTCCTTGTCGCACGGAAGTTTAGTTACTTTCATTTATACAAACAGCCTATGCCAGCTGCTGCCTTTTTTAATAAAGTCCTCCAATGGACAGTTAACAGTGTAGGCGATAGTCAAATCAAACAATTTTCTCTATTTGCTATTATATGTTTAATCAGTGTACTCTGTCTGTAACGCTATGGAAACATTTGTTTTAGTACAAACTGCTTGTAAAATTATGCTGATCTCTTTCCAACTACACCCTGCCATCGGAGGTTTAATTGTGTAATAATAAAGCGCATTATTCAGGCAGTATTTCTCATTCCCTCATGCGAAGCCATCCATTACTGCGAGAATATAAGGCCTGGCTACATATCTTTCGTTTTTTTGCTTTTGAAACACCATGCAAAGGTAATAAAATAATCGATCTTAACCTTGCCAGTGCTAGCGCTAAATATATTTTATACTATTAGGTATTCCTATTAAATCTCTAACAAAGACCTTCTGTAGCTAAAATTCTGAATAATGGTCTGGTATCTACGGACTATAAAGACTATAGAAATAATATCCAATAATATCGAATGTTTGGATCGGTTCATTCATACATTTTTTTAAATATTTAAATTGATTCAATACGAATCTCGCAATACCATTAAGTACTCAAATATTAAAACCTACTAGGCAGTTTTGGAAGTGAGTTTAAGAATGAAAAGACACGTTGTCATTTTGCCTCTACGAAGCTTTTTCGCTACGTACCGGGAAATCCACGTTATTAGCTACGACCGTAACTCAGCGGTGAATTTGTTAAGTATCTAACAATACGAACAATGCTTCTAAGAAGTCACAGTACATTTCTTCAACCAAAAAACGTCACTTTTGACAGTGACAGATCTGTATCGTATCGCTGTGACTTAAGCTCTGGTTTCCTAGGATAGCGGTACCGTCATATAGCAGCCGTAATACAGCAGTTAAATGACGCCACTAGAACGTTGTCTATGTAAACAAAATGGCGCGGTTTCCTGGTGATTGAAGGAACATTATTTTTGCGTCCGTAATATTACGGCCGCTATATGACGGCTCCGTTATACTAGGAAACCAGGAGCTTTAAAAGCATTGTTTGAATCGTGCCGTAAAACAATTCCCAAATAGGTTACCAAAAACATCTAAGCCCGTACACAAAGTTTCTGCTCTGAAATCAGAGGCAACAAGCTATCGCCGTATAGGCTCGCCAGAAATAGCTTATTATTTAATAAACTAGAAATACCAAGTTTATGACTAGCAGTTTGCGAGTTTGGAGCTGGGCAATTTACATTTATTTCATAGTTGTTCGTTTTCCGCTACCAAAAGGGCTTAAGAGACGTTTGATTGCTAGTGAAATACGACTTTTTGTAGTTGTATGTTGTTCTGAGATAGTTAGACTGTGATAGTTTACTAGTTAGCGTTAGGGAAATTCATTTGGCAATGAATATCTGTGTGAAATATTATCTTTAGTGTTTACTGTAGTTATAATTATAAGGTATGATTTTGAAGTATGTAATCTTGATAAATAAACAACAACATATTTGCGTGTAGGTTTATGTTTTGTTTTATTGGGGGTGAGATGAGCTATTTTTCAAAATTTTGAATTTTTATGGTAATTCTAATCAGAATCCGGGCGCTCTTTCAATCCTTATAGGTAAAAATAGTTCCCAATTTTTTTTTTTATATTTTTCATTTTTCCATTCCGTTACCGTCATCTTCTATGAAAAATGTTAACAAACTGGAAATAAAAATCTTAGGACATTTTTTATGTTATTAGGATCGAAAGAACTCATGATTCTGAGTAGAAATAAAATATTAACTCCCAAATTTTAAAAAAAGTAGCGTATTTTGAATAAAATTGGTTTCCCAATTTAAAAAAAAAAGTGTATCTACAACTATAAATATTCGCCTAAATGGACTGCCATATTATGTTTCAATTTAATTTTCTATCGTGTATATTTAACGTCTCCCGTGATTAATTTAGTTATGTCACTCACTTGTTTACGTCCCAAACGAGTGACACTGTTTACTTACAGGAAGTTTGTGAAATAGAAAATGAAATAATATAATACAAGGCCTGATATATTTTTGAATGTACATTTTTCCGTTTTATGTATATTTTAACCAAAATATTCATGTTTTTTTTACAAAAAAATTAGTTGATATTGTACATACATACCTATGCATTAAGCTGTATTATTATGTTTATAACCTAATTAGGAAAATCACCAGAATAAAAAAAAACCCTAAATGAATACTTAGATTTTTTTTTTTACCTAGAATTAAATGAAACCTAGATAAACCTAGATTTATTTTAGTATGTAAGTGCCTTTCTCCGTATTTGCTGCGCCCAACAGGGTACATAATGTGATCAATAATTATATTTATATTCCACCAGTGTATCCATTAAGTGCATTAAATGATTGAGTGAGAGTCTCGAAAACATGCTAAGTAGTAGGTAAATAAGGTAGTTATTTACAATGTCTTTCCAACATGGTATTCGCTGTAACCCTAATATTACCCTTTTGGCACTAAATGTCTATCATTAAGTTCAGCCTAAAATACATAAACTATGTCAAAGCGTTCCTTTCATCACTATAACCTAATTCCATTACATAACATTCAGCGACAAGATCTAAGTACCAAATTGAATTTAACAAGCAACTTGCGGAACTAAGTCCTAACTTGTAAGTATCAAGATTTGAAATCCAAGTACACCGCGTTCAAAGGAACCAATCGGGCGGGGAGAGACAAAAGAGCTGCCAGGAAAGGCTATAGAATATAATATCAAGATTAATTACTGTACTGGTGAACCTTGGTGTTTGGGGGCCATGTTATAGACTGACAGGTTGGGTTGTGTTTGTGATGGTTTATTGTCATCGGGTGATATTGTGATACCTAATATTAATGTTAATGATTATCCTTAAGAATTGGGGATTTTTAGTATTTGTTTGTTACTTTTTAACATTTTTTTTTTTGTTTATATCGTTTTTTAGACGCTGTATATATCACTAAGTAAACATCTACTATTTGAATGAATTGACATTTGCAATTGCATTTGATAATATTTATTGATAATGTATAGTAAATAATTATTTAATATTATTACTTGTAAAACAACTTCACGGGTAAAAGCGCTATTATGGCCTATTTGCTGAATAAATGTTTGAGTTTAAAATTAACGCTAACAGGCATGTATGTATTTGCTATGTAGGTAATCGAAACTGTCGTACCAGTAAATGGCGATATGTTTAGTAAGTTCCATGCCAACAGTAAGAATATTTTATAATTCGCTTAAATTAGTCTCAATAGTTTCAGCTTATAGGGCTTAAAAAATACAAATTTAATACTTCATTATCAATCATTTTTAAAGTAAATAAATAAATATTATAGGACGTTATTACACAAATTGACTAAGTCCCACAGTAAGCTCAATAAGGCTTGTGTTGAGGGTACTTAGACAACGATTTGGACCCGGGTATGTCCTTAAACTACGTCCAAAAGAGAGGTATGGGCAATGTGAATGTCATCTCGCCTTGTGTGGTAGGGCACAGCACAGCAGATGTCATTCCAGATCTAGAGCAGAGCCCAACTGGGGAAGTACCTCCACCTTACAGAAAACCGCAGCCAAATAACACTTGACCCTACTCATAGTGTTGTGTTCCTGCCGGTGAGTAAGGTTGCCAGAGCTCAACGAGGGGGGTGGGGTTAGGGTCGGCAACGCGCATGTAACTCCTCTGGAGTTGCAGGTGTACATAGGCTACGGAGACTGCTTACCATCAGGCAGGCCGTATGCTTGTTTGCCACCGACGTAGTATAAAAAAAAAACGATATATATAACATATAAATATTTATAAATACTTAAATAAATAGAAAACACCCATGACTCAGGAACAAATATCCATGCTCATCACACGAATAAATGCCCGTACCAGGATTTGAACCCGGGACCATCAGCTTGTTTTAACCAAATCCGCTCTCGCTTTTATTACAGACCATGCCCCGTGGATAATGGGCCAGCGGTCACGCCATCATAATTTAAGTGACTTGTTTGTTTGTACATCGAGCTTTCTTGTTGACACGTTATGACAAGTGCCTCTGTACATGCCGACCAATATTTGTACGGAATTGGGCAAATTCTTGGCTAATTTCAATTAAATGAACTTTTGAAGTCAAATAGACACATAGTAGATTAATATTTTACTGTATATTCTCTCTGTTTCATTCAACGGTAGCAACGACGCTTGATTTGCCGCCATTTTTTTACGGAGAACTCCCAAAATACGTTTAAGTAATTACGATCTGTGTATCTTGAAAATTCCTGGTCAATGTCAATTAAGACCAGACCAGTGATAGTTTCTAATATTCTTATTATTCTTATACAAACCAATTAAAACAGAAAAGAAACATATTTAAAAAGTTCTCAAAGATCTTTAAATCTTATGCTTAAATATATTATGTGTGTGATGGTTAAATATGGTGGGATAAACCTCGGTCGGGGGTCGGGAGGTATAGATCAGAAAACTATTTCAAAAAAATTGAAAAAAAATACTAAAATTTCGGCCCAAAACAGCAAAAATCACTCGCAACCAAATCATCTAAAAACTAGATCAAAAACGGTTTATTCGTTTGGCCGCTACGATGCAACAGAAAAATTCCCAAACAAACGATAATATCCCTCTTTATCATAGGTAATATTCAGCAGTTAAAATGAGATGGCTATTCCGTGCCAACTTTAGAGGTCAAATAAATGAGAAGGATAGCAAAGATCAGTGCATAACAATCTAGAAATTTAATTTTCATAAACCGCTCTGTAACATTTATTTCATCGGACAAACGTGGAAGAGCATTCGGACTTCAAAAATATGTTACTGATATGTTATTATCTACTTCAAAGATATCTCGCTCTCAAATTAGGTGATTCGAGGGCTGAGGAAGCGAGAGGGTATCGGCCTAATTCGAACAAAAAACATGTGACGATACCGATCTGTCAGTGTCAAAACAGAGAGTCACGTGACACTCACATCTTTTAAGCATTGTTCGCATTGGGCCGTACTTTGCTTGGCCTGGTGGGCAGGCGGGTGCTCAATTTACTCTCTCGAAATTCGTGAGTGATGTGTAATAGCTAAATAAGAGAAAAATGCATGTCATGTAAAAATGAGATTATTGGATTTTCAACTTGATTTGTAATTTGATATCAATACGCTTATAGTATGTGGCTCATTAGTCATGACACGGTGACACCACGCTAAGTGAGGAGCGTCAAGCGCAACTTTTGACTCTGTGCGAATATTTTTAGTATTGTGCAAACGTTCTTTTTCGTTCTTTTTTTTATTTCATAATTGAAATGCGAAAGATTGTGCTATGATACGAACTGTGTCACGTTCTCGTAGGCTCAGAAAGGCTATGCGGGAAGAACTTGTATGAAATTTTTCACTATTTTGCCAGCTACATATTAATGTGTAATTAATTCAATCAGAGGGCGACCAGTACTTGTATAGCCTGTTCCATTTTCTAAGCTGAAGTTGGCCATATTCTTACTATAGCATACTTTATCTTAGACAAGCGGATAGGCTACGTTCTTATGCGAGATTACGGTATAGCGAGTTAAAATTTTGAAACTTTGAACAGGCTTCCTGGCCTCTGCCAAGAACAGACAACATATTTACGTCTGGACATAAAGTAAAACAGGTGAAACAGTTATTATAGTTCCTATTGCTGAGAGGTTCTTTGTTGCCCGGTTTTTGAGAATTTGCCAAAAAATAATCCGATCCGCTGAAGGTCGGTCGGTCGGGATAGCTTTATTTTTATTAAATCTGTTGTTTTAATATAAGTTTGGTGGTTCTTAGAGTTTGTAGAAGAAAAGAGATTGTCGCAAGTATCTTAAAATTGTAAACAATTGTTAGTTAAATTAAAAAGAGACTGGAGTCAGTTTAGTAACTAACTTAACCCACAATGAAGATCTCACGTAGTGGTGTGGCAACACTGCACCGCGTGGAACGGCGGAGGCGCGGCGTGTGTCAGGTCTGAGGGCCTACCGCGAACCACGTTCGACGTGTTACCTCCCTATCACGCTTACGTACGAATTAACAAGTGCGACAGAGAGGCTACACGTCGAACGTGGTTCGCGGTAGGCCTCCTGTTCTGGTCTCATACAAAATTTCACGCCGCGACTCCGTCGTTCCGCGCAGTGCAGCGGTGCCACACCCGCTACGTTAAATTATAAACTAACGAGTGGAAAATCTTAACGGTGTATGTGTAACGGTGTAAGGTGTAATCCTTTAATCAATTTTAAATCTATGGATTGTAATAAGAGCTTAATAAAAGCAAAAAAACTTATAAACTTGGTACCAGCATTATTTTTTTCTAATCATAAGTAAACAGAAAATAGATAAAATTGTGTCACCTAATTCTGAACAAAGGTAGAATATATATCGTAATTTATAATCAAGTAGTACACGCCTTTTGCAAAATATAATAAAAAATTACAAATATAATCATTTTACTAACACAAAATCATATTATCTTCAAAATATACCACTTTAAGCTCTGGTGCCGACATATAGCGGCCGTAATATTACGGACGCAAAAAATATGTTCCTCAATCACCGCCATTTAGGAAACCGCGCCATTTTGTTTACATAGACAACGTTCTATCGACATCACTCAACCGCTGTATTACGGCCGCTATATGATGGCACCGCTATCCTAGGAAATCAGAGGGCCTACCGCGAAAATCGAAATTCGTCAATTGCGGGCATTTTCTCTGTCACTCTAATTACGACTTAGTGAGAGTAAAAGAGAAAGATCCCCGCAATTTACGAATTTCAGTTTTCGCGGTAAGCCCTCAGAGCTTTAGCTTTGTAACACAAACGTTTGTTTAAATTATCAACGATATTCCGCAGTAAAAAAAATGACATCCTATTTTTGGACCACCTGTTCATAAGGTAGTTAAGTGTTGAGCCATTAAACGGATTTTAACTTATTTTTGTTAACTTTAATTAAGGTAGGTACTTACTTATTTATTATATGTAATTTTACTGATTAATACATTAACATGCGATAGGCGTACTAAATGCACGTTATAAAGTCATTCCCTAATTACGTCTTAATTTCCTAAGTGCACTTAACCTTTTTAATGCCCTTGTTAAGATGTTCAAGGCTGTAAATGCAAATGAAACCCGTTATAATCAAAGTAATAAAATGTACGGTAGCGCAATTAAGGCTTATGCTAAATATGAGACGCCGCCTTTTAATCCAGGGCCTCGTTTCGGCGACCTATGTTTATATTTTACTTATTATAAATGTAAAAGTTTTGGCCCGATTCGAACTTCAAGATGTCAAAAGAGATACTCTGGCATATCCGATCCATATCGTATCTAGACCTAATATTTAACGTATCTCAAAGGCCGTTTGTCTTTTCCTTAAGCCGTACTTTGCAAAGGTAATGCCCAAGCTCATTTTGAATAACTATTACTGATCCATAGGGTGACTGCTTTAGTTATTGGCCACTACATATAATTGGACACCCCTAACAATAAAACTTCTATTGGCTTGTTTCTTTTTAGTTAAGAGTGGCCAATTACTACGCAGTGGCCAATAACTAAAGCAGTCACCCTATATCCATAATGACCTGTATGGCATAGTCGGTAGTCTCGGCGTCTTGCCTATGAAGCCGATAGTCCTGAAATAGAATCCCGGTAAGGACATTAATTTGTGATGTGCATGGATATTTGTTTCTGAGTCATAGCTATTTTCTGTGTTTAAGTATTTGTCTGAGTACCCACAACACAAGCCATTTTAAGCTTGCGTTGCTTAGTCAGCAGAGACTGATTTCGGTTACAGTATATCGGTATAGTAGCGGTATAAAATTACAATATTGATACATTATACCGGTAGGCTGCGCGGCTCGGATATAAAGGTATAGTTTTAAAATAACGGTACCGGTATTTTTCCGGTATATACCTTAACCGTTATTATACCTGTACCTAACCGATATTATTTCGACACCGAAAAAATTGGCTCTCAAGCGGGTTGACCTCGCCACTCGCCCGCCACGCTCGTCGATTAGTTGCGTTGGCGCAAGGCGTGGGCGGCTTGACAACGACGCCGAAGCTGATAGTACCCTATTTTCTCTTTATGAAAGCAGTTAAGGTACCCGAAAAATAACGGTACCGATAAGATTCGGTAGCAGTATAAATTTATTCGGCTACCTAAATGGTTCGGATTAAACCGGTATGACGTCATACCGTTATTAAAAGGTATCATTATTTTTCGGTTATGCAGTCCTTTTTAGTGAGTTTGTGAAAGAATATCTTTTAATATTATTTTAGTTATTTATAAATTTGATGAGACGTTCTATGGAATTGTTTCTCTAAGGGGGTAAAATATAAGTAGAGTTTGAAAGACTAGAGTAAACAGTTGTACGTGGACGAAAACGCGGGAAAAGGCTAGTTCATTATATCAAAAATATATTAAATATTCATTTCTAATGTCTACCTTGAGTTGCGTTCTCGCGCGCGAGTCCTTACTTGAAGTCGCGCTAGATGTATGGAATCGCGCGCGAGAACGCAACTCATGCTAGCAGGTCAGTATCCAACATATATTGCACATTTTTGAATGGTGTATGTATAATACCTTCTTTCTTAAAGCATTACATCAGAATACAGAATACGGACTTTATTGGTAAATATAAACATAGTACATTTTACACGTCATAAATCTAAAAACTATTGTATTGAGTACTTATCTATGTCCTTATCATTATATATAAGTAACAAAACAAGGAAACAGTAACATTTGTAGGTAGGTTAGGTCCTCGAGCAATAACTCGTCAGTACATTGTAACTTTCACGAACTTAATAGCTCTTGATACTTACGCTCTTCGGTAATCGCTGCATCCTGCAGCACACCCTTAACATTACATAGGACAGTTATGACCCTCACGTAATCCCGGCGTAATTGTTGTCCAGGAACGCGTAATTGGAGAATAAATATACCGGGCCAGGGATTTAAGGCTTTTCTGCGCGATTGCTTCATTACAGAATAAATAATTAAACGTCCAGATTTGATTAAAAGAAGCTAAGCCGCGCGTGACGGATTAGCGAACAGAAAATGTATGGGAATGTAAGACCGCCTCGCCTGTTGTTTACCTCTTCTTAATGTGTTGTTATTATTTGTATTGTTTCTGTATTGAGGTGTGCAATAAAGAGTATTTGTATTGTATTGTAAATAGAATAGGTTTGCGAGCTTCATGTACATTATATTGAAATATAGGAATGCGGACATCTCCTAACTTAATGTATTAACCGTGGAGACTATACGTAATATTGTATCATATACTAGACTTTGGAGACATACTAGTTATGTATTCTGTAGCATTCGTTTATGAGACTGCTAGCTTAACAGTCCAGACGCGATTGATTTATTTGGTATAAATTTCATTTTGACACTTGGAGATTCATTACACCTCCAAATCTTATTAGTATTAGTACTCTGACATTGGGGTCTGTTTACATCTCCAGATTTAATGTATTTTTAACCATAGAGACTATCTCTGGAGTATTGTAGTAATTATTTATTTTAAGATTATTATAATGTAATGTTTACCCAGGTATTGGCTGTTGTATTTATAATTTTTTTTTATGTATTTTTCATGTTACTATAAACTGTTAAACTGTTGTATAGACTTGTAAAAGAGCCCTTGAGGTCTACTTGCAGAACAAATGATTGATTTTTGAATTTTGCGTAATACTCATGTAGGGGAGGGGGGTGGGGGTTGCGATACGTACAATCGCATAATCAACGAACTCATTTACGTTAAAGTTACATTCCAATTGTGACAGTTCGGCAGTACAGCGTTGCTGCAGACTGCATTGCTATTTTTACGTCAAGTAATCATGATGACATCACCGTCGGTAGTTTCCTTATTTACAAGTTTACTTATTTTTGACGACCGGTCTGGCCTAGTGGGTAGTGACCCTGCCTATGAAGCTGATGGTCCCTGGTTCAAATCCTGGTAAGGGCATTTATTTGTGTGATGAGCATGAATATTTGATCCTGAGTCATGGGTGTTTTCTATGTATTTAAGTATTTATATATTATATATATCGTTGTCTAAGTACCCACAACACAAGCCTTATTGAGCTTACTGTGGGACTTAGTCAATTAGTGTAATAATGTCCTATAATATTTATTTATTATTAAAAAAAAAATGCATTTCCATTACAACAGAATTTTGACGAACTGCGACTATGTTTGACAAGACAAGAGGTTTGTCAAGTACCGTCAAGTGATGCAACTGGGTTTAATGCTCATATATGCTGATGATGTTCATGTATGATGCTGATACATTTTCATTTTTAACAGAGACTCATGTTGCAAACAGAAACAAACGAAAGATGGACTCATATGAAATATTTGAATTATTCAAAGGGATCCTTTTAAAACAAAAACCATATTTATTTAAATGTATTAGAACGGGTCACTCACATATTTTAAGTTGAAAAACGTTCGTCATGTTGTTTGTGATCGATATATTTAACATGTCTGTGTCTCACGGAAATTGTATAGTATAAAGGTAATTCTCCTTGCTAAGCAAATATGTACTCATAAATAAAACGAATTAAAAGATAACACTCCATTATGCCATTATCTATCATGCTGGTTTTTAACAATGCTTTCTAACAGATTACATTCATAAAATAATAATACAAACATAATGTTTTCTAGTCAGTTAGAATAAGAAGTGAGGAAACGAAAAAAATAAGTAGTTTAAAAACGTTTTTTCTGTACATAGATAAGTATTATACAGGATGGACTCTGTAACATGAGCAAATAATTAAAACATAAAATATTGTACTCATCAAAGCATAAAACTATTGTTTGACAACTTTTATACATTTTTTTTTATTGTTCATACAAATGTATTTTTTAATGTACGCTATTATCATTGTAACTGATGTTGCTTTCACGCATTAATTAAACATAACAAATAATACATTGCGTCTTACAATAAACTTGAAAGGTACTAAGGGACATCATTTCGATATCATTTTGATGTCAGTGTACGATCTCGTTGACCAGGATAGTTTTAGTTTAGGATTTAATGAACACACTTTCATAGGTATTATCAAAAATAGACGATTATCATTTTCCCATTTAAAATAATTCAATAAGCAATATATCACTACTTTGTTTTAACTCAAAACGTCGCATTTAGTGATGCGACGTCGCAGCTCTCACAAGTGAATATGATGTACAAAATATATTGCACGAAATAAAATCCATAAATTAATTATGCTTTATCAAGCGGTGGTGGCCGAGTGGATATGACGTCCTACTTTCAATCCGGAGGTCGTGGGTTCAAATCCTGGCTCGTACTAATGAGTTTTTCGGAACTTATGTACGAAATGTCATTTGATATTTACCACTAGCTTTTCGGTGAAGGAAAACATCGTGAGGAAACCTGCACACATCTGCGAAGAAATTCAACAAAGGTGTATGTGATGTCCCCAATCCGCATTGGGCTAGCGTGGGGACTATAGCCCGAGCCCTCTCGCACATGAGAGGAGGCCTGTGCCCAGCAGTGGGACGTATATAGGCTGAATTTTTATTATTATCTTTTATTTATTTTTCGTCTTAGGCTAGGTCATTTATAATATGAATATAAAAGTAAAATATAAAAACACTTCAAAAACAATACAAAAGATATAAATACATTATAAAAAACCTAACCTAGGGTGCCGCCAGCAGCGGGGCAGGGCCCAAGCTGCCGGTGGTCAGGGCCGCAGAGAGAGGAACCGGCGGATTATACGCGCCGTGTCCAAAATTACTGCCTTCTGCATCTTATTATTATTATTAATGCTCTGGTAGTTACACTAAATTAAAAACTCTTTCAGAATCGTTTTATAGCACTAAAGCCTACGTCTAATTTAAGTTTGCGGTTATATTAAAAATACACACTGTATAAGGTATTTAATTCTAAATTTGAAAATCTGGTTCTATAGTTTATTTATACAGAGCTGCAAGTTCAGTACGTATGAGTAATGGCGAAGAGAGATAATGCATACAAATGCATCAGCCAGACGGATTATCGCCAGATAAGCAGCTCCTAAATGACTGATGCGCCGCACGTACTGCAGTGGATTGCAACCAGCTGCACTTGATTACGCTGACTGCAGTCAGCGCGCAGTTGATGTACGAGTTGCAGTTGAGATGCAGTTCGGTGTGTTCCGAAAGCTATCGACAGGTGTTATAATGAATTAAAATATTTTTTTTTCATGTAGAATAATATATGTTACTGTTTCTGATTAAAGGTTTCCTGTGCAAACCAGACAATAAATTATTGACATTTTTTTAAATTCATTGCTTTGCCTAAATGAAAATAAATGCTTTACAGTAAATTTATAGAAACATTTTCCTTCAGTAAAATCAATACTACAACCACTTTACTGAAACAAAACTTCACGTTATCTTCAAATAACAAAATAATCTTTGGCATTGACACACGGATAACAAATATTTGTTATAAAATGATAAGCAATACGCACAGTAAAACATATTTACGAGTATAGCGTATTTTTGGGCTGACTTGTATCATTTATCCCCTTGGCGATAAATGATAAAATCTCATCTTATCTCTAGTATCTGTCAGACTGTTAGCATACATTGTCGAAATTAAAAAATTATAGTTTATTCTGCAAGTAGGCCTCAAGGGCTCTCTTTTACAAGTCAATACAAAATGTACAGTGACATAAAAATACATACGGCCCGATCGGAAGAATGAGATACGATAACGATAAGTTCTGGTTTAGATATTTAGATATTTCTCATTTAGATATTGTTTTTTATGTCGTATAATTGACAGAAGCAGCGCGATTTGGGCAACCAATTTCCTTTTGACGTTAGGAATATCCTAGATCTTGTTGGGATCATAGCGGAATCGAATTAAACGTCAATTTTGACATGGCGTTTAGTTATCGATCTTTTAAAGATCTTTCCAAGATCTTAAACGTATCTTAATCATTCTTCGAATCGGGCCGATAGCAACATTTATAAATAAAACAGCCAATAACTGTCCTGGCTTAACATTATGTTTTAATAATCATAAAATAAATTACTACTACAATATAGCATATATGTATGACTATGTAAACAATACGAGTACATATACATTAAATTTGGAGATGTAAAAGGTCTCCAAAGTTATAGAAATAGTCAATTTGTCAACATAGGAGAGTTACTCAACTTAACTTTAACCCCTATTTATCCCAAGCCAATCCGGCCTACTAAAGCCTACGTTCATGTTCCGGGCTAACGTACACGAAGGAATCAATAACTGACCGTCTCATTACACGGCCTACATCCAATCTACACCGACCATCGCAAACTAGACTATAATACGATACCACAAGGCATATTGTTGTGTGAGGAACGCTGGCCTTTTAATCTATATTATAGTAATAAATGTGTCAAAGCGACGAAGGAAAACAGTGGACGTTTTTAGTGAGTATAACAGTGAAAATAAAAGGAAATAACAGTTGTCCGGTTGATATGATAGCTGTATTTTATCGGATGTTATAAATGTTGTACGGATTCTGTACTGTTAGACTTTGTACCTCGCTCGGAATATAAATATGAAAGTGTGAGGTCACACTGGTGCGTTGCGTTTTTTTGTCGCAGGCGTCCTCGCAGAGTCGACGCTTCGTCGTTTTACTTATGACATGCCACATTAAATGCGTTGCAACAACGCGACGCAACGCATATGCTCAGCAGCAGATACTTACGTTAGGAGCTGCTTATGATGTATATATATCTCAAAGGTTAGTTGGAAAAGATACCTTGTAGGGATACGTTCGCCTTTGTACATATTTTTGTTTTTGTTTTGTTTATGTGCAAATGTCCACTTCGAAGAAATTTTAATTAAATACTATTTGTCACTTTAACGAGTCGAATAGCTCATGACAACATATTATTTATATGTTGACTTTCTAGATACATACTAGCTAAAAATTATCTAGTATTAGTTTAAAAGACAGCTTAACATATGACGCGAATTACTTATTTCATATAAATTCATTTTACGCTTGGAGAGGCTTTACACCTCCAAATCTTATTAGTACCTAATATTATTTTCTCTGACATTGGGGATTTTTCACATCTCCAAACTAAATGTATAAATAATCCTAAAGTCTTTACGTTTTTGTTAAATTATATATTGATAATATTGGTATGTAATGAATGTTGCGTACATGTATGTACATGTCACTGTAATTGTTGTATTTTTTTTAATTACATACATGGTAAACCAACAGCTTGCTATAAGAAACAATAGAAATACAGAGCCAATTATAGGTTCTCACTTATAAAAAATGTAATATAACAAAGATCAAATATAATTACAGTTCAGTTACACACACAAGTTACACACACACATTGACTTGTGAAAGACCCTTCGAGGAAGTAGGCGTGTAGAATATATTTTTAATGTTGATATTCTAGTTACAATCCCTGTTTGAATTATATTTCAATTCAACTTCACCAGAGCAGTAATAAACCTGCATTGTTATCCAAGTCTTGCCTTCCATCACAGATTATTCAGTGCGTGAGGCTGTGAACCGTCAAAGCCTCACGGCTTCGTAGCCCGTAGAGCCCGCTACGAAGCGTAGCGTTACGGCACGTAGCGCGCACCGGCAGATGCTACGCACGTGGCGTTACACACAAACGAACATGATGTTAAGGATGAAATAATAATTATTATGTATATTGTTCGCTATGTGCATGACTGTCACGCAACCTAGCAGCCGCAAATCTTATAAAACTATTCCAAAACTAAAAACTACTGAAGGGATTTTCATTACGACTTTCATCAATCAATAAAGTAACGGTGCGATTCGAAGAATGATTAAGACACGTTTAAGATCTTGGAAAGATCTTTAAAAGATCGATAACCAAATAACATGTCAAAAGTGACGTTTATTTCGATTCCGCTGTGATCCTAATAAGATCTATCTACGATATTTCTAATGTCAAAGTGACGTTGATTGCCCGAATCGAGCTCCTGTCAATTATACGACATACAAACGATATCGAAATGGGAACTTATCTAGAACAGAACTTATCGTTATCGTATCTCATTCTTTGAATCGGGCCGATAACAATAATAATTATGTATACTATAGTATATTGACCGAGCCAAGCGAAGGTAACCGTTTCAGCTTGGAGAAAAATGATTTCGTTTCGCAGGCTGTTCTTATCTACAGGTCACATTTCTTTACCGATTCTCATAAACTTTTGTGAGAAGGTTCGATAATTGGGTATATTTTTATCGATTTACAGTGTTTTTTTTTTTCAAAATAGCGGAGCCATGATAGTTTGCGAGGAGAACAAATAGTTTATTGAATTTTTCAAGAAGAATTAATTAATAGAATCAGGCGTTACTTTGCGGAAATCCATGCTAATTAAAGCTAGAAATATTCCTTTGCTAATCCGCGAGAAAATAACGTGTTAGTCAATCGGTGTTAGTCAAAAGTACAAAACTCTCACCCGACCAGACCGTCAACATCTCCAGCATCTCCTGAGGATGCTTCGTAGAGAGACGAAACACGTGTGAGTTTTGTACTTTTGGTGGTGGGTTGTTATATTTATTTGCGTATTTATTTTTGCGGTGGGAGGGTGGGAACATTAATTGCATGTAGAAATACGCAAGTAAGTATAACGGGTTAGCACTGATTGAATAACACGTTATTTTCTCGCGGATTAGCAAAGTAATATTTGTTGCTTTAATTTAAGAAGAATTACACAACATAGTGGTTACTATCGGTCAATTCGTTATGACATTCAAAACGCAAGCATGACAATCACGTTATTGCAGACCAACATTAAATCCCTTTTTTTAAACATGTTAATTAAAACCCCCTACATGGTGTGTTATTGCATGTTTGAAAACAAAGAAAGAAGCACACAATGACCGCGCAACGGACGTGAATAATTCACGCCGTCTCAAACAGGTTACTGTGAGCTTCTAGAACAAATGTCCCGCAAGGACTTTTTTGTAGCTGCTGGTGGTAAACAAGCAGATGGAACGTAGTAAACAAAGTAGCCATTAGACGCGTTGTAGATACTTCGAGCGAGGATTAAACTAATGCTTAAAAATTCATTGTCTCGGAAGAAATTCGGACCAAATTTCGGGTAAGTTTAATAGGTACTCGCGGTAGATGTCGCTAGGCGCCCCCATAAAGGTACATACCATTGACATATATCTACGGATGGGCCTTACGGGCAGTAAGAATGGGGCCAGTACGGCGGTGTCACGCACACGAATTCGAGACAATCGTGCAGTCTAACGCCGCAACGCGATTGGTTGATGACTTCGCATCACGCGCGCGATTGTCCGCCTCAACTAGGTGCGTTAGACCGCACGATTGGCTCGAATTCGTTAGTACTCGTAATACCACTGAACTAGCACTATTTTTAGTGCCCGTAAGGCCTGTCTAATATATGTCAATGGTGCTTACGAGGGATATGGTGAAAATATGCAGGTAACTGTGTTTCTAGAACAAAGGTCCAACAAGAACGAGGTTTGTAGCTTGATCGTTATAAACGAGTAAGTAAGTAAGTAAATATTCTTTATTGCACCACAAAGAAGACAAATTAAAAAAAAACAGATTTACAATGTAAAGAAAGGTAGCAACAGGCGGTCTTATCGCTGTAAGCGATCTCTTCCAGACAACCTTAGGGTAGCAGGATATAAAGAACAGTAAGTTTTTAGAACAGGTAGTGCACGAATGAATTAGAGGAATAGGAAAATTACACATACATCAAGCAGACAGTACATACAGTACATTTACAATTTAAATAAACATATAAATCTGTGTAAGTGTACTTCTTATTGGCCCAGCTTGTATATAAATACTTATATATGTATATAAGAATTTATTAATATGAAAATGCCATGTCAAGGATTAAAAAAGTCAACAATACACTTGTATTACGTCAATAAATAATTATGTCATTCTATATATATAGTACATGGGCGACCGAGCTTTGCTCGGTTATAACTATTTATTGTAATATGGTGGTGTATAGGTGATAATCTACATAAACTTAAAAAGTAAAATGTGAACTAACAACTATTATTATTTACAATCGATTTTAACCTTACAGCACTTGTCACAGAGTAACGCCATCTATTGTCAATTTCTCTTATTACATAGGTCATTTTTTTACTAAATTAAACTTGTCTAAAACAATAAAAATTAAAAAATTATATATAAACTTGAACATATAAAAAGAAAAAGTTAGTCACCGGGCGAGATTCGAACCCGTAACACTCGTTTAGCAGTCCGCGTCTTAACCCGCTGGACCAGACGGACAGTGGCCGGCAACACGAAATTAGCGACCATATTCTGCGTCGAAAGAAAAACGCATGAAAACTCGAAAACACGCGTTTTCCCAAACATAAGACTAATCTAGATCGATTGTTTACCCCCAAAAACCCCCATATACCAATTTTCAGCAAAATCGTTAGAGCCATTTCCGAGATCCCGGAAATATATATACAAGAATTGCTCGTTTGAAGGTATAAGATAATAAATACCCTTACCAATCTTACCATGATTGACCTCCTGCTACGTATGCAGGGTCACTAGCGACTAGCCTAGGTGGCCGTCAAAAATATACGCCCCATTCGAACTACCAGGTATTTAAAAAAATCCTAAAGATACGATATGTTCCGTACCAAAGGGTAAAACGGGTCCCGTTTTACCCTATTACTCGTACTAAGACTCCGCTGTCCGTCCGTCTGTCACCAGGCTGTATCTCATGCGTGATAGCTAGTTGAAATTTTCACAGATGATGTATTTCCGTTGCCGCTATAACAACAAATACTAAAAACTACGGAACCCTCGGTGGGCGACTCCGACTCGCACTTGTCCGGTTTTTTGAAGAAACGTCACTTTTGACACTGACTTTTTCGATCATACCTTTAGCTAATATTTGACGTATCTGAAAGTTCCAACCGGACCGATAAATAAAGTGTTATTTCTGTGATTAAGCCTTAAGGTCAACAAGATACCAGGCCCTAGTAACTAGGGCAGACCTGGGCTATTCGGTGATACTAGGTTATTCAGTGATAGTCAGTTTTATTGTCTTTAAGCCGAGTTGCCCTGTAATTTTATTGCTAAAACGATGTCTAACAAATAGCACGAATGTGGCTAATGTGGTGTAATATGGTTCCAAGTCATAAAATTACCAGGTAACTTGGCTAAAAGACAATAAAACTGACTATCACCGAATAACTATGTATCACCAAATAGCCAAGGTTTGCCATACTTATTTATCTTCCGTTTATTTAAATATACAGCGACTGCTAGTGTTCGTGTAAATGCCGTAAAACTACAGTATCTATTGACCTAAGCGGAGCCCTTTAAAGCCCCCGTTAAATGTTAAACAGCAATCAGTTAAGGCGCGGTACACCTGGCGGCAAATAGCCCGTAATGGCGCCTATTTCAAGACAAATAGACGAACGATTTGCTGGCATTATGTATTAGTTGCAAACGTAACTGCTCTGTTTGTCTTAGGGTTCCGTTATAAAATGGTAAGACAATACTAGATATATAGTGTTATGAAAAATTCCTGGTACTGTCAAGACGAGTCGAGTTTTAGTGTCAAAGCTGATCAGTAGACCAACCAAGATTCGTGTCTACAAGACTGTAATTAGGCCAATTTTGATGTATGGGCGTGAAGCTTGGACTCTGACTCAGAAAGAAGAGAGCAAGCTCTTAGTGGCGGAGAGGAAAATCTGGCGGAAGATTCTGGGACCTATCAGAGATGAAGATGGAACTTGGAGGCGTAGGAAGAATAGGGAGCTAGAGGAGCTGGTTGCAATGCCCAATATAATTGGCGAGATCAAAGCCACACGACTCCGCTGGTTCGGTCACCTAGAGAGGATGGGAGAGGATCGTGCCGTGAGAAGAGCGTATGTGGGGCACCCGGGTGGAAAACGTCCGTCTTGGCGTCCCAGATACCGCTGGAGTGACGAAGTCCTAAAAGACCTGTTCGCCCTCGGAATACCCAACTGGCGTGAAGTGGCGCAGGATAGGGCAGAGTGGCGCTCTCTTGTGTCAGAGGCCAAGATCCTGTTTGGGTCACTGAGCCAGTGAAGAAGAAGACTGTCAAGACAATATACTCCTAAAATAAGTGGAAAAATGTGTGTTGTGGTGGTTACTGGTGAATTTCCTATATGACTTGGAACTCCGGTAGCCATCTAAGAAGTATAATGTTCTTACGGTAGATGTCGCTAGGGTCTCCTAGACCCATATGGTGGGAAAATTTTCTGCCTATGGATGAGGTTTTGGTGGCTCAGATGGCAGAGCGCTGGAGTATCGATCCAGAGGCCGTGAGTTCAAGTCTCACCCTAGGCAGTAATTTTTCCACTTTTAAATTTATTCTAAGCTTCAAAGAAATGATGATGATGATGATTTTGTGAATGTCATCTCGCTTTGTGTGGTAGGGTACAGCTATTAGCCAGTGGAAGTCATTCTAGATCTAGAGCAGAGCCCAACTGGGGAAGTACCTCCACCTTACAGAAAACCGCAGCCAAATAACACTAGACCCTACTCATAGTGTTGTGTTCCTGCCGGTGAGTAAGGTTACCAGAGCTCAACGAGGGGGGTGGGGGTTTAGGGTCGGCAACGCGCATGTAACTCCTTTGGAGTTGCAGGCGTACATAGGCTACGGAGACTGCTTACCATCAGGCGGGCCGTATGCTTGTTTGCCACCGACGTAGTATAAAAAAAAAAAAAAAACTTGTACCACATATTTGACACTATAAAAACAGATTAGCATGGTTTATTACAGGGCTTTCTTAAGAACTTTTGAACGCCATCTTCCAGTCGATAACGAAGTGATAGTTTGCCAAGATATTGAATAAAACAAAAATAAAAACAATAAAAATGTCATTTTATTTTACTTCCATATCATTTAAAACACCAAAGCGAAAAAACTAATAAGAACCTCTTTTACATGACCCAAATGTGCATTTAATATTTAACAAAAAAACCTTTTTATACCATTACAAAAATAATCCAAGCTGACTTATCATTATTCGCAACAAAGCGACCCCGACCACGGATTTCTCGCTGGCCGAACAAAGCGGTAATCGCCGCTTCCACGGCCGCTTCTAAAAGAGCTGTAGACGGTTTTAATTATGCAAAATCAGCGATGTATGGCTACCTATCCGGGTCAAACGTGAAGCCGGCGTATTTGAAGAACAATGGGAGAGCGAACGCCAAACCAGTGTATATGAAACGTAATAGTTTTCTAAAGGGGGATGTGTGTCTGTAATCAGGGCGTGGGTGAGCGTTTGTTATTATTCTAGGAATATATTTCTAGTGTAATTTTTGTGGAATAAAATTCGTAAAAGTTTCTCTGAGGATCAATATGATGTATTTTTTATTAAAGCAACAATGGAAAAATTCACCGCTTCTAGTTCATTTTGAACTAAATGTATTATGTATGGGTTAGCAAATTGTTACTGGTGAATTCTCAATAATTTGTATTAGACTACCATGGTGAACGGACAAGCCAAATAGGAGCGTGAAGGTAGCCGAGTAGCTGAGATGTGTGGCCTACTACTACCCTACAGTCCAGAAGATGTTGTTTTGGTTGTCCTAAAGCACCCCAGAGGTGCAAAGGGCCTTCACAAGCTCGCACCACGCCTTGCTATCCTCAGCTCGCCTTCTGGCCTCGCTCCAGCTCAACCCGACCGCTCCTAGATCTCTTAGGACGGACCGTTGCCAAGAGTGTACAGGGCGCCCGAAGCCACGGCTTCCGTCCGGCGGTTTCCAAGCGAAAGCTATGGTAGCGTTATTCGTTTCCCCTCTTCGATTAGTATGTCCTATCCATCTCCATTTCCGTGTCGCGATTTCTTCATCAATGGGTGTTTGCCCAGATATACAGTTCAGAAGATAGAAAATAGCAGATCATTCATTTTACTTTAAAAGTAAACTAGTCATTTCAAGTAACAAGTAATTTTCGGTAAGCCAGTCCATATTGGATACCCTCCTCCAATTGAGGGGGGATTTAAGTCTTCTCGGGTCAGAGGTGTAGGGTTAGAGCCGGTGTAGCTTTATTTGACGTTCATAAGCGCATTGTAATATGCCTACTTGAATAATAAACTTTATCATTTGTGCAAAATGTTTTCCATAGCTTTAGGTACCAGAATGTAGGTACCTACTCGTAGTATTAGATGATTGTAGCCGATGCTTCCCGCCTAAATTTCGCTTTTCGCATTTTCCCTTAAACACAACTATCTCAGCTGACCTTAGATAAAGCTTTAATAACTTAATAAAAGTTCATAATTTAAAAAAAATCTCTTGAGTAAACTAAATAGAGAAAGGTACAAAAGTTCATCATCCCGAAGTCAGAACCCCCACCGGGCTCACGGCAAGTTCATTTATGAAACAGAACTTCTTACAAATTATTATAATTCACAATTCTACCGAAGAATTATGCAGTCCATAACGATATTCACAAACTTTTTCTCTTGTGAATAAAATCCCGTGTTTGAAACTAAAATTAACTAACGAAGCTGGAATATCCTAACGGTTTTTCTTTTTCTGTATTAATTGGATAAGTACCTATATGTTTATACATTCCTAGAGCTGGGTGGATGTATATGTTTATACGTTAGTATATAACAGGAATTCATTTCTGTTTCATTGTTCTGTATGGGGCTTGCAGGTCAATTCGAACGTACACTAATATCAAAATGGTATCGAAATGATGTCTACTTAGATATCGTGCATATTGTTAGGACTCGTTCGTACATTCGAATTGGCCTCTTAGATTATAATTATTATTATTAACTACATATTTCACTTATTGGTCTCTCTTTCGAAACGTTGCATACTAATAATTTATTTGCGCAAAACTTTAATAAACGGAATGTTAATAAAAGGATAATTCAACCGTCTTTTGTTAATAGTCTGTCCCGTCAGCCAGGCGATAATATTATTTGTTGGAAGAAACTACGTCCTACGTTATACTAATCTGTTCATCACACTTGCTCGAAAAATATTTTTTTCATGCAGTTGTGCTGAAGGACAAAGGTCTATTTTGTTCCCGCGGGAGTTATGGATTGTGAAAAAAAAGCTATAACTCTCTAGGGAGTTATAGCTTTTTTCTTTAATTATGTCACTTATTTATACAAACTAAGTAGTATAAATGAGTTTTACTTTTAAAATACTGATGTTTATCATTTAATATTTTTGTTTGTGGTTAAAATTATTTAATTTGATTAATTTAACAGCCGTTTAAAATATTTTTACATATTTTTCAATCGTGGCTGAATGCCGAATAGGTCTGTGCCTTCGATGCCTCACCTGCCAAGAAATTACAAAATGGCGGACGAATGTTTGATGTGTCACCGTATTTAAGAATTATTTTGCTTAAAATTTAGTTTTTTCTTCGCAAGTGTGATGAAAAACATTGTGTGTAACTCCGGGGGTAAGAATATTGCAAACTCGGGTCTTTAATTCCCTCCAGAATTACCACCCTCGTATCCAAAATTTCACTTACTTCCCTCGTTACACAATGTACTATGTACATTTACTGCCAGCAACGCATATATGCGTTCACCGTCACACAAAATCACGCCCCCTGGCAGTGAATGCGTTAAGTTAGATAATTGTATAAACAGCTTATAGATGCCACAAAAATGTACTTTGGTTATTTTCAATACCTTAAATCCAAGCTTTTAAGAGTGATCCGGGTGGTCACCATGGGAACGTGACAAGATAAATTTGATTTACTCAAATTAATAAATAAGCATATTTACCCGAACTGCAGAGCTGTTTGAGTTTTCCCATCCTTACCCATGTAGTTCAAAGCATGTAGTATTTTATT